>NC_092728.1:77227034-77827034 GCF_047496885.1 Scyliorhinus torazame
CTAATGGAAATAACAAATATCTGCATAGCACCTTTTTAACCTAGAAAAATGTCCCACAGCCTTCGAGAATGAAGAAAAAGATGGAACCGTGTCAAAGAAGGAAATATCAGAAGTGCTATCTAAAAGCTTGGGTCAAAGATATGGGTTACATGTCTTAATTGAAATGGAGAGGTAGAAGAAACTGCCACAGAATGCTCGATGACTGCACAGTTGTTTGGTGGGGAGGGGGAAGAGAGAATGGAGATGCAGACAAGACCAGAGTTTAGTGTGCTGTGCGGTTAATAATCTTTATTGTCACATTAACACTGCAATTAAGTTACTGTGAAAAGCCCCTAGTTGCCATATTCTGGGGCCTGTTCGGGTACAAGGAGAGAGAATTCAGAATGTCCAAATTACCTACAGCACGTTTTTTGAGACTTGTGGGATGAAACCGGAGCACCCGGAGGAATCCGCGCAGACACAACGAGAAGGTTAAGACTACCAGAGACAGTGACCCAATCTGGGAATCGAACCTGGGACCCTGGCAACAGTACGAATCACTGTGCTACCTTGCCGCCCACGGAGATTGCAAGAGATTAGAGGAGATTGCAGAAATGGGGAGGGGAAATCGTGAAATTGGAGTTAAAGTGTTTAAGCGAGGCTTTGACTATATCGGTCAGTGTTCTGGAAGTGTAACCTGGTACATGCTAGGATGCAGCAGAGCATTGGTTAATCTGAAGTTGAGATAACAGCATGGTTGAGGGTTTTTATGGCAAATGAACTGCTGGGGCAGAGGTGGGAAAAGTTACAAAGGAGGGATGTTTGTGACAAAAGAGTATCTGAGGCTGCAGCTCAGCTTGGGGTCATATGGGACTGTGATTTTGAACATTGTGGTTCAGCCTGAACCAATGACTGGAAAGGGATGAAATCTATGATGAGTCTACTGAGATTTGTGGCAGGGGTTGTAGGCAATGTTGCAATTACTGTACCTGATTCCATCATTCATGTGTTTTAGTGGTATAACCTTTAGTTAGGAATTGTTTTTTTACGTTGGAGATCAAAATGCTAATGCTAAATGTAAGATAAATGGAAAAATCTGATGTAAGAGCCAAGTAGCTAATCTTAAAGTGAATGCAAATCAAATAAGCTTGGGTTAATTACAGTTAAAAGGTAACCTCTGCTTAAATGCAAGTCCTAGGTGGACATGAAAAAACATAAACAATGGTTGACCCATCTCTGGAAATTTTGATAGCACTATTATTATCTCAAAATATTTAAATTACTGGTATGAGCCTCAGAATTTAAGTGGTTATTTTGAATCTTAAAACTGATAAATTTGCATTTCTGTTTGGATCATCCCAAAGCATGTTGTGTTGCCATGGGTGATGGGCTAGGTCCTTTTTAATTTATCAGGATGTTTCTCACAGAAGGAAGTTGCAATTTTGGTCTTGTGCAAGCTGCAGTTATCATAGAATTTAGAGTGCAGAAGGAGGCCATTCGGCCCGTCGAGTCTGCACCGGCCCTTGGAAAGAGCACCCTACCCAAGGTCAACACCTCCACCCTATCCCCATAGCCCAGTAACCTCACCCAACACTAAGGGCAATTTTGGACACTAAGGGCAATTTATCATGGCCAATCCACCTAACCTGCACATCTTTGGACTGTGGGAGGAAACCGGAGCACCCGGAAGAAACCCACGCACACACGGGGAGGATGTGCAGACTCCACACAGACAGTGACCCGAGCCGAAATCGAACCTGGGACCCTGGAGCTGTGAAGCAATTGTGCTATCCACAATGCTACCGTGCTGCGGTTATGTGATGTGAAAAGATGCTGAAAGATTTGCTTAGTTTGGAGCTAGATAAAACATTTACATTAGAATAAAAGCAAAAAACTGCAGATACGAGAAATCTGAAATAAAAACAAAATGCTGGAAAAACTCAGCAGGTCTCGTAGCATCTACGGAGAGAGGAACAGTTAACTCCTCAGCTCTCATCAAGAGTTAGACAGACTTGAGACGTCAACTTTGTTTCTCTCTCCACCGATGCTGCCGACCTGCTGAGTTTTTCCAGCATTTTCTGAGTAAAGCCTTGTGGCAGAAATTGATCATCTTGAACGGTCAGTTTGGAAACAGATTGGGAAAAGCAATTTTATGCATGTCCAAAACCAGGACCAAGGTATACTCCACAGTCATGAGGCCTTAAGAGAAAGTTGGCGGGTCCCTTAGCCAAAACTTAATGGAAAGATCCCAAAAAAATCTTATGCCCCACAGGGCTGTCGTGAAGTTGTGGTATTTTCACTGGACTAGTAATGGCTAAAGCTCTAGGGATCCGGGTTTGAATCCCACCACGGCAGATGGTGAAATTTGAATTCAACATAAATCTGGAATTAAGGGTCTAACGATGACCACAAAACTATTGTTGATTGTTGTTAAAAACCATCTGGTTCACTAATGTCCTTTAGGGAAGGCAATCTGCGTCCTTACCTGGTCTGGCCTACATGTAACTCCAGATCCACAACAATATGATCGACTCTTAAATGCCCTCTGAAATGGCCTAGCAAGACAACTTAGTTGAAGGGCAATTAAGGATGGGCAATACATGCTGGCCAAGTCAAAGACACCTGTGTCCCATGAGTGAATAGAAAGAAAGGAGCTGGAACACAGGAGAAATCCAGAGGCATACCTTTGGGCTGGTCAGAAAAATGTCAGTGCCGAGGTCCCTAGTTCGATTCCGGCTCTCGGTCACTGTCCGTGTAGAGTTTGCATATTCTCCCCTCGTTTGCTTGGGTTTTGCCCCCACAACCCAAACTTCAAGATTTGGTAAGATTGCGCAGGGGAATTAAAAGTAAAACCGGATTTGTATTATGTATCATTATAAACTGTGGCGTTATGTTAGAACATAGAACAGTACGAGCTTGCTTTTTTTTGCATACAAAAAATATTTTTAAAAACCCATCTGTGGGATGATTTCTTTCGGTTCATTGCTGGATATTCAATTTTTTCTTTAGACTTTACAATCCCTATCGGCAGTCTGACAACAAAGGCAATGAATGTGTTGAGTTGCTTGAAAGGTGGAGAAGGATATCATCATTACACGTGTACAATCTAACCCCTGTGTCTTTGTCACTCAAGATTTAGGATGTAGGGGTCCAAAAATAGATAGTTGGGGACTCTGATAGCAATGGTGCGGGTATGAAGAGAAGGCATTCTTGATGATGATGTGGCTGAATTGATAGTGAAGAGGGGAACAAGACTGGAATCAGGCCAAGGAGGGATAATGCACTATGGTTGTACAGAGTTCAAAATACATGGATTAATTTTTCCCCAAAATGCCCATGAAAATTCATTCAGAGTGACCGTTGAAAGAAATATTGTCCTGTGGGAGAGACAGAATCTGAGGAGTGCCTGCTCCAGTCACATGTTCTGCCTTTTCCAAACTTGCTGTTCCTCCAGAGATATGATTGGAGAACCAGTTTTGCTATCTATTTTGTCTCTCCCTAGGACAGAACCAATGTGCCTTTTTTAAAAATCAGCGTTTCATAACCTTGTAAGGAGCAATCTAACCATCGGAAAAGCTTAGAGTGAGGTGAGTCGAAAGAATGCTGGGGTGTACAGCACAGAAATTTGATGAATAAGGCATTGAGAACGAACTCACTAATAGATATGCAAAATTAGAAATTGAAATACATTTGTCCAGGTTTACATTCTCAACTAGTTAATGCTTGAAGGCAACATAGGGAACCCCTGGTCTGAGCTGACCTCAGCTTGTGTAGTGAGGTTTGATTAGTTTTGGATGGAAATCCACATGCACTGAAGTGCAGAATCGCGAGAGCTTTTTCTGCTCCACTGTCTGATCCAATAAACAGTCTGCGCTCATTTACCAAATATATAAACGTTTTATGAAATGAACAGTTTTCAATAAAACAAGTAAAACCTGAAGCCAAGGATTTCTGCATCTAATTAACTTAATTTCAGCAAAATGGGATGTGTTCAATTTACTTGGATAGCATCAAATCCCGTTTTTATCCTGAAAGGACTTAATTTGACACCAAATATTAGAAAGTGACAATATTTTATGGTGGGCTAAAATAACTGGGAATTTGCTGCAAACCATGTCAAACGCAACATTTCCAAAATAACTTTCCAAAGAGAAAAGAATCACAGGCAGTCGGCAGCAACATAAAGGTACCTATATAGGCTGTGCTAATTCAACGTCAAAAGCCAGTCATGCAGTAAGACTGCACACAAAATAGATCCGTTCTGCGATACGTTTGTTTTTAGAAATATAGAACGTATAAACTTCCCAAGGCATCTTCCCATGCAAATGCAGGAGATGCAACACCTTCCCTGATACCACCTCCTTTCACACTGTTGAGGGACTGCATTTGAGAGACTCTTTCCACATTAGTTACTTTGTGCCAACTGGTAGAATTTCCATTTTGGAAATGATAGATACAAGATTTATTTAAAATGAACAAAAACGTTTGTAGTTTCCAAGTTGAAAGGTGTTGTAATATATACAGACACACGAGTCTTTGACATTTGTAATATCTTAAAGAAGAAACATTTTACCTTCCCTATGTGAGTTTTTAAAAAATGGTACTACGGGACTGCATCACTCAAAAATGCAATGAGTGAGAATGAAAAAGGAACTGTTGGAAACCAGAAAGTAGCTCCTGAGGAAACTCTCAAGTTTTGGGGAGATGTTGTGGGGTGTACGAGATCATGGAATATGTCATATATGAATGGGTTACAGCTACTGTTGCTGCAACTGAGTCAGAAGCCTGATTGCAGAGATTCAACACGGAGATGGGAGAAAAAAAGCAAACTGATTTGGGATCACAAAGCATTTAAAGAATTTTAGAGAGACCAAGGAAATTGAAAGAATCAAGGTGGATTTTTTTTGAGGAAGGGAAAATGATGTTGGCTCTGAAAGAGAGTGAACCAATTAAAATATTATTTAACATGGGATAAAGAAGGGAAGTTGGGTGATCAGTGATGTAGTGGGAATTGGGTCATGGAAGCAGAGGTGGGTCTGATGGAGAGGATGAGCTCTTGAGGGCATGAGGGCAGTTAGATGCACTTGATGAGGTTCATTCAGGAGAGCCTGGGGAGAGATTTGGCTTGGTGTGTTGGGGGGGAGCCACAGTCCAAAGATGTGCAGGTTAGGTGGATCGGCCATGCCAAATTGCCTCTTAGTGTCCAACGGTTTGATGAGGTTACAGGATTAGGGGGATAGGGTGGGACAGTGGGCCTAGTTAGGGCGTTCTTTCAGAAGGTCGGTGCAGACTTAATGGGCCAATTGGCCTTCTACACTGTAGGGATTCTGTGTGAACAACGCTGGCTCGACCAGCATTAGCACAGTGATTAGCACTGTTGCTTCACAGCATCAGGGGCCCAGGTTTGGGTCACTGTCTGTGCGGAACCTGCACATTCTCCCCGTGTCTGCGCAGGTTTCCTCCGGGTGCTCCGGTTTCCTCCCACAAGTCCTGAAAGACGTGCTTGTTAGGTGAATTGGGCATTCTGAATTCTTCCTCCGTGTACCCACTCCATGTGGCGACTAGAGGATTTTCACAGTAACTTTATTGCAGTGTTAATGTAAGCCTACGTTTAACACTAATGAAGATTATTATTATTATTTCAAGGCAGGATGGTGAGTAAGTTGGAGGGGAACTTGCAGGTGATGGTGATGTTCCCATGTATCTGCTACCCTTGTCCTTCTAGATGGTAGTGGTGGTGGATTTGGAACGTGCTGTCGAAGGAGCCTTCATGGGTTTCTGCAGATGGCCCACACTGTTGCCACTTTTCATTGGTGGTGGAGATGTGAATGTTTGTGGAAGGGGTGCCAATCAAGCAGGCTGCTTCGTCCTGGTTAGTGTCAAGCTTCTTTTTTAAAAAATATATTTTATTCAAATTTTTTTGGCCAAACAAAACAATACAAAGGTTTTCCTTTTTTCTTTTTTTTTTTTTTTTTTTTATAAATGTTTTATTGAAAATTTTTTCCCAAACAACAATTTTTCCCCTCTTACAAAGCAAACGCAACAATAACAATACAGAAATTTTAAACAATACACAAGTAACAAAACCCCTTTATCTTTGACCTAAACTAAACCCCCCTCCCCCCCCCCCCCCCCTCCCCCTGGGTTGCTGCTGCTGGTCATCTGTCTTCCCTCTAACGTTCCCCTAGGTAGTCGAGAAATGGCTGCCACCGCCTGGTGAACCCTTGAGCCGATCCTCTCAGGGCAAACTTTATCTGCTCCAGTTTAATGAACCCCGCCATATCATTTACCCAGGCCTCCAGTCCGGGGGGTTTCGCCTCCTTCCACATGAGTAGGATCCTGCGCCGGGCTACTAGGGACGCAAAGGCCACAACGTCGGCCTCTTTCGCCTCCTGCACTCCCGACTCTTCCGCAACTCCAAATAGAGCTAACCCCCAGCCTGGTTTGACCCGGGCCCTCACCACCCGCGAAATCACGCCAGTCACTCCCTTCCAATACCCTTCCAGTGCCGGGCATGCCCAAAACATATGTGCGTGGTTTGCCGGGCTCCCGCCACACCTCCCACATTTGTCCTCCACTCCAAAGAACCTGCTCAATCTTGCTCCCGTTATGTGTGCTCTATGTAGCACCTTAAATTGAATCAGGCTAAGCCTGGCGCATGAGGAAGAGGAATTTACCCTGCTTAGGGCATCAGCCCACATACCCTCCTCTATCTCCTCCCCTAGTTCTTCTTCCCACTTTCCTTTTAGTTCGCCCACCGACTCCTCACCCTCTTCCCTCATCTCTCGGTAAATCTCTGACACCTTGCCCTCTCCGACCCACACCCCTGAAAGCACCCTGTCCTGTATCCCCTGTGTCGGGAGCAATGGAAATTCCCTCACCTGTTGTCTAGTAAATGCCCTCACCTGCATATATCTCAAGAAATTTCCCCGGGGCAACTTATACTTTTCCTCCAATGCTCCCAAGCTCGCAAAAGTCCCATCTATAAATAAATCTCCCACCCTCCTAATTCCCAACTGGAACCAGCTCTGAAATCCTCCATCCATTCTTCCTGGGGCGAACCTATGGTTGTTCCTGATTGGGGACCCCACCAGGGCTCCCCGCACCCCTCTCTGTCGCCTCCACTGTCCCCAGATATTCAATGTTGCCGCCACCACCGGGTTCGTGGTAAACTTTTTAGGTGAGATCGGTAGCGGCGCCGTCACCAGCGCCTCTAAACTCGTCCCTTTACAGGACTTTCTCTCCAGTCTTTCCCACGCCGCTCCCTCACCCTCCATCATCCATTTACGTATCATTGCCACATTGGCGGCCCAATAGTAATCGCCCAAGTTCGGTAGTGCCAATCCTCCTCTGTCCCTACTACGCTGAAGGAACCCCCTCCTTACTCTCGGAACTTTCCCTGCCCACACGAAGCTCGTGATGCTCCTGTCTATTTTATTAAAAAAGGTCTTAGTGATTAGTATAGGGAGACATTGAAATACAAATAAGAACCTCGGGAGGACCATCATCTTAATTGCTTGCACCCTGCCCGCCAGCGATAGAGGCTGCATGTCCCACCTCTTGAAGGTTTTCCTTTTTTCAACAGTAAAACAGTATAAATAACAGTGGCCGTTTTTAGCAAACAAATAAATAATATATAAACTAAATGGTAACTGCCCTATCAAAAATAATAACTCTCCAAAATAAAATCAAACAATCCAATATACATAGCCTAATACAAATATTTATACAAAAACACCCCTGAGGACCCGCCCCCCGGGTTGCTGCTGTTACCTTCCCATTTCCTTTATCGTTCTGCGAGGTAGTCAATGAACGGTTGCCACCGCCTGGTGAACCCTTGAGCCGAACCCCTTAGTGCAAACTTTATCCGTTCTAGTTTTATAAACCATGTCATTTATTCAGGTCTCCACGCCCGGGGGTTTGGCTTCCTTCCACATCAGCAATATCCTTCGCCGGGCTACTAGGGACGCAAAGGCCAAGACATCAGCCTCTTTCGCCTCCTGCACTCCCGGCTCTTCTGCAACCCCGAATATAGCCAACCCCCAGCTTGGCTCGACCCGGACCCCCACCACCTTCGAAAGCACCTTTGCCACACCCACCCAGAACCCCTGTAGTGCCGGACATGACCAAAACATGTGGGTGTGGTTTGCTGGGCTTCTCGAGCATCTCCCACACCTATCCTCTACCCCGGAAAATTTACTGAGCCGTGCTTGGGTCATATGCGCCCTGTGTAAAACCTTGAATTGTATCAGGCTTAGCCTGGCGCACGAAGACGACGAGTTTACCCTACGTAGGGCATCAGCCCACAGCCCCTCCTCAATCTCTTCCCCCAGCTCTTCTTCCCATTTCGCCTTCAGCTCACCCACCATGATCTCCCCCTCGTCCCTCATTTCCCTGTATATATCCGACACCCTACCATCCCCCACCCATGTCCCTGAGATCACTCTATCCTGAATCTCCTGCGTCGGGAGCTGCGGGAATTCCCTCACCTGTTGCCTCGCGAAAGCCCTCAGTTGCATGTACCGAAATGCATTCCCTTGGGGCAACCCATATTTTTCCGTCAGCGCTCCCAGACTCGCAAACGTCCCGTCTACGAACAGATCTCTCAGTTGCACAACCCCAGCTCTTTGCCATGCTCCAAATCCCCCATCCATTCTCCCCGGGACAAACCTATGGTTATTTCTTATCGGGGACCGCACCGAAGCTCCTGTCCTTCCCCCATGTCGTCTCCACTGCCCCCAAATTTTTAACGTTGCCACCACCACTGGACTTGTGGTGTCTTTCTTCGGGGAGAACGGCAACGGCGCCGTCACCATTGCTTGTAGGCTGGTTCTCTTGCAGGACGCCATCTCCAATCTCTTCCAC
The DNA here is from genome assembly GCF_047496885.1 of Scyliorhinus torazame. Classification (NCBI taxonomy): domain Eukaryota; kingdom Metazoa; phylum Chordata; class Chondrichthyes; order Carcharhiniformes; family Scyliorhinidae; genus Scyliorhinus; species Scyliorhinus torazame. The sequence continues at coordinate 77,235,879 of NC_092728.1, forward strand.
GTCGCTCCCTCCCCTTCTCCCATCCACTTACACACCATTGAGATATTGGCGGCCCAGTAGTATTCACTTAGGCTCAGTAGTGCCAGCCCCCCCATCCCTGCTACGCTGCAAGAACCCCCTCCTCACCCTCGGGGTCTTCCCGGCCCACACAAAACTCATGACACTTTTCTCAATTCTCTTGAAAAAAGCCTTTGTGACCATCACCGGAAGGCACTGAAACACAAAGAGGAATCTCGGGAGGACTACCATTTTAACCGCCTGCACCCTACCCACCAGTGACAGGGGCACCATGTCCCATCTCTTAAATCCTCCTCCATCTGTTCCACCAATCTTGTTAGATTAAGCCGGTGTAAGGTTCCCCAACTCCTGGCTATCTGAATTCCTAAGTACCGGAAATCTCTTGTCACCTTCCTCAGCGGTAAGTCATCTATTCCACTGCTCTGCTCCCCCGGATGCACCACAAACAGCTCACTCTTACCCATATTCAATTTGTACCCCGAAAATTCCCCAAACTCCCTGAGTGTCTGCATTATCTCAGGCATCCCCTCCACTGGGTCCGCAACATACAGCAATAAATCATCTGCATACCAGGATACCCGGTGTTCTTCTCCTCCCCTGAGCACTCCCCTCCACTTCCTGGAGCCCCTTAGTGCTATGGCCAGGGGCTGAATCGCCAATGCAAACAGTAACGGAGACAGGGGACGCCCCTGCCTCGTCCCTCTGTGAAGACGGAAGTAATCAGACCTCTGTCTTTTCGTGACCACGCTCGCCACCGGGGCCCTATACAGCAGCTGTACCCATCCGATATACCCTTCTCCAAAACCAAACCTCCTCAGCACCTCCCACTGATAATCCCACTCCACTCTGTTGAATGCTTTCTCGGCGTCCATCGCCACCACTATCTCTCCGCCTCCCCCTCTGGTGGGGGCATCATCATTACCCCTAGCAACCTCCGTATGTTCGTGTTCAGCTGTCTCCCCTTAACGAACCCAGTTTGATCCTCGTGGACCACCCCGGGGACACAGTCCTCTATCCTCGTCGCCATCACCTTGGCCAAGAGCTTAGCATCTACATTTAAAAGGGAAATGGGCCTGAAGGACCCACACTGCAGCGGGTCTTTTTCCTTCTTCAAAAGGAGCGATATCGTTGCCTCCGACATAGTCGGGGGCAGCTGCTCCCTTTCCCTAGCCTCATTAAAGGTTCTCGTCAGAAGCGGGGCCAGTAAGTCCATATACTTCCTATAAAATTCCACCGGGAATCCGTCCGGTCCCGGGGCCTTCCCCGCCTGCATGCTCCCGATCCCTTTTACCACCTCCTCCATCTCAATCTGTGCTCCCAGTCCCGCCCTCTCCTGCTCCTCCACCTTAGGGAATTCCAGCTGATCCAAGAAATACATCATTCCCTCCTTCCCTTCCGGAGGCTGAGCCTTATATAACCTCTCATAAAATGCCTTGAACACCCCGTTCACTCTCTCCGCTCCCCGTTCCATCTCTCCCTCCTCATCTCTCACCCCACCTATCTCCCTCGCTGCTACCCTCTTCCTCAATTGGTGGGCCAGTAGCCGACTCGCCTTCTCTCCATACTCATACTGTACACCCTGTGCCCTCCTCCACTGTGCCTCCACCTTACCCGTGGTCAGCAGGTCAAACTCCACATGTAGCCTTTGTCTTTCCCTGTACAGTCCCTCCTCCGGTGCCTCCGCATATTGCCTGTCCACCCTCAAAGGTTCTTTCAGCAATCGCTCCCTTTCTTTACCCTCTTGTTTCCCTTTATGTGCCCTTATGGATATCAGTTCCCCTCTAACCACCGCCTTCAACGCCTCCCAGACCACTCCCAACTGAACCTCTCCATTGTCATTAAGCTCCAAGTACCTTTCGATGCACCCCCTCACCCTTAAACATACCCCCTCATCCGCCAATAAGCCCATATCCATTCTCCAGAGTGGGTGCTGTTCTTTTTCCTCTCCTACCTCCAAGTCTACCCAATGTGGAGCGTGGTCCGAAATAGCTATGGCCATATATTCCGTCCCTGTCACCTTCGGAATCAGTGCCCTTCCCAAGACAAAAAAGTCTATCCGTGAATATACTTTGTGGACATGGGAGAAAAATGAGAACTCCTTACTCCTAGGCCCACTAAATCTCCAGGGGTCTACCCCTCCCATCTGCTCCATGAAGTCCTTGAGCACCCTGGCCACTGCCAGCCTCCTCCCGGTCCTGGACCTCGATCGGTCCAGCCCTGGATCAAGCACCGTATTGAAATCTCCCCCCATTACCAACTTTCCCGCCTCCAGGTCCGGGATACGTCCCAACATACGCCTCATAAAATTTGCATCATCCCAGTTCGGGGCATATACGCTCACCAGAACCACCGCCTCCCCTTGCAATCTGCCACTCACCATCACATATCTACCCCCACTATCCGCCACTATGGTCTTTGCCTCAAGCAGTACCCGTTTCCCCACCAAGATAGCCACCCCCCTGTTCTTCGCATCCAAACCCGAATGAAACACCTGCCCCACCCATCCTTTACGTAGTCTGACCTGGTCTCAGTTTCAGATGCGTCTCCTGCAACATAACCACATCTGCCTTTAATTTCTTTAGGAGTGCGAGTACCCGTGCCCTTTTAATCGGCCCGTTCAGCCCTCTCACGTTCCACGTGATCAGCCGGGTTGGGGGGCTCTTTACCCCCCCACCCCCCCTTTTCGACTAGCCATCCCCTTTTTTAACCCAGCTCCTCACCCGGTTCCCACGTACCCGTGTATCCCCCCGACGGCGCCCTCCTGCCTCGACCACCCATCCCATAACAGCTCCCCCTTCTCCTTAGCAGCAGCAACCCAGTTAACCCCCCCCCCCCCCCCCCCTCCGCTAGATCCATTCCTAGCGTAGTTGCACCCCCCATGTTGCTCCCCGAAGTCAGCGAACTCTGGCTGACCTCGGCTTCCCCCCTTGTCCTCGGCCCCCACTGTGCGAGGCCCCCTCCTTCCTGCGTCCCTGTTCCCACCATAATTACCATAGCGCGGGAACAAAGCCCGCGTTTCCCACTCGGCCCCGCCCCTAATGACCGGCGCCCACAGTTCCTCATACTCTTCCCCCCCCCCCCCCAACATGGGGAAGAGAGAAAAGTTACAGGATCGCATGATTAACAAACTGAAAAATCATCCCCCCCTTTTTTTTCCCCGCCCCACATAATCACCCCACCACTTTGTCCCAAAAGTTCTTTCTCTCGCCAGACTATTCCAGCTTCTCGTCCACAATGAATGTCCACGCCTCTTCTGCCGTCTCAAAGTAGTGGTGCTTCCCTTGGTGTGTGACCCACAATCTCGCCGGTTGTAACATTCCAAACTGGATCTTCTTTTTGTGAAGCACCGCCTTAGCCCGATTAAAACTTGCCCTCCTTCTCGCCACCTCCGCACTCCAATCCTGGTATACGCGGATCACCACGTTCTCCCACCTGCAGCTCCGAGTTTTCTTTGCCCATCTTAGGACCATCTCTCTGTCATTATAGCGGTGAAACCTCACCACTATGGCTCGAGGTATTTCTCCTGCCCCTGGTCTTCGCGCCATAACTCGATAAGCTCCCTCCACCTCCAAAGGGCCCGTCGGGGCCTCCGATCCCATTAGCGAGTGAAGCATCGTGCTCACATATGTCCCGACGTCCGCCCCTTCTACGCCTTCGGGAAGACCCAGAATCCTTAACTTCTTCCTCCTCGAATTATTCTCCAGTACTTCCAGCCTTTCCACACACCTTTTGTGATGCGCCTCGTGCGTCTCTGTCTTCACCACCAGGCCCTGTATTTCATCTTCGTTTTCAGCAGCCTTTGCCTTTACGACCCGAAGCTCCTGCTCTTGGGTCTTCTGCTCCTCCTTTAGCCCTTCAATCGCCTGTAATATCGGGGCCAACAACACCTTCTTCAATTCCTTTTTCAGCTCTTCCACACAGCGCCGCAGGAACTCTTGTTGGTCTAGGCCCCATAACAAACGGCCACCTTCCGACGCCATCTTGCTTTGAGCTTGCCTTCCTTGCCGCTGCTCCAGAGGATCCTCCGCAATCCGGCTGCTATCCTCTCCTTTATCCATGCGTGTCCGGGGGGATTCCCTTCTAGTTTACCGCACAGTGTTTTTGGCCGTTTAAATTGCCGTTGGGGCTCCTATTAAGAGCCCAAAAGTCCGTTCCACCGGGAGCTGCCGAAACGTGCAACTTAGCTGGTCATCGCCGCACCCGGAAGTCAGTGTCAAGCTTCTTGAGTGTTACATAGAACATACAGTGTAGTAGGCGGCCATTCAGCCCATCGAGTCTGCACCGACCCACTTAAGGCCTCACTTTCACCCTATCCCCATAACCCAATAACTCCTAACCTTTTTGGTCACTAAGGGCAATTTATCATGGCCGATCCACCTAACCTGCACGTCTTTGGACTGTGGGAGGAAACCCAGGAGGAAACCCACGCAGACAGGGGGAGAACGTGCAGACTCCGCACAGACAGATACGAGCAGGATATCGAACCTGGGACCCTAGCGCTGTGAAGCCACAGTACTATCCACTTGTGCTACCATGCTGCCACAGTGCTATCCACTTGTACTACCGTGCTGTTGTTGGAGCCGCACTCATCCAGGCAAGTGGAAAGTATTCTGTCACACTACTGACTTGTGTTTTGGAGATGGTGGACAAGCTTTTGGAGAGTCAGGAGGTAGATTACTCACTGCAGGATTCCTAGCCTCTGACCTGCTCGTAGCCACAGATTTTGTAAGGGTAGCCCAGTTCAGATTTTGGTTAATTGTAACCCCAGAATGTTGATAGTGGGTGATTCAGTGATGGTAATGCCATTGAATGTTAAGGATGATGGTTAGATTCTCACTTGTTGGAGATGGTCATTGCCTAGCATCTGTGTGGTACAGTTGTTACTTGCCACTTGGGTCTTGTTGCATTTGGACATGGACTTTCATGTTCTGAGGAGTTATGAATAGTGCTGAACATTGTGCAATCGTCAGAAAACATCACCACTTCTGATCTTATATTTGAGGGAAGATCATTGATGAAGCAGCTGAACATAGTTGGGCCGAGGACATTATCCTGAGGAACTCCTACAATGATGTCCTGGGACTGAGATGTTTTACCTCCAACCAGCACAATCACCTTCCTTTGTGCTAAGTATGAATCCCAACTAATGAAGAGTTTTCCCCCTAATTCCCATTGACTCCAGTTTTGCTAGGGCTCCTTGCTGTCACACTCGGTCAGCAGTCATGATCACCTCACCTCTGGAGTTCAGCTCTTCTGTCCATGTTTGAAACAAGGCTGTAATAAGGTCAGGAATGAGTGACCCTGTCGGAGCCTAAACTGAGTGTCAGTGAGCAGGTTATTGCTGAGCAAATGCCGCTTCATAATACAGTCAACGAACCCCTTCCATCACTTCACCGATGATCGAGGATAGACTGATGGAGCGGTAATCTGCTGGGTTTAATTTGTCCATGTTATGGTCGGGACATGCCTGGGCAATTTTCCACATTGCTGGATAGATATCAGTGTTGTAGTTAAACTGGAACAGCTAGGCTAGGGGTGTAGCTAGATCTGGAGCATGAGTCTTCGGTGCCATTGCTGGATTGCAGGGGCTGGTTTAGCACAGTGGGCTAAACAGCTGGCTTGTAATGCAGAACAATGATTCAGCACGGGTTCAATTCCCGTACCGGCCTCTCCGAACAGGCGCCGGAATGTGGCGACTAGGGGCTTTTCACAGTAACTTCATTGAAGAATATTTGTGACAATAAGTGATTATTATTATGTTGTCCGGGCCCATAGCTTTTGCAGTATTCAGTGCTTTAAGGCGTTTCTTGATATCACATGATGAATCCCATTGGCTGAAGACCGACATCTGTGATGGTGTGGACCTTGGGGAGTTGAGATCCCTCAGTTTTTGTGATCCAATTTATTAATAATGAACAGCAAACCTCAGTTAGAATTGACTCAGAAGGCTAGTTTATTTCACATTCATGGGGAAGGAGTGACTGCAACATCCCACTACTTACTCACAAAGCGCTCGCCACACCTCCCTCAGAATTGTTTCATGTAGACATTGGCGATTAGCTGGCTGAAGACTGGAAGTGTAGTATTCACTTTTATGTTGGTGCTGACCACCAGATGAAGTAGATATGGATAGGCAGGTTTTGAGGTACAGGCTGTGGTTCTGATTGAAGGGACCTGCTTCTTGGTGGCTTACCAGTTGGTTGTCAAAACAAAAGACTGACTAGTTCTCAAAAGCGTATAGAGATTTCAAAATGGTCACGAATCATGTGATTTTCTTTCTCCACAATGACTTCAAAAGGGATGTTTATCCAGTGTCTGAAATTGGATTTGATTTCAGGAGTGATGATGTCCAGTTATTAGTTGTCGAATGAGTTGCCATCTACATTGAAGATCTGGTGTTTGGAAAGTCATTGTCTAGGCAGATCCACTTACTCCACGAGCAAGGTGAGCTTATTGCAAATTACATCCCTTTGAAATGGATCTGGACAGTCCCAGGTTTGGTATGAGTCTGTTAGCAGCTCTCTAGGTATAAGAAGGTTAAATGTGTAAGCGTCCTGGTCATTGTGATTACAAGGGATCGATACAATGAAGTGTGAGATTCCAGAAGCTGAGAAAATAATGATTCTGTTCATGAAACTCCAGGTCATGGTTCTCAGTCAGAGGACCAAACCTGTGTTCAGGTGATTTGTAGCAGCCATCTTTTGGGATAGAAGGAAATCCATTTAAAAATAGTAATAAGGATAACATTTTGTGCATACAGTGTTGTATTTTCATTTCATTTCATGGGAACCCAACAGTTGCAAAACAGTCTGGTTCAGCCAGAGACAATTAAAGTTAGTGGCTAGGGAACAGTATTTGTGGTAGGAACCAGAGAAAATGGCTTTGTTCTTCCCAATGCTGAGTTGGAGGATATTTTCTGCTCATCCAGTCCATTTTTAACTTATTATTTAATGGATGAGGGTATTACTGGCTAGGCCAGCAATTAGATGCCCACCCTTGATTGCCCATGAGAAGGTTGTGCTGCTTTGTTGTCTTGAACTGCTGCAGTCCATGTGGTGTATGTCTGGATGCCTGACATTCTGCTTGCTAGTCGAAAAGCATTAGAGGTTAATGTGTGGTCAACATATAAGAGGCTGTGGGTAGGTCATGCAAAGAGGCTTTCTATCTTTGTTAGTCACAGGATGCTATTTGTAACTTTCATTAGTGGGGTTTAAATATGGTAATCTGGGAAAATGGACATGGATTTTGAGGTGACAGCCCATTAAAGGAAAAGGAGAGGAAAAGGAGGTTGGAGATGAGATGGTAGTTTGTCAGGTCAGAAGGATGAAAATTGTTTTTTGAGGAGAACGAGTAGTGACAACAAATTTGAAGGAATGGAGTGGTGCATGAAGAGCGAGAACAATTGACAGTATAATTAATATGGAAATCAGCAAGGGAAGGTGGGTGCTCAGCAGTTTAGTGAGAATAGGATCAGGAAGTGAGAATAGAGGCAAGAGAGCAGGAGGTGAGTCACGTGAACAAAATGAGCTATGAGGCATAAGGGGAGATGGAGTGGGTGAACGAGAGAAAGGTACAAATTCAGGTTTGAGCGGGGGAAACCTTGGGTACATTTGCCTCTGAAGTGCCAGAGGCAGCCAACTTAGTCCCAGCCTTCTAGGCAAAATGAGCTTCTTACACTTGTTGGAGATGAAGATGAGGAGAAGGGTAGATGAGAAGAAACTTTGCCACTTAGTTGAGGGGTCAATAACCAGGGGGCATAGATTTAAGGTGATAGACAGGAGGTTTAGAGGTGACATGAGGAAAAACCTTTTCACCCAGAGGGTGGTAGCGGTGGGAACCCTCCGCATTTAGATGAGCACTTGCACCGTCATGGCATACAAGGCATCGGACCAAGTGCTGGAAAATGGAATTGGGAAAATAGGTGTTTGATGGCTGACACCGATGCAATGGACCTAAGGGCCTCTTTTTGTACTGTAAAACTCCTTGACTCTGAGTTTAAGACTCTTTATGCAGTGGAGGTAAACTGGGGTGGGCGGGGTTTGGTGGCGCTTACCGTTGCATTCCAGGATGATTCTTTGAGCCCCAGCTGGTGGTGAAAGGCCAAGCCAACTGTCCACCATATCTGTTGAAGTTTGCATCCCTTGGATTTAAGGGAATGGAAATGAGGGTCATACCATGGGAACAACCAGGTAAGAGAGGAAAAGGTTTTAATGGGGATACGGGCAGTGAAGATCAACGTGAATGGTTAAATGCTAACTATCTTTCTAGCATGCTTAGTGAGTATTTAGTTAGTATGTACCACATAGTCACACCATTGCATATTGGCGAATGCTGAGTCTCTTGATGAGATTGCAATATAGAGAAGCCTGGCAAAAAATGGCAAATTGGACTGCAGCTTCCTGATTTTAGCATTGCATTAAGCATGTGTGGATGCAAACAGTTGCGTCCAACTTCTGCATAAATAAACAAATGCGCTGCTTGCCTCGCTATTATTCTTACTGTGAAATCTGGATCATTAGATTTGTAAGTGCCTGTTGCTATGCCTCGAGTGAGAAGTAGAAAAATGATCCTTTTACATGACTTGGAGGGTTTAACTCTTCTGTAGATACAGCTGTTTTTCTTTCAAAACCTTTTGGTGCCTTTTAGGCTCAGAGCATTTTCACTTCCTGATTAAACCGCCTCAAAATCAAGATCATTGCCTGGGAATTGAACAAAACTTCCGCCCATTCCCTGACCAGGAAGGCATCAGGAACAGTTGTACGTACATGGTGGCTGAAGTATGAGCCGAGTGTGCGTGCGCAACTATTCCTGACAGATTTCCAATCCGCTTCAAGAGTTAATGCTAATGACATGCTTACCCAAGTCAGAAAATTTATGTGAGCTGGTCCTGTTGTGCACAGAATATACGCTGACATTTCAGTGCAGCACAGAGTGTGGCATTGTTAGAGATGCCACCTTTCAGATGAAATGTTAAACCAGGCTGAGTGTAAACAATCCTGTGGTATGATTCAAAGAAGGGATACTTTTCCTTGTGCCCTGGCCAAAATTCATCCCTGATGTCTTCAGGCAATTCACAAAGACATGATTGGCAGCAAGAATTAACCGGTGACACATCACGTTTGTTATTTGGAAGACAGTACTATCTCCAGTTTGGCTGCCCTATTTACGTGTATTTTGGGATGTCCTGAGGACACGAAGATCATTCAAATCCAAATTACTTTTACACTTGTATTTGAACAGTTTATGAACTTGTTGAGTCTGTACAAATTTTCAAAACTTAAGAATTCAGTGCATATTCCAGGTATTGTATGTGGGATGACTTAAGAAAGGATATAGATGTGAGCCTTTGAGGCAATTTTGTATTCTGTTTTGTATAAGAACTGTGGTTGTTAGCTTCTTAAAATGAAAATGAATTGACAAATTCCAACAAACTGTACAATATTTTATATTATAGTATGATGAGAATGTCCAGCTTCGCTAAAAGGTTTAAGCAAAGCAGCTGCATGTGGATTAATCCATTAAATGAAAATGACTGGGCAATGTCATGGTTAAGTTTCTGAACTAGTTGGAAGATTCTGACCATGTGTATATATCTTCATAATTAATAATTTGAAATTGTTTTCAAACTGCAGATGGCTGTTACCATCAAAATTCATATTTACTGTTAGAAACAATCCATGACTAAGATGACTCATGACAACTTGGGAGTGTAAAATCTTGGTGTTGACACACGTACTCCGGAAACACCACCAAAATCTGCAGGAATTAAATTTTCCATGAATGTGCACTGTGTAGATACTGGTCAGACACCCTTGATGTTAAAAAAAAAAAGAATTTGTAGGGGGGATATTCGAAGGCCACTCTTGACAAATCGCTTTTTAAATAAATATTTTAATCCATATTTTCAATATTTTAGCATTTTTACAAAGAATAAACACAAACTCAACACAACCCCCCCCCCCCATCCCTTGACACAACCAGAAATCCCCCTCCCCTCGCCCCCATCCCCAAAGTGTAAGATAAACAAACCCCTTCTCTTGTGCAGTCGCTCGTCTGCCCCTCTCCGAGCAAATTTCACCTTCTCCAAGTATAGGATCTCCATTAGATCCCCCAGCCATGCTGAGGCATAGGGAGAAGTAGCTGACCTCCACCTCAACAGGACCCGCCTGCAAGCGATCAACGAGGCAAAGGCAAGGACAGCACGGTGGCGCAGTGGTTAGCACTGCAGTCTCACGGCGCCGAGGTCCCAGGTTCGATCCCGGCTCTGGGTCACTGTCCGTGTGGAGTTTGCACATTCTCCCCGTGTTTGCGTGGGTTTCGCTGCCACAACACAAAGATGTGCAGGTAGGTTGATTGACCACGCTAAATTACCCCTCAATGGGAAAAAATTAATTGGGTACTCTAAATTTATTTTTAAAAAACAAGGCGAAGGTTAAGACATCTGCCCCCCCCCACCCATCTGCAACTCTGACAGGTCTGAGACAAACCCCTTTTGATGCACCAGCTCCTTTCTCCACCTCCTCTCCCATCCAGTTTTCTTGAAGCCCTTTTCCTGCCTACTTTAAGGGCTTTCTCTGATAACCTCAATGTTTTTACTTTTTAGGTGAAAATATTGCACATAGTTGTGCTTTGCTACTTTTTAAACTGGTGTTTGAACCCTTTTACCATTCGGCTTACAAATTGGATTATTTGCATGGATCATTTTTCCAATTTCTCTCATAATCTTGAAAACCACAATAACATTGGTTTCCAGTCAGGCTTCAACAGAAATTGAGCCCAATATCCTTAACCTTTGCCTATAACCTATTCCTAATATCTGGAGCAGCTATTGTTCATCTCTATACTCTCAAGAAATAGTAGGGTTTCCCAAATGGGATCTAAGGGGGTCACATTCCGTGATTTTGGGGTCGAGAGCTCTGAGGCAGCAGCAGCTGCTGTGGAACTCTGATTTCTAATAGCGGCAAAAATCCTTTAAATCTTCACTTTATTTTTCTGTGGTGACCGTGGCCTTATTCCTGCTGCCATAAATGCCTGTGTAAAGGTAATTGTTTTTTTAGACATCCTGCCTGTTTATCAACTCCCCAATGCTCAACTCCTATTTTCCCCCTCCACCTCTCTCAGCAACTAAAGATACCCCTCCCCCCACTCAGTTGAAGAACTGAAGCTTCCCCACTCCGCTGAACAGCTGAAGCTTCCCACCTTCTGCCCCACCCACACAAAAGCTATCATACCTACAACTATCACTCTGGGGATCACACAGAATCTGAGGCATTAAAATGGGGTCACACCGGGAAAGGTTTGGGAAGCATACTAGAATAATACCTTCCCTATGATGTACATGTTTGGACTGTGGGATGAAACCGGAGCACCTGCAGACATGGGTAGAATGTGTAAACTTCACACGGTCACCCAAGGTCGCAATGGAACCCTGGTCCCTGGCACTGTGAGGCAGCAGTGTTGACCACTGTGCCACCTGCCGCCCCTAGGTTTGCTTTCCTAGGTTTTGGGAGGAAGGTATCTTCCCGAGGTTTGCACTCTCCCTCCACTGATAATCTTTTTGCCTGCATTTAACCACAATTATGCATTCGTCATTACGATAGTTTAAAAAAAAATGGAAAATGGATTGCTCAATTATGTTAACAGGCATACAGTGCAAATCTAGAGAAGCTGTAATGTTACATTTTTCTTTATCATAAACTCTTGCTGAGCGTCCTGTACCACAATTCCTTTCAACACATATTACTAGCTCCATGCTATTTATTTAACAATTATCCACATTGAATTGCATCTGCTGCCCATTGATCAAGATAACCTAAAAGATTACAATGTGTAAAGATCTACACCACATTTGATATTTTAAATCATTGGCTAATGGGCTATGCCAAATAAATATTTTTGTCATTTGCTCCCATTGTTTGGTCATGTATAGCATAGAACGATTTAGGATACTAGTTTTAATGAATAATATACCCTTAAATCAGTTTTTGATTTTATTTTCCAGGTACTTTTAAGTTTTATACCTCATTCATGAGTTGCCTTTGCTTTAGCAGCCATGGATGACAAGGCTTCAGTTGGAAAAGTTAGTGTTTCTTCAGACTCGGTGTCTACTCTAAACAGTGAGGATTTTGTCCTGGTTTCCCGCCATGGTGATGACATGCCATCTACCAATAATGGTAGTGATGATGAGAAAACAGGACTCAAGGTAAGAAGGTACTAGTGTTTCAACTTTAAAACCTTGAGGATATGCACTGGGAAGCAGTGTGCTCATACACAAGAGAAAGATCTTGTTACACACGATCGATGGTCAAAGTGTGTTATGTTTGCCACTGTTCCTCATGTATTCTACTTTATACCACAGAGGGAAAAATACTATAATTAAAGTTGCTTTAGTATATAAATTCTTAGATGAGACTACTAAACACAAGTTCTTGAAGATTTTAATTAAATTTTAGGTAAGTTATCCAAAGAGAAAAATGAACGGTGTTTTAAACTCACTTTATCAATCACTGCTGAAAGAGTAGTACAGTTTCAAATCCAGAGCTTTTCATAGAGTGCAGGGTCATGTGGGTGGCTTGGAAAAGTCTTGATGGGAATATTCTAGTGTGTGGAAGATATGCTATGTGGAAGAAGCAGACTATTTCCTTGCTTGAAGTGTAGAATGAAAATATACTTGAACTTTAGGACCCTTGGTTATCAAATCTCTTGCAGTTTTAAAGGTTAAGAGAGGAATTAAGCGCAAGTTGAGTGCTTTCCTGCTTTACACCTTCTAATGGATAAAATAGAGCATTAGCTATATTTTCAAAGCACTATGAATAGTACCAGTTACAATAGGTGTGTATTGAATTAACTATTTTCAATAGTCATTAATGCTAGGCTAATAATGACAGGTCTATTTTCATCAAAATCCTTAAAAGCACTGAAAACAGATGAATATACAACAACTTGCATTATAGTGCTTGTGGTATAAATGTATAAGAATCCTATGACTTCACTCCCTCCCTCTTACCTCTGCCCCTCCCCCCTCACGAAAGAAAGTAAACATTGTTCACCTTCTAGAACCTGGAACATGTTTTAAAAGTCATTATTCAGTTGCACTGGATGTACAGGAATGCAATGGACATTCTAAACCGGATCTTTTTATTCAGCAACTCGTTTTTATTTAAAAATGAGTCAAATCCATTCTAATACAGTGATTGAAACTGCTTTTTGACTGCAGGAGCAGGTAATTATCAATTTTTAAAGAGTTTCATACATTTTCAATACGAGTTGATAGGTTGAGTTAAGGATGATCAGTTATCAAATTGTGAAAGATGTTTTATATATCATGCGCTTTCTGCACATTGACTATTTTGCTACCATATTGGTGCTTGTACGGGGTACTGTGATTTGTCTCAAGTGTACTTGGTTGAGTTCATATAGTGTTAACTCCCTAATAATCTACAGTTAATACTTGTGTCAAGAATGCTGTACTAATATTGCACCAAGTTCAAGCATCTTTGGTCTGTGTGGTTAGGGGGGTAAATTTAACGATTACAATATGCATTTAATCTTGTGTCATTAGGAATTATATATTTTTGTGGCTGGAAGATGCAGCTTCAGAATTTGGCATCTCCCCTCCATTTGATTCATGTTTTGTTTCAAGCTTTACTTGGCATTAACTTCTTAACTTTCGTATTTCAACCTTTTGAATGTTGGTATCGCAGATAATCCTGCACTTTCTGGATCAGTCTTCCTTGGGTGGGGGAAAAAAAATCAGCTTGCATTCCACAACTTTAAAACAGACCCAAAACCGAGAAGTGCTGGCATAGGTTATCAAGTGTTCTCAAAAGGCTAAGTGCATGTCAAAGAAAGCTGTGTTTTAAAAAAAATTGACTTGCCACTGCTTTTAATATCTTAGGTGTCAGCTGTTGCTTTACTCTTTGCTTGGAGTTAAGTGATCTAACAAAAACATTTCAAGTTCCCCATGAATTGAAACCAATAACCTTGCATTTGAGAGGTAGGGTGTGCCACGTGGTCAACAATGAACTCAACCATATATATAATTGCTTCAGAATCTACTACATAAGCACACCCTTCTGTTTGTCCTGAAATTTCACAATATAGGATCAACATACAAGGCTACATATCTGAGTCATGACTATTTACAATCTAGATAAGACACGTCAAAACAACAGTGCAATAACTAATGTAGTCTTAACTAAAAAGCTATGCTCAGTAAAAGTAACCAGGAATCTGTTGGTTTGTTGAAAACACCCAACTGGTTCATTATTATCTTTTCAGGGAAAGAAATCTGATGTTCTTATGTGGATTACATGTGTATTTGTTTGTCGGTGTGTGTAGAGGGTGGGATGAGTTTAAAGGGAAGGGGTTAGAGATTAGATAGTAGTTAACCAGTTGTATTTGTTGCCTATTTAATTATAGTTACTGTTAATAATAAAAATTATTATTGTGATTCAAGGCTGGGGCTGGTTTAGCACAGGGCTAAATCGCTGGCTTTGAAAGCAGACCAAGGCAGGCCAGCAGCACAGTTCAATTCCCGTACCAGCCTCCCCAAACAGGCGTCGGAATGTGGTGACTAGGGGCTTTTCACAGTAACTTCATTTGAAGCCTACTTGTGACAATAAGCCATTTTCATTTTCAAGGCACTCAGCGGTGTGATTGATTCTTAACTGTCCTCCAAAGTGGCCAAGCAAGCCGCTCAGCCATATCAATGCACTGCAACATTTGCTGTAGCACCTTCCCCATACAGACTGCAGTGGCTCAAGAAGAAGGCACACCACTGACATCACAGCAACCAGGATGGGTGATAAATCCAGGCCTTGACAGCAACACCAAAACACGCTGAGAAGAATTTAAAAGCATGCCAAGTTTTCATTCATTAGTTTGTTTTTAAACAACATCAGAGTTTAATTCCTCATCCAGCCACTTAAATATCTATAGATTTACATGCTTGCCACCAACCAGAATGATTCCTGTGCCTGATTGGCATGAGTGAAGTCTACTTCAAAGGACTGATAATCTGATTACTATGCAGGAGCCATCAAACTTCAATATCTTAGGTTCTCTGACCACTTCCATTTGAGGTTTGTTCAAAGCCAGCTTACATGTGTGCAATTTCAAATTCTATAACCTAAAATATAGCACTGTTCTCAATATGATACAGGACAGGAATTCTGCTTTTGGCACACTTCATCAGCAATGATAAACATAATAGGGATCATCTGTTCTGTGGTTAGTAAATAAAGGCAAGAATTTGAGATTTGGCCATTGTAAAGTTTAAAGTTCTAATGGTTAGATTCTGAAGTACTGAATATCGTAATTTGAGACCGAGGTAGCACTTTCTAAAGAAAGTGGAGTTTTCAAAAGCTTTTCCAATATTTTTGAGCATTTGGCATTGCAGACTTGGGTGTTATTCAAGCAAGCAACACTAACGTGTGGCTGAGGCAGGAAACACAAGTTCTAGAATTGCACAATTCTGAAACTAGGAACCTGAACAATAGCATATTAACAATAAAATCAATTTGGTATGTTAATGTCTGAGTAGTTCTGAAAACAGATAAAATTTGTGATCTAAAAATATTTTGAATGAGAGCATTTCAGAATCACCAGCCTAGTGCCCTCACAAAAGAACATCTGAAGTGCTATGCAAAATGTGGCAAAGGATGCGAAGCAAGAGATGGAAAATAGGCAAAAGGCATATTCAGAGATGAAACTTTTGAGAGGGGTTTAAAGGAAGTGGTTTTGGGAGCCAGTGCTGTAGTGAAAATTGAGTCTTAAGATTGTGTGGTAGGAAAATGTTCAGTAATTTGAAGGCTGCAAGGAAAATAAAAGTTACTTGCAGAAGGTAGAACAAGGTCATGAATGGCTTTGAAAATGAGGGCAAAAAGTCTGTCTTGAGACAGAGGCCTAATGGCCTCCTTCTGCACTGTGGGATTCTGTGCCATACGATATGTGAAACTCAGATTATTTTCCAAACCATTAACATTATCAGTGATAAACACCAGCAGTAGATTGTCTAGATCGTCACTGGACATGACAGTGATTTTGATGCTGAATTTCTGCAACGAGATCCTGGAAAATGTGGACCATTTTCCCTATCTTGGGAATCTCCTCACAATGAATGCACATACAGATGGCAAAATTAATTAGCGCTTCCAATGTGCTTCCTCAATCTTGGGCTGATTGAGGGCGAGAGTATTTGAGGACCTGGATCTCCAATGTGAGACTAAAGTCATGGTTTACTGGGCAGCGGTGATCCTCGCATTCCTTTCTCCTTCTGAGACTTGGACAACCTACAACAGGCACCTCAAAGCATTGGAGATGTATCATCAGAGGTGCTTTTGCGAGATTCTCCAAATCAGGTGGCAAGAAAGGTAGTTCAACATCAAGCCATTCAGTTCAGGGAAAATTAAGGATCGGCAACAATGGTTGGGCATACCAGCGATGCCCACATCCCATGAAAGAATTTAAAAAATGCAAAGCCAGCTCTGTTGGGTGGGACATGCCTGACACCAGGCTCCTGAAGCAACTGCTCTACTCGGAACTCGATTGCGTGAGGAGACCCGGGGTGACAGTGGAAAGGCTTTACAGATGTCCTCACAGCATCCCCGACGACGCGGTCAAATATACCAATTTGACTCATGGGAGACCCTGACTTGTAACTGACAAGTATGGAAAAGGCTCAGTTTGGAAGGCATGGAACACTCCGAGACTTTGGGAATGTGCAGAGGCAAAGTCGAGCCATCGGAGGGAGTGCACAAATCCCCCAACAATCTATTTGCCAAATTCCAAGCGCTATCTGCGCAGCATGTGGCAGAGGCTGCAAATTGCGCACTGGATTTCACAGCCATTTCAGAAACCGCAGTGAAAGGAAGTCATCCTCAGGCTTGAGGGACTGCCAAATAAGAAGATAAAATCCAGTATGATGATCGTTTCTTGGTACAACTTTTTATGACTGTGGTGCTTGGAAGTGCAACTTACGTACCTTAATTTTCTGTAGGTTAATTTATTATAAATCTTAGTGTTAAATAACAGTGTGTTTTGGTTGGGGGAATTGAGATTAATGACTTCTGCTTGTTGATCTAAGACTGCTTTCTCTTTGGTTCTGTTGATCCTGTTTTTCTGGTTCCTTTGTTTTGTTTCACTGTTGTAGCTATATGGCACTGGAGGGAGTGCAGAGGAGATTCACTAGGTTGATCCCAGAGTTGAGGGGATTAGATTATGACGAGAGGTTGAGTAGACTGGGACTGTACTCATTGGAGTTTAGAAGGATGCGGGGGGATCTTATTGAAACATATAAAATTATGAAGGGAATAGATAGGATAGATGCGGGCAGGTTGTTTCCACTGGTCGGGGAAAGCAGAACTAGGGGGCATAGCCTCAAAATAAGGGGAAGTAGATTTAGGACGGAGTGTAGGAGGAACGTCTTCACCCAAAGGATTGTGAATCTCTGGAATTCCTTGCCCAGTGAAGCAGTTGAGGCTCCTTCTTTAAGCGTTTTTAAGAAAAAGATAGATACCTTTCTAAAGAATAAAGGGATTTGGGGATATGGTGTACGGGCCGGAGAGTGGAGCTGAGTCCACAAAGATCAGCCATGATCTCATTAAATGGCGGAGCAGGCTCAAGGGGCCAGATGGCCTACTCCTGTCCCTAGTTCTTATGTTCTTATGTTATCGCAAATTTATTAAATGCGTGCTATAAATTTGAAAACAAAAAGATTTCACAACATATCTGGCGGGTGTTTCAATGAGTACGTTTTCAGTTCACCTGAACTAGTTTAGTGAAAGGAAAAAGAAATGAACACGGGATAGCGACTTTAAGCAAGTTGCAAGCTAGGATGTGACCAGTTTTAGTTTCTTACTAGGACTAAATAATAAGATAAATTGACGGAGTAATTAATTACCCAAGTATAGTGTATGGTGTATAGTTATTTATGATTGGGAAGTAATCCAGGTGAGACAGTGACACTAATGACATGCATCTTTCCATTACACATCTTTATTGACACATGTTACCTTTTAGGGCACACTAATGATGCACGTTTTATTAACGTATGAAATAACTACCGTCAGTAGGGGCAGAAGAAAGTGGTTTTGACATTGAAGTGTTCATTGTGGCACATCAGTTTGTTGGGCATCATATCAGCATATCTGTTATGTAGACACTGAGTGAAAAGTACTTGATCTATTTTGGGATTGAGTTATAATGAACACCGGGTTGCCAGCACTGATAACAAGTCATTTTAGAAAAAAATGTTCTATGGATTAAAAGAGTAGAAAATTGTGAACTGGGTGCTCCGGTTTCCTTCCACAGTCCAAAGATGAGCAGGTTAGGTGGATTGGCCATGAAAAATTACCACTTAGTGTCCAAAAGGTAAGGTGGGGATAGGGTGGAGGCGTGGGCTCACATAGGGGTCCTCTTACCAAGGGCTGGTGCGGACTCAGTGGGCCGAATGGCTTCCTTCTGTACTGTAAATTCTATGATTCTGTGGAAGAGTTGCGTTGAAATTGGTTCTAATGTTAACCGTAACAACTCAAAATGTCTGGTTTAATATTATGAGGAATACTTTGAAATAGTTTGTCATTGCTAGTTTACAAATTCCTGCAGATTATAACATACCTTTGGTCTTGTTTGCGCATAGGGAATCGCCTTGTTGCTGATTTTATGGGGAAATTTTTACTAAGGAGAGGTTAGATTTTAGGGAAATGATCTTTCAAAAATTATGCAAACAAGTTCAGGAACTGTTTTATACTAAAGTGCCACGCATTCGTCATTGAAACTTTAAGCAAACACGGAAGGTGGTGCATTATGCAACTTCGTCACACCCATCTATAATTGCATCTTTGCTGATGGGTGTGTTGCTTGTCCTGCAGTGCACAATGGGCTATTTTAATTTGATTTAATTCTGTGGTGTAAATACTACATAAACAGAAAATGGCTATTTCAGGGCAGCTGGCCTGTGCTGTGTTTTTAAAGTACACATGTATCACTATTTCATCTAACTTTATATCAGTATATCCTTCTATTCTTTTCTCCTTGTGCTAACCTAGCTGCTCCTTAACTGGATATCTGCCTCATTCAATTTAAAGAGAATAAATCATGGGCTGAATGGCCTTGTCTTATTCCATCAAGATTGCTCTTTCCATAGACCATGCAGAATCTGCTGCATCAAGGATACTATGCTCACTATTAATAGGAGACATTGCACGAGCTGTAGGCCCTCAAAGATAATCAAATTTACAGAATATTAAGGTATACTTCAAAATAAATAACCATTCTAGTGATGCTCTAATGATAAACCTTTCTTTATCTTGCGTTTTCCCATTAAAGTTGTGCACTTTTAATCTTAACATATAATATAAAAATCACTGGAGCTCAAAGCCAGATTTTTGTCTTTGACATATGGGGCTCCCTGGTTGTGAAATGAAACGGAAGCTGATTTAGCATCCTTCTCACACCTGCCACTTCTGGGATGTCCTATCCAAATTTAGAGGGAAGGCATAATATGTCTGTCCATAACATCCAAATTTGACAGCATCGGGGAGGGCAAGACGCGGACGCAAGACGGACCGACGCGGGCGCGTGGTCAGTGGACTAACCAACAATTTGTTTTACAAAGAAAAACATTTAAGCCTACCTGTAGACATATTAACTCAAAAGTCATAAGTGCCCTTTCCTCAATGATCCAAATGGCAGTCATTGGTAGTTTGGTGTCCTGGCTTATTAATGATAATAGGTGACAATGGGAAAACCTTCAACTACTAATCCAAATGCAAAAAATCTGTTCTATGATTGAATATCGTATTTATTATAAAAATATAAGCTACCAGTTAAGGAGAAGGTGGTGTCACTCTATGGAGGTGATACAAACTGATCAGAAGGCAATCTGAGGGACCCATAGATCAAAATCTAACTTTCAGACTCGAGATTTTTCATTTAAGTAAAAAGATGATGAACACAAGGAGGTAAATCTGCTTGCCATGCTACCTACAGACATCATGATGTAACATAACAGTGTAACTATTGCCATATTAACAAGGGATTCTCATAGAAAATGTTTATTTGGGACGGTTCAGTGGAATATGTACTGTTGTTGATTTAGTCAAATTATACTGGCTCCACTGTGACTACCAAAATTCTGTCATTGTCAATAGTCTATCTTTGCAGCAGTGATGGTGGTATGGGGGTGGGGGGAGTAATCCTGCTGCACGAATGATATGCTCCAATTCCACAAAAGCTTAAAAAATGCTAGGTGCCGCTATTCTCTTAATTCTAGGTTATTCATCTGTTTGGATGAATATTAAATACAGCTGCTGTTCTGGATACAACTTACTGCCTCGATGAACTTGCTTGTACTTTTCCCCTGTCTTGTTTCGGGCCTGACCATTTTATTTCTGGACAATTGAAGTTTCCTTTACCACCATATCATTTCCTGCAGTTTCTCCTACTTTCTGAAATAGCTCTTTATCTTCCTGTACAGCTTATGTTGCTGGTTCTTAATAATTGTCAAATATTTGGTGTACTTTGCTATGTAAGTTGTGCAGATTCCACAGCACTAGAAATGTTTGACTGCATGTGACTGCGTGAATGGGTTTGTATAAATCCTCAAATTTTGTATTTGCTTTATGTGCACACTTAGCTGCTTGTTTACCTACATGCAAACCACCCTCCCAAGATTTATTGCGCCTTCATTTTGGCTGTTCTCATTATTTCTCATGAATCGTCTTTGTGAACTCTCTTCTCTCTTTTTTGGGGTCTGTTGCGAAACACTATAAAGATGTAAATGAAGATGGCATAAACAATGAGCTATTGTATTACTCGAAAGAAAGTTACAACTGACAGTAAATAAAGTGCTTTGCTGGATTAAAATATGAAATTTAATTGGTCAGTGTGTATCATAACTAATGGAAACATAAGCACTTCTCTTTGAGATGCTGTTAAGTAAAAACGTGATTAATAAACTTCATCTACATTGTGTGTGCTCACAGATAGTTGGAAATGGCAGTGAACAGCAACTACAAAAGGAACTAGAGGATGTATTAATGGATTCATCAATGGAGAGTCATCAAGTTGTCAGGGAGCCTTTGGAAGCAATGCCAGCTTCTGCGACAAGCGAGGAGTCACTGACTGAGGATATTTCCTTAACCCCATCACCTGTTTATTCAGGATTAATGGTGATATCCCAGAAACCAGACATGAGTCTACCAATTAAACCAACACAAGAAGGTAAGTGAAATTGTAAAGCTACTGACAATCAGCCATTCTAATGGGTCGCAGAAACCAACAATGTTTTGTAATTGTTGAGAAGAAAATGCAATTTTCCTTGCTGCTTAGTCACTGTATTTAAGCATAAAGTGATGAATACCTTAAGCTTTCCTTTCTCCCATGTTTGTTACTGTAGGAAATTTTAGAGATTGTGTCCTGAGATCAAATGCCATTGTTAGTGTTAGTTAATTGTGTTGGACTAGCCAGTTGCAGCAGTTATTTTTGTTGTTTTCTCTGATATTTTTTTTTTTAAACCTATGGTTTTGTTTAATTGCACTGCTGCATTTTCAGATGTAACACCAACATTTACCAATTGATCTCGCATGGCATTGCCCATGGTGAATCCACTGATATATCCTATCACTCTTGTGGGGCAGATGTCCTGTTGGATTTGTTGATTGTTGTCGTTGTCCTCCACTGCATTGCTTGCCCAATGGTAACAGCATTCTGTGCCTGTATTTCTCCCAAATTGCCTCATAATCCCAAATGACAATACCGCTGTAATTTTCAACATTTCAAAAATCATTGAATGAATAAATGAAAGCTGTGATCCAGAATAAAGAATAATTTAGAACGAGTTACTAAATCTGAGTCTGCAAATTGGAGTAAAGTATGAAAATGATTAATGAAATGTAGCACTGACAAATTATCAGTTCTTCATTGTAACTAAAATGTTTTAAAGGTTAATTTCAATGTAAATTTGAATAGGCAAATATAAATCAAATGTTGCACATTAAGTGCATTTTTAAAATTGGGGATTAAAGGTGATTATAGAAAGTATTGATGAATGGGAAATTTAAAATAAATATTAAAGATCACATAAATGGCAATTTCTTAGTACAAAAAGACCAGGCAGAGTTCAAACAGAGTTCAAACATGCTCAAAGGAGGCGGGATGACAGGAGTTATATCTATGCCCAGTTTGGACAGTTAAAGTTGGAGAATGAAGAAGAAAGATAGATCTATTGAATTTATGTGGCAGAAGTAAAAAGCAACACATGTGGATTGGATGGGATGATTATCAATGGAACCTGGAGCTTAGATGTACATAATAATGGGATGTTATTGTTTGATCTTGGGGGCAGGGTGTGGGATGGTGAAAGACAATGGCTTCAGCACACACGTTTTGGCTCTGTGCCAAAACAGAAATAAAAGCTCTGAGCGGAAAAGACAGACGTTAGGGGTGGAAAACACTATTGGAAAGTTGGAAAGAGGCCAAACAATAGAAAAACAGATGATATAAAAATACACTGGAGCAAGTGTTAAAATTAGAGTGGAAGGCTCTGGAAGTCCAAGATCAAAATGTTTCTAGATTATTTCACTGAGAATTCTTGATAATGTTTTTTTAAAGTTGTTTGTCGTAGAGATGGAGCTACTAGTATGACTGTCTGTTTACTTCTAATTTTGGGAAATCCTCTTGAGGTGCCACCTACAGATATTATCATAACGGTGATGATGCCCAGTAGTGTATCACTGGTTGATGCAGCGTGTTACCGTAGTGGATGGTGCGTAGTGGTCAGTGTAAGTCTCCAGTTGATGAGATGTGTCAAGTGTCTTCGCATAGTGAATGGCGCGTAATGGCCAGACTTTTGTTACCTCTTCCAGCTGTGAAAGAGCCGAGTGCGTGAGCCTCTTCTACCAACACTCTTCAAGCCTTATGTGGTGTCACTCTGTGGTGATATATGTAAACTGGTATCTTGTAGACTCCGGCTAATCTGCAGGGAACTGGAACTGGCCTGTGGGAGTTTCAATCATCACGAGTGGAACTGGCCAGGGAACAGACCTGTGGCATACAGAAGTTTCTGCTTTGGTATCAATGAACCAGGCCCCCAGCCATGGAGAAATAGTCCCACTGCCCCGTGGGCGTCTCAGGAGAGAAGAAAGTTAAGGGTGTAAACCCTGGAGAGAAGAAAGTTAAGGGTGTAAACCCTGACTGAAAATCCGGAGTGGGTCCCGTAGGCAGCTTTCTGGCAACTCCTGCAGCAGAGTTGGTACCAACAGTATTGGTTTTATTCTTTCCCTTCGGGCCATACTAGCAATGCTAAGAGGGGGTGCCCTGATACTTGGGCAACTCCAAATCTCCATATCATTTGTCCAGGCCTGTGCCCTGGAGAGGGTACTTCAGCCTCACAGTGGCACAGGAAGAACCATTTGCTTGTTAAAAGCTCTCGCTTTTGGGCAGCACGGTGGCGCAGTGGCTAGCACTGCAGTTTCACGGCACCGAGGTCCCAGGTTCGATCCCGGCTCTGGGTCACTGTCCGTCTGGAGTTTGCACATTCTCCCCGTGTTTGCGTGGGTTTCGCCCCCACAACCCAAAGATATGCAAGGTAGGTGGATTGAACACACTAAATTGCCCCTCAATTGGAAAAAATGAATTGGGTACTCTTAAATTTAAAAAAAAAAGCTCTCGCTTGATTGGCATAGAGCCAAGCATCAAGAGTTACGTCCGATGGTGGGAGGGAGAAATCATCGTGTCTTATTGGATAACTACCGCCTGCTTTAAACTTTGGAGCCCCAGTCAGTTAGGGTTATGCAGTAAAAAGCATTCCACTCGTGATGATTGAACCTCCCACAGAAGTCTCACAGATACTTCTTGTTAATTGGGCTAGCTTGTTGACCTAATGTGCACCTGTGGCCTGATACTCACCTCTATTCCAGATGTCAAGGATCAATTCTATTAGGCACTTGTGCTACCATCAGCAGATGTCCCAGTGCCCAAAGACTGTACCTTCTGGGGGACTTCAATGCAAGGGTGGGTACCAACCATACAGTTTGGCCAACATGTATAGGGCACTTAGGGAATCAGCAAGATGAATGAAAATGGACAGAGGTTGCTTAAGCTATGCCGCTACCATGGATTCTATGACAAATATCTGACATCACGACGTACTACACATGTCCATGCCTACATCACTTGTAGTTATCACAGTGCTGACTCTGGCACTGACCTCTCCCTGGTGTGTAGCAGGGTCAGACTTCAGCCAAGGAAATTATACCACTCCAAGAACAAAGGTCATTCTCAGATTAATATTTGCCATATCACTGACCCAGAAAGGACTCTAGTTCCTAGGCATGCTCAGTCAGGCTCTTTCGGACAACTGCGCACAAGGCTAGAGTACAGTGTTGAAGTAGGATCATCTGCACAACACCACCCATAACGAATGCTGACTGGTTTGAGACCTACTGGACTGAAATGGAGCCAGATACTGCAGTCAAGTGAAGAGCCTTCATGAACTATGAGTAAGCCCCCAGCAAACAAAATCTAGATATTCGGTTTCCAGAATAGAGACTCCGTAAATTGCTGCCAATCAGTACTGGTTGAAACTCTGCAACAGCGTACAATAATCAAAGATCCCTCCCACCCGGCTTACTCACTCTTTAAACTTCTTCCATTGGGCAGGAGATACAGAAGTCTGAGAACACGCACAAACAGACTCAAAAACAGCTTCTTCCCCACTGTCACCAGACTCCTAAATGACTCTCTTATGGACTGACCTCATTATCACTACACCCTGTATGCTTCATCCGATGCCAGTGCTTATGTAGTTACATTGTATATGTTGTGTTGCCCTATTATGTATTTTCTTTTCTTCCCATGTATTTAATGATCTGTTGAGCTGCTCGCAGAAAAATACTTTTCACTTTACCTCTGTACACGTGACAATAAACAAATCCAGTCCAATCCAATCCAATTTGCTTCTGAATCCAGGAATGTTGGAGGATGTTTGAAGGAACCAAGAAAGCAACAGACCCAGCAGCAACCAAATCAGCCCCTGTAGACAAAGTCAGGGGTGGTTATCACTGAACCAGCAAGCTGGGTGGAGCAATACCTCGAACTCTATGCAACAGAGAACATTATCACTCAGGAAACTCCCAGCTCCAGGTTTTTGACAGCTGCAGCATCTCTGTAAATTGTTGTGCTTCTCTGGAAGGAAAGATTTGAGCTTTGAGAAATGAATGTTGCAAAAATAGTCACCCTGTACAGGCGACCACAATTACAGAGACACCTCCTTGTTAAATATTGTGAGGAAGGTCTTAGCTCGCATTGCTCTTACCAGATTGTAGACCCTGGCATCGGGCATCTATCCTGAGCCTATAGATTCAGATCGACAGTTGACACTTTTTTCACTTTGACAGTTACAGGAAAAGTGCTGCGAATCTAGCAGACCATTCTACCCTTCATTCATGGGTCTCACCCTGCCCTACGACCTTGTAGACAGAGACAAACTCTTCAAACTGCTACAGAAAATAGGCTGCCTGCGGACATAACTTCCTCTTACCACGAGGGACAGTTTCATCAGTTACAATGGAACAGCAACGGAGGCTATCCAAGATCGGCAGCAGGGTAAAGCAGGGAGTTGCTGGCGTCCACTCAATGGCATATATTTCTCTCTGCTGCCATTTTATCGTTTTGATGTCTCAAATGAAGCTATAAGGGTGTTTACCTGCATGGCAGAGCTGATGGCAAGCTGGCAAGACTGTGTGCGTCAAGACCAAAGTGCAGGGGCTGTTTAGCATAGGGCTAAATCGCTGGCTTTGAAAGCAGACCAAGGCAGGCCAGCAGCACGGTTCAATTCCCGTACCAGCCTCCCCGAACAGGTGCCGGAACGTGGCGACTAGGGGCTTTTCACAATAACTTCATTTGAAGCCTACTTGAGACAATAAATGATTTTCATTTTTATTCATTTTCACATTGTCCTAATTTGTGACTTGCTGTTTGCTGATTACACTGCACTGATATCCCATACTAAAATTTACTTGCAACAGCTTATAGATCAGTTCTTCCAGGTCTGCAAGAAGTTTTGACTCAATAAGAGTCAGGAAGACCAAAGTTAAGGGCCAACATGTAGAGACTCTAACTTCCATCAACACTGACAACCTCACTCTGGAGATCATTGACAACTTTGCATACCTTGGATCAACAATTACCAGCAATCTGTCCCTTGATGCTGAAATCCATACGAGGATTGCCAAGGCCACAGCTGTTACGTCAAAGTTGAGAAGTCGAGTGCTAGACTTCCGGGTGCGGCGATGACCAGCTGAGTCGCACGTTTCGGCAGCTCCAGGTGAAACGGACTTTTGGGCTCTTGATAGGAGCCCCAACGGCAATTTTGACGGCTAAAAACACTGTGCGGTAAACCAGAATGGAATCCCCCCTGGATACGGATGAAAAAAGGAGGAGAAAGTGGCCGGATTGCAGTGGATCCTTTAGAACAGCGGCAAGGAAGGCAAGCAAAAACCAAGATGGCGTCGGAAGGTGGCAGTTTAACATGGGGCCCTGAACAACAAGAGTTCTTGAAATGCTGTGTGGAAGAGCTCAAAAAGGAAATGTAGAAAGAGCTGTTGGCCCCGATACTACAGGCGATCGAAGGGCTAAAGGAGGAACAAAAGACCCAGGAGCGGGAGCTTCGGGTCATGAAGGCAAAGGCAGCCGAGAATGAGGACGACATACAGGGCCTGGTGGTGAAGACTGAGACGCATGAGGCACATCAGAAACGATGTGTGGAAAGGTTGGAGGCACTGGAGAACAACGCAAGGAGGAACAACCTGAGGATTCTTGGTCTTCCTGAAGGTGCGGAGGGAGTGGACGTCGGGGCATATGTGAGCACGATGCTGCACTCGTTAATGGGAGCGGAGGCCCCGGCGGGTCCGTTGGAGGTGGAGGGAGCATACCGAGTGATGGCGCGAGGACCGAGAGCAGGAGAAATTCCCAGAGCCATAGTAGTGAGATTCCTCCGTTTTAAGGATAGAGAAATGGTCCTTAGATGGGCAAAGAAAACTCGGAGCAGTAAATGGGAGAACGCGGAGGTGGCGAGAAGGAGGGCGAGCTTCCATCGGGCCAAGGCGGTGCTTCATAAAAAGAAGATAAAATTTGGAATGTTGCAACTGGCAAGACTGTGGGTCACATATCGAGGGAGGCACCACTACTTTGAGACGGCGGATGAAGCGTGGACTTTTATTGTGGAAGAAAAACTGGAATGAGCGGGTTATTAAAAAGAACGTTTGAACAAAGTGGTGGGGCGAAGAGGGGGGTTAAAAAGGGGGGAAAGAGGAGTTTTATGTACTAATCCTGCGATGTGGTAACTTTTCTCTCTTCCACAGGTGGTGATGGGGGGAGGAGGGGAGGTGGAGGAGATGGGGCGTTGGCCATTGGGGGCGGGGCCAAGGGAGAAGCGCGGGCTTGGTTCCCGCGCTATGATAATCATGGCGGGAATAGAGAAGCAGGAAGGAGGGGGCGTCGCACGGTGTGAGCCGAGGTCACGGGGGGAAGCCGAGGTCGGCCAGAGTTTGCTGACTTCTGGGAGCAACATGGGGGGAGTAATTACGCAAGCGGGGGATCTAGTGGGGGGGGGTGGGAGGGGGGAATTACTGGGTTGCTGCTGCTGGGGAGAGGGGGGAGCTGGTATGGGAGGGGATCGGCGGGGGGGGCACCGCCTGGGGGAGATACAGCTGCGTGGGAACCGGGTGAGGAGCTGGAAAAAGGGGATGGCTAATCGACAGGGGGGTGGGTAGGAAGCCCCCCAACCCGGCTGATCACGTGGAACGTGAGAGGGCTGAACGGGCCGATAAAGAGGGCACGGGTACTCGCACACCTTAAGAAACTTAAGGCAGATGTGGTTATGTTACAGGAAACGCACCTGAAACTGATAGACCAGGTTAGGCTACGCAAAGGATGGGTGGGGCAGGTGTTCCATTCGGGGCTAGATGCGAAAAACAGGGGGGGTGGCTATATTAGTGGGGAAGCGGGTAATGTTCGAGGCAAAGACTATAGTGGCGGATAACGGGGGCAGATACGTGATGGTGAGTGGCAAACTACAGGGGGAGACGGTGGTTTTGGTAAACGTATATGCCCCGAACTGGGATGATGCCAAATTTATGAGGCGGATGCTAGGATGCATTCCGGACCAAGAGATTGGAAAGCTGATAATGGGGGGAGATTTTAAAACGGTGTTGGAACCAGGGCTGGATAGGTCGAAGTCCAGGACTGGAAGGAGGCCGGCAGCAGCCAAGGTACTTAAAGATTTTATGGAGCTGATGGGAGGTGTAGACCCGTGGAGATTTAGCAGACCTAGGAGTAAGGAGTTCTCGTTTTTCTCCTATGTCCATAGAGAAGTCGAGTGCAAAAGTAACCGAAAATATAAACTTCTGTGTGTACCAGACTTTGTGTTCTCAGCAGCCTCCTTTTGTAGTACCGAGGCATAGAGAAGTTTTATAGAATTTACAGTGCACAAGGAGGCCATTTGGCCCATCGAGTCTGCACCGGCTCTTGGAAAGAGCACCCTACCCAAGGTCAACACCTCCACCCTATCCCCATAACCCAGTCACCCCACCCAACACTAAGGGCAATTTATCATGGCCAATCCACCTAACCACATCTTTGGACTGTTATGCCGGCCAAGAAAATGGACCAAAAGGCTTCCACCTCCGCTGCCTCAGATGAAGATCAGGCATCTCCTGGCAGGACGAAGTGTTGAATATGGAAGTATGCCAGTGTGGATCCCTTGCATGTTTTCCATTTGGGGTCAGTGGCAACTCGATTGCCCTGGTCATTTGAGCTGAATGGATGCCTGCGACATCTTCAAAAATCTACTCTATAGCAGCTTGCTGTTGGCACAAGCCCAACAAGCTTCCCATGTCTACAAGAATGTCTGCAAGCAAGACTTCAAGTTGACCAGCATTGGAGTTGATGAATGGTAAGTCCTTGTTGTTAACCCTACTGCCAGGAGGCGAGCAGTGAGGAAGCGCATCGAAAAAGCAGAGGACAAAATAAATGGCCAGATGGTGGAAAAGAGAGCTGTCTGAAGGAATAAATATCAGTCCACCGTAGGTCAACGTTCTTTATCTGTGCCAACTATGGAAGGGACTGCCACTGACAATAGGGGCTGTTTAGCACAGGACTAAATCACTGGCTGTGAAAGCAGACCAAGGCAGGCCAGCAGCACGGTTCAATTCCCGTACCAGCCTCCCCGAACAGGCGCCGGAATGTGGGGACTAGGGGCTTTTCACAGTAACTTCATTTGAAGCCTACTTGTGACAAGCGATTTTCATTTTCATTTCATTTCACTCACAAATCGATCTCTACAGCCACAGCAGACAGTGTTCAATGCAGAAGTGTTGTACATCCTGGGTGCAGTCCATCATCTCCTGAGACCACCAGGTGCCTATCTGATGCCTAAAAGAGAAGACATGAACTGAAGACTGACATTTAGTCTCTGCTCATGATCTAAGGTCATTGAGACTGTATGTTATGCAGTGGAAGATCTTGAGTGGCACTACTTAAGTACCGTAGCTAGAGATAGTTCAAAGAATTGGGAACAGTGAAAATCACCATGGTTCCATAATAAGCAGACAGCAGTCATCTTTTGACCCCATAATCAAGTGCCCATCCATCATTTGTTATCTTCACTAGTGTTGCTAATTTTGGTTGGCTCTTAATTCGTTGCCCATTGGGTCTTTACCGAATTTGCTATGTTTCTATAACCTTTGCTCTAGAGTCGCCAGGTATCTTTATGATACCACCACGAGGTTCAAGTTCAAGTACTGATCAATAACTCAACACACCAATTAGTAAGATTCAAATCAAAACACATTTATTATACACAGTAAATCACTACTCGTGCATAAACTCTACTTTATAGACTATTCTCTGTCACTAAAAGGCCTATACTTAGCTTCGGAACTGGCCCACCAGGTCAGGGGAACAAATGGCCTTTCATTTGATCTGAGTCTGCAGGATTCAAAAGCTGGTATGGACTGGTAGCTAGGAGCGCCTATCTCGTAGCGTGCGTTGACTGGAGACTTACTTGGTTGATGCGGCAGCTTAGGCAGTTCACTGTCAAGGGTTGGCTCGCTGCTGAGTGATCCTGCCAAGAAGACCGATTTGAACTTGGGGACTCTACTTTATAGTCCCCAGGGGCTTCGCGCCGTTCGGGGCGGACCCCGTGTCTGGTTCCAAGTGATTGGACTATGTTCCGATCACTTGAATCGATTTCTCCAATACTGGAGTTGTTCCCTGATCGCTGGGCGGTCCCTAGGTGTCCGTTGGCCTTCCTTTGTCTCGGCTCCTGCTGGCGCCGAGCAGTCTGGCTTGGCCTTATTCACCTTAAATGTTTTGATTGTTCCCGGGGATCGCTCATTAGTATGCAGATGGCTGTGAGTTTCAGTGCTGTCTGGGCTTTTGCAAGTTCTCATACACAGGATTTTTGCACTTGCTAGTTTTTGTCTGTGTTGGTTGAATTTCCCTGTAGTCTTTGCGAGCCTCCATTTTAAGTCGGGAAGTGGCCAACCCAGGTGGCTACCCTAGAGAGGGAATTTGATGACTGTAATGGAGAGTAAAATTGTTCATACAAATCAATCACCACTCTGGAAATGGCGTTGCTCTTGATTTGCCCAGATTATTGATTGTGGGAACTCTGAGAAGATTGTCACTTTTTTCTTCTCATTGCTCTTCAGAAAAAATTATGCCTCTTAATGGAAAATCTCCCCAGCATGCAGGTAGACTAATAAATTATTCTTGCCTTTTTCATCTTTCCTGATTATCAAGATCTTTGACTATAGCTTCATAATATTTCTTACAGAGAATGGAAGCACTTTGGCTCATCACCCAGAAATAGACTGTTGCTCTATTCCTCGTCACAGCATGCATATTTTATTCTTAAACTGTTCTTGGCATTTGCCTTGCTTTATCTTGCTTAGACGTCTATTCCACATATAAGAAAAAAATTACTGTTCCTAGCACTTTCTCCTTTGCAAAAATAAACATGCTTTCCCTGGTGTGTCCTATTGTAGTGTTCTGGATTTAGAATTTTTAATACCGTTTATGATCTTGCATACCTCTAAGACATTCTCAGTTGTTGCATTTCATAGACTGAAATGCATAAGTTTCTAGTCTGTCTTCATAAGGGGGGTGCTTGATGCCAGGGGGCTAATTTTAACCAAACTCGCCGGGTGGGAATTCCACAGGATTGGATGGAACACCTGTTTCATACCCCATCCAATATTGCTCTCCTTTGACTTCGATGGGAGTGTAAAACCAGCATTGCACTTATTACTGGCACAGATCCGGTCACAGTTGCTCCCAGTGGTCAGTCTCCTGGTTCTTCTCAGCACCGCTTCCAAGACTTCAGTAGCTCACTCCCATGTGCCATTATACCGAGGACTGGGATCATTGTTCACATTGTGGTTTGACCAGAGCACTATACAGTTTGAGAGTGACTTGTACCCATGTTTTAAACCTGTAGTTCAGTGTTTTAATTGCTTTGCTAATTGGTATTTTGAGCATGTTAAACAGTGAGACTACCACCCATTCCTAAGTTTACCCAGAGTTATCTTGCCACCATTCAAGGAACGCATGTCACACCTTTTTCCTTCCTGTGCATTTTTTAAAGTTTAATTTGCGCTTTTGCCCATTTTCCAGTATTTATTTATTTAAATTAAAATCTCCACAGCTTGGCTTAAGTAGGTGTACTTGGCTTTTGTAGGACATTGGTACGGGTGCATAACGCCTTAGAGGTTTCCACTGTTTAACGAGGAACCCAACCCCCCCCCCCCCCCCCCCCCCCCCCCACTTCCGAAAAAAATCTGGGAGGTTGATCTTTCCTTTGTGTGCACAGTAAGAAGTCTTACAACACCAGGTTAAAGTCCAACAGGTTTGTTTCAGATCACTAGCTTTCGGAGCGCAGCTCCTTTGTTGGGTGCGGAAAGAGCTGCGTTCCGATAGCTAGTGATTCGAAACAAACCTGCTGGACTTTAGCCTGGTGTTGTAAGACTTCTTACTGTGCCCACCCCAGTCCAACACCTGTATCTCCACATCATGGCTTTCCTTTGTGTGTCAGTGTTGCCTTCTATTTACACAGTCCGCATTATCAATGTTTTCTGAGCACTTGTTAGAATATATACCTTTTCTTTGGGGGGTGGGGGGGGGGGGGGGGGGGGGAAGAGGAAATGATAGGGCGGAGGCCTCACATGAAGAGATGTGTCCGTCAAAATAGCCACCACCCTATCATCTCACTCTCCCTGCACCCCCCCCCCCCCACCCCCCACCCCACTAAAACCATTAAACGTAACGTTTACTGTGAAGAATGACTTTAATATGCTTATTCCACTTGCATTCCTAAATTCCCTTTTCATTTACAGTACAGACTTTTATTGCTTGCATTCACTTTGAAATCTTTCATGGTCTTGAGCAAATATTTGCAAATTTAAAACATTTTATTTTTCATCGCCCAGCCATATCGTGAGAGACTAGGATGCGTACTTGAAATGCCATGTAATGGTTGCTGCACCTTATTGGCTCAATAAAGTCATTAAAAACATTAAAGGTTCTTCAAAGAGCAATGTTGATATGATTAAACCCAACTAACAATTCATTATTTAAAAAGTTGTTTCAGTGGTCAACCTGACTTCTGTTTCCCCGTAGTGTAATTCCAAATATTTATAAAAATAAAAAGTAGAAAATTGGAAGTCATTCATAATCATGAAATTTGTCCACGGATTTGTTGACCTCACCTATTCAGACCCTTTACATAGATTTTCTAGTTGCTACTTTATGAATGCTTCCTTGGGCAACCAAAATTGCACCACCTTCCGGCCCTGATCCCATCTGCTTAGGATCTGGCTTCACAGTAATTGGAAGACCACCGAGCTGCTGGTCTTTCTTGATTCTGAGCTGATGACTCTCCCTGTCCCGTCCCTTTATGTCTGAAATTGAAGTTCCAATCCAGCGCTGGTGGGATGAACGTCTTGCCCCATATTTGCCAGCTGCCATTGTACTAAGTACAAAGTGAAATAAATATCAGCAGCTTAATGAGGCTCACAACAGAAATAACACCAAATTGCATCAGTTGTACAGTAAATAGCATTAAATCATCAATTTTGTGTAGACACAGCTATGAATGTTGTCTGATCAGCTCTCTGCGTTTTGTTGCGTTATAATTTCCCCCCTTCTCACCTAAAACCTGCTGAGGGAGAGAAGATGCAGGAACCTGATTATAGCAAAAAAAACTCAACTTCTCACATTTCAAAACTTCCAGAAATGTGTGTGATTCGTATCCCTTTGCTGCACTCTGGTGGTTGGAGGCTTGGTTAGTTCAGTGTAAATACTTTTAAAAAAACATTTTGAAACACCGTTCCCATCTGCTGTGACTAAGGGGAAGAAAATAGTATTTGAAAAATAACTCTGATGTTTGATTAAAATCTGATTAACTGTTATATTATGGATAATCAATTGTTAGTTTTTTCACAAGTTACATTAATATTTAAATTATTTTACGAGTAATTGAAATTGACTAATATTGTGGAAATTAGGAAGTAGCAAAACTAATGGTGAATGCAACTTATTTTGAGCTTTTATCTCATCACCACCTCTTTCAATTCTCCACTACTGCTAAATGGTCAGATTGCTTATCTGGCAGCCAGTAGCGGAAGAGCAGAAATGTCTTCCAGTTAAATTGGGAAGACTTCATCCATTGTTTTCAATTTCCATTTCTATAGCTACCGACTCCAGTCCTCTCCCTGGCGTTAAGCCTGTGCTCTCAAACTTGCTAGTTTAGCCGCAAGATGGGGGGCGGCCGGGAAGGAGAGCAGAGAAGACACAAGTGGGGTGGGGGGGGGGGGGGGGGGGGGGGGTGGAGATCAGGGATCCCCCAGGGGAGAAAGTCGCTTGCAGGGAACAGCGTAGGAAACCGACAGCAGCAGCACCCGGAGGGGAGGAGGGGGGGAAGGGTTAGAGCCACATTAGTTTAGTTGAACACGTGGGGCATGGGCAAACAGCTGATAGGGGAAGTGCCTTATTAATATGTTTATTCTTTCCCACTGTTCGTTTTCAATATGTTAAGGCTTTTGTATATGGCCTTTTTTCTCTGTAAATGTTACAAATCTGTTTTAAATTAAAAATTTCAAAAAAATTAATTAATTAAAAAATACAGATACTGGTCCACACAAACGTGGACCTGGCGCAACGGTACCAAGTGGGTCTCCCGGGCCATCGACAGGCCAGCAGCACGGTTCAATTCCCGTAACAGCCTCCCCGAACAGGCAGCGGAATGTGGCGATTAGGGGCTTTTCACAGTAACTTCATTTGAAGCCTACTTGTGACAAGCGATTTTCATTTCATCAGAGGCCCTTGGGTGGCCAGGGATAGTGCATGGTGGCTCCCTGGAATGTGGGCACCTCGCTGGCACGTTGGCTCTGCCATCCTGACACCGCAAAGCCAGCAGAAGCACTCCTAGGGTGACAATGCCAGGCTTCACAGGTGCTAGGGTGGCACTATCATGGAAGGAGGGTGGGGAGAGGGGGGCGATTTCAGGGTGAATATGAAGGGGCCTCTGGAAGGGTGGAGGTGGTGAAGGATGGGAGTCCTGGAAGGGGGCAGGGGGGATAGGTGCAAAAGGGGATGGGGGGAAACCTGAACAGGGAGGGTGCTGAGCAACCCCATTGCAGGGTGTTCTCACTTGGGTGACTTTTGGGTACTGCCCACATGTGTGGAGGGGTGATATTGCCCATGGGTGGGGGTGTGGGGGACCTACAAGCTCACTTGGAAATCAGAGCAACCTTTTAAAATGGTAGCCTGATTTCTGAGGAGCCGATTTGGCCAGTGAGCTCAGCTCCCGAGTGATGAAAATAATTCCATGTGTGGGCTAAACAGGTGAGAAACTCTCCTGGGCCCCAAAAATGACTAGGTGTGGCTCGATAGCAGTGGGGAACTCACCGACAGAGCCAGTGGGAAACTCAGCAAAAACCACCACAAATGTCACTTTCCGTTAGATCGTGCCCTATGACTCTCCAGGACAGGCCCAACTTCAAAGACAGTAGGCGGCTAGAGACATATGGTGGAGAGGTAGGGCTGGTGTTGTAAACATCTGTTGTAATCTGACTCCATGCATTCAGAAAATACCGTATGCCACCTGGTAAGAGTTTAGATATTTTGTTCTAAAAGCTGAGTAATTTGTAGAGGAGGAAAGGAAATTCAATTGTTTTGTTGTATCTTTAACTGAAATGTCCGGAGTCAGGCCTCACCTGATTAACATAATGAGCTGAGAAAATTCTGGAGGCCAGGATTCCCTATGGAACACTTCTGAGAGATGCCAGAGGACAAAAACCTGAATTACCAAGTTGTTGCAGGGAAATACTGCCAAAATCTTGTTTGGGTTTGGTCTATGTCGGAAACATCCTGAATTTTGTACAATTACGTGGGTTAAGTTTTAATGGGTGATACTACAATCTATTTTATTTTTATTTTATTTTATTTTCATGTAGAGGCAGCACGGTGGCGCACTGGTTAGCATTGCTGCCTCACGGCGCCGAGGTCCCAGGTTCGATCCCGGCTCTGGGTCACTGTCCGTGTGGAGTTTGCACATTCTCCCTGTGTTTGCGTGGGTTTTACCCCCACAACCCAAAGATGTGCAGGGTCGGAGGATTGGCCACGCTAAATTGACCCTTAATTGGAAAAAATGAATTGGGTACTCTAAATTTATTTTAAAAAAGAAAAACATTTTTTATTTTCATGTACTAAATGATCTGTTTGAGCTGCTCGCAGAAAATACTTTTCACTGTACCTCGGTACACGTGACAATAAACAAATCCAATCCAAACCAAATTTTGCAATATTTTCAGATTTGAATTGAGTCTCTATTGCAGACAGTTTTAACGTTGTACGGAGCCATAACAGAATATGTGCTGCTTAAAGGTGGGTAGGACGAGTCGCTCACGTATGTTGAACGGATGCTCTATATCAGTGCTTTCCAAACGATGACTCGCGACCTCCATTGGAGTTTCAGAAACAGTGGATGGGGTCAAGAGCTCCCGCTCCTCCAAGATTGCGCCATACCAGCACTAATTTGGGGTTGTTCACGATGCACAGGGGGACGAGGCAGGGATGCCCCATGTCCCCGCTGTTGTTTGTATTGGCGATCGAACCATTGATGATCGCTTTGAAGAGTCTCAGACAAGTGGAAGGGAATTGTGAGTAGAGTACAGGGTGTCCCGATACGTGGATGACCTTTTACTGTATGTTAGGAATCCAGGGCCAGTTCTGGGGGAGATAATGGGGATATTGCAGAGATTCGGTTCCTTTTCAGGATATAAACTAAATGTTGGGAAGAGTGACTATTTTGTGGTTAGCTCCCCGAGGAGAGGTGATGGGTTGGGGGGATTGCGATTCCGCCTGACAGGGACCAGTTTTTACTATTTGGGGGTTCAAGTGGCACGGCATGGGACCCGACTTCGTAAATTGAATTTTGTAAGCTTGACAGGCCGGGTTAGAGTGGACTTGCAACGGTGAGACTGCGTTCCACTGTCACTGGCGGACCGCGTACAATCTATTAAGATGAACATTTTACGCGATATATGTTCTTTTTTCAATGCCTCCCAGCTTTTCTGCGAAAGTCGTTTTTTTCCGGAGATGGAATAACTCATAATGGTGTTTATATGGGTGAAGCGAGTGCCTCTAATTTGGAGAGTGATTCTACAGAGGTAAAGGCATGGAGGGCCTGCCAACTATTACTGGGTGGCCATTGCAGAGAAGGTTTGCGATGGTTTGGGGATCAGGAAGTTACAGATGGGTACAGATGGAGTCGGGGTCATGTAGAGGGACGGGTCTCGACACCCTGGTGATGGCACCTTTGCCGTTTTGGCCAGCAAAATATTCTGTGAATCCAGTCGTGGTCTCCACTCTAAAGGTGGCAACTCGGTCGGCATTTTAAACTGAGGGTGGAGTCAAGGTGAGCCCCAATCTGTTAGGAACCACTTGTTTGAGCCAGCAAAACTGGATGTTAAATTTGGGGTGGAAAGGCTTGAGAGGGTGAGGGATTTGTTTCTGCAGGAGCGGTTTTCAAGCTGGGAAGAGTTGAAGGAGAAAGCAGGACTAGGGGGACCGGATAGGTTCCGATATTACCAGGTGCATCTCCGACTTTCCCAGAGGCAGCGCCGTCCATTTTGCTGGCAAGGATACTCTTGTGTGTGGGGCCGGAGGAAGGCAGCGCATCTGAGATATATGCGCAGATCATGCGGGAAGGTTTTGTTAGATGAAGTGAAGGCCAGTTGGGAGGGGGATGATAGAAACCATTTTAGAGGACGAGGTGTGGAGTGAGTCCCTTCGTAGGGTGAATGCTACATCATCCTGTGAGAGGTTGAGCTTGATGCAGCAAAAGGTAGTGTTTAGGGCATATCTTAATAGGGCAAGGATGAGTCGATTTTTTAAGGGGGTTGAGGATAAGTGTGAGCAGTGCTCGAGAGGGCCTGCTCACCGTGCTCACATGTTCTGGTCCTGTCCCGAGCTGGTGAGTATTTGGGGATACTTTTTCCGCACTATATCAGCAATCCTGAATATTGACTTGGAGCGCCGAAGGTTAGTTGCTGTATTTGGGGTGTCAGACAAACTGGAGTTGAGGACGGGGGCAGAGGCCGATGCTTTGGCATTTGCACTTCTGTTGACTGGGCAATGGATACTGCTGAGCTGGAGGCAGGCGACGCTACCCATTGCCGAAGCATGGCTGGGTGATTTGATGGAATTGTTACCTCAAGAAGTTCAGGTTCACAGTGAGGGGGTCGATCGATGGGTAGATGGCGGCTGTTTATTTTACACTTTAAAGATCTGGTCACACTTAGTTGTTAGTGGCGGGAAGGGGGAAGAGGTTAGTGAGGGGGGGGGGATAATTCTGGGGGGGGTATTTCTGTTTTGGGGGTTCCTGTTACTGTTGTTGCTTGTATTTGTTTCTGATATATATGTGTTGGTACTGTTGTGTTTTGTAAACCTTTTGATAAAAATATTCTTTTTAAAAAGATTTTGCGCTACACCAACACCCAAGGTTCAGTTGACATTTGGCCCTGCTTTATCCTTCTCCACTCCAGATCTCTCCGAGTGGCAGAGAAGATTGAGAGACCTGGTGGCGGGTGGCATGGTGGCACAGCGGTTAGCACTGCTGCCTCACAGCGCCAGGGACCGGGTTCAATATTAGCCATGGCTGACTGTCTGTGAGGAGTTTGCACATTCTCCATGTGTCTGCATGGGTTTCCTCCGGGTGCTCCAGTTTCCTTCCATAGTCCAAAGACGTGCAGGTTAGGTGCACTTTAAAGATCTGGTCACTCTTAGTTGCTATATTGCCCTTAGTGTCCAGGGATGTGTGGGTTAAGTGGGGTTATGGGGTTGCAAGATTGGGGTGCTTTTTCAGAGGGTTGGTGCAGATCTGATGGGCTGAATGGCCACCTCCTCACTGTAGGGATTCAGTGAACTTGTGCAGGCCATAAACCTCAATTATGAAGATACTGGTTCTGCATTTTCACACGAGTGGTGCAGCAGCTGCAGGGCTTCTCCTGGTGACAACTCTAAATGACTCCCATCTTATAGGGGAAATGTTGCAGCAGGGTTTTAGATGTCTTCCATCGTTATAGGGGCACAGTGCAGCCGGGTGCAAGCACAGCCACCTGGGCCAGAAAGCAGGGTGCGAGGCCCTCAACTGAGTCTTTTGTCAGTGGAGACTATGCAAAGCTTTACTGAAACCTGCATAAATATATGAAATAATATTTTTACAGAATAGATTAAATAGGTATTTATATGATGTATTATATGCTGATTGAATGCGCAAACCTGAATCATACACGAATACCTGTGGGCACCGCCACCTGCAAGTCCACTCAAGTCACTCACCAAATTGACTTGCGCGATATTGCTGTTCCTTCACTGTCGCTGGGTCAAAATCCTGGAACTCTCTCCCTAACAGCACTGTGGATGTATCCACACCTCAGAACCACTGCAGCGGTTCAAGAAGGCAGCTCACCACGATCTTGTGAAGTACAACTCTGGGTGGGCAACAAATGCAGGCCTAGACAGCAATGCCCACATCCAATCAATTAATAAAGAAAACAATGTTGCAATGCTGCTTTCTTGATGGTTTGTTTTCATTGTGTGTGGGGGGGGGGTCACCTTAATTTTCAAATGTTCAAGTGTGTCACATTGGAAAATAGTATGGGAAACATTGCCTTATATAGTCCTTCAGTATGGGAGCTATTTGAGGATTCATCACATCAGAGAACATTATCAAAGGTGGTTTACTTATTGTAAATCAAACAGTTGTAATTGATCTGAAGAGGCAATAAAAATGGATGTACCCTAGAATGGAAAGTGGGAGCCTGCTTTGATTCTATCCCCAGCAATGGCAGGGTGACATCAACATTCTCTTTGTGTTGAACTTAGCGGACTCTCCGGACTCGAGTCCCTCTACACCTGTACCAGACGAAGACAGCATCTTGTTCAGCAAACTCACGTACTTGGGATGTGCTTCAGTGAATGCTCCCCGGAGTGAGGTTGAAGCCCTACGAATGATGTCCATCTTGCGAAGCCAGTGCCAAGTCCGGTTAGATGTAACCCTCTCCGTGCCTAATGTTTCAGAAGGAATTGTGAGGTGAGCATTAGAGTTTTCTGAATTGTAATGGGATAGAGTGAACAGTATCCTATTCATAGAAAGGTGGTATTTAATTTTTCTGGTTTCTTTGATTTGGGATAAACTAGTAGTACAGCAATAGTTTGTACGTGATGTATTTTGTGCAATATAATGTGATGTGCTAATGGAGGAATCTTTCAATCGGGGAGACTTGAGCAACCCATGTCAAAGCTTACTATATATTTATAGATGACCTATATTGAATTAATTTCATATTTTTAAGGTTGGTCAATTATTCCCAATGCTAAAGTTAATATTCTCTGTAAACTGACAATATGTGACTCTTCAGTATTCCACAGCATCAGTGGATACTACTTATTCCAAGCTAATTTTAACTTTAATTTTCAAATCCCCAGCCTGTTCCATTGTGGATGAATATCCCCTTTTACTTTCACCACCTGTTTATGCCTCACGCTTTCTTCTGATCTGGGACTATTTGTAGGGCTACCCGTATGCTTAGCTTTCAAAGCACCGCTTATTTACTGTCACATGGATAACTGTCCTTTACTTGGATGCCTAATGTGGGAAAGTAATTTGCTGCGTTCATGGTACCGAAATCAAGAAAACCTAATGGGGATCCTGCATCAGTAACCAGGAAATTACTGGAACTCTATTAATATTTGCCATTTATTACGAGCTGAGACTCAAAATAGCACGATTTCACAAGGCTAAAACTAATTTGCTGTGTCTACAGTATCTTCCGCAAGGTGGGGATATACATTTTTCATTTGTGCTCGTAGCTTTTTTCCCCCATCAGGCACAAATCTCAGAGAATACATGTAGTGAATGTATTCAAATGACTCCAAGTTGTATTTGTTTCTAAATTAAAATATGCTAAAGTAAGAGCAGCAATGAAGTGGGCGTTGACTAGTGCACAATGCTACAGTGGACCTGTTGTCGGCATGAGAAGGGACTAAACAGATGCCAGGTATCTTACTTCATGATTGAATTAAAATTGGAAGGAAAATTGGTGTGCGGAATGCCTAATGGGTCAAAACTACATTGGTGAAGATAAGAGAGTGGATTCTGTTTATCTCATTTCATAAATTGATGTTGTGTGCCCAGTGTAAAACATGAAAGAAGAGACAAAAAAAGAGAGGTTTGGTAAAATTGAACAATTGGCACTAGAAGGTGCTATAATCATTTCTGAATTTCTTACAGACTGCTCGATCCACAAACAAACACTGAAATAGGAAACTATCCAATCTACAAGATCCTTTTTTGTGTCAGAGGACATGATGGTACTTCGGAGAGTGATTGCTTTGCCTTCACTGAAAGTCACTACAATGCAGAAATTTTCAGGATTCATGTCTTTCGATGTGAAATACAAGAAGCAGTAAGCCTTTACACATTTATTTAGAATTTACAAACTTATTAAAAATACCAAATGTTTAGAAGCAAAATATAAGTTGCACTGTACCCGATATTTGGACGATATATTTTGTAAATGTCTTTTGTGAATGTTTTTCTTTCATGTTGACCTTGGGGTGGTGGGAAAGTTGGTCTTGATATCTACACTTACCAAACATAGTTATTTTTTGAGAGATCAGCATGGGTGTTCATTGTATAATCCAGATGCCACTGGCAGGGCCCCTCAACTGAATTCTGCTTCATGTATCTCAGCCTCACGTCACAGCTCACCAGTTCTGAGATTGAATTTGGAGTAGAGAAGAGATGGATCAAACAATTTTTTTTTGTAAATAAAATAAATTATGGTGGGTTGATATGCTTGGTCCTAAGGTAAGTAAACAGCCCAGGGTTACAGCATTCAACAAAATAATGAATGCCTCTATTTTATAATGAGGGTTTTTTCAGGGTTGTATCTGTTTTGTTACGTCGGTGAAATCAAGAAGACCATGCAAAATTTGTAATGTTATCCCTTAATTTTAGGAGGACAATAGATTTGATGGGATTTATCAGATTCCACTAAACCAGTGTGGCGTGTGAAAAGAGCTGGTAGACAACTAGAGCAATCATGTGCTTGAAATGAATATGCGGGAATACATTGGGAAAAAAATATTGTACCAGTAAAAATTTGATTTGGGTTTTTATTTTGAAAATACGTTCCCTGTGATGAATAGAGTTACAGTACCTCTGGGAGAGTTACATTGTGACCCTGGCCAGCCCCGTTGGAAATTATGGTAGCAGTAATATCAAAATTATTTGATCCAGAGTTGTGTGATCCTTATGAAGCCTCTCCAGTATCTTGGCACTCGCTCTCATTTGAAAGAAAATGGGTGTATTTTAAAGAAAAAGCACTTCAACGGTGTATTTTTTGTGTTTCGGGCCAGAATATTAATTGGTTCTCTAATGCAGTTTATTTTCCGCTACCAGTATTCTGATACTCAATGTTAACAGTCTATAAGTAGATATTACATGCTGGATTTGCATAGAGCGTCATCATAATTTTAATAACAGTCAATAGAAATAACAGTGCATTACCTATTTATCAAACTGCTCGAAGTAACTTGGGCCCTGAAAAATGAGTATTATTAAAACAATTTTTGATGAGGGGGACATATCTTAAATAACTCTTCCTTTTAGATTTTACCTTAAGCAATTGATCTCTACTGGGATTTGAAGCCTGACTATTAACTTTGTATTATTAACTTTGTATTGCATATATTGGATAGTTTTGATCTAAAAGTGGTTTAATTGATCTTAAATCGGTTTCATTTTTGTCGGTGCTCATTAAAGTTTGGGAAAAGGAAGTTACTACTAGAAAGTCAATAAAATAAATACTTGTGGAAATTGAAAACTAAATTTCAGAAATGATTCAATCCCAAATTTAAGATTGCTGTTTTAGCCAATTCATTTTCTTATTATCTATTTTAGGTAAGTCGCATACTCTACAGCTTTGCCACAGCCTTCCGACGGTCTGCAAAACAGACTCCCCTATCAACAAACCCAGCAACACTAACCCCAGACAGTGATGTATTCACATTTACTGTTTCTTTGGAGATTAAAGAAGATGATGGCAAAGGGTATTTCAGGTATTTGACTAAGCTTTGGTGTTTTTTGCTGTTGTTGCCTGTCAAAGAGAAGTGGTGTTCGAGAATGAAATGAAATATAAATTAAATTCAATACCGATGTGAGGTAGTACATTTTGGTAGGAAGAATATGCAGATCACTTCTTACCTGGAAGTTACTAATGCAGATAGGGTAGAGCAACAGAGATCTGAGTTCAAATACACCAATCACTAAAGTTGTGCCACTGGTTG
This sequence comes from Scyliorhinus torazame, assembly GCF_047496885.1. NCBI lineage: Eukaryota > Metazoa > Chordata > Chondrichthyes > Carcharhiniformes > Scyliorhinidae > Scyliorhinus > Scyliorhinus torazame. The sequence continues at coordinate 77,278,818 of NC_092728.1, forward strand.
GCAAGGTCACTTGAAATATAGCCTACTACTCAATTTTTTTCAGAGGTAGAGAATTGAAAAGTAAGCAAGCTATGCTAAAACGGTATCCAGCCTTGCTTTTGACCACATGCATTTTTGAAATTATTTCATGAGATGTGCGTGTCGCTGGCAAAACCAGCATTTGGCTGCATATGCACAGAGTGTTGTAAGATTATTTCAGATTTTAGGACCATTTGTACTCTGCAGCAACACAGCTTAACCTTAACCGCTGAGGATCATACTCTAATGAGACATTTCCAGGAGCCTCCCTCTTTTTATTCCCGTGTTGCCACTTTGTATTGAATTATGGTGTCTTTTCATGCTACTGGAAACTGCATTCATATTTCTGCTGCTGTACTAAATTTAAATCAGTCAGCCCGAGAAGGAAAGTGAAACCCTTCAAAGTGCAATAGTGAAGTGAGATCCAGCCCCAGGGATGGCTAGTCAGGGACAAAATGTATTGAATTCACTTGTACGAATTGTCAAAATGAGTTCATGTTTTTCGTTTTTGGTTGACAGTGCAGTCCCCAAAGATAAAGATAAACAGTGCTTCAAACTCCGACAAGGAGTGGAAAAGAAGATTGTGATCTATGTACAGCAAGTGTCCAACAAGGAACTTATCATTGAAAGGTATCAAGTCATATCACCCTAACTATAGAAAAATATGATATTTGGATACTTTACCAAGTTTTTGAATTGTTTCAAATGTTGTTGTTCAGTATAGTTGTCTGTTAGCTTGCCTTTACCTATTTTGTGCTTTAAAGTTCTAGTGAGAAGCAGCTTGAAAATCTTGATTTTCAGCTGTAATGTGTTGTGAATGGTGTTTGTATGGAAAACATTCCCAATTCCTGTCACTGGAGTAAACCTTCCAAGTGATTCAGTGTGAGATTCAATGTCGTTTTAAATTTTAGGACTGGAATGCAAAAATCATTTTTCTCCAATTCCCCCAGACATTACCACCAGCTTCAAATCCTAGATTTTTATTTCCCGTCCTAGTTATCCTTACAGGCTGTCAGAATGAGACAAGTTATGCCAAACCGGTCTATTTTGTATTGTAAATTTAAATCCACAATGAACTAGCCTGACATTCGCCAACCTCATTCCACGTAAGATCCTTGTGCAGCTCAGAGAGGAGTGACTCATGCCATCAGTCAGAGCGGGATTTGAGTTCTGGTCCCATGGCTGAACACCTTCCTGTTCCAATTATTCATATGTTATCTAAACCTTGCTATTAACTTGTAAAGTGGCAAACTTCCAGCATTAACCCCAAGACTGTCCATAAACAGTTACGTAAAGCCTATTCTGGTTTCTCATTATGTACACTGTCAGGTTTGGGCCCTGGCCGTCTGTCTGTCTATCTGTGTGTGTCTCTCCCTCTCTCTTTTCTGTCTCCCTCTCTTTTCTTTCTGCCTCCCTCTCTTTTCTCTCTGTCTCTGTCTCTGTCTCTCTTTCTCTGTCTCCCTCTCTCTCTCTCTCTGTCTCCCCCCTTTCCCCCCCGTGGTCTCCCCCACACTACCAACTGCACCACTTGGGCTCTGGTCTAAATATAAATCAACAAATGCAATAGACATCTTGTACAAGAGGGAAAGGTAACAGCTATCAAAGTTGAATCAAAAATATACTTAATGATTAAAAATTATGCCTGCTACATGTGAAATAATGTCTTTTCATCCAGGAATGTTTGTATAATCTGAAGCATGCCTACACTGTATGATCTATTGTGGCTCTTTCCGAGATCTCTGCTCCAACTCTTTTTTTTCGCTGACTAATTGGTGTTTGAAGTTGTGGCATAAGTACAGCTCAACCCCGGTACTCATTCTGTTCAGATGAGAAAATAAAAATCTCTGCATTGTGCGCTGTTATATATGTTGTGTTTTTACCCTAAATTCCCTATTGACTTGTTTCCACCCTTCTGTTTTATTCTTTCAAAAATTATTTTTCAACAGCCCATGATAATGTATTCGCGTATATCATAAAGAGTTTGTGCATGCTCAAAGTACACAGCTTGGAAATTTCTTTAACATTTCATTGTTTTAACTTTTCTTCGTTGTGTGTGAATTTAAAGAAATTGAATTTTGCTATTATCTGCATTGATCAATTAAAATCTTCAGTTTCCAATAAAATTGTGTTATTTCACTAAAAATATAGAGGGCAGTGTAGTACTACTGAAAATCAGCAAATGTTACTCCAGTATTTTAGCTCACAGGTTTTAGGTACCACTAAACAGCAGTACATCCTAATGGTGGTAATTTACAAGTCCCTTTAAATCTTTTTTTTCTTGTATCCTGTAATATTTGTTGTCACTGCAGAATTATTTCTTAAGTGCAGTGATTGACTTTGCATCATTTGCAACAATGCATTCCTGTTTGTAACAACTGTTTGCATGGAACATTTTCTTCAATCCCTCTCCTTTATGCTTCCAATATATATCCCATTAATGGCCACTTCAGCATGCAATGGAAATAATTCACAAATTATCCTGGCAAACCCTAGAATTTTTAACACATCTGTCACATTCCCTTAATCTTGCCTCCATTCATAGAATCTTTTCCAAATCTTCATTTTTAAACTATGTTCTCCCATTCTTGGTAGACTATCAGAGTTAATACCCATTTTGTACAGTTTGCAATTTATCTCGAATGTGGCGTCCAAAATTGTGCGCCCCATTTTCAATTGCTACCCAACAAGGAGGTCACTATTAAAAATGCAAGTTTGCTCTTCTAGTCAAAGCTTATAACAGGGTTTTGAAGTAGAACACTGCAACCAAGCTCTGGTAGAGTTGGAATTCATATCATAACATGTTTTATTCATCCGTAGCATTATCAATGTTTTCAGTTATGTTCTCTCATTAGGTGCTTTGGCCTTCTTCTCAGTCCTGGCAAAGATGTACGCAACAGTGACATGCACCTTTTGGATTTGGTAAGTTGGCATTCCAAATGTTGGGACTAAATAAGCAGCATTTATTTCATTTCCCTTATTTCAAATATCTGGCACAGTGAAGTAAGGATTTTTCAATCCGGATGTTTCAGTTTGATGCATTATAGGTGAGAAGAGCTGTGAAAGTAAATGGCATTCAGTAGCGTTGTAAAACCTGACATCATTTCACCGTAGGCTTTAAAGGATGGAGCCTGCTCTTTTTTTTAATGCGAGTCTTTTGACTTTTTGGCAAACTCAAAGATTGTAATGATACGAAACAGAAAATGCCAGAAAGAAAAGTACTCAGCAATTCAGGCAGCATTAGTGGAAAGAAAAACAGATTTAACCTTTCAGGTCAATGGGACTTCATCAGTTCTGCTTTTGTGATGAATCACCCTGGAGAACCCACAGAAGTCAAATCCTGTAATGTTTAGAAAGCCCTCCCCGCTTTCCACTTAAAGATGGCTATTCAGATTGCAGAAGAAAGTAGGTAGCTAAACCTCAAAATGATGGAATATATCTGGTCAGAGCCACGTGGCTGCATTAAAGTGAGCTGTGCCCTCAACCACAGGGGCTGGGATTTCCAAAATGGAAAATTATGAATTAAGAACCAGGAATAAGGGAAAATGTTTCTATTTCAGAACTAAGCGCAGATGTGCAGTCAAAAACAAAAATTAGTATTGAGAAGGATTGTCCTACCCACATGATACACCCCATACAAATAGATCTCCTGATCTAGCTCTTTCATATCTAGTGATAAAAATCCAAATCATGCCAATGGGGCAGAAAATACTCCCGGCTTCACTATGAGGGCCTTGTGCCCCGACTTCTTTCTGTAATTGGTCTGATAATCTGCAAAGGAAAGCATGATAAAAGCTGGAAATATATAAATATATTTAATGTTCCATGTCTGACATTTGAATCCATCAATTGTCTTGAATGATGGGAATGTTGCCACTTGAGGTTCAGTAGCGATGTGAAATAAGTATGATAGATGGTTGCTCGGGGTAGCACAGTGGTTAGCACAGTGGCTAACTTCACAGTGGTTAGTCACAGTGCCGAGGTCCCAGATTCGATCCTGGCTCTGGGTCACTGTCTGTGTGGAGTTTGCACATTCTCCCTGTGTTTGCATGGGTTTTGCCCCCATGGCCCAAAGATGTGCAGGTAGGTGGATTGGCCATGCTAAATTGCCCCTTAATTGGAAAAAATGAATTGGGTACTCTAAAAAAAAATTTTTTTAATTAATAAAATGATAGATGCTTGCTTGCTTTGAAGCAATCCATTTGAAGTCTGTACTATTCCATGAGAGACAATGGATGTGCAGACTCGAAATTACAGCATCTAGATCTGGCATGTTAAAACAAATTGTATAAAACTATGGCCTATAGGAGCCCTGGGGTGAAAAACCACTTCACTCTATTTACAATTTCTCTGCATCCACAGAGAACAAGGTGAAATTAGTGATTTCAGTCGAAAACTACCTGATGTGATTTATGAATATCAAAAAATAATAAAAGTTTCTGTCTTATTCAAGTGAATTAATTTGGAAAAGAGGTTATTCTGAGTATTTGCAAACATTTTCCTTTGAATTATGATTCCAGTCATTTTAAAGCGAGATAGGGGAGCCCCGCAGTTCTGCCCATTGGGACCCTTGCCTTTTTTCAATCTGAGAGATAGCAGTTTTTAGCCTTGGAGATGAAAACAGTGCTTGTAATTTTATTAGACATTTTCGTGAGTAAGGGAGCCAATTTTGTCCAAGCCAACAGAAAAATCATTTAAGCCGGAAGCCTTGCAATCTTGAAAAGAGCTATGTCGCTCCAAGCAGTGCATCCAGTGCGATTTGTTCAAGATGTATTGGTGCTTAAGACTGCGCAATTAGTCTCTGTCTCCAGGGATGCTTTGGCTCATAGCTGTATTTTAATCTTCTTTCAACCATCTAAATTAATTAACATCCTTTGACCAGTGGCAAAGATGACTTTTTTTTTTACCCCTGTACCCATAGAAGTGAATAATGTTACACAGAACAAGTGGCTCGGCATTAGAGTTCTCTAGGATCATTTGAGTTGGGGGTGCTGAGGTGGCCGGGGAGGGGGGAAAGCCATAAGTCCAGATCTTTCAACTAGTGGCGATGCTGGGCGCAATGCCATTGCAGACAAAGTTTTCAAAGGTCTCAAAGCCTTTGGGTAGATAAATGGGTGGCTGATGGAAGGAAGAAATGAGTGAACTGTCGGGTGGGATAGAGGTGGGTCAGACTGGGGAGTGGGGAAATTATTGGGTGGGTAGGGGGTGGTGGGCATTAACCAGCATAGTGTTTCCAAGGTTATTATGAAGCTAAGTCCTGCATATCTGGCCCAGATCTTTTTTTCTTTATTCTTGCATGGGATGTGGGTGTCGCTGGTAAGGCCAGAATTTGTTGTCCGTCCCGAATTGCCCTCCAACTGAGTGGCAGTTAAGAGTCAACCACATTGCTGTGGATGGGTGCCACAAGTAGGCCAGACCAGGTAAGGACAACAGATTTCCTCCCCTAAAGGACATTAGTGAACCAGGTGGGTTTTTACAACAATCGACAATGGTTTCATGGTTATCGTTAAAGACTTTTAATGCCAGATTTTTATTGAATTCAAATTTCACCATCTGCTGTGGAAAGGTTGGACTAAATAAATCCCTTCTAACTTCAGTATAACTATTTTGTACCAGACTGGTAAGGGAGCCCCACCCATGTCCAACCTCACCCAATGTCTGACCTCCCCCTGATGTGCAACGACACCCGTGCCACCTCCCGTTGTCACCACCTCCCAAGGCCCTCGCCCCAATCATATCCACTTTCCTTAGATGCTTATCTTCCTGGCTTGTCAGTTTTAATTAGACCTTTAAACTCACCAGCTTTACAGAAATTGGTGCTGTCAGAGGAGTGTCCTCTTTCAGTCTGATTCTTTTAGCCTTTGATCCTGGGCCCGATTATCTCTGCGTAGATCTCGTCCGGCCTGAGTCATGAAGGTCGGGCAGGACAGGCACTGAAGAAGTTTGGCGCAGGTAAACGGGTGTGGAGTGGCAATCCAATGCTGATTGCCACTCCGAGGAAGTTATGATCCATTAAATTGAAATTCCACTGCTTGACCGACTCATGAACCCGAGTTAGAATGACTGAAGCATGATGTAGCTCAACTGAAGTCTTAACATTACATTTCATTAACTCCAGAAGTTTTAAAAAAATGGTTTGAATATGATTTGTGTAGGTTCGGGAAAATAGCTAACGCAATCAGTTTGTGTTAAACCGTACCAATATAGGGTTGTTGGAGCAAGATGGGGGGGGGGGGTCTATGATTATAATAGTAAGAGACCTTTGACAGGAGGTAAAAGTGAGAGAATACAGATTTGGTGCATGAACATATAATCTGGTTGTGGCCAAATGACAGAAACTAGAATGCGGCAGCCTTGTTCAAATCTGTTCTCACTTTGTGAGATTATTGGATTATTGTGTGATTATCTGGGGTCAACAGTAGTTTTAAAGTGATGAATCAGATTCTGAGGAAATGACATGAATTTGCTCTCTCCAAATAGTTTGTTTCTTGACAATGGAATTAAAACTGTAGAAATGTATTGTTTTGTTGGGATTTTGGCTTGATTCGACATTCATATAATTTTGCTGTTAAGCTTTGAATGATCATTTTTAGCTGCCATGTGTGTCAATTCATCTTTCTGTATATAGTAAATTTTACACATCAGTGCTGCTGTGAAATGGGTGGTACATTGTGAACAGTGTATGCCCGAGTTTCTACCATGTGTTTCTGGCAGGCAAGGCTCCCAACCGGAAGAGCAGACTTGTGAAATTATCAATATTTTGTATTACTTTCAGTTTAAAAAGCACATTTTTTACCTTTGGGCATTTGCTACCACTTCATGGTATAAATGTAGGTGGTTACATTTTTAAGTCCACCAAAGCAGAGTCTTGTCTTCAGATGAAAATGATGGCTTACATGGTAAAATCCAGATATATGTAGAGATTGACATCTGTCTAAACATTGACCTTTATAAAATTTTTCATCATTTCATTTACTTTAGTTGCAAACTAGTCAAGTAGGGATAATGACACTAATCCATTGAAGATTTTATATTCCTTCTGCACGAATGTGTTAATCAGTTAAAGGATGTTGGTTCTGGAGAGGGCATATTTGTTCTTTTTTTTGTTAACCTCGTGTCAACTTTGAGCACTTGCAGTTCAGGCATAGCAGAGTCGCTGTATAGTAACTTTCCATCAACATAACTTAAGAGTAGCATCTAACATGGTACCAGAGTTGTGAATTTTTCATTTTGAACACCAGCTAAATTATACAACTTTTACAGCTAGCAAGAGGACACAGGAATCTGTTCAAGCCAGATGTAACTTTACTCACATAAATGAAAACCTGTGCCATTTTGGTTCCCTGCATAACAATTTTTCAACATATTAATAAAGTCAGCAATCTATTTCTGTCATTTGAGCAGATCATTCAGGATAGGGGTGGAATAAAATAGTGTGCTAGATTTAAGAAGTTACTCTAATAATATAGTGGCTATAATATAGGAATAGTAGTTCAAATGTTTGTTTTACTCCCATCATGGTAAGTTTAGGAATTTGCACACAGCAAACTGCATGTTTGTGCTTCCTTGCTTAGTTATTGGCCCAGGTCTTTCGGTCAGCGTCACAACAGCAGCTGCCATATTCGGGTATGTATGTAAAATCAAGTCTTTCAGTGGGTGGGTGAATGGGGTGGGGGGGAGAGCTAGTTGGGCTGTCGGAGGGAGCTAGTTGGGTGTTTGGCAGTGTAGTTGGGCTGGGGACGGTTTGGGTCGGGGGTTGGGTCAGTTAAATTATGCTGGCAAATCACTGAGTTAGACCCGGTATTAACCAGCAAGGCATTCCCTGGTTGAGAATCCAGATAAGTTCGGAGTATCTGGCCCAAGTCCCTGCAATTGAGCTCAGTGTTTGAGACTTTCACAGAGGCTTCAGGACAACGGAAATCAGCCCATTGGAAGTTCAAACTTCCTGGCCAATTTCACACCTGTGTGCGTCAGGACTAATACAGTGTCCTGATACGCACCTTATGTCAAATATCTGATGCAGATACTGGAAGATTTGGGGCATTAGGTAATTCCAGAAAGTACCATGCTTAAAAATAAATATTTGTACTTTCCTGTGGCGTTTCTCTCATTTTAAAAAAGTGTAGACTGCTTGAGGGTATAAATGAAGACTAACCAAAGCAGTTTTGAGTCAGGAAGAAGTAGTAGGAAACACTGCTATTAAGAGGTTTTTGAAGGCAAGGAAAGAGGTAATTGAAAAAAGTAGTGTTTGATGAGTTCCAGAGGGATGGGGATGTTGTGACTGGAACAGAAGAAGCAGGATATAAGCAATACTGGAGAGTTTGAGGGGGAAAAGGTGCATGCTAAAGCTAATACGGGCAGGGTTTCCCTAATGGAGTGGAATGAAGCTGAGGAGGGATTTAAGGATGCAGATAAAAATATTGAATTCAATTCACTGAAGTATGAAGGAACTAAAGGTGGGCTGGGATTTTTGTAACATTTCTCCATGGGAGGATGTAGAGTCACAGAGCGGCAGTTTATGAAGGATGGGGAGGCCGTTAAATTGAACATTTGAGAATGAGTACATGAGTACAGGATTCAGTAACCTTGTGGAGGAGCTAGGGGAATAGAAGTGGAAGAAACCAGTCCTGCAGTGGAAAAAGATTTGGGCTTGAAGCGTCAGGCCTGGTGATGCTGGTGTGAGCGGAATAAGATTGGTTAATTTCAGTTAACCAAGAACTCAAATTTGCACTGGATGTCAAACAAGCAATTGGGTACAAATGCAATACGGTAAGTCCCCATTTAAGTTGCCTCAAAGTGTTGGCCGCTTTAGCATCGTGGATGTAGTGGAGCTGGCGTGCAGGCTTGACGTCAGGATTTCTGATTTGGCATTGTTGTGTGCTGTGGCCGACATAGCGTGAGCCAATTGGCGCCATTTTGGAGTGGCCTTCCCTTGTTTCACTGTGAGGGTTTAGGAGAGGGAAATTGTGATGAGAAGTAAGTCAAAGAGTTAGCATACTTTTATATTTTTACATTTATTTTAAGTTATTGTGAAGTGAGCGTAATGGTAAAGTCACTGGACTAGTAATCCAGAGGCCTAGGCTAATGCTCTGGGGCCCAGGTTTAAGTTGGTGGAATTTAAATTTGATTAGTTAATAAATCTGGAATTGAACGCTAACCTCAGTAACAATGACCGAACTATCATCGATTGTCATAAAAAAATCACCTGGTTCACTGGTGTCCTTTAGGGAAGGAAATCCGCTGTCCTTACTTGAAACTCCAGTCCGCAGTTGATTCTAAATGTACCTTTGAAATGGCCTTGGAAGCCACTCAGTTGTACCAAACTGCTACAAAAAGAAGTCAAATTAGATGGAATGTAGCAGTTCAAGAAGGCGGCTCATCACCACTTACTAAAGCTCAGTTAAAAGTAGCAAATGCCTTGCCTGAGATGTCCACAACCCATGAAGGAGCTTTTAAAAATCCACAGTTAGAAATTCGGGAGCTAACAATATTTCAATTTGCAAGGCAAAATGTTTTAATTTTTTTCTGATGAGAAGGTTCTACAAAACCTAACTGCAACTTTTTTCATTGGTTGTTACGGGAAAATCTGATTAGCTTAAAGTTGTCTCACTAAAAGTTGCACTTTTCAGGAATGCAGCTACACACAGTGAAGAATTACTGCAGTAGGATGGTGAAAATGAAGTCGGTGTAGGTTTCTCCCTGCAGGCAGCACTAATGCCATGTGAAAAGAGCTTGGGAAGTCTCAAACCTGCTATTTGTGGTCCTGGGCTATTAGCACAAAATGAGCTTTAATTCAGATAGATGGTGTGGACGTAGCACACACTAGAACAGGAGTAGGCATAGCTCCGAGATTGATTTAAAACACAGTTCACAGAAGCCACTTTCACCGTGGCAAGGTAAAGTAAGGTTGCAGATGTTAGATTGAGGACTAAATCCTGTACCAGCTTTGTTTTAGGTCTCCTTAATACTTAAAGCAGGATTATGACTAGGCTGTCGCAAGCTCTGCTCACTGTGGTTTGACGGCTGTTTTGATGAGAAGTTGTATCGCATTTAAAATAAATCTCACCAAAGTGCTGCATGGTGGCACAGTGGTTGGCACTGCTGCCTCACAGCGCCAGGAACCCAGGTTCATTTGCGGCCTTGGGTGACTGTGTGGAGTTTGCATGTTCTCCCTGTGTCTGCATGGATTTGCCCCGGGTACTCTGGTTTCCTCCCACAGTCCAAAGATGTGCAGGTTAGGTGAATTGGCCGTGCTAAATTCCCCCTTAGTGTCCTGTCCTGGGATATGTAAGTTAGGTTAAAGGGATGGGATTGGGTGGGGGAGTGGGTTTGGGTGGGGTGTTCTTTCAGAGGGACGGTGCTGACTTTGATGGGCCGAATGGCCTCCTCCTGTACTGGAGGGATCCTATGAAAATTCACACGTGTTCAAGCTGGCCTCTGCTGAGAATTGTTTCATTGTATAAATAAGATGTCTTCACCCATGGGTCAAAATTATAATACTGAAAAGTAATCTTGTAGTATAAATAGGGTATTAACAAGAGTAGAAAAAAAATCAGTTCTGTTGCAATTGTTCTTTGCAGGAATCAATGGGTAAAAGCTCAGATGGTAAATCTTATGTAATTACTGGTAGCTGGAATCCCAACACATCACATTTTCAAGCTGTAAATGAAGAAACACCTAAAGGTAATAAAATATGCTTATCTTAAAGATGCAAAGTGAAAGGATAGCATTGTAAAGCATGCCTTCTTATAGGATAATCTGCATGTTTTCATTTTTAAAGGCAAAGTTATCAGAGTTTAAAGCCCAAACTACACAGAAAAACAAACTATGCTTTTATCTGCTTGATCCTACTACAAATTCTGTTGTTCAATAAATAGTTATTTCAGAGATTAATACTTCATCTAAAAATGTGTGATTTCAAATTTGAAAATGTTAGTCACCAAAGAGCTCAACTCTGCTTTTATTTTATTATATATTCATGGAAAGTTTTGTTTATATAATCATTTAAGTTCTTAAAATGCCCCAAAGTGCTTCACAGGAGCATAATTGGATAATAAAATTGATACTGCACCAAAGAGGGCGACATTTTGACAAGTGACCAATAGCTATGTCAATGAAGTAGGTTCAGAGGCTTGTTTCAAAGGAGGAGAGGTGGAGGGCTTAGACAGGAAATTCCAGAACCTAGAATCAAGACAGCTGCCTAGTTGCCAGTCATGGGGTGAAGGAAAGAGGGATGCAGGAGGCCTGGATTGGGGGAACATTAGAATTATGAAGGAATTTAAGTCTGGAGGGGTGAGGCTATGGCTATGATGAAATTTTAAAGTTGTGGCATTTGCGAACCAGGTAACGGTGTAGATTAATGAGTAGAAGGGTGATTGGTGAACAGGATTTGGTGTATATTAGATCCATAAAGCAGAATTTAGGATGAGCTCAAGTTTTATTACGGGTGGAATTTGAGAGGCTAATCAGGAAGGTATTTAATGACAAAAGTAGAGGAACTGTGTCATCTGATGCTGTGTTTGTTTTTGACTTGTGAAATGGAGGACAATCCTCCCCTAGTATGTTTTTAATTTGCTTTGAAAGGGCCTCACTGTGGTAATACCAGGTATTGCGGTACCAGAGAGAGGAATGACCATTAGCTAGACCGCGGGGTCTACCATTGGGCAATGTACAAAGCCCCGCCCTGAGAGGCGGGGTATAAGAACCAATGCCATCCCAGCAGCCTTCACTTCTGTAACTTCGCTGCTGGGTACAGTTCTATCTGATTAAAGCTGAATCGATGTGACTCCACGTGGACTCAAGAGTATTGATTGTGTATCAATTTTATCACATAAGTACTTTGAAGGATAGATCTCCGCATCAAGCTGGCGTGCCTTCAGCTCAGCCCTCACGCAGAAAACTCTGCCGCGATTTTTAAGCATTGGCTGGCATGCTTCCAGAGCTACCTCGATACGGCTGCCGACACCCCCACGGAAAGGCAGAAAATACACCTCCTATGCTCGCGGGTCAGCCCGGCGATCTCCCCCCTGATCGAAGGGGCGGCGAACTATGATAAAGCCATGGAACTGCTGGAAGGACACTACATTCATCCACTTAATCAGGTCTACGCCCGTCACCTGCTGGCAACGAGATGGCAGAGCCGAGATGAGACGCTCCAAGATTTCTACCGGGCACTGATCGTGCTGGGCCAAAACTGCGGCTGCCCAGCGGTGACGGCGAACGAGCACTCCAAACTTTTAATTCGAGACGCTTTCGTGGCAGGTATGATCTCCCTCGACATTCGCCGAAGGCTACTCGAAATGGACACGCTGGGCCTCACCGAGGACCGGGCCCTGGCAGGGTCCATGGACGTGGCGTTAAAAAACGCCCTTGCGTACGCCCCCGCACGCACCGCGCCCCCCTGGGCTGCGTGGCACACCGCCGCGGCAGCCCCCCAGACTTACCCGCTTAACCCCCAGACTTACCCGCTAACTCCGCAGGCCTGCGCGGCAAGGCGCCCCGCTACCGCCGCCGGCCAACGCTGCTGCATCTGCGGCCAGGCGAATCACCCGCGCGCGTGCTGCCCGGCGCGGACCGTCACCTGCAAAGGGTGCGGCAAGAAAGGCCACTATGCCCCGGTCTGCCTCGCCCACGCGGTGAACGCGGTATCCAATGACTACCCTCAGCCGTTCTTCCAGCCGCCCGCTGTGCAACCACAGCCGTCCTTCCAAGTCCTGACCGTCCCAGGCCCACCGCCGCACTCCCTTTTCCCAGCCCCGCCGGCCCAACGCGCACCGCAGCCTTTGCCCCGCCAAGCAGCGTCGCAGCCGTGGCCATTCTTCCCCCCGGCAACCATGCTGGAGGAGTGCGCGCAGCCATTTTGTCCCTCGCCGGTCCAATCGTCGGGGTCTCCGTCCCCGAACTCCATGGGCGATCCCTGGCCGGCGCCATCTTGGATGGGTCCTCAAGCCCCCAGCACGGCTGACTACGCGCTGCCGGACCAAAACCCCTTGCTGCAGCTGGCCTCCGCCACGCTGGAGCAGCATGCGCCGCCAGTTTGCTCCTCCCCGCCGCCATCTCCGGAGTCCCCGGACTCCACGTGCGATCCATGGTCGGTGCCATCTTGGATGGGGCCTCAAGCCCCCCAGCACGGCTAGCTACGCGCTGCCGGACCAAAACCCCTTGCTGCAGCTGGCCTCCACCATGCTGGAGCAGCGTACGCCGCCAGTTTGCTCCTCCCCGCCGCCATCTTCGGAGTCCCCGGACTCCACGTGCGATCCATGGCCGGCGCCATCTTGTATCGGGACTCAAGCCCCCAGCACGGCTGGCTACGCGCTGCCCGACCAAAACCCTTTGTTGCAGCTGGCCTCCTCGCGGGAGCAGAGTGCGCCGCCATTTTGTCCTTCCCCGCCGCCATTTTGTTCCTCCCCGCCGCCATCTTCGGAGTCCCCGGACTCCATGCGCGATCCATGGACGGCGCCATCTTGGATGGGGCCTCAAGCCCCCAACATGGCTGACGATGCGCTGCCCGATCTTCACCCCTTGCTGCAGCTGGCCTCCATTACCCTGGACCAGAGTCGGCCCCGAATGCTAGCAAAGGCCACCACGACGATCGCCATCAATGGCCACGTGACGTCATGCCTCATCGACTCCGGGAGCATCGAGAGCTTCGTCCACCCCGACACGGTAAGGCGCTGTTCTCTGGTCGCCTATCCCACCCAACAAAGGATCTCCCTGGCCTTCGGGTCACACGCGGTGCAGATAAAAGGGTTCTGCCTCGCGAACCTCACCGTCCAAGGCAGGGAATTCCACAATTTCCGCCTATACGTGCTGCCGCACCTCTGCGCAGCCACCCTTCTGGGGCTGGATTTCCAGTGCCACCTACAAAGCCTTACTTTTAAATTCGGCGGCCCTATACCCCCCCTTACTGTTTGCGGCCTCACGACCCTTAAGGCCGACCCACCTTCCCTGTTTGCGAACCTCACCCCAGATTGCAAACCCGTCGCCACCAGGAGCAGACGGTACAGCGCCCAGGACCGGACCTTCATCAGGTCCGAGGTCCAAAGGCTGCTGAAGGAAGGGGTCATCGAAGCGAGCAACAGCCCCTGGAGGGCTCAAGTAGTGGTGGTAAAGACCGGGGAGAAGCATAGGATGGTCATCGACTATAGCCAGACCATCAACCGGTTTACGCAACTGGATGCGTACCCCCTCCCCCGTATTGCCGAGCTGGTAAACAGGATTGCGCAATATAAGGTCTTCTCCACGGTGGATCTCAAGTCTGCCTACCACCAGCTACCCCTCCGTAATAGCGACCGCCAGTACACTGCCTTCGAAGCAGATGGGCGGCTCTACCACTTTTTAAGGGTTCCCTTCGGTGTCACAAACGGGGTCTCGGTCTTCCAGCGTGAGATGGACCGAATGGTTGACCGGTACGGCTTACACGCAACGTTCCCGTATCTTGACAACATCACCATCTGCGGCCATGACCAGCAGGACCACGACACCAACCTCCGTAAATTTCTCCAGACCGCGCACCTCCTGAATCTGACCTACAATAAGGAGAAGTGCGTGTTTAGCACCGACCGTCTAGCCATCCTAGGCTACGTAGTGCGAAATGGAGTCATAGGCCCCGACCCCGAACGCATGCGCCCCCTCATGGAGTTCCCCCTCCCTCACTGCCCCAAGGCCCTAAAGCGCTGCCTCGGCTTCTTTAGCTACTATGCACAATGGGTCCCTAATTACGCTGACAAGGCTCGACCCCTAATCCAATCCTCAGCCTTCCCCCTGTCGACGGAGGCCCGCCATGCCTTCTGCCGCATCAAAGCGGACATCGCAAAAGCCACGATGCGCGCCATCAACGAGTCCCTCCCCTTCCAGGTCGAGAGCGACGCGTCTGACGTAACTCTGGCCGCCACCCTCAACCAAGTGGGCAGGCCCGTGGCTTTCTTCTCCCGCACTCTCCATGCCTCCGAAATTCGCCACTCCTCGGTCGAAAAGGAGGCCCAGGCCATAGTGGAAGCTGTGCGGCACTGAAGGCATTACCTGGCCGGCAGGAGATTCACTCTCCTCACGGACCAACAGTCGGTGGCCTTCATGTTCGATAATGCACAGCAGAGCAAGATTAAGAACGACATGATCTTGCGGTGGAGGATCGAACTCTCCACCTTCAATTACGAGATCTTGTATCGTCCCGGGAAGCTGAACGAGCCTCCTGATGCCCTATCCTGCGGCACTTGTGCCACCGCACAAGTAGACCGCCTCCGTGCCCTCCACGAGGACCTCTGCCACCCGGGAGTCACCCGGTTCTTCCATTTTGTTAAGTCCCGGAACCTGCCTTACTCCATCGAGGAGGTCAGGACAGTCACCAGGGACTGCCGAATCTGAGCGGAGTGCAAACCGCACTTCTACCGGCCAGAGAGGGCGCATCTGATAAAGGCTTCCCGTCCCTTTGAACGCCTCAGCATGGACTTCAAAGGCCCCCTCCCCTCCACCGACCCCAACACGTATTTCCTGAACGTGATTGATGAGTACTCCCGGTTCCCATTCGCCATCCCCTGCCAGGACATGACCGCAACCACCGTCATCAAGGCCCTCCAAACTATTTTTACACTGTTCGGTTTCCCCGCATACATCCACAGTGATAGGGGGTCCTCCTTTATGAGCGACGAGCTGCGCCAGTTCCTGCTCAGCAAAGGCATCGCCTCGAGCAGGGCGACCAGTTACAACCCCCGGGGAAACGGGCAGGTAGAAAGGGAGAACGGAACGGTCTGGAAGACCGTCCTGCTGGCCCTTCGGTCCAGGAATCACCCAGTCACCCGCTGGCAAGAAGTCCTCCCAGTGGCCCTTCACTCCATTCGGTCACTGCTATGTACTACCACGAACCAGACACCTCATGAACGTCTCCTTGTTGTCCCCAGGAAGTCCTCCTCCGGGACCTCGCTCCCAACCTGGCTAGCAACACCCGGAACCGTCCTGCTGCGGAAACATGCGAGGGCGCACAAGTCGGACCCGCTGGTCGAAAGGGTCCACCTGCTGCATGCCAACCCCCAGTACGCCTACGTAGCGTTCCCCGACGGACGCCAAGACACGGTCTCCCTCCGGGACCTGGCGCCCGCCGGAGCCCCACGCGCGCCCGAGCCACTGCCCCCCCCCCACCGCACCTGACCGGAGGGTCAGTACTGCCGCCAGAACCCCATCCCAGAGCCGAGTAGGCACCGACGCCCCCTACAGGTACCCCTTCCTTCTGCCCATTTTTCGACCTTACAGCGCCACCTAGGGGTGACGAAACTGCCTGGGAGGAAGACACCACGTTCCCGGAGTCACTACCGCCGGGGCCCTCACCAGGATCGCCGCCGAAACTTAGACGCTCCAGTAGGACGACCAGGCCGCCCAATCGTCTGATTGCAGCACCACGAAGAAAATTAACAACGCAAGAACTTTCTCCGCAACCCTCGATAGCATGGTACCTGCAATACCTGGTCCTACCATGAAAAGGCGACAGTAATACAGGCCATCACCCCGCTGGCTCTTTTTTTAACAGGGGGTGAATGTGGTAATACCAGGTATTGCGGTACCAGAGAGAGGAATGACCATTGGCTAGACCGCGGGGTCTACCATTGGGCAATGTACATAGCCCCGCCCTGAGAGGTGGGGTATAAGAACCAATGCCGTCCCAGCAGCCTTCACTTCTGTAACTTCGCTGCTGGGTACAGTTCTATCTGATTAAAGCTGAATCGATATGACTCCACGTGGACTCAAGAGTATTGATTGTGTATCACTCACTAACGAGTGAGGTTTTATGGTGAAGATTATTCTAAAAAATGGGGTTTGTATACCGGTAGCGTTCTGAACTCAGGCTTTGCTGACCCATCTCAATATCCTTCAGGTACCTTTAACCTAATTTCGTACAAATGAATGTATGGCCCATATCACTGTCTACACCGGTAGACTGGCTTTCTTTTGGGCTAGATGGGCTTTACCAAAACAGCTAGAGATAACCCTCTGTTTAATACTCTTGTAATCCAATGTTGATTTGAGACCATGAGTGATGACACAAGAAATAGGAGCAGGCGCAGACCATATAGCCCATCAAGCCTACTCTGCCATTCAGTACGATCATGGCTGACCTTGGGCTTCAACTCCACCTCCCTGTCCATTCCCCCATATCTTTTGATTCTCTGAGACCAAAATCTATCTATCCCAGCCTTAAATATATTCAACAATGGAGCATCCACAACCCTATGGGACAGAGAATTCCACAGATTTACAACACTTTGAGTGAAGTCATTTCTCCTCATCTCAGCCCTAAATGATTGGCCCCATATCCTGAGACTGTGCCCCGAGTCTTAGATTCCCTGACCAGCAAAAACCATCTCTTAGCGCCTTCTCTATCAAGCCCCTTCAGAATCTTGCATGCTTCAATGAAATCATCTCCATTCTTTTTTTTAAAAAAATATCTTTATTCAGAATTTTTCAACAAAAAATTTCAACCATTCAACCCCCCGCCCCGTAACAAAAAGAAAGAAAAAAAGTAACAGAGCAAGACATAAACATATCAATCCAACATAATACAGAACTTGTATAATGGGTTCCTCCTGCACATATTGACTTTCCCATATATTTCTCAAATGCCCCTAGGAAAAACGCCTTTCCCCACCCACCCTTAAACCCCCACCCCCCAAAAGAAACACCCCCTCCCCCTCCCCCCCGGGTTGCTGCTGCTGCTGACCGACCTCCATCTAACGCTCCGCGTGATAGTCTAGGAACGGTTGCCACCGCCTGAAGAACCCCTGCGCAGACCCTCTCAAGGCAAACATTATCCTCTCCAGCTTGATGAACCCTGCCATGTCGTTTATCCAGGCTTCCACACTGGGGGGCTTCGCGTCTTTCCACAATGGCAAGATCCTCCGCCGGGCTACCAGGGACGCAAAGGCCAGGATACCGGCCTCTTTCGCCTCCTGCACTCCGGGCCTGTCCGCCACTCCAAATAGTGCGAGCCCCCAACTTGGCTTGACCTGGACTTTCACCACCTTAGACATAGTCCTCGCAACACCCCTCCTGAACCCATCCAGTGCCGGGCACGACCAGAACATATGGGCGTGATTCGCCGGGCTTCCAGAGCACCTCCCACATCTGTCCTCCACCCCAAAGAACCTACTCAGCCTCGCCCCTGTCATATGCGCTCTGTGAATAACCTTAAACTGTATCAGGCTAAGCCTGGCACACGAGGAAGAGGAATTAACAGTACTTAGGGCATCAGCCCACAGATCCTCTTCAATCTCCTCCCCCAACTCCTCCTCCCATTTGCCCTTCAGCTCCTCTACCAAAGCCTCCTCCTCTTCTTTCATCTCCTGATATATCGCCAAAACCTTGCCTTCTCCGACCCATACCCCCGAAATCACCCTGTTCTGAATCCCCTGTTCCGGAAGCAATGGGAATTCCCTCACCTGCCGCCTCACAAACGTTTCCCGGTGGTAGCCCAAACTTCTCCTCTAGCTCCCCTAGGCTCGCAAACGTCCCATCGATGAACAGGTCCCCCATTCTTCTATTCCCTGCCCGATGCCAGCTCTGAAACTCCCCATCCATCCTTCCTGGGACAAACCGATGGTTATCTCTGATCGGGGACCACACCGAGGCTCCCATCGCACCTCTGTGTCATCTCCACTGCCCCCAGATCTTTAGCGTTGCCCCCACCACCGGACTCGTGGTGTACCTTGTCGGCTAGAGCGGCAGCGGTGCCATCACCAGCGCCCCCAGGCTCGTCCCTTTGCAGGACGCCATCTCCAACCCCTTCCATGCCGCCCCCTCTCCCTCCATCACCCACTTACGGATCATCGTCACGTTGGCTGCCCAATAGTAGCCACCCAGATTCGGCAACGCCAGCCCTCCAGAAACCCCCTCCTTACCCTCGGGGTCTTGTTTGCACACACAAAACCCATAATGCTCCTGCCTACCTTCTTAAAAAAGGCCTTGGTGATCATAATTGGAAGGCACTGGAACACAAAAGGAAACCTCTGGAGGACCATCATTTTAATCGACTGTACTCTGCCCGCTAGCGAGAGTGGCAACATGTCCCATCGTTTGAAGTCCTCCTCCATCTGCTCCACCAGCCATGTCAAATTAAGTTTATGCAGGGCCCCCCCAACTCCTCGCTATTTGGATCCCCAAGTACCGAAAGCTCCTTTCCGCCCTCCTCAACGGTAGGTCGTCTATCCCTCTTCCCTGGTCCACTGGATGCACCACGAAGAGCTCACTTTTCCCTACATTGAACTTATAGCCCGAGAAGTCCCTAAACTCCCTTAGGATCTGCATGGCCTCCACCATCCCCTCCACTGGATCCGCCACATACAACAACAGGTCATCTGCATACAGCGGCACTCGA
The DNA here is from genome assembly GCF_047496885.1 of Scyliorhinus torazame. NCBI lineage: Eukaryota > Metazoa > Chordata > Chondrichthyes > Carcharhiniformes > Scyliorhinidae > Scyliorhinus > Scyliorhinus torazame. The sequence goes on from NC_092728.1 coordinate 77,298,193, forward strand.
TGCTCCTCTCCCCCTCGGACCACCCCCCTCCATTTCCTGGACTCCCTTAATGCCATGGCCAAAGGTTCGATTGCTAATGCAAACAACAGGGGGGACAGGGGGCACCCCTGCCTCGTCCCTCGATACAGCTGAAAATACTCCGTCCTCCGCCGATTCGTAACCACACTCGCCACCGGGGCTCTATATAGGAGCTTAACCCAACTGATAAACCCCTCCCCAAACCCAAACCTCCGCAACACTTCCCAGAGATACTCCCACTCTACTCGGTTAAAGGCATTCTCCGCGTCCATAGCTGTCACTATCTCCGCCTCTCCCTCCACCGATGGCATCATTATCACATTTAGGAGCCTCCGCACAATGGTGTTTAGCTGCCTGCCCTTTACAAATCCCGTCTGGTCCTCATGAATCACCCCCGGGACACAGTCCTCAATCCTCGTAGCCAGCACTTTTGCCAGCAACCTAGCATCCACGTTAAGGAGCGAAATCGGCCTATACGACCCACATTGCAGTGGGTCCTTATCCCGCTTCAGGATCAAAGAGATCATCGCCTCAGACATTGTCGGGGGCAGGGTACCCCCCTCCCTTGCCTCATTGAAAGTCCTCACCAGCAACGGGGCTAACAGGTCTACGTACTTCCTGTAGAACTCAACCGGGAACCCATCTGGTCCCGGGGCCTTCCCCGCCTGCATTCTCCCCAGTCCTTTAATCAGCTCCTCCAACCCAATTGGCACCCCCAAACCAGCCACCTCCTGCTCCTCCACCCTCTGGAACCTCAGTTGGTCCAAAAATCGTTGCATCCCCTCTTCCCCGCTGGGGGCTGAGATCTGTACAGCTCCTCATAGAAGGCCTTAAATGCCTCATTTACTTTCACCGCACTCCGCACCGTAGTTCCTCTTCCATCCTTGACCACCTATCTCCCTCGCTGCTATCCTCTTACGGAGCTGATGTGCCAGCATCCGGCTCGCCTTCTCCCCATACTCATACGTCGCCCCCTGTGCTTTCCTCCACTGTGCCTCTGCCTTCCCTGTGGTCAACAGGTCGAATTCCGTCTGGAGTTTCGCCTCCCCCTAAGTAGTCCCTCTTCAGGGGCCTCTGCATATCTCCTGTCCACCCTTAAAATCTCCCCCACTAACCTCTCCCTTTCCCTGCCCTCTCTCTTCTCCCTGTGAGCCCTGATACCCTAACTCTCCCCTGACCACCGCCTTCAGTGCCTCCCATACTACCCCCACCTGCACCTCCCCGTTGTCGTTGGCCTCCAAATACCTTTCAATGCACCCCCGTACCCTCCCGCACACCACCTCATCTGCCAGTAATCCCACATCCAAACGCCACAGCGGGCGTTGGTCCCTCTCCTCTCCCAACTCCAGTTCCACCCAGTGCAGGGCGTGGTCTGAGATGGCGATGGCTGAATACTCCGTTTCCTCCACTTTCGGGATCAGCGCCCTGCTCAGAACAAAGAAATCTATCCGGGAGTAGGCTTTGTGTACGTGGGAGAAAAAAGAAAATTCCCTGCCCCCCCCCCCCAAATCTGGTCCAAACGACACCCGCTTCCCCACCAGTATTGCCACCCCTCTATTCTTTGCATCAAGCCCCGAGTGGAATACCTGTCCTACCCATCCCTTTCTTAACCTGACCTGGTCTGCCACCTTCAAATGTGTCTCCTGAAGCACGACCACGTCTGCCTTCAGTCCCTTTTAAGTGCGCGAACACTCGGGCCCTCTTAACCGGCCCATTCAGGCCCCTCACATTCCAAGTTATCAGCCGGATTGGGGGGCTCTCCCCCCCCCCCCCCCCCCAAAGCCCCCTGCCGACTAGCCATCTCCTGTTTTAGGCCAGTCCCGTGCCCGCGCCTCCCGCACCCTCCAGTCCCTCAGACGGGGAACACCCGCCCCGACCATCTCTTCTGTTTTCAGTTCCCCCTCGGCCAATGCAGCAGCAACCCTATTTTCCTCCCCTTTCCCCTCCCCCCGCTAGATCCATGTCTAGCTCTTTTGCTCCCCCCATAACACTCCCGTAATTCAGCTGACACCTGCTGACCCCGGCTTCCCCCGCCTTCCCGTTGACCCCCCCCCCCCCCCCCTCCTCCTCCTCCCCAGCAATCCGTGTGCACTTCCATCCCCCCCTCCGCCCTTCACTAATGTGGGAAAAAGTCTGCGCTTTCCTGAGCCAGTCCCGCCCCCTCTGCCGCAGCTCCTGTTGCGGCCTTATCCCAATTCCCCCATCTCCGGGCCTCCCCTCCCTCCAGCACCGGCGCCCACATTCTCCTCAGTCTCTCCATCAGATCTCTTCCCCCCCATCCCCATCCATCGTCCCACCCGTGGAACATTCCTTACGCATAGTTAAAACCTTGTATACAACAGACATCCCCCCCACAACCACAGATCCTCAGTTTGAGTCCAATTTTTCAGTTTGAATAAAGGTCCAAGCCTCTTCTGGCATCTCAAAATAGTGGTGTCGATCCTGAAATGTGACCCACAGTCGCGCTGGCTGCAGCATTCCGAATCTCACTCCCTTCCTATGTAGCACTGCCTTGGCCCGATTAAAACCAGCTCTCTTCTTTGCCACCTCCGTGCTCCAGTCCTGGTAGATTCGGATCACTGCATTCTCCCATCTACTGCTCCGCTCCTTCTTGGCCCATCTCAGGACACACTCTCTGTCCACGAAATGATGAAACCTCACCACTACCGCCCTTGGCGGCTCGTTGGCCTTGGGTCTCCTCGCCAGGAACGGATGAGCCCTGTCTAGCTCCAGGGGACTCGGAGAGGCCATCAGCGAATGGAGCATCGTGCTCACATACTCCCCGGCATCGGCCCCCTCCACCCCTTCAGGGAGACCCAGAATCCGAAGATTCTTCCTCCTCGACCTGTTCTCCAGGTCCTCTAATCTTTCGGCCCACCTCTTGTGCAGCGCCTCGTGCGCCTCCATCTTCACCGCCAGGCCCAAGATCTCGTCCTCGTTCTCGGTGGCTTTTTCCCGCACCTCTCGGGTCTCTACCCCTTGGGCCTTCTGGGTCTCCTTCAGCGCCTCGATCACCTTCAGCAGTGGCGCCAGCACCTCTTTATTAAGCTCCTCCACGCAGCGCCTGAGAAACTCCTGCTGCTCTGGCCCCCATGCTGCTCGATCTCCGCCCTCCGCCATCTTGTTTTTTCTCCCTCGTTTCTTTCGCTGCTCCAAAGCTGCTTTTTTTACCACTCCACTTCTGGTCCACTCCATATACTATGGAAGGGGGACCTTGCTCTCACCTTCCCACACGGGAAGTCATCGAATAATTTCCGTTGGGGCTCCTCTGGAGAGCCCAGAAGTCCGTTCTAGCGGGAGCCGCCGAAATGTGCGGCTTAGCTCCGCATCGCCGCAACCGGAAGTGATCTCTCATTCTTCTAAACTCCAGAGAAAATACACACAATTTGCTTTAGGTTCCACTTTAGTGAACCTTCACTGTACATTTTTATCGTTCCTTAAATGTGGAGACTAAAACTGAACATGGTTCTCCAGATGTGGTCTCATCAAAACCTTAACAAGACTTCTTTATTCCTGTATTTTATTGGCCAGCATGCCAATTGCCGTCCTAATTGCTTGCTGTAGCTGTCTATTAGCTCTTTGCATTCCTTCTACGAGCGTACTCAAATCTCTTTGAACAACAACATTTCGACGTTTCTCACCTATTTAAAAGAAAATTCAACTCTTCTGTTCTTTCGACCAACGTGGACAACTTCAGACTTCTCTACATCATAATGCATCTGCCCCCTTGCCCACTCACCTAACCTGTCTATATCTCTTTATAGCCTCTCCACCTAGCTTTGTATAATTTGCAAACTTAAATACATTACTCTACCTCTTCATTTAAGTCATTAATATAGATTGTAAATAGCTTGAGATCCTAGCATTGACCGTTGTGGCATTCCATTATTCACGACTGCCAACTTGAAAATGTCCCGTTTATGTCCACTCTCTGCTTCCTGTCTATTAACTAATCCTCTCCATGCTAATACATTACCTCCAAATTCATGCACACTTATCTTGCCTATTTACCTTTTGATCTTATTTACCCTATTTACCTTATCGACATCTGATGATTTTCTGAATTTTTAAGTCTTACAATGGCTGATGATGATTGACTGAAGTTGACATGAGAACTGTGTGATAAAATTTGCATTTTGAATGGAGGGTAGATTAATGTGTAGATTGCAATCTATTCTGATTATATCACTGTGTTCGCATATTTGTCTCACTATTATGGTCTGATTAAATTTTATACATTAAAATTTAATTCAACAAAACTTGAGAAAAGTGCAGATGAGATTGATTCGAAACATTATTCTGACTGCCACTGAAAACCCAAACTTCCTTTCTGCAGCTTGCATCCATTGCCCAACATGCCTGCCTCACCTCTCTCCTCTATTCACAAAACGTGATACCAATCTTGCCTACATATGGTGCCATGCACCTATACAAAAAAAATGTGTTGGCTTTAAACTGTGTGATCTTGTACCTAGTAAAAATCATCAAGAGATAAAACTTTAGAAGTAACACACTAAAATAAGTGCGTATGTTAACTTGAATGTAATGTCATTTGGGTTCACATTCAGCCAAATACACAAGAATACAATACTATGTTGCTCAAGAACATTTTGCCTTTCCTTTTTGCAGACAAATTGCTTTATATGACAACTGCAGTTGACTTGGTCGTTACTGAAGTGCAAGAGCCAGTCCGCTTTCTTCTGGAGACCAAAGTCAGAGTATGTCCGCCTACCGAAAGAATGTTTTGGCCCTTCAGTAAACGAAGTTATACAGAGACGTTTTATTTAAAGCTCAAGCAGGTAACAAAATTAATTTGGCTAGCTGAGCTTGTATTAGGAAAATAGGTAATGGAGAACTTGATAGCTCCACATTGTAACTGGGAAACTATAAATCGACTTTCCTTTCCCTCCTGCCAATTTTTCCCACTGTTCTCTCTTGATTGTCATTCGACCATTTATTACTTTCGCAATGTTACCTCTCCTGAAATTTGCAGTGCTGTTTCAAGTTGGTTACCAGTTGACATACAAACTACCTGGAAAATGTACTACTTCATACTCTCCCATTCCTCTCAGTATGGCAGCCACTAACTTCTATTTGGCCCCTTCTTACAGCAATGTGGCTGAGATGTGGAGCGCAGCGGAGTGGGGGATTTAACCTATCACTTAGTATGTTATAGGTTCACCAGAATTGATCTGTCTTAAAAGCATTTTACAGAAAACGTGACCTCTATGTTCACGCTCTATATGACCACCTCAAAAGCGAATCTTCTGACGAAGCTTTGGTCCCGAAAGACGTGCTTGTTAGGTGAATTGGATATTCTGAATTCTCCCTCAAGGTACCCGAATAGGTGCTGGAATGTGGTGTCTAAGGGCTTTTCACAATAACTTCATTGCGGTGTTAATGTAAGCCTACTTGTGAAAATAAAGATTTTTTTAAAAATCACCTCCCATAAACTGCCAGTAGCCTAATTTGTACCAAGACCTGTTCACCTATCACCTCTTCCCTTGTCGACCTACATTGCTACCTGGTTCAGCAATACCACGATTTTAAAATTCTCATCCTGTGTTCAAAGCTATCCATGGCCTCATCCCTCTCCATCTCCGTAACCTCCTCCAGACCTTTGTCATCCAAGAGTTCTGCATTCATCTAATTACAGACTCGTGCATTTCCGATTTCCTCCATTCCCACTGTTGTTGACTGCTTCTTTGGCTGCCTAGGCCTAAAGCTCTGGAAATCCCACCCTAAACTTCTGTGTCTGTCCGACTCTCTCCTCCTTTAAAATGTTCCTTAAAAGCTAATCTTTTAACTGAGCTTTGGTCACCGGTCTTTATGCCTCCTGATGTGACTTAATGTTCCCATGAAGCACCTGGAACTTTTCACTGCAGTAAGGACACTATATAAATGCAGTCACGTGCCATGTAGATCCCTGACATTCTCTTAAATAAACAACAAGAAGCAACTTTGCATTTTTGTGACAAAATTGGCTGAAAGCTAAACCCAGACAAGTTCCATATTTAAACATGAAATTTGAATAGTATGCACTGCAGGTGTAAAAGGTTATTGATGACATGTTTCAGTACCTAGTATATGACCCCTAAGCCAGAACAACTGTTAAAATGATTTTGCAGATTGAACGAAAAGAAAGAAAAAGTAATAGTGATACACTGTATGAGGTTGCAAGTTTGGAAAGTGAATGTGAACGTGAGCGAAGGAAAACAACAGCAAGTCCAACCATAGGCGTATCTCATTATGGATCACAGGGATCTATCATCCCTTCACCTCCTGAGGATGATGAAGAGGAAGGTGAGTTTACTCCAACTCTGAGCTGGTGTTTTTTCTTTTTAATCTAATTTACAATTCACGCGATGACTTTTGCCGCTATAAAGATTCCTCCTGGTTTTGGAGTTGTAACCATTTAAAACTTCAAAGCTTTGCCATCATTTTAGGCTGATTGTGTTTAGAATTAATTTCTGAACAAAGTTATGGGACTATTGAGGGTTGAAATAAAGATTTGAATATTTTGCGTGTGGCTTTCACCGGCATCTGGTACAAACCCATTACTGTCCCCCAAAGTACTGGTTACCGGGCAGTTTTTTGCTGCATCAGATGTACATTTAAATGATTGTATATGTGCAATGTTTAAGCTGCAATTGCTTTTTGTGGCTTACAGCTTTATCCAATGATAAAGCTTCTATATGGATCACTTTAAAGTCATTCAACACAATGTAATCTAAATCACGGCTGCCGTCTCTTATGGAAAGTGTATATACAGCTGTAGGCCTACTTTATTTGCTGCTGACGTGTGAAGCTGCCTTTGGTAGCAAAGGCAATGTAGATTTAAATGGATGTAAGTTTGTCTCGATCCTGAGCTCCAGTTGCTTTCCTCATTTTATTTTTCCTGAAGTATGAATAATTTGGAAAGGTTATCAATACTGATATAATTTATATATAAATAAATATTCCTGAGGTGCTTCCATTGTTTTAAGTCTGTTGGCTTGTCAACCAATGTGTTGTGGTAGATTGAGAAATTAATGTGTGATACACTATGCAAGAGTAATATTCTGTTAACAGATGGAATGTGAAATAAAATTTAAATCAAAAAGAATGTAGTGTTCAATTGCCATAAGCCATATAACATTTAATGTCACTGGCAAACATGTGAGCATAAAATCAACCTTTTCTTAACACATCAGTACATAGTGTATGAGTGCTTTGTTTCATAAGTATATTAAGGCAGGAGGTTGACCAAAGTAAGTGTAAGGCGCATTAGGGACCAGCAAAACAATTTGTGTGAGGAACCGGAAGAGTTAGGTGAGGTTTTAAATGAATAATTTGCATATGTGTTCACTACGGAGAAGGATGATTATATATAGAAATTAGAGTGGCGCAATGTGATTTACTTGAATGACTTCACATTGAGAGGGACGGAGTATGAACAGTACTAACGGCCTAATAGTGGATAAATCCTCAGGGTCAGGTGAGATGTATCCCAGGTTGCTGTGGGAGGCAAAGGGAGGAGATTGCAGCGCCTCTGACAAAAAATTCCAAATCTTCTCTGGCCACAGGAGAGGTGCCAGAGGATTGGACGTCAATTAATGTGGTGTTATTATTCAAGAAGGGAAGTAGGGATAAACCAGGAAATTACAGGCCAGTGAGCCTAACTTCAGTAGTAGGGAGACTAGGGAAAAATTCTGAGGGGCAGAATTAATCTCCGCTTGGAGAGGCAAGGATTAATCAAGGATAGTTAGCATGGTTTTGTCAAAGGGAAATCACGTCTTACAAATTAGATTGAATTTTTTGAGGAGGTGACTAGGTGTATAGATGAGGGTAGTGTGATTGATGTAGTCTTTTAACAAGGTCCTACATGGGAAGCTGATAAAGAAGGTAAATGTTCATGGGATCCAGGGCAATTTGGCAAACTGGATCCAAAACTGGCTTATTGGTAGGAGGCAGAAGATGATGATTGAAGGTTGTTTTTGTGACTGGAAGCCTGTGTCCAGTGGTGTTCCACAGGGATTGGTGCATGATACCTTGATCTGGATGTCAATGTAGGAGGTATGCTAAGTAAGGTCATGGATGACATGAAAATTGGTGGTGTGGTAAATAGTGAGGAGCAAGGACTTAGATTACAGGATGATCCAGACAGACTGGTTAGATGGGCAGAAGAGGGGCAAATGGAATTCAACCATGAAAAATTTGAGGTAATGCATTTTGGGAGGACTAACAAGGCAAGGGAATATACAATGAATGGTCGGATCCTAGGAAGTACAGAGGATCAAAGGACTCTTGGTATGCATGTCCACAGATCTCTTGAAGACAGAATAGGTAGATAAGGTGTTAGGAAGGCTAGTGGGATTCTTGCCAATATTAACCAAAGCATTGGTTATAAGAGCAGGGAAGTTATGTTGGTGCTGTATAAAGCGCTGGTTAGGCCCCAACTGGAGTACTGTGTGCGGTTCTGGTCATCCACTATAGGAAGGAAGTGATTGCATTGGAGAGGGTGCAGAGGAGATTCACCAGGATGTTGCCCGGGCTCAAACATTTCCGCTATCAATCGAGACCGGATAGGCTGGGGTTGTTTTCCCTAGAGCAGAGAAGGCCCTGGGGGGCCTGATTGAGGTGTATAAAATTATGAGGGACATGGGGTGGATAGGAAGGTATTTTTCCCCTTGGTGGAGGGGTCAATAACCAGGGGGCCATAGGGGGCTGGTTTAGCACAGTGGGCTAAATAGCTGGCTTGTAATGCAGAACAAGGCAGCAGCGCGGGTTCAATTCCCGTACTGGTCTCCCAGAACAGGCACCAGAACGTGGCGACTAGGGGCTTTACACAGTAACTTCATTGAAGCCTACTTGTGACAAGCGATTATTATTAAGGTAAGGGGCAGGAGGATTAAGAGGAGATGTGAGGAAAAACTTCTTCACCCTGAGGGTGGTGGAAATCTGGAACTTACTGCCTGAAAGGGTGGTAGAGGTATTTAAATGAGCACTTGAAATGCCACAGCATACAAGGCCAAGTGCTGGAAAATGGGATTAGGATAGACAGGTACTTGATGGCTGGCGTGGACGCGATGGGTTGAAGGGCCTCTTTCTGTGCCGTTAAATACCCTATGGCTATGACATTATTTTTTACACAGTCATCTTAGTCAGATCTATTCAATCTATTGCTCTTTTTCTTCAGATAATGACGAACCTCTCCTGAGTGGCTCTGGTGATGTGTCCAAAGAATGTGGTGAAAAGATTTTGGAGACATGGGGAGATCTACTGTCCAAGTGGTGAGTAGCAAAAGTGAACTACCATATTTTCTAGTTTTGTTATTTTTAAAGATTTTAGAATTCTGCATTTTGAGGAATTAGTTTTGTAGTTTTCATCCAGTGTGATTCTTCAAATCACTGTAAATTGTTAGATTGAAGGTTATTATAAAATTTCCAGATTTACATGCGCATGCAAGGCCCAATATTATTTTTGGCACAAATGTACTTTATTCATAAAATACCTGAAAGAACATTACAAACATTTCAAAATGGCCATCACAGTGCAATACAATTTAAGTTATCTACATAGATCATGTTGCACTCCGAAGTGCTTCAATACAGTTGTGGTATGTATAATATTCACTGCATTCAAATTTGAGTCATACAGCCCAAGGGGGTTCTATACCTTGCTTCACTATGGTTAAAAGGTCTTAGACAGGGACCTTTGCGCCTCTGCGGCAGCTGTCCTAAGATTTAGTGCATCCCTCAACGCGGAGTCCTGGGCTTTGGGCCGTGCCAGTCTGCAACAGTCGGTTGGGGCCAATTCGTGCATTGGGAAGACCAAAGAGAGTATTTTAATGAGTTGATGATCCTCCAGCAGCAGGTAATGTTTGTCTTTGTGTTTGTCGCTGGGAACAGCCGTAGAGCACAGACTGCAGCCTCAGAACTGCTCGGGGTGAACCTTGATGAAAAACCGTCCCCTCTCTCTCCAGACCTTCTTTGCAAAGGCACATTCCACCCGGAGGAGGGGCAATGGCCTGTTTCCCACCTCTAGGACAATGTGATGATGAGCTGAGATTCCTAGCCTTTGGGAAGGATCTGACGAGGAGGGCCTTTCTCACCACCAGCCAAGCGATGTCTTGGTGCTTGAAAGTTCTGGTGATGAGGCATTCTGCCAAATGACTGACAGTCTGCGCAGGAAAACATCTGATAGGATTCGCCATCTTTTTCCCACAAGGCCACTAGAATGTTATGTGCAACCCACTTCCTGATGGACTTGTGGTCAAAGGTGTTTCTCTGCTTTAATGTTTCCACAAGGGACAGATGGTATGGCATTATGGCACGATCCAATTACTTGAAGTGGTCCACGGCAGTGTGCCTAGACCCATCCTTTGCAATACTGGGGACAGGTAAAACCTCAGCACTAATGATATTTGGTGTTCGTGTACCAAAGGTCTACGCACAGCTTGATGCAGCCACACTCAAAGATGGCCATCAGGATTAGGGTGATGTTGGGCATGCTTTCCGCCCCATCCCCCTTATCCCCTCTTTATCTAGAGATTTGTACATTGCATCCCTGTGAAAACGGCCCATTTCCGACCTCCAGATAAAGCAGACAATGGCTTGGGTGATCACCACAGTGCAGGAGCGAGGCCTGACCTGCGCCATGTGCAGCAACACCGAGTGTGCCCCACACTTGATGATCAGGCTCTTACATGCAACAGGGAGGGAGCATCGCTCCCACATGTCTAGTTTTTGTTTCGCTCCTTCCAGCTACTTGCTCCTTCCAGTTTCTAACACATGCCCTGGTTCCTCAAAACCATTTCCTGAGCACCTTCAGGCCGCCTGACCCGATGGTGAAGGGACGAGGAATTGGTCAGCTCAGTTCCCAAAGAACATGACGTTGCTCTTGCCATGATTTACTTTGGCACCCGAGGCCAGTTTGAATTTGTTGTAGATGTTGATCAGCCCGTGCAGATTCGGGCAGAGGACAGTGACATCGCCCATATACAGGGAGGCTTTGACCTGAGTGCCTCCACTGACTGGGATGTACGAACCCTTCCTGATGGTCTCCACAAGCACAAACAGGACACGAGAGAGAGCAGCCTTGCCTGACTCCAGATTTAATTGGAAAATTTACTGATTCCCACCCTGTGATTGAAATTGCACTACTGATTATGCAGAGAAGTTGGATCCAATTGTGGGTTCCCTCCCCAAACCCTATTTTGGAGAGCACACCCATCATGTAGGTGTGCAATATTCTGTCAAATGTCTGTTCCTGGCTGATGAGGCAAGTGTCCACATCCCTGTCCCGTACATAGCCTAGCGCTATGGGGATGCAATTACCTATTAGAGATCCTCCTGCCGGGTAGAGGGCAGGTCTGGTTAGGGTGGAGCACTGATTCCAGAGCACACCGGACCCGATAAGTGATGACGGTAAGCTGCCGCTTCTTGGAGTTTTACTCTTTTTGAAGCACCCAAGGGCCTTAATCAACTCGTCCAGAGTTTTTTTTTAATGGGGCTATTTAGCGTGGTCAATCCACCTACCCTGCACATCTTTGGATTGTAGGGGTGACCCACGCAGACACGGGGAGAATGTGCAAACTCCACACAGACTGTGACCCAGGGCCGGGATCAAACCAGGGTCCTCAATGCCGTGAGGAAACAATGTTAACCACTGGGCCACCCTGTCACCAAAACTCATAGCTTGTCCAAGCTCTGGGCTTGTCTAAGACCTCCATGATAGAGGAAAGGAAGGACTGTGAGGCAATGCTGCCTGTGGACTTCACGCCACAATCTGACATAAGAAATTTGCTGATCCTCAAAATGTCTGACTGCAATGACTTTACCGAGCCTTTTTCTTCCTTTGGGCTGCTGACCACAGTGCCCTCTCGGTGTACCTTTTGGATAAGAAACACTGTGGAGCGAACTGTGGACTGGAAGCTAATAGTGGGAGCCTCCGAGGAAAGAGCGATGCTTGCTGGCCCTTATTCTCCTGGAGATTCTCCTTGACATCAACACCCAACCCACATCGTCTGCAGCCGGAGTAGATTTTGCGTGCTTTTCTGGAGTCGGAATATTTTCTCCCCCCTGTCTCTTTCTTGCCTTCTGAACACCTTTGAGGATGAAAAATCTCTTGATGTTTTCCTTGATTGCTTCCACCCAGTGTAGCAGGGACTCCGTGGGTTTCAAGGTTCTCCAACCTTTGTAATCCTTTGAGTTCCTCCATGTTCTCTGGGGCCAACGGTTTAACGTTCAGCTTCCTTGTCCCTCTGCTAACCCACTGGCCTCCCTGTAGGAGGCAGTGGTCAGAGAAGAACATCGACTTGACATTGTTGGGCCTGACCTTAAATGCTCAGGAGACAAATTGGAAGTCTATTCTGGAATGGACAGACCAGTCTGGCTGCAAACTGGTATATCTGGGCTGTGTTCCGTCTGCAGGTTTGCTGAAGATGTCATGCAGCTTGGTATGTTTAGCTAGACATGATGTCCAGTTTGCTGTCGGCCCTGCTGGATCGTCCAGCCGCATTGATGATGCATTTGAAGTCGCCACTCAGAATAATTGTCCTGGAAGTCGCCAGCATCAGTGAGCCACTGAAGGATGGCCTGCTGCTCACTTGTAAGGTTTTCGAAGGTCGTAACACATCACATGGTAGATTTATCGCTACACACTTTAATGGACGCAACCGTTTTCCCCATTTGAAAGCATTTTACTGCTAATCAGATCTGTTGTCTTTGACTGTTTGGTCTGCTCCTGCATTTCCATAGTGTTCACAAATTGTCTCACTTTTGCTGGGCTGAGGAAACCATCCTGAACCACTTCATTGGAAATGTTCCAGCCAGGTGACATCGGGCAGTTCATGCAAGGAGCGAGATTTGGATTGTTTTCTGTTGGAGAAGTCTCTCCCATCCAATTCCCCATGGGCATTACGGCTCTCGGCTTCTCGGAGCTGGGGTTGCGCTGAATGCGTCACTGCTTCCTGGAGTTAGTGCGCTGGCCTCTTCACTTTGAGGTTAAAGTTGGGGTGCACTGGCCTCCTTGCTGTCTCCAATGCTCTAGACCTTGGGTGTCTCCTCCTCCAAACCGCTCGAGCTTTGACAATTCTTCTGCAGGTATCGTCTTTGTCTGAAGAGCAGCAGCCACTGTCGTCCTTGTGGGATGAGAGTCGCTTCTTGCTGCTCGTGTAGAGAGTGGCCCAGTCCTTTTTTTCCCCCCTTTCCGCTTTTTGGTCTTCACCAGCTGCCACTCCACCGATTGGTCCTCTGCTGTTTCCTCCTCCATTGATTCAGTCTGCTGAAAAGTGGGAGGCTAGGGGCGCGGTGCTTATTTGGCAGTTGGCTGCCTCACTCTTTCCCTTCCCATTGTCTCCCTCTGTGTCCTCCTTTGTTCCATTCTGCTCGCTGGAGGCTTCGATACAAGTGTCCGTGGCAGTAGTCATAGTCATACTCGGGCACTCCTTGGTTTTAGCCGCCTGTGTACAAATGAGGAAGCGTTTGGGACAGGTCTGGTAAAGATGGCCTGCCCTACCACACAGGTTGCAGCATTTTAGTCTGTTTGCAGTCCTTTGTCTGATGTCCCTCCTGCTTGAAATTCTTCCAGATGATGGTTCTGTAGTTGGCTGCCACATATGCAGATTTTCCAGAGGAGGGACAAACGTTGGGCTGCCCAACGTAGATGAGGTAGCCGTGCCTTTCCCTGATAGCGAAGTTGAGGAAGGGTGACTGATTGCTCCCTCACCGTATCACCGTAACCTGGTCCAGATCCCAAAGGTACATTTGACCTTGGTGCAGTTCCAAACCTTGTTGACGTACTTGGCAAGGAAGGTGAGCACATTAATGATAGGAACATGGGGGTTGTAGATGTACACAGTTACCACTTAGTCCCGCTGCGATGGCAGAGTAAAGAGGGTCAATGGGTGTACCTCCTTCGCTGCCTTTCACCACCACACTAACGGTGTTACCCAAACCCCCTGGTTTGGGACTCGACTGGTTGCAGCCATCACCTCTTTAAGTTCCCGATTTTAGGCTCTGAAACCCCTTTAAGGAGAACAACCACCAAAGGGCAAAAGGCTAAAGCCTTTCCTGAAACCCTCCAGCAAAATAAATGGAACCCACAAAGATAAACATACAAATGCCGAGGGAGCCATGATCATGGTTTCTCCCCTGCTAGGTAAGTACCTATATAATAAATATGAAGTTGGTCACCTTTAAACAAAGTAATTGTTATGTGATAACTCCATGATTCATGGAACAAGGTGACGCAGCTTCCTTTACAGTAATGGCAGCTGCTCTTCCATTTTGCCCTCTATTGAATTGGCTTCTATTTTACCCCATACCACTCCTATTTCTCATTGTCATGCTACCCCTTGGTGATACTATCCAAAAGTTAGCCCCTAACCTGCCGCCAGGTTCTGTGTACTCTGGCAACACCCAATTCTACTTCACCTCTCCTGTAACTTCACTGCCTGCGTCTTGTCAGATTGCTTGCCCAACATCCAAACTAAGAGTGGCCATAATTTCTTCCAATTAAACATTGGGAAATCAAAAGTCATCATCTTCTGTCCCTGCCACATGCACTGTTCTCTCAATACCAATTCTATCTCTTACACTGACCACTGTCTCACGCTCAACTACACTGTTTGCAACCTTGGCATCCTGTTGCCAACCCCATATCCTCTCCATCACACTAACCACTTGAAATTATTTGTGAAACATTGCTCATTTCTGCTGCTATCTCTGCACTTCTGCTGAAACCTCATCTATCGATGCTTTTTGTTCCCTCCAGACTTTACGTTTTCAGTGTTCTTTTGGCTGATCTTCCATTTTTCATTCAGCTGTGAAGAACGTTAACTCTGTTTCTCTCTCCACAGATGATGCTGTACCCGCTGAGTTTTTCCAGCATTTTCTGCTTTTTCTCTTGGCTACTGGTCACGTTGGTCCTTGCATCATCTTTGCTGTTCCTTGTCCTTTAACTGATCATATCCGTAGCTGAACAATAAAGTCTGATAACTCAAAGTAACAACAAACACAACCAACTCCCAATCATAATGTATATCAAGTGATGAACATGAGTACAACCTAAAAGCAGCAACTAATGCTGTAATCTCCTGTTTTCTCGACACCAATGCAGTTGTTTTGATTTGATTTAGTTCTCTCCCTTCTTGGTACTGCTCCTTGGTAGCGACGTCCACCTTTATGGGTTCATCTTTCATCTATGTTGTTGAAAGCAGCTTTACCTCCATCACCATTTTCTATTCCTTTATAACGTCTGCTATTCTGGCTACTTGCCCAGCATACAGTTTTGTAGCAGCCATAATTTTCTCCGGCTAAGTTCTGGAATGACCAAAACCATTGTCTTTGGCCCCTGTCACAAACATCACTCAGCATTGATTCCATTCACTTTTGATAATTTCTCAGGCTGAACTAGGTGTCTGGATTGACTGAGCTTTCAACCCCGTATCATCTTCACACATTTGCAGTATTAATCCAGTTTATGCTGCAACTTTCATATCCTGGCTCAATGGCTTTGCACTCTATAAAATTCAACTCATCCAAATCTCTGCCTATATTCCTGTTCCCACCGAGTCCTACCCATCCATCATTTCCCCCAATGCCTCAGGTTTAAAATGTTTCTCTGTCTTTAAAATCCTCTGCCCGCATTTCTTTCTGTAAGGTTGCTCTTCCTGGAACTCCAAACGTTTTATATTTCTTTAACTTTTTGGCCTAATGTGCATGCCCTCATTATTTTTTATTCTTCCTTGATCCCGCACTTTGGAATTCCCTCTATCTCTCAGCCCCTCTCTCCTTTTCACACAAAGTGTTGTCTGAATCCAGCCCCCCACCACCACCAAAAACGAGGTCAATTGAAAACTTAAATTTAATTTATAGTAAGTTTATTGAAGCTTACTGAATTAAGACAATTAGATAGAGTTATGATACAGATCAACCATGTTTTGATAAACTTAGCACAACAAAACTGCTCCCAGATATTTACAGCCAAGTAGGAGTTAACTTTGTCCATTTCTCTTCTTTGCTAGAGCAATGAAAAAATAATCATACTCCTTTCTCACTATTGTCCTGTATCACCTTAACTTTAAATGCTTACTCTTCCCTTAAAAGATGCTCTTTTCTGTCTGAGTTATGCCTTCTGATAAACCTCCCGTGCTGTAACAACTCTGTAGAAACAAATTTCTCCGAGTACCTCTCTTCATGCTCTTGGTGA
The DNA here is from genome assembly GCF_047496885.1 of Scyliorhinus torazame. NCBI lineage: Eukaryota > Metazoa > Chordata > Chondrichthyes > Carcharhiniformes > Scyliorhinidae > Scyliorhinus > Scyliorhinus torazame. The sequence goes on from NC_092728.1 coordinate 77,314,405, forward strand.
ACATTTTCCATTTTCATACTTTATGCTGCCATATAATGCTAATTCTAAGCTGTAAACCGAACATGGCAATGCCAATGGGTTTATGAAAAGGTGGCACAGCAGGTAGCTCATCTTGCTTTCATTGTAACTTGAGTTTAAGCCAAATTCACAAGCTAAGATATTTTTTCAGACAAAATGGTAATTAATTAATGACTCACTGTATTAAATAATATATTAAATATCATAAAATAATACAGTAAATTAAAGTTAGTTGAATGGTTGAAAGGAATGCAGTACATCACTGTGATTAATTACACTCTGATTTTACTACTCCTGGAGCCAGCGACTCCCCCCTCCCCAAAATTTTCCCTGACCACACGATCACAACTCTTTGCAACTTTAAAAACCTTTTATTAAATTCTCCTCTTATCTGCTTAATTGCAAGTAAACTTACAAGAACATAAGATTTAGGAGCGGGAGTCGGCCATTTGGTTTCTGGAGCCTGCTCCAATCAGGGTGAGCTGATTGTGACCTCAGCTCCACATATCTGTCACTTATCCCTCGACTCTCTTGTTGATCAAAAATCTATCTCACTCAGCCTTGAATATATTCATTTACCCAGCCTCAAGTGCTCTCTGGGAGAGAGAATTCTACAGAATTATGAAGGGGGGTAAATAATATTCCCATCTCAATCTTATGGGAGACCCTTTATTTCTACACTGAGTCCCATAGTTTTCAGCTCCCCACAAGGTGAAAAACCTTCTCAACACTGTCAAGTCCCTCAGGATGTGGAAGCAGAGTCTTTGAATCTTTTGCAGACAAAAGTGTGTAGATACTTGATAAGCAAGGGAGGCGATAGGCAAGGGGGGGGGGGGGGGGGGAGGGGGCAATAGGTTACATGGGGTAGGTGGGGTGCAGATTTGTAGTTACTATCAGTTTAGGCATGATCTTATTAAACGGTGGAGCAGGCTCCAGGGGCTGAATGGCCTAGTCGTGCTCCTCGTTCGTATGTTCGTAAGATCACCTCTCATTAATCACCTCTCATTCTTCTAAACGCCAATGGGCCAGGCTCAACCTGCTCAACGTTTTCTCTTAAGATAACTCTTTCATCCCAGGAATCAGTCAGTGATCTATTTCTAATGCAATTATATCATTTTAAGTAAGGAGACCAGAATGGTACCAGATGTGATCTCAAGACCCGTTAAACCTGTATCAACATTTTACTACTTTTATACTTGATTCTTCGTGCAATGAGCACCAACATTCCATTTGATTTCCTGATCACTTGCTATACCTGCATACTAACCTTTTGTGACTAATGTACCAGGAAACCAGATCCCTCTACCATAGAGTTTTTAAAAAATTAATTTACGGGATGTGGGCGACGCTGGTTAGGCCAGCATTTAGTGCCCTTGCCTAGTTGCCCTTCAGAAGGTGGTGGTGAGTTGCCTTCTTGAACCACTGTAGAGATCTGCAGTCTCTTCATTCACTTATTATACTGATTTTCTATTCTTCCTGCCATAGTGGAAAAGTTGACACTTTCTCACATGATGCTCCATCTGCCAGTTTTTGTTCCCACTCACTTAACCTGTCCAAATCCCTTTGTAGACTCTTAATGCTCTCTTTACAACTTACTTCACTACCTATTTTTGAGTCATGACCAAATTTAGCAACCATACATTCGGTCCCTTCATCCAAATCATTGATATAGATTGTAAACCGTTGAAACCTCACTACTGATCCCTGTGGCACTCCACTACTCAAAGGTTGCCAACCTGAAAATCACCAATTTATCTCAACACTCTGCTTCATGACCTATACCCTGGGTGGGATTCTCCGAGCCCCCGCCGGATTGGAGAATGCCGGGGGCTGGCGTGAATCCCGCCCCCGCCGGTTGCCGAATTCTCCGGCACCGGATATTCGGCGGGGGTGGGAATCGCGCCACGCCGGTTGGCGGGCCCCCCCCCCCCCCGGCGATTTTCCGGCCGGCGATGGGCCGAAGTCCCGCTGCTGGAATGCCTGTCGCGCCGGCGAGAATCAAACCACCTCTCTTACCAGCGGGACAAGGCGGCGCGGGTGGACTCCGAGGTCCTGGGGGGGTCGCGGGGCGATCTGGCCCCGGGGGGTGCCCCCACGGTGGCCTGGCCCGCGATCGGGGCCCACCGATCCGCGGGCGGGCCTGTGCCGTGGGGGCACTCTTTTCCTTCTGCCTCCGCCATGGTCTCCACTATGGCGGAGGCGGAAGAGACCCCCTCCACTGCGCATGCGCGGGCTGCCGTGAGTGGCTGCTGACGCTCCCGCGCATGCGCCGCACGGCAAAGTCATTTCCGCGCCAACTGGCGGGGCACCAAAGGCCTTTCCTGCCAGCTGGCGGGGCGGAAATCAGTCTGGCGCGGGCCTAGCCCCTCAAGGTGAGGGCACGGCCCCTCAAGATGCGGAGGCGGCCGATGCCGGACTGATTCCCGCCGTTTTTGGCGCCGGTCGGCGGACATCACGTTGATTGTGGAGAATCCCGCCCCCTTTATTACAAGTCTCTCCTCGTAATTATAGTTTTTTCATTTACCATATATGATATTTCTAGATTTTTAAAGAAGTTTCTTGTAACTGTTTTTCCAAAAGCATTCAGTTCAGCACAGTAAAAACCACATTCATGAGACCATATTAATGTGAAAATAACTATATATGGATAAGATAATGACTGCCTCTGGATAATAAAATCATAGTCTGTAATTAATCAGGTGGGTACATTCATTGATTGATTAATATTTATTGTCCCATGTACCAAAGTGCAGTGAAATGTATTTTCTGCGGCCAAGGGAACGTACACAGTATGTACATAGTAGACAAAAGGAAAAGGGGTATTCTACTTTCCTGGAATCCTTTTTAGCCATTCTGGTGCTATCTTTAATTTATTAATATGCCAAATACTATCTCCTTGGTGTTTGGAATAGGGGAAGGGAAAGAAGCAATGAAGAAGCGTAACAATATGTTGAATTGCTGACTTTCGGTGGCGGCCACGGTCACACATTTGATAGCTCCTGTCTGTGACGGACTTTTGGACCTTTTTCTCCCGGATTTTATGGGATAAATTGGTGAAGAGTGAGACAGTGAGGAGAAATCCTCTTCCAGTGTATGATGAATTGGACAGAAGTGGTCGTGCGAGAAGACAAAGTCCTATAAGGAAGATGCGAGCAGAGCTGGCAACGGGGGAAAGCCTGGCAGAGAGCAAGGGACGCGGGGAGACGGCACAGTGATCGACGGAGCAGCTGGTGAAGTTTTTCGAAGATTGCTTCACCAAGCTGAAGAAGGACACTCTGGACCTGATTAAGACTTCGATAGATCAACTGGTGCAGAATCAAGAGATCCACGGAAGAGCAATCCAGGAGGTGGAGAAAAAGGTGTCCGAGCAGGAGGAATACATAACCGTGCTGGAGACCAAGGTGGAGATGATGAATGACCGCAAGAAAAGAATGCAGGAGAAGCTGGAGGACCTGGAGAACAGGCCCAGGAGGCAGAATCTTAGAACTGCCTGAAGGCAGTGAGGGATCGGACGTGAGGGCTTATGTGACGGACATGTTGGAGAAGTTGATGGGGGCTGAGGCGTTCCCTCGGCCCCTGGAAATAGATAGAGCGCACAGAGCCCTCGCGAAGAAGCTCCGAGCGAAGGAGCCGCCGAGGGTGATGGTACGCTTACACCGATTCCTGGACAAGGAACAGGTTCTGCGGTGGCCAAGAAAGAACGGAGCAGCAAGTGGGAGAATTGTGATCTGCGCATTTATCAGGACCCGGGCACGGATTTGGCCAAGAGGCGAGCTGGCAGAATCTTAGAACTGCCTTAAGGCAGTGAGGGATCGGATGTGAGGGCTTATGTGATGGACATGTTGGAGAAATTGATGGGCACTGAGGCGTTCCCTCGGCCCCTGGAAATAGATAGAGCGCACAGAGCCCTCGCGAAGAAGCTCCAAGCGAAGGAGCCGCCGAGGTGATGCTACGCTTACACCGATTCCTGGACAAGGGACAGGTTCTGTGGTGGCCAAGAAAGAACGGAGCAGCAAGTGCGAGAATTGTGATCTGCGCATTTATCAGGACCCGGGCGCGGATTTGCCCAAGAGGCGAGCTGGGTTCAATCGGGCAAAAACGGCCCTCTTTAAGAAGGGGGTGAAGTTCGGGATGTTGTACCCAGCCATCTGTGGGTCACACATGAGGAACGGAACTTCTACTTTGAAACACCAGACGAAGTATGGACTTCTATTAAAGAAAAAGACTGGAGGTGAAATAAAAGACACTGAAGCCTTGGAGAGTACTGTGGTGGCGATTTGTTGTGCTGAGCTGTATCAGTATAAGTAGTGTTATGTGTAATAAGGGGCTTTTTTGACGTGGACATGGCAATGCTACAAGAGACACACCTAAAGGTTATAGACCAGACGAGAATGGGAAAGGGGTGGGCTGGACAATTATTCCACTCAGGGCTGGACTCAAAGACCAAGGGGTAGCGATCTTGATCAATAAACGAGTGGCATTCGAGGCAGGGAAAATCGTGTCAGGCAAGGGGGGTAGGTACAGAAAGGTGAGTGGGAAGCTGGAGAGGGTGCGGGTGGCACTTGTGAACATGTATGCTCCGAATTGGGATGATGTGGAATTTATGAGGTGGGTGTTGGGTAAGATCCCAGACTTAGAGTCACATAACCTGATTATGGAGGAGATTTTAACACAGTCATTGATCTGGAATTGGACCAGTCAAAATCCAAGATAGGGAGGAGGCCGGCTGCGGCAATGGAATTGAAGGGGTTTATGGAACAGATGGGGGCAGTAGACCCATTGAGGTTTGCACGGCCAAGGGCGAAGGAGTTTTCTTTTTTCTCCCATGTCCATAAGGTATACTCTCGCATTGACTTTTTTGTTCTGAGCAGGGCGCTAATACCGGGGGTGGTGGATGCTGAGTACTCGGCAATCACAGTGTCGGATTATGCCCCACATTGGCCGGATCTACGGGTTAGTGTGGAGAGAGGGCAACGCCCGCTGTGGAGACTGGATGTGGGGTTGCTAGTGGACGAAGCGATCTGTGGGCGGGTTAACAAGTCCATCCAGAACTACCTGGAAACAAATGATACGGGAGGAGGTCTCTGCAGCGACAGTTTGGGAAGCTTTGAAGGCAGTGGTCAGAGGGGAATTAATCTTGATATGGGCCCACAGAGAAAAGGTAGAACGAGCTGACAGGGATAGGTTAGTGGAGGAGATACTCCAGGTGGACAGGAGATACTCGGAGCCCCGATTGCGGGGCTACCGAGGGCGCGGCGGAGATTACAGGCGGAGTTTGGGCTGTTGACTTCAGGGAAAGCGGTGGAACCGCTGAGGCAGGCAAGGGGGGTGGTTTATGAGTACGGGGAAAAGGCAAGCAGAATGTTAGCGCATCAGCTCAGAAAAAGAGAGGCGGCCAGGGAGATAGGGAAAGTAAAGAGTAGAGGCGGGAATACTGTCCTGGACCCAGTAGGGGTGAATGAGGTGTTTAAGGACTTTTATTGTAAATTATATGAGTCGGAACCCCCTGGCTGGGGTGGAGGGGATGAGGCAGTTTTTGGATCAGTTGAGTTTTCCAAGGGTAGATGAGGATCTGGTGGAAGGGCTTGGAGCCCCAATTGGCTTTGAAAGCAGACCAAGGCAGGCCAGCGGCATGGTTCAATTCCCGTAACAGCCTCCCCAAACAGGCGAAGGAATGTGGTGACTTGTGGCTTTTCACAATAACTTCATTTGAAGCCTACTTGTGACAATAAGCGATTTTCATTTCATTTCATTTCATTTTCAAATTGAGGAAATAATTGAGGGGCTGGAGGGCATGCAGTCGGGCAAGGCCCCGGGGCCTGAGGGCTATCCGGTGGAATTCTATAAGAGGTTTTCAGAGATATTGAGCCCACTGCTGGTGAGGACATTTAATGAAGTGAGAGAGAAGGGAGTCCTCCCCCAACAATGTCGCAGGCCTCGATTTCATTGACTGTGTCCCGGGGGTGATGGGGGAAGACCAGACGGGATTTGTAAAGGGCAGGCAACTCCAGACCAATGTTTGAAGGCTTTTAAATGTTATTATGATGCCCTCAGAAGGAGAGGAGGCGGAGGTGGTGGTAACGATGGATGCGGAGAAGGCTTTTGATCGGGTGGAGTGGAATTACCTGTGTGAGACGCTGGGAGGTTTGGGTTTGTTGAGGGCTTTATTGACTGGGTGCGGATGCTCTAACAGGCACCAGTAGCGAGTGTGCGTATGAACCGGCTGAGGTTGGGGTATTTTAAACTACATCGTGGGACGAGGCAAGGGTGCCCCCTCTTCCTGTTATTGTTTGCTCTGGCCATAGAGTCATTGGCCATGGTGTTAAGGTGTTAAGAGCCTCATGGGGAAGCGAGATGTTCGTAATCCAGGCAAGAGGACAGGAGAAGAGACTGGTAGAGCTGCCACTTAGAATGGTAGGGAAGAGCTTTCGGTATCTGGGAATCCAGGTGGCTCGGGAATGGGAGGCACTGTACAAGTTAAACCTATCCCGGTTGGTAGAACAAATGAAAGGGGACTTTAAGAGATGGGACATGCTCCCGCTATTACTGGCGGAGAGGGTACAGACCGTGAAAATGACGGTCCTCCCCAGATTTCTGTTTGTCTTTCAGTGCCTCCCCATCTTCATCCCAAAGGCCTTATTCCAGCGGGTGAATAAGGTTATTTCGGGCTTTGTGTGGTAGGTTAAAACCCCGCGAGTGAAGAAAGTGTTGCTGGAGCGCAGTCAGGTGGGTTGGCGCCGTCGAACCTCTGCAATTACTACTGGGCGGCTAATATAGCCATGATTAGACCGGGTAGGCTGGATGGTGGGTTCCGGAGTTGGCAAAGGGCAGGAATTAGAAGGATGGGGGATCTATTTATAGACGGGAGATTCCCCAGCTTGAAAACTTTGGGGGATAAATTTGAATTGCGAGCAGGGAACGGATATAGGTATTTGCAGGTGCTAGACTTCTTGAGAAAGCAGGTTCCAGCCTTCCCGCTGCTGCTGCCGCCACGGGTATACAAGACAGAGTTGTCTCCAGTACCTGAGTGGGAGAGGGGAGGGGAAGGTATCAGAGATTTACCAGGAGCTGTGGGATGTGGAGAAAACCCCAGAGGAGGAGCTTCAGGGCAAGTGGGAGGACGAGTTAGGAGGAGAGATAGGAGCGGGTCTGTGGGCAGATGCCCTAAGCAGGGTTAATACATCCTCATCATGTGCTAGGCTTAGCCTGATACAATTCAAGGTAGTCCACCGGGCACACATGACTGTGGCCCGGATGAGCATGTTTTTCGGGGTAGAGGACAGGTGTGCGAGGTGCGCGGGAAGCCCAGCAAACCATGTCCTCATGTTCTGGGCATGCCCGAAGCTTTGAGGGTTCTGGCAGGGTTTCGCTGAGGCAATGTCCACGGTACTCAAAGCACGGGTGGTGCCGACCAGGGTTAGCGATCTTTGGAGTGTCGGAAGAGCCGGGAGTTCAGGGGGCGAAAGAGGCTGACGTCTTGGCCTTTACCTTCTTGGTAGCCCGGAGACGGATCTTATTAATGTGGAGGGACTTGAAGCTCCCGAGTGTGGAGACCTGGGTTAGTGACGTGGCTGGGTTTCTCAGTCTTGAGAAAATAAAGTTTGCTGTAAGAGGGTCAATGGTAGGATTCACCCGGAGGGGGCAGCCGTTCGTCGACTTTCTCGGGGAAAATTAAACTGTCAGCAGATGCAGTATTCCAAAGGGGCGGGGGGGGAGAGGGGGCCGGATTGTTGTTTCATGGTTGGGGTTTGTGAAGATTGGGATGGGGGGGGAAATGCTTATTGTACCATGTTCATGGCATTGTTATTATTACAATTACAAAAACTTGCAAATACCCTAATAAAAATATTTTTTTTAAAATATGTTGAATTGCTGATCAATTAGCATGCTGCTTAGAAAAAGGGTTTCATTTGGCTCTTAGTTGCACTGATGTCATTGTGGAAGTACAGATAGACCATTAACCTGCTGTGTCAGCCTTTTGTGTTTTGTTTAAAGTTGAGAAATCATGTTCGGGCGGCATGGTGGCGCAGTGGTTAGCACTGCTGCTTATGCCGCTGAGAACCCGGGTTCGATCCCGGCCCTGGGTCACGGTCTGTGTGGAGTTTACACATTCTCCCCGTGTCTGCGTGGGTTTCATTCCCGCAACCCAAAGATGTGCAGGTTAGGTAGATTGGCCACGCTAAATTGGCCCTTAATAGGAAAAACATAATTGGGTACTCTAAAATCATGTTGATTTTCAGGTTAAGTGTGCGTCAGCATCCTTCCATCTACACACGATGATAATCTTTATTAGTGTCACAAGTAAGTTTGCATTAACACTGCATTGAAGTTACTGTAAAAATCCCCTATTCACCACATCCCGGCACATATTTGGGTAGACAGAGGGAGAATTCAGAATGTCCAATTCACCTAACAAGCACGTCTTTTGGGACTTTGGGAGGAAACCGGTGCTCCCGGAGGAAACCCACGCAGACACGGAGAGAACGTGCAGACTCCCCACAGACAGTGACCCAAGCCGGGAATTGAACCTAGGACCCTAGCGCTGTGAAGCAACAGTGGTAACCACTGTGCTACCATGCCGCCCATGTGGACATGCAACAAGTCCATAAAGGATGGGGAAGTTTCATGTGGTGCAATTCTGATAGCTGAAGAGACCGATTCATGAGAGGCAGGTTCTGCTACAAGAGCTGCATGTAAAGTTATCAGATGCAGAGTTTTGGGTGTCCTACTGGTCTTCGGCTCCCTCCCTCGGAAAATCCTCAGGAGTGCATCTGCCTTCTATGCTTCAAACATGCCCAAGCCAGCGAAATCATCTCTGATTGATGTGTTAGCATACTTGGGAAGGTTTGCCTTTTAGAGGACTTTATCATTCATGAGTTCCGCCAGCAGAGGAAGGAGATGCAGCAGATTCGATTGAAGGCCATCGAAGGGGCTGTGGCACCCCTGAAGGGCTTGATGAAGAGGGTAAAGAAACGTTTGGAGACACGGGTCACAGATCCGAGAGATTGAGAGGGCGATGTCGGATCATAGCGATAGAGTGATGGCACTGGAGGCGAAGATGGGGCTCTTCGGGGACCTTTGCAAGATGTTGATAGCAAAGGTGGAGGAGCAGGAAAACAGGTCGAGAAGGCTGAATCTGCGAATAGTTGGCCTGCCTGAAGGAGTGGAAGATGCGAGTGGCACAAGGTATGTTTCTAGGGTGGTGGAGGGGGTGCTGGACAAGCCCCTGGGGTGGACAGAGCACACAGGTCTCTGAGGCAGAAGCCAAGAGCTGGGGAGCTGCCGCGGGCGATGATCGTGAGACTCCACAAGTTCGTGGAGCAAGAGAAGATTCTGGAGTGAGCCAGGGAGAAGCGGAACTGCGAATGGGAGGGGAGCAAGTCCTAATATACCAAGACATTGGAGCTGAACTGGCAAAATGGCGTGCAGAGTTCAACAGGGCCAAGGCGGTGCAGTATTGACGGCATATCAGGTTTGGGGTGCTGGCGAATCTATGGGTGACTTATGAAGGCTGGGAATAATATTTTGAGACCCCAGAAGCGGCCAATGACTTTATCAAGGAGCAGAACTGAACAATTTGGGGAGATGGAGGTGCTGGCACTTTGGAGTAATGGAGAATATGGGTAGAGTTGGGGGGGTTGGAAGGAGGGGGGGGCATTTTTTATTTTCCTCCGACGTGGAGGGTTTTTCTTTTTTCTGTTGGGTCAACAAAGGGTAGCAGGGGTGAACAGTTGGTAAGGGGACGGCTGTCCCCAGCTCCCCCTCCTGCTGTCTGTGGCTGGGTTTATTCTATTTGTTTGTCGTTGGGACGGTGACCTGTGTTTCGCAATAAGTCTTTGAGTGGGGGAGGGTGCAGTACATGGGGAGCCTTCACAGAACAGAGAGGTGAGGGTGGGGGAGCGATGGAGGGTCGGTAAGAGGAGCCTTTGGGCAGGAGTTGCCAAGCTGGCAGATAATGCTGGTGAATGGAAGTGAGGTGGGGGAGAAGGCCGAGAGAGGTGGTTGGGGGAGGGTCAGAGGCTGGGAAAGGGGCCATCTTGGATGGGCCAGGTACAGTGTGAAATTAACAGGGGTAGAGCCGAAAGAGGAGGATTTAGGGGAATGGAGGCGTATGCCCCCGGTAAGGCTGATAACATGAAACATGCGAGGGCTCAATGGACCGGTGAAATGATGACGGGTCTTTGCGTACCTAAGGAGTTTAAAAGCGGAGGTGGTCTTTCCGCAGGAGATGCACCTCCGCCTGAAGGACCAGCTTAGGCTGAGGAAGGGATGTGTGGGTCGGATTTTCCATTTTGGGTTTGATTCAAAGTCGCGGGGGGGGGGAGGCCATTTTGATGAGCACGAAAACAGGTATTGTGAGCACGAAGGAAGTGAGGGACCCGGGTGGGAGATATGTGATGGTAAGTGGGGTATGGAGGGGATGCCGGTGGTATTGGTGAATGTGTATGCACCGAATTGGGACGATATAGGTTTTATGGGGTGTTACTGGCATCGATCCCGGACTTGGCCACGCACGTTAATTATGGGAGATTTCAATTGTGTCCTAGAGCCGAGGGTAGAAAGATTGAGCCCCAGGTCAATGGATAGGATACAAATGGCAAAGGTGCTGGGTGGGTTTATGGAAAAGCTGGGTATGACTTACGGAAGTAATATGGGGGGAGCAATCATGCTAGAAAGAGATCTAGCGGGGAGGGAGGGGGAGGGGGGGACAACTGGGTTGCTGCTGCGGAAATCCAAAAGGAAATGGCTAAAGAGTGGGTGGACGGGGATGGTGTGCGACGCTGGGGGAGCGAGCGGGAGCGCGGAGGCGGGATATGGGACTGGCCTAGAGAAGGTAATGGCTAGTCGACACGGGAGGGGGGCAGGTAGCCCCCTAGTGAGACTGATCACGTGGAACGTGAGAGGCCTGAACGGACCGATAAAAAGGGCCCGAGTGCTCGCGCATTTGAAAGGACTAAGGGCAGACGTGGTTATGCTCCAAGAGACGCACCTAAAGGTGGCGGACCAAGTTAGGCTAAGGAACGGATGGGTGGGACAGGTGTTCCACTCAGGACTGGACGCAAAGAATAGAGGAGTGGACATTTTGGTGGGGAAACGGGTAGCATTTGAAGCAAAGAACATCGTAGCAGATAGCGGAGGTAGATATGTAATGGTGAGTGGTAGGCTGGAGGGAATGGAGGTCGTGTTGGTTAATGTGTATGCCCCAAACTGGGACGATGCGGGATTTATGGGACGGATGCTGGGGAGTAGGAAACTTGATTTTAGGTGGGGACTTTAATACGGTGCTGGACCCGGGGCTAGATAGATCCAGCTCAAGGACCGGAAGAAGGCCGGCAGCGGCCAAGGTACTTAAGGGGTTTATGGACCAAATGGGGGGAGTGGATCCATGGCGATTTCTTAGACCTAGGGCTAGGGAGTTTTCCTTCTTCTCCCATGTCCATAAAGTGTACTCCCGGATAGATTTTTTTGTTTTGGGAAGGTCATTGATCTCTAGGGTGGAAGAAGCTGAGTACTCAGCCATAGCGGTTTCGGATCATGCCCCACATTGGGTGGACCTGGAATTAGGAGAGGAAAGGGAGCAGAGAACACTCTGGCGATTAGATGTGGGACTGATGGCGGATGAGGGAGTGTGTGCAAGAGTGCGGGGGTGTATTGAGAGATACCTGGAGGTCAATGACGACGGCGAGGTCCTTGTGGGAGTGGTATGGGAAGCACTAAAAGCGGTGGTCAGAGGAGAGCTGATCTCCATTGGGGCCCACAAAAGGAAAACAGAGGCCAAGGAAAGGGAAAGATTACTGGGGGAGATTTTAAGGGTGGATAGGGAATTTGCAGAGACCCCGGAGGAGGAATTGTACAGGGAGAGGAGACGACTCCAGACGGAATTTGACCTTCTGACCACCAGAAAGACGGAGGTACTGTGGAGGAAGGCACATGGGAGGAGGTATGAATATGGGGAAAAGGCTAGTCGCCTGTTGGCTCATCAATTGCGAAAGAGGGCAGCAGCGAGGGAGATAGGAGGAATTAGAGACGAAAGGGGAGACACGGTGTGAAGGGCAGGAAAGATAAATGAGGTGTTCAAGACCTATGAGGAACTGTATAGGTCTCAACCCCCAGAGGGAGAGGAGGGGATGCGGCAGTTCCTGGACCAATTGAGGTTCCCGAAAGTGGAGGAGCGGGGGGTGGTAGGCCTGGGGGCACCGATTGGGGTGGACAAGGTTATTAAGGGACTGGGAAGCATGCAAGCAGGGAAGGCCCCAGGACCAGACAGGTTCCCGGTGGAGTATTACAGAAAATATGTGGACTTGTTGGCCCCGTTGATGGCGAGGACGTTCAATGAGGCCAGGAAAGGGGGGACTCTACCCCCGACGATGTCGGAGGCGACGATATCGTTAATTTTGAAGAGGGATAAAGATCCGTTGCAGTGCGGGTCCTATAGACCCATTTCATTATTGAACGTGGACGCCAAATTGTTGGCAAAGGTACTGGCATCGAGGATAGAGGACTGTGTCCCGGGGGTGGTGCACGAAGACCAGACAGGGTTCGTAAAAGGGAGACAACTGAATGTTAACGTGCGACGACTATTAGGGGTGATAATGATGCCCCCAGTGGAGGGGGAGGCAGAGATAGTGGCGGCAATGGACGCAGAGAAGGCATTTGATAGGGTGGAGTGGGAGTATTTATGGGAAGTGTTAAGGAGGTTTGGGTTTGGGAACGGGTTTATTAGCTGGGTTAGACTTCTTTATGGGGCTCCAATGGCAAGCGTAGTTACAGGTCGACATAGATCGGAGTATTTCCGACTATATAGGGGAACAAGACAGGGATGCCCGCTGTCTCCATTGTTGTTCGCGTTGGCAATTGAACCTCTGGCCATCGCGTTGAGAGACTCCAGGAAATGGAGAGGGGTGATTAGAGGGGGAGAAGAACACCGAGTCTCGTTATACGCGGATGACCTATTGTTATACGTGTCGGACCCAGCGGGGGGGATGATAGAGGTTATGCGAATTTTGAGGGGGTTCGGGGATTTCTCGGGGTATAGGCTAAACATGGGGAAGAGTGAATTATTTGTGATACATCCAGGGGACCAGAGTAGAGAGATAGAAGGCTTGCCTCTAAGGAAAGTGGCAAGAAACTTCCGATACCTGGGGATTCAGATCGCTAGGAGCTGGGGAACCTTGCACAGACTTAATCTGACATGGTTGGTAGAACAAATGGAGGAGGACTTCAAGAGGTGGGACATGCAGCCTCTATCGCTGGCGGGCAGGGTGCAAGCAATTAAGATGATGGTCCTCCCGAGGTTCTTATTTGTATTTCAATGTCTCCCTATACTAATCACCAAGACCTTTTTTAATAAAATAGACAGGAGCATCACGAGCTTCGTGTGGGCAGGGAAAGTTCCGTGAGTAAGGAGGGGGTTCCTTCAGCGTAGTAGGGACAGAGGAGGATTGGCACTACCGATCTTGGGCGATTACTATTGGGCCGCCAATGTGGCAATGATACGTAAATGGATGATGGAGGGTGAGGGAGCGGCGTGGAAAAGACTGGAGAGAAAGTCCTGTAAAGGGACGGGTTTAGAGGCGCTGGTGACGGCGCCGCTACCGATCTCACCTAAAAATTTACCACGAACCCGGTGGTGGCGGCAACATTGAATATCTGGGGACAGTGGAGGCGACAGAGAGGGGTGCGGGGAGCCCTGGTGCGGTCACCAATCAGGAACAACCATAGGTTCGCCCCAGGAAGAATGGATGGAGGATTTCAGAGCTGGTACCAGTTGGGAATTAGGAGGGTGGGAGATTTATTTATAGATGGGACTTTTGCGAGCTTGGGAGCATTGGAGGAAAAGTATAAGTTGCCCCGGGGAAATTTCTTGAGATATATGCAGGTGAGGGCGTTTACTAGACAACAGGTGAGGGAATTTCCGTTGCTCCCGACACAGGGGATACAGGACAGGGTGCTTTCAGGGGTGTGGGTCGGAGAGGGCAAGGTGTCAGAGATTTACCGAGAGATGAGGGAAGAGGGGGAGGAGTCGGTGGGCGAACTAAAAGGAAAGTGGGAAGAAGAATTAGGGGAGGAGATAGAGGAGGGTATGTGGGCTGATGCCCTAAGCAGGGTAAATTCCTCTTCCTCATGCGCCAGGCTTAGCCTGATTCAATTTAAGGTGCTACATAGAGCACACATAACGGGAGCAAGATTGAGCAGGTTCTTTGGAGTGGAGGACAAATGTGGGAGGTGTGGCGGGAGCCCGGCAAACCACGCACATATGTTTTGGGCGTGCCCGGCACTGGAAGGGTATTGGAAGGGAGTGACGGGAGTGATTTCGCGGGTGGTGAAGGCCCGGGTCAAACCAGACTGGGGGTTAGCTCTATTTGGAGTTGCGGAAGAGCCGGGAGTGCAGGAGGCGAAAGAGGCCGACGTTGTGGCCTTTGCGTCCCTAGTAGCCCGGCGCAGGATCCTACTCATGTGGAAGGAGGCAAAACCCCCCAGACTGGAGGCCTGGGTAAATGATATGGCGGGGTTCATTAAACTGGAGCAGATAAAGTTTGCTCTGAGAGGATCGGCTCAAGGGTTCACCAGGTGGTGGCAGCCATTTCTCGACTACCTAGGGGAACGTTAGAGGGAAGACAGATGACCAGCAGCAGCAACCCAGGGGGGAGGAGGGGGGGGTTTAGTTTAGGTCAAAGATAAAGGGGTTTTGTTACTTGTGTATTGTTAAAAATTTCTGTATTGTTATTGTTGCGTTTGCTTTGTAAGAGGGGAAAAATTGTTGTTTGGGAAAAAAATTTCAATAAAACATATTTTTTTTTAAAAAAGGAAAAGCTGGGTATAGTGGACCTGTGGCGCTTCAAGACCCCAGGGGGAAGGGAGTATATCTTTTTCTCACGTTTTCATCGGATGTATTCAAGAATCAACTTTTTGTGGTGAACCGGGAGGTTTCGGTTGGGGGGGGATATGCAGATAAGGCATTTGGCCGGGTGGAGTGGTGGTACCTTTTTGAGGTGCTGGGAAGATTCGTGTTTGGGCATGGATGGACCAGTTATATGTGGCACAGGTGGCGAGTGTACGGATCAACGATATGGGCTCACAAAACTTTGAACTGCACAGGGGAACAAGGCAGGTGTGCCCGCTGTCGCCGTTGTTGTTTGCGCTAACGATGGAGCCTCTGGCAATGGCTCTTAGGGGGTCAACAGAGTGGCAAGCGATTACGAGGGGACGAAGGGAGCATTGGGTGTTTCTATACGCGGAAGACCTATTATTGTAATGTCTGACCCACTGGAGAGCATGGAGAGGATCATGGGCCTGTTGGGGAAGTTCGGGGCGTTCTCGGGATTTAATCTAAACATAGGGAAAAGTGACGTGTTCCCGGTGAATGAGCTGGGTTGGCCTGGGCAGGGAAGGTGCCACGGGTTAAGAGGATGAGAATTTTAAAATTGAGGTATGACTTGATGGACCGCTGTAGTGAGTCAGAGCATGGGTGATGGGTGAATGGGACTAGATGCGACATAGAGACAACAGATAACCTTGTTCAGTCCTTGGACAAACATTTAATTTAGCACTGTTGTTTACTTAACAAAAAGAAAATCAGTTGAGGCTTCAAAATTAAGCTATCCATTCTCCATGTACAGTTTATCAATTGTTGCCTGTCTGCCCATCTGACTAGCAACATTTGCTGCTGCCAAAAATGATTCTTTGTTTCATTCATAATTTCTTATTTTCAGTCAGTTTGCAACTTCTGACCAACGATGGCTCTTGCAGCTGATTCATCAATACTGAAGATAAAATAAAAAATTGTCCAGTTCCTTAATAGTTCAGTCTGTAATGTTTTGAAATGTGCTTTGCACACGGTGAATAATTTTCAATTGCAGCTACCTTTATGTGGCAGCCACTTTGCACACATGTTTCCTCAGGTAGTTTAAAAAGGTAAGCAAGAACCACTTTTATGTATATTGCATCTTTTCTTTTAAGTTTAGAATGCCCTATTCTTTTTTTTCCAATTAAGGGGCAATTTAGCGTAGCTAATTCACCTACCCTGAACACCTTTTTGGGTTGTGGGGGTGAGACCCACGCAGACACGGGGAGAATGTGCAAACTCCATACACAAGCGACCCGGGGCCGGGATCGAACCCGGGACCTCGGCGCCGTGAGGCAGCAGTGCTAACCACTGCACCACCGTGCTGCCCTTCTATATAGCATCTTTAATGTAATAAAACATTCCTAGAATCTTCAAGAGAGTATTATAAAACAAACTTTGACACTGGGCCACGTATGGCAATATTGGGGCAGATGACCAAAAGATTGGTCAAAGAGAGAGGTTTTTTAAAGGAAGGCCCTAAAGGAAGAAAGAGTACAGAGGTTTGGCTTGGAAATTCCAGACCATAAGGGCCAGGTAGCTGAAGGCATAGCCATGAATGGTGGAGCAGTTAAAATCAAGGATGCTCAGGAGGCCAGAATTAGATGAGGGTAGGTATCTGAGAGGATTGTTTGGTGGAGATTATAGATATGGGAGGGGCAAGGCCAAGGGATTTGAAAATGAGGATGAGAATTTTAAAATTGAGGTATTACTTGATGGGCCGCTATTGTGAGTCAGAGTACAGGGTGATGGGTGAGTGGGACCTGATGCGACCAAGAGACATCGGATGACCTCTGGTTTACAGAGGGTAGATTGTGGGAGGATGGTCAGGAGTGCATTGTAATAGTCCAGTCTAGTGGTCGCAAAGATGTGACTGAGGGCTTTAGCAGCAGATGTTACTGAGATGGAGTGCCGTCAGAAGCTCATTTCAGAGACAAATATGATGCTAATGTTGTGACAGTCTGATTTAGCCATATATAGTTGCTGGGAAGAGGGTTGGAGTCTGTAAAATGACTTGTATTTAAATATTTTTGTTACATATTTGAGAAAAGACAAGGCCCATAAGACCACGTTGAACTTCACACACGTGTATCTATCTTCCCTGGTCTTACCAACTCTCTGCTAAGGCAAAAATAAAGACCTGTAACTAATTCAGGAATCTACTGTCAATCATTGCTTTCCAAACATGTTGATCAGAATGACATCTGTCTATACCAACTAAGTAGGCAGATTGAAACGATCAGAGAAGGACATCTCCAACAATGCGGCAACACTGCACTGGAGTGTTGTCCTGGTTTCACTAAGTCCAGCAGTGGTGCTTGATCCCATGGAATTACTCATTTTCAAGGCTAACTGATTGAACTACTTCTCTGTATAGCCACTTGTGAGTCAGTAAATATTGTTACTTTACGATTAAACTCATTCTTTTCCATATCCACAGAAATTAATCCCCATCTATTAGAAAAAGGCAAAAGATTTCTCACCTTTTTCCTGAAGTTTCTCTGCCGTTGCCTGATAGAAAAGTGGCTTAGTGCAAGTTATTGGCAGCTATAACTATCTTTGAACACTAACCAGTAATCTCAACAATTTAACATTGGATTCTGTAGATCACATCTCAAATAACAAAAAAAGGAATCCAACAAGATTACTTTAAAAATTCCATGATGGGAACTGCCGACATTTTTTGAAAGAAAAATTATGAGTGGTGAAATAATACTCTGTTGTTAATCAGGAGAAAGGCAAAGTGTCCCAGCAACCTAATGTTTCTTTTTTTATCAACCTAATGTTTTGATCCACTACAGATAATCTAAGCTGGAAAATGTGTGCATGCTGTGGGAGTAGAATTTTATAAACCAAGCCAAATATTACTATGATGATGAATTGAGCTCCACCTTTCCCATGTACAATGTGTGTTAAGATGCTTGCAAGTTCTGCGCCTGATTAATTATTTTATTTAATATAAAGCCACATTATGGAATTTTCAAGATAATGCGGTTAAATTGCTTTTTCTGTTATTTTAGATGTGGTCTAGAGACTCTAATGTTAGATTGTTGAGTTTACTGGTGAGTGTTAAAAGAAAGTTATAGTTGTCAATAGCTTGCACTAAGCCACTTTTCTATCATGCAAGGGCAGAGAAGCTTCAGGGAAAAGGTGAGAAATTTTATCCCTATAAATCCAGTTGGTTGATCCATTTCAGGGTTGATTCAGAATGGTCAATAAACCTTGAAACCTTGTTTTTAGATTGGCACAGAATAAGGCCCTTTCCAGTGAGGATATGATAATGTTGCTCAAAGAAAAGTCTAGCCTGTGTCTCTGCGTGCAACTGCCTGTGGCCTGCATCTGCCTGTATTTATTGGTCTGTTTTTCAAAAGTTTGTGCTCACCAGTTGTAGATTGAATTCCGTACCATATCAAAAGCATTGTTGTTTTTGGAATGTTGAGTTTGGTGACTTGGCCTTCTAATATCTGTATCCTTCGAAAATCTGTATCGTAATATACAAAACTTGTACCACATTCTAGATTCTTTAACATCAAAGCCAAACTATTAACTAAAATAAAAAGAGAAAGTGTTGATCGTACTCAACGGGCCAGGCAGTATCTGTGGCGAGAGAAACAAAGTTAATGTTTCAGGTCAATTGCCTTTCAGTATCTGTTCTGGTGAAAGTGTAATATTTCAGCCTGAATGACGAGTACCGTTCAAAACACTCCCTAAAGTATGCTGCTGAAGAAGAGGGAGATGAGAAATTTGTATCAGTGATATTTTAAAATCAACTAATGAACATGTCTTTAACAAGAAGTTAGCAAAAACTTTAGTTCGCTAGTTCCTAAGTAAGTTGGTCAATTCTGTCTATGTAGCAGCAGTGGGACCAACATATAGTTTCATAATGAGTTGATAAGGGAAAGAACATTTAAAATCCATATTCTTCAATCAAGTATTTGAAACTTAAATGTGTTGGCTAAAGAAAGATGCATCATGCAATGAAAATTGATTTCTCTAGGCAGGAGGGTGAAGTTACTTATTGACAATTATCCATAGTCTGTGAACATGAAGAATAGTAGATATAATCACCCTTTTTAAATTTAGCAATTACTCACTGAAACAACCCTTCCCTGAAATCCCAGTGGGTGAACAGATGAACATCTCCCTTTTAAATTTTTCAAGCTAGGTCATTACTTCTCTTCCACACTGCATTTAGTGACCATGCACCCTTTCTGCTTTTGATGTTGTAGATGGCACTGTGCAATTTTGTATGGAAACCAAAAGTAGTAATATTGCTGCCTTTAAACCAACAATTTAAGTTTGATCTATACTTGATCAGTGAATATTTTCTTTTAAAATTAAAAACACAAATACAGGATTTGGATGCCACTTGAAGATCCAGATGTACATATTATAAATTTTTTAAAGCTACATCGTAATGTCTTTTGCGTGGTACACAAATAAAATGTTTAAATCTTAATTTACTTTGAAAACCCTTTGTCAACTTACTTGAAACATTTGTCATTTCCTGAGAGATTTTTCGTCAGATCTGAAATTATTCACATCATTGAAGTAAATAGGAAGAGACTGCAATCTCTTGTGATAGTCCAGTTCCTACTCGTTTGCTGTGCCAAGATGATTTTGATCTTTAGAATTTAAATTCTTAGAACTGCATCAACCAAGGCCGTATGGTCAGTTGGGACATTGTGTTTCTAGTGCCATTCTCAAAGCAGTGGAATTTTCTTTGCCATGTAAGAAGCTTACTGTGTTGGGAGCTGGCAGACCATTTGGTGGTCTGCTGATAAGTACGGATAGGTCTGCCTGTACCTAACGGATTAAAGATCATGATATTTTAAGTAGCCGTTTTAGTTTATGATTCTAATCTTGAATTAATTACACCAATCAGTTTCTGGGTCTCATCTTTCTGATAGCTGAACTCCATTTAACATTTTATTTTTAGTTCAGTTGAGAGTTTTAATTACAGATGGAAGTAAGCTTGTAGCAGGGTTTCCTTCTATACGGCATTTTCATAGGCCCTACATACAGCCAGTAATTTCATAATTATGCTGAAATATTAAAATCTTTTTTTTTTAATTGAGTATCAGCAAGATACTTTTCCTGTCTGTCAGTCACATCAGAATCTTGCAACAAAAAAAACCCCTCTTCTTACACAGTACAAAGCACCATTTGGTCGGGGGCACCAGTCAGTGGTGATTAGTACACTTGTAATTATTATATCCGATGCTATTTGAATGAAAAATAATTTCCTTGTGATTAAACATACATTTTTTTCTTCACAAGGTTCTATGTTTAAATGCATTTTGTTCATTAGTGCAGATGAGGTTGACATTTGTGTTTTTATATTAACATTCTTTATGAGTGGACTTGTGGAACAGTAAGCTTTGTTATTTTACTTGAAGTGTCTCATGTTCTGATTTGAAATTATGCGCAGGCATCTAAACCTGAGTGTAAGACCAAAACCGCTGTCTGCCTTAGTACGAAGTGGTGTCCCTGAGGCCCTACGAGGTGAAGTTTGGCAGCTGCTTGCAGGATGCCATAACAATGACCAGATGGTAGAAGATTACCGAATTCTTATCACAAAAGTACGTAATTCTATATTTAAACAAATAATGTGTCTGATTTTTATTGAATAGAAAGAATGCTGTTGAGATGCAGCTTTTTTTATTTAGTGACATTTGTATGCACTTTCTTCGTCATTTAAGTTTGTTGAAATTTTTTTGGGGAAATTCTTAAATAGTGGGCAGTTGTTACAATCTTTGAATTGTTCAGGAACAGAATACGCAAGTAAACTTGGAGACCTGGTTGGACTTCATCAAAGGTTATATTTATGGTGATGTATTCACTGTCTATCAAACTGCATGTTTCAAATCCTTTATTAATTAATGATTTGGATTAAGAAATGGTTTATTTGGTTTTGCAAAGAATAACTTGTAGTGATCCTCACTATTAATCTCACATTCATAATTTGCTTTCGGTTGCTTTTAAATTGCCTGTTGCAGATAGTTGCATATGATGCAGCATATCAGATTGGAACTTGGAAAAAGTCCTAATCGTGCATTGTCATAATTTAGCATTAAAACATCACACACAAAACTGATTCTCTTCTGATTAGAAAAATACATTTCCATCATGGTCAGCTTAAAAAGAATGAAAACTAGTTACCAGACCACTGGATTACCATTTTAATTGTTAAAAGAAAAGTTTATATTTAAAAGAGACTTTTAATTTAAAAAAGAAAATCCACAGCGTTTTGCCATGAAAACAATTGAAAAGATAACTGAGAAAGGGGAATGATGAAAATGTTTTCCGTTCATTTGAAATCAACAATTAATATATTGGAAATAATGGTCACAATTGAACCATAGGCATAAAAGGATCCTGTCAACCCTGATATTCAGGTTCCAAAAGCATAGAATGTTACAGCACAGAAGGATGTTTGTGCCTGTGCTAGCTCCTTGTTAGAGCTATCCAAAATACAATTGTACGGCTCTTGTTGCGTTGTTCTCATATTGGAAAACGGTTTTTGAATATACTTTTTTCTATTAGTGAGGTGGGTTATTCAGTAACTGGGGGGGGGGGGGTTCAGTAAGAGTGAAAAGTTACTTACTTGAACCTAAAATAAATTTGGTTGTGAGCTGGAATGCACTGCCTGAAAGGATGGTAGAACAAGATTCAGCTGTAGCTTTCAAAAAGATGGGTGGGGGAATGCAGGAGAATTAGTCTAATTGAACAGCTCTACCAAAGAGCTGGTACAGAAACAATGGGCAGAGCGGCCTCCTTCCATAAGGTAATTCTAAGCTCTATTTGGAAATTGTCGTTTTTATACAGGATCCTTGATTTATGCCTATAGTTTGACTGATAAATTTGTGTCTTCTGCTCTGAAGACTAATTAAATATTTCAAGGTTAATTGATGGAAAGTCATGTCATTACGTAGAAGTTAATGTAAAGTGGAGCCTGAATCTGGAGCAAGAGTTGACCGAAATCTGAAACAAAACAGTGGCACGCTATCAAGAGATAATTTTAACTTCCAGGTCACCCAAGTTTAGCATTGGTTGAAAGCTAAAATCACAAGTATGTAGTGTAAATGTATCTTTCATTTACCATCAAGAGCATTTGCTAGTATATAAGGAATCTTTATTTTCCAAATTTTGATTGAAGTGGAACGTGAATAAAATACAACACACTTTTACGATCTACGATTATAACAGAATATGATCAAGGGTGAGGATATCATGTTATGCCTGTCTTTACATACACCATCAACTGGTATAAATATTGATTTTCTGGTTTTGAAATAAGAAGAGAAAATGCTGGAAATACTCAGCAAGTCTTGCAGCATCATAGAGAGAAACCAAGTTAATGTTCTATTTGTAATTGTGTTCCTATAAACAAATATTTTTTACATATAATTCTGCGAGAATTGAGTTGACAAAACATCAGAGCATGAAATTCTTTGCAGTATTCTTCAAGGTAAAACTGTGCTTTTCTCTAAGTTTATAATAGGCCAGAAACCATTGTTGCAATGAACAGAAAAGTTCTTAATTGCTTTGTTTCTGAATAGTTTTCAAAGTGGGGTGAATGGTAAACAGCTATTATGCGCAGATTTTAAGTAATCTAATTAAACAGAAGAGCAGATCGTCTAAACATAGTGCTAAATCCACAGATTAAGCAAGAATTCCTAGTTTGGGATTTTGTGACTTCCGCTTCATAAGTGGAATTACATCAACTGTTTACGTAGGTTAGGGATAAGATTCATTCCTGTGTGCATTATTATTTAACTTTTGGTGTGATTAGAATGTTTATTCTAATTACTAAGCAAGCTGATCATTTATTGCAAAGGGTCACTAATATTTCCCCAGATTGCTTCTACTTGCTGCAGCATTTGTAATTGATACTTTTGTTAATAACACTAATGTGCCAAATTAGGTTGCTGCCAGTGTTTAATTGCCTGCTTTATTCCAGTTTTGATTTTAGCATTGAAAATGAGATTGTAATAGCCTCAATAAACTTCAAAATGAAACTTGTAAATAATAAGTCTAGCTGAAATGACTTATAAATGAGCATGTCTTACAGTAAATCTATCTACCGATTGGATCACCAATGCAATGCAGAATCAAGTGCATATTTAAATCAACGCTTAGGTTTGTAATAATGTGTTAATTTAACCAGCTCCACATTTACAGTCATATTATTCTTAATGGACTTCCTGTTATTCCCCCTATTGTGTCTTTCGGGTGGTTTAAAGATAACTTGTTATTAAAGTTTGATTTAGGAGACAATCTTCATGAGCTGCCTAAAAATCAAGAGAAATAACATGCTTACGAACCGAACATCATAAGCACTTTGCGGCTAGCGGCTTTAAAAGTGCTTGTGACAAGGCGCACCAAATTGTTGGTGGCTTTCATTTTCTTTTAAACAATGGTTTGAACTCTTGAAATCACTACTTCAAATATTTTTGATTGTGTAATAGCGCTAAAGTGTATTGAAATTTATATAAGTGTCTAGAACATAATTACCTTGTACAAAGCACCCCACGTGCATACTTGCAGTTCACTATGTCCTTAGAAACATTTTTAAATTGGCATATACCTGAATATATGACCATTTTGAGCTGGAACCAGAAATTCTGTACCTCCTTGATATTATTTGAATATAGTCTTTCCATGTCTAATAATGCATTTATGCTGCATCTATGCTTTTAGATAGTACAATTTTGAGAGTGGTGCAGTCTGGCAATATTGCCATTGCTGTTGTCAGTTCCTGTAATTTAATTTGCACGCCTGTGAATAAGGTTTCGAACAAGCAGAGAGAGCATCCCTATTTAAAATGCGCGTTGGCATCCCATTATATCTGAGGATAATATTTTTACATTAATTATAATTATAGTCCTTGTTACGGATGCTTAGTCAGACCTCAACAAAGGTTAGGATACTGAACGAGACGCGTAACATTTTTAGGTTTTACGGCTGTGCAGAAAAGACAGATTTGTTCCGGGAGTGATAATATAAGAAATTGGGCTTTGTTATTTTATTTTATTTTTTTTAAATATTTTTATCCTCCTTTTTCATATTTTCATCCAAATTTACACCCACCAACAAAGAATCAACGGTAACCAATACAATGTCAATCCCCTGGCCAACAATTCCACCCTCCCACCAACCCCCAAACAAACCGTAGCATTTTAAATACAAACATCAAAGAAAAGGATTCAGGAATCCACCATCCACCCATACATAGTCACCAACAACGTACACAGTCCAACCCCCCCTCCCCTTCCCCCACGGTGTTCGATGTCATCCAATTCTTGAAAGAGCATAATAAACAAAGCCTATGAATTGTAGAACCCTTCCATCCTTCCCCTCAACTTAAACTTCACCTTCTCGAGTGTTAAAAACTCAAACAGATCCCCCCGCCACTCCAGGGCACAGGGTGGAGAAACTAACCTCCACTCCAACAGGATCCGCCTTTGGGCGATCAGCGAGTCGAAGGCTAAAACATCTACCTCCGCACCCACTTCCAACCGGTCGATCCGACACCCCGAATCTAGAGCAGTGATTGTCAAACTGGGGGTCGTGACCCGCGGATGGGTCGCCGGATGGTGTAGCATGGGTCGCCAAAACATCATCAAAATGATCCCAAACACTGTCTGACCATGTTTACCGTTTGCTCGCTGGGTACATTTTCACTGCCTTACAGTTTATGACCGTGCAAGGCTGATGAAGAAACCGGTGCCGTGGACTTCCTTGTCTCTCGGGGCCACCGTGTAATTGGGCAGTTTGCAGTCAGAGACCTGTAAAATTATCTTTGGGTGGCATATCCTGCTACTGTGTTCAGTGTCAGAACCTGGATTATTTCGAGTTCAGTGTGGTATTATTTCTTGAGTTCAGTGTGTCACTAACAAACCCTGTGCAACTTTTATCATTACCTCAGTTAAGCTGGACATACAGCCTCCTCCAGCCCTACATGCCCCTATGTCCACGCCTTCCACTTCTGAATTGTCTCTCCACAACGGGGCTCTTGTCCTTCAAGGACGCATCTTTTTTTCATCACGTCCCCCGCCGATTTCCTCCCCCTCTTCCCAGGTACTCGTCCCCAATCACCCGTTTCTGCCGTGTGGCTACATGGACTCCAGCAGCTGAATCGGTTCCTCTACAGCCATGACTTTTGTATCTACCTTTATCGGGACTTGAATTGTTCGCTAAAGACGACATTAGCTGGCGACTAAACTATACTCCTGTATACAGGAGCCGGTAAAATGTTGCAGGTGTATGGAATGGAATGTGTCTGCATGTTTTGCATATTGGCTAGCTGAGCTGTGCCCAGCATTGTTTTTCTTTAGCATGCTTTCAGTCTGTTACATATTTACCTGGGAAATGGTACTGACAGGCGTCCAGTGACATTCTGTCTGACCATGTTTTTTGTTCAACAGCTAGGGCTCCTGTCCCTGAAGTTGAAGTTTTGAGTGCAATTTCCCACCCGAGGTCTTGTTAGGTTTTGAACGCTGTTAAACCTGTGCAGTACTGAGCCTGTTAACAATGCCTGTTAGCAATTTGTCAGGGTGGAGCTCTCGTTTAAGGTGAAACAGCAGCTCAATTTACAAATTTACATTGAATGATACAAAAGTGTCAAGAATGAGTGTGACTTTTCAACAGTAATTATGGAAAACCTTTTGAGAATGTGGCGTGGGTCGCGATAGTCGGCTATTCTGTAAAAGATGGTCGCTCGAAAAAAAGTTTCAAAAACACTGCTCTCGAGGACCCGACTCAAGCCTCACATGTGCCACCTTCGAAATTACCCAGAACATCTCCCTCCAATACTCCTCCAGCTTTGGACAGGACCTAAACATATGAACGTGGTTTGCGCCCCCCCCCCCCCCCCCCCCCCCGCGGCAACGTTCACAAACATCCTCTACCCCCTCAGAAGAGTCGGCTCATCCCCGCCTTTGTGAGGTGCGCCCTTTACACCACCTTCAGCTGTATCAGCCCCAACCTCGCACACAAAGTTGAGGCATTTACCCTCTGGAGCACCTCACACCACAACCTCTCCTCTATGCTCTCTCCTAACTCTTCCTCCCACTTTGTCGGATGCCTTCTCTTCTCTTCTCCCAGAATCGGCCCATAATTCGTCGACACCACCCCCTTCTCCATTCCCGCTGCCATCAGCTACTTTGTTATTTTATAAGCAACATTTTATTAAAAGGACAGAAAACACTATTTAACTTTCAGACTTCACAGTTCTAACACTAACAGATTATGTACAGTTTAACTTTAACACAAATTCTCATTGAACAATACTTGGCCTTAAACTCAGCTCTTGTTCCACTAACTCATCCAGGCAAAGGCGGCACTTTGATTTGGGAAGCAGTCTTCCTTCTGTTAGGGACATCTCTTTCAGAATCTTTTGTCAAAGCTTTCTTTCTCTGTGTTTTGTTTCCCCATGATCTGGTCCATGGTTGCCTTTCATCTGCTGCTTGCAGGTTTTCTGACCAGACTGGCTGTTACATGCTTCTCTAACTGCCTGTTCATAACTTCCTTCTGTGGGTCTTTGTTATGACCTCTTCCACCGGCTGCCTACCTGTTTCTCGCTTTGTTCCCAAAAAGGATCTCTCACTCTAATCTCCAACCAGCCCATCAAACAAAGCTTCTCCCTTGAGGTGGTCAAACCTGAATCTATTCCCATCATTTGGCTGATTGTCCATTCCCGTTGACAATAAAGGCCATTCATATGCAACTAGATTTCCCTTTCTAAACCATTAGGTCCTCAGACAACTTTGTGCGCGAGGTTGGGCCTCAGACTCTGTTAATGGAACAATGTCTGGTCCTGCAGGAATGTCCTGAAAAACAATGGGTCTTTGCTGAATCACATTATGCATTCCCTAATGAGGTTAGGCTTGAATGGGAGCCTGTGACTCAGCTAGGTATCCCGTTGCTGGTGGCACTGTGATGCAGTGGTTAGCACTGCTGCCTCACAGCACTGAGGACCCGGGTTCGATCCCGGTCCCGGGTTGCTATCCATGTGGAGTTTGCACATTCTTCCTGTGTCTGCGTGGATCTCATCCCCACAGCCCAAAGATGTGCAGGATACGTGGATTGCCCTTTAATTCGAAAAAAATAATTGGGAATTCTAAATTGATGATATCGCAGTTTCCATTCTGCTTAAACCTTTAAATTGTCTGCTTCATTTTTGGACCCCATTTCTGGACCAATATTTCTAGTATCTCCCTATCGTGACAGTCCTTATGACAAATTTGCTTCCCGATTTGAGAACTGTAGCAGCTTTTGGGTAAAAAGATCCAAGTGGATTGGATTATTTTTTCTATTTATTTCGTTAACATTATTGGGAGATTTTCTAGTTTGATAATTGCCATATTTTTATTTGTGATAGATATGAAATGTGGATTTATTTGGAGGAAATCCGAGGTAATCCATTGCCTGGGAATGGAATGTATATCGCCAGTCACGGTCACCTTTCTCAGGAATTCTCCCATATTGTTTCTAGCTTTTGCTCCATTCCCTGTTTTATAAAACCGGCAGTGGCAATGACTTGCAGGAATGTTACTTTGGCTAATCAGTTTCTGATTTTCCAAGATACTTGCGCAGCGAAACCTCTGCATGGACACATCCATAATGTCTCACCACAACATTTTTGGCCAATTTTCTATCTGTCCCAGGAACAATATATTGCATCTATTTGTGTAACAAAAATCTGACATCATGACAAATCTTGCCTGGGGGAACTCGCTAGCATGACCACCCTCATGGTCAACCTTAAGTTGAACTTTCCATCACTAAATCATAACATTGCCTACTTCTATCTCCGTAACATCGCCTCAGCCCATCTGCTTTTGAAATCCCCGGTGCATGTATTTTCCAGACTCATAATTCAAATACTCTGATGACCAGCCTCCTACCTATCAACTTCCATAAACTTTAGCACATCATGCCTGTATTCTAACTCACACCAAGTCCGGTTCACCCCTGTTTGCGCTGACTTATTAGCTCCCAGTCCCTGAACACCTATATTGTAAAATTTTTGCCCTCAAATTCCTCCGTGGCCTTGCCTATTCCTGTTTCTGTAACCACCTCCAGCCTCAAAATCCTCGAGGAACTTGGTGTTCCTCCAACTCCGCTTCTCGTCCCATTCCCCACTTCCTTCGTCTCACTTATCTAGGTGTTAAGTTTTTGAAATGCCTCTCAAAATTTCTCTGAGTCTTGTCATCGCTCTCTTTAAAGCTCTCCTTAAATTTACCTCTTTGACCAAGCTTTTGATCACCTATTATAATGTCTCCTTTGGCTCACTGTCTAATTTTTCCTGATTTTGCTCAACTGAAGCAAAAGAAAGAACAAAGAAAGGTACAGTAAGAAGTCTTATAACACCAGGTTAAAGTCCAACAGGTTTGTTTCGATGTCACTAGCTTTCGGAGCGCTGCTCCTTCCACCGGTGAATGAAGAGGTATGTTCCAGAAACATATATATAAACAAATTCAAAGATGCCAGACAATTCTTGGAATACGAGCATTAGCAGGTGATTAAATCTTTACAGATCCAGAGATGGGGTAACCCCAGGTTAAAGAGGTGTGAATTGTGACAACCCAGGACAGTTGGTAGGATTTTGCAGGCCAGATGGTGGGGGATGAATGCAATGCGACATGAATCCCAGGTCCCGGTTGAGGCCGCACTCATGTGTGCGGAACCTGGCTATAGGTTTCTGCTCGGCGATTCTGCATTGTCGCGCGTCCTGAAGGCCACCTTGGAGAACGTTTACCCGGAGATCAGAGGCTGAATGCCCTTGACTGCTGAAGTGTTCCCCGACTGGAAGGGAATATTCCTGCCTGGTGATTGTCACGCGATGTCCGTTCATTCGTTGTCGCAGCGTCTGCATGGTCTCGCCAATGTACCACGCTTCGGGATATCCTTCCCTGCAGCTTATGAGGTAGACAACGTTGGCCGAGTCGCACGAGTATGTACCGCGTACCTGGTGGGTGGTGTTCTCACATGTAATGGTGGTATCCATGTCGATGATCTGGCACGTCTTGCAGAGATTGCCATGGCAGGGTTGTGTGGTGTCGTGGTCACTGTTCTGAAGGCTGGGTAGTTTGCTGCAAACAATGGTTTGTTTGAGGTTGCGCGGTTGTTTGAAGGCAAGTAGTAGGGGTGTGGGGATGACCTTGGCAAGATGTTCATCTTCATCGATGACGTGTTGAAGGCTGTGAAGAAGATGTCGTAGTTTCTCCGCTCCGGGAAAGTACTGGACGACGAAGAGTATTCTGTCGGTTGTGTCCCATGTTTGTCTTTTGAGGCGGTCGGTGCGTATTTTTGCTGTGGCGCATTGGAACTGTCGATCGATGAGTCGAGCGCCATACCCGTTTGTACGAGGGCATCTTTCAATGTCTGTAGATGTCTGTTACGCTCCTCGTCTGAGCAGATCATGTGTATACGGAGAGCTTGTCCTTAGGGGATGGCTTCTTTAATGTGTTTAGGGCGGAAGCTGGAGAAGTGGAGCATCGTGAGGTTATCCGTGGGCTTGCGGTAAAGCGAAGTGCTGAGGTGACCGTCCTTGAAGGAGCCGAGTGTGTCCAAGAATGCAACTGATTTTGGAGAGTAGTCCATGGTGAGTTTGATGGTTGGATGGAACTTATTGATGTCATCGTGTAGTCGTTTCAGTGATTCTTCGCCGTGGGTCGACATCACAAACTCCAGGCTCAAAGTGGAGAGGATCTCCAGGAAGATCGCACATATAGACACTGACATTAAGTTTCTACAAAGATGCAAGAAAGCAGACAATATCCCGAAAGGGCTACAGATCACAAACCCACTCAAGTCGACCTACAACACAGACTACACTGAGAGACTTTGCTGTCGCATCTCTTTCACACTCCTCAACCACCTCGTACGCCAGCTCTACAGCAGACGACGCAACCTGGAAACCAAGTTAGAGGCCATATTCTCAACTTGCGCTCAGGACGCAGCAGACCAGCTGCAGAACACCGCCAAGCAGATGAGACAACAATACTATGCCACCTATATGCATACCAAGAACAGGAAGCTTGAGAAACTCGGCATCACCACCAGCAGCAACCAAGCCACCTCCGGTACCACAGTAGAAAACAATACAACAGGGAAATCGATTGTCAACTTGTCAGACTACACCCTTCAACCAGACGAAATCGAAGTCCTCAGCAGAGGGCTCAATTTCTGCACCACCACTAAAATGGACCCCATCAGTCTCGCGGCAGACACGGAGGAATTCATCAGGCGAATGAGGCTCCGGGAATTCTTCCACAGACCCCAAGAGGCCAACAGCGAGCCCAAGCAGCCTACCAATGAACCGGAACAGCAGACCGAGAGATCTGCGGTGCGGCAACCGAAGAGGAAAGAGTCGAATTGGACCCCTCCAGAAGGCCGCTGCCCTAGAGTCGACATGTATGCTCAAGCCGTTAGGAGTCGCGTCAATGCCAGATTCATCAATCGCATTCACAAGATAGCCCCGAACGTCACCCAAGCACAACGCAATGCCATCCGTGCTCTCGACCAACCGCAGCATCGTCATCAAACCAGCAGACAAAGGAGGGGCCACTGTCATACTGAACAGAACGGACTACTGCAAAGAAGTATACCGACAACTGAACAACCAAGAACACTACAGACAGTTACCCGCAGATCCGACCAAGGAACACATCCGCCAACTTAACAGACTGATCAAGACCTTGGATCCAGATCTTCAGAGCACCCTACGTGCTCTCATCCCACGTACTCCCCGCATTGGAGATCTCTACTGCCTCCCGAAAATACACAAGGCCGACACACCAGGCCGTCCTATCGTTTCAGGCAATGGGACCCTGTGTGAGAACCTCTCTGGCTACATCAAGGGCATCTTGAAACCTATCGTACAAGGTATGCCCAGCTTCTGTCGCGACACAACGGACTTCCTACAGAAACTCAGCACCCATGGACCAGTTGAACCAGGAACATTCCTCGTCACAATGGATGTCTCGGCACTCTACACCAGCATCCCCCATGACGACGGCATTGCTGCAACAGCCTCAGTACTCAACACCGACAACTGCCAATCTCCAAACGCAATTCTGCAACTCATCCGCTTCATTCTGGATCACAACGTCTTCACCTTTCACAACAAGTTCTTCATCCAGACGCATGGAACAGCCATGGGGACCAAATTTGCACCCCAATACGCCAACATCTTCATGCACAAGTTTGAAGAAGACCTACTCACCGCACAGGACCTTCAACCGACGTTATACACCAGATACATCAATGACATTTTTTTCCTTTGGACCCACGGCGAAGAATCACTGAAACGACTACACGGTGACACCAATAAGTTCCATCCAACCATCAGACTCACCAAAATCAGTTGCATTCTTGGACACACTCGTCTCCATCAAGGACGGTCACCTCAGCACTTCGCTTTACCGCAAACCCACGGATAACCTCACGATGCTCCACTTCTCCAGCTTCCACCCTAAACACATTAAAGAAGCCATCCCCTATGGACAAGCTCTGCGTATACACAGGATCTGCTCAGACGAGGAGGAGCGTAACAGACATCTACAGACATTGAAAGATGCCCTCGTACGAACGGGATATGGCGCTCGACTCATCGATCGACAGTTCCAATGCGCCACAGCAAAAAACCACACCGACATCCTCAGAAGACAAACATGGGACACAACCGACAGAATACTCTTCGTCGTCCAGTACTTTCCCGGAGCGGAGAAACTACGACATTTTCTTCACAGCCTTCAACACGTCATCGATGAAGATGAACATCTTGCCAAGGTCATCCCCACACCCCCACTACTTGCCTTCAAACAACCGCGCAAACTCAAACAAACCATTGTTTGCAGCAAACTACCCAGCCTTCAGAACAGTGACCACGACACCACACAACCCTGCCATGGCAATCTCTGCAAGATGTGCCAGATCATCGACATGGATACTATCATTACACGTGAGAACACCACCCACCAGGTACGCGGTACATACTCGGGCAACTCGGCCAACGTTGTTTACCTCATACGCTGCAGGAAAGGATGCCCCGAAGCGTGGTACATTGGCGAGACCATGCAGACGCTGCAACAACGAATGAACGGACATCGCGCGACAATCACCAGGCAGGAATGTTCCCTTCCAGTCGGGGAACACTTCAGCAGTCAAGGGCATTCAGCCTCTGATCTCCAGGTAAGCGTTCTCCAAGGTGGCCTTTAGGACGCGCGACAATGCAGAATCGTCGAGCAGAAACTTATAGCCAGGTTCCGCACACATGAGTGCGGCCTCAACCGGGACCTGGGACTCATGTCGCATTGCATTCATCCCCCACCATCTGACCTGCAAAATCTTACCAACTGTCCTGGCTTGACACAATTCACACCTCTTTAACCTGGGGTTACCCCATCTCTGGATCTGTAAAGATTTAATCACCTGCTAATGCTCATATTCCAAGCATTGTCTGGCATCTTTGAATTGGTCTATATATATGTTTCTGGAACATACCTCTTCATTCACCTGAGGAAGGAGCAGCGCTCCGAAAGCTTGTGACATCGAAACAAACCTGTTGGACTTTAACCTGGTGTTGTAAGACTTCTTACTGTGCTCACCCCAGTCCAACGCCGGCATCTCCACATCAAAGAAAGGTACAGCATAGGAACAGACTCTTCGGCTTTTTGGAATATTTCACTACATTAAGGGTAAAGTTTTGTTGACTTTGTGTTTTACATCTGTGGTTAATGATATTTACCATTAAGTTTTTGATAACAGCTTGTTTTTATGTTGCTGCTTCAATGAGAAAAGTATCTTGAGATGCTTTAGATTGGTGAAGAAATAGATGCCTATCCAGATGAGAGGGAAATCAAACGATTATAAAATAAATGACCACATTTGAGAGAAAAGTGTTGCGGCAGTTCTCAAATTTGTCTAAATAGGCATTTTTAGTACATGTGAAATTTAACAGAACTCAACCTTGCTCTTAGCGGTGGTGCAGGTGGCAACATTCTCTCTCCTCGTCGAAAATTTGTGGCTTTTAAGTCCCAGCCGAGGACTTGAGCTCAAAAATCAGGCGGCTGATGCTCCAGTATAGTACTGAGGGAGTGCTATATTGTCAGAGGTATCCCCATCTTTTAGACGAGATATTAAACCAAGTCTGCTCTCTTGGGTCGATCTAAAAGATTCTGTGGCGCTATTCAAACGGCTAGCAGGGGAATTATCCCCAATGTCCAGGCCAATATTTATCCCTGAATAAATGTCACACAAAAGACTCTGTAGACCAGTGTTTTTCAAACTTTTTTTTCCCGGGTCTCACTCTTGCCAACTGGCGGATCTTCAGCACCCATGCCAGCCAACCTTCAGGACTCGCTTTCTTCCGCATGCTTCGTGCATTAAGATGCAACGCCTTTAGCCTTGCCTTTTTGCGATTTTTAATCATCCTAACTTTTCTTTGTACTGTGGCCCTATTTGCCTCTCGCCCTCGATTACCCTGTCTACCATTTTTGCATTTTACTATTCTTTCATTACTGCCCTTGTTTCTCTTAGCCTTGTCACTCTGCCTAGGTTCCCAACCCCCTGCCATTCGAGTGGGATGGTGGAAATTTTGAACTCCCTCCTACAAACAACTGTTAAAGCTGGGGGTTAACAGCAAATTTCCAAACTGAAAATGATAGATTTTATTTAGTAAATGTTTTAAGGATGATGAAACAAAGGTGAGTAGATGGAGTTAAAATACAGACCAGCCACGATCTCATTAAATGGCAGAGCAGACATGAGGAAGAATAGTTCTTACATCCCAATCTTCCTAATGCTGGACTGAATAGGTTTTCAAATTCTCACCCAGTCTGTACATGTTGGTTGTTGAAGTTAATTCTTCCACCCCCTTTTCAGAAATAAAAACTAAATCTGGAGGGAGCTGAAACAAGGCATCATCTTTTTGTTGAGACCATTTTTCTCTCACTAGTGACAATCTCTGGTCCTGAAGTAGCATTCCACACAACACAGTTCCCCCATTGCTGTTTGTGGGAGCGTGCCGTACACAAATTGACTACTGTGTATCCTACATTGCAAAAATGACTGCATTGTTGGTTGTAAAGCACTTTGGGACATCCTATGTCATGACAGCTGCCGTATGCATGCAAGTCTTTGTTATAGAACTGTGTAATCTGCAAAACAAGAATTGTGGATTTGACTATTGTAAAAGAGTTGGATTTTGAAGGGTTTCAAGCATAGGCTACACATAGACAGAGTAGATGGTCTAAAAAACACTTCATTTATTTCACCAATGCTGTAGTGTAGACCAGTGTTTTCCAAACTTTTCCTGTGACCAACGTTTCCCACTTGGCCAACCTTCGGAGCCCATGACGGCCAACCTTCGGGACCCACGCCGACTGACCTTCGCAGTCCACCATTATTTTATTTTTTTAAATTTAGAGTATCCAATTCATTTTTACCAATTAAGGGGCAAGTTAGTGTGGCCAATCCGCCTACCCTGCACATCTTTTGGGTTGTGGGGGCGAAACCCACGCAAACATGGGGAGAATGTGCAAACTCCTCACGGACAGTGACCCAGAGCCGGGATCGAACCTGGGACCTCGGCTCTGTGAGGCAACCGTGCTAACCACTTGCGCCACGGTACTGCCCTTGCCCACCATTATTTCTTATCGTTAGTGCGACAGGTGAGCCTGCTTGGTCCTCACAATCTTACTTGCTTTGTCATCAAGTATTACATTTCTGCGAAGGACTTCAGCTGACGATTTAAGTTCTTGCTGCATCCTTTGAAAATAGCAAGATGTTTGTACCCCAACACACCATGCTTAGTCTTCAAATGCCTTTGAAGTTTTGAAGGTTTTAAACTTTAATTTACCAGTGCTTCCTTGCATGTAATACACATGGGCTTTGCATTCTTGATTTGCATTGGCGCAATTAACAAAGCCACAGTTCAAGAAATCATTTGCATTTTTTCTTTGTTGCCTGTTCACCAGAGCCTCTACATACAGATAACACCAGAACTGCTTTGCCCTGCTGTGGGCTCTCCTGAGTAGCTCAGTTGTGAGATCCTGGCCTGTTTGTGTCTCTGGCCCTCTCTTCCTGATTACAAAATTACCCATCTTCAGTTCTTCACACAGCCTTGTTGCTTGCTTGCTGGCAGCTCCAGAATGGAGGGCGTTCTCCTCCGTGACTTTGTGCCCAAAGCATGCACGTTCAGGGCGCGTGATGTCAGTGGACGCGCCGGGCATGTGACCTCTCTGCTGCCTCTTCAGGCAGGAAGACTCCATCGTAAGGCCGGTTGTGGCTGACATTCTTAAAAGCTGCTCGCGGCCATTCAGTTCTTCTCCTGTGATATTGGCCCTCCCGACACCCTCCCATGACCCATCCGCAGGTCGTGACCCTGAGTTTGAAAAAAACCCTGATGTAGACAACAGCTACCTAATATTCATAGAAGTTATCCTTTTACTTAAACTTAAAAATTATTGCATTTTGTTTTCTTAATTTACTGCTTTATCTATGTTTAAACTAAATGTCTTAATATTATTCATACTTTATATGGGTGATTACTTTTGGGAATACTTTTCTCCAATTGTAATATGTCAAGTGTACATAATTCCAGAAGGTGCTGGGTTATTACAATAAATTGGTCATTTATTTTCTACATTAATTGACATGGGAAACGTTGGTCACAGGAAACGTTGGTCACAGGAAAATTTTCGACGAGGAGAGAGAATGTTGCCACCTGCACCACCGCTAAGAGCAAGGTCTCAAATGAGTACTGTTAGATTTCACATGTACTAAAAATGCCTATTTAGACAAATTTGAGAACTGCCGCAACACTTTTCTCTCAAATGTGGTCATTTATTTTATAATCGTTTGATTTCCCTCTCATCTGGATAGGCATCTATTTCTTCACCAATCTAAAGCATCTCAAGATACTTTTCTCATTGAAGCAGCAACATAAAAACAAGCTGTTGTCAAAAACTTAATGGTAAAACTGCTTCACTCATTGTTTTTCTGGATTAGCTTTGTAAAATTAATTTAATTTTACTGCTCTTAAATATTGCCATCAAATCTCATTTATACTCTTCAGTCCCAAAAGACTGCATTATACATGGATCACAGCCCTTTCTGTATACTTCAGGCAACTTTTTAAAAGACCTAACCATTAACCCAGTCCACATGTTACCTCCTGGGCATAGGTTTCTTTATTTCCCTTGTACCATTTCTCCTATGGTATTGCAAATCTTGTTGTAAAGCTCAGTGTGTGTGGTGTAAAGTGTTAAATCTCTGTTCCTCCAATTCTGGTCGCTTGTGCATCCTTGATTTTCATTGCCCCATAAGTTGCCTCACTGTAACAGTCTAGACCCTGACCTCTGGAATTCCTGCCTTGAACCCTCCTCACCTTTAAGGCACTCTTTAAAACCCACCTACCTGTCCTAGTATCTCAGTATGTGACTTGGTGTCAAAGTTTGTTTTGATCAAAATCCTGAAAAATACTTTGGGATATTTTGCCATGTTAAAATGTGCTATATAAATGCAAGTTGTATTTCATTTTATATTTGGAGGCATTGAGAATATAACTTTTTTTTGGGGGGGGGGGAAATATACCCTTTGACTGAGACGGTGATTCAGGGACAGGAGAAGAGATTGTAAACTGTTGCAGCCTTGAATCTGTTTTAAGTGTGAAACCCTTTGAGTTAGAGGAGAAATGGGAGTACAGGGTCTGCCTGGGGTTGGGTTGGGGGGTGGGGGGGGGGGGTTTAATATTGCTGCTGGTGTTCTTGTTGACCTGTTTGTAGGCGCTATTAAAATGGGGACCTCTCAAGCAATTGAATGAAATTATGGACTACTGCAAATTCTATTAGACTATTAAAAAAATGTTATTCACTTCACTACAAAGATCTGATTAGAACATGAGGGGAAGTGTAACTCTGCAGTGAAGTCTTAATCAGTATCACCTACCGAGTGCAGGAATCCGAGTTTAGGAAACATTTTACTTAACTAATGTCAGCTCTAATTTCCATGACGAGGTCAGAAAATTGACATGGAACCAATTCTATGCGCCTTAAATTATAATGTTCAGTAATGCAAATTGTTGCCCTGACAGAGGCGCTCTTCCCAAAGAACCAGCTCAACACACTCGATGAGCAAGGATTGAAGATACTTTATACAGAACAACTTGCCAGATCCATGACCTGCAATGCTTTTGAAAATCCAGAATTCACTTTTAACATTAACAGCCATTAACTACAGTCCCTTTCCACCTGCTTTTTCTTAAGCACAAAGCCTTTATTAGGAGGATAACAGGGAGTAAACATATGCTCTAATCACTTTCCCCAAATATATCCTGGAGCCCATTCACAACTATCAAGTTACAGCGCTCCAGTTAGTAGGCCAAACAACAAAATGTTTATTTCACTGAGTTTTTACAGGCTTTTCCAAGGCCACAATCAGCAGTGGTTGAAGGATCAATCAGGCTGCCGATTGTCCAGGTAGGGATGTAAAATAAATCGTAATGTTAATGGTTTTTTTTGAGATTTAAAAAAATTAGCCATTCAACTAATCAGTTTTATTTCTGTTGGAAATGGCCTCATCATTTAAATTTAATTGTTAATCTTTTGCTGTAGTGCATGTAAGTATTTATTCCCATTGGGAGGCTGAAGTTGCAGCAGAAACACCCATTCCATATAAATGGTGTATTGATGCTGAAAGCAGTGTACATCACCTAAAACAGAAAGAGTAGAATATACAGGTGCGATCTAACGGCCTCGTTGCTCCTGACTTGGGACACGATGAGACCGGTAAATCTCACGAGAGGCCCCGTGAGATTTACGGCGCTGGTTACGCTGCATGAGATCTAAAGAGATCTCGTGAGGCCTCACGATTTGGATTCTACCCTCAATGGGCGGGATCCAGATTTGTATATTCAAGTGAGTAATTAGTCTCATTTGAATATGGCTGCACCAGAGTTACCCAAAGCACGGGATCTAATGGCCTTGCCTTGGGCGCGTTTCGCGAGGAGTTCCCCAGTGCTTATAGCGCCGAGAACAAACCTGCTATTAAACAGGACTCTGCTTCATTTCTGGGCCTCGGCTAGGAACACCGTGCCGAAGCCACACTTATACTCATTTCCTGCACTACCGAAAATAATAAATTCATAATGAATAAAGTGCACTGATTTAGTCTTGTGATGGTTTTTATGAATGCACTTTCATAGTGCAATTAATTAAATTATACCAACCATGTGGAAATTTATTTAAGTTTCTCTAAGTACATAACCATTATTGAGTGTCAAACAGAATTTGTGAAGGATATTAATTAATTTTAATGGTGTTACCACTAGTGTATATATCTGATAATTGTCATTCAAGGTTGTTCATTATTTTGCTTTAACATACAGTATAAAGTTATGGGTAAATACACATTGAAGTCATTGCATTTGGTAGACATTATCTGTGAAAGTTGTCACGAGTGTGCAAATGGTGTCCTGTAAGTATGGCATGATGCAATTTTGTTTCCTTGAGAGTGTATCTATTTTGATTACAATCTCAAAATGGATTTATTTATTTCAGTTGGTTGGCAACAGTTAATGTTTAAAGCTTTTGATGATTGTGTATTTTTCCAGCAAGATTGCTCAGACTCGTACAGCACACTTGCTTTATTGCTGCTTTGCAGTGAGCTCATTAGGTAGATCAAGAAATCTATTGAGATATAATGACTAATTTTAATGCTTTAGCAGAAATGCTGATTTGATTTCTCTTAGACTGATATAATGGTGATAATATAATTATTTATTAGGTGATGTATAAATCGAGTGTTGGATAAGACCAATATCAGACTCTAGTAAAATCTGTTAACTGAAATATGTGACCTGAATATTTTTAGAAGGGAGTAGAAAGTACAAGTAAACTGCTCATTCTGGTTAAAAACTTTAGGCACCAATGCCAAAATTTTAGGAATAATGTTGTTTTGGAACAAAAACCGAAATCGGGCAAAAACTTGCGCTTTTCAAAAAGTATAGATTTTTGGAAACTGGTAAAGACCATTGAAACGCTATTTATAAATAGTTTTTAGGGGAGGGCAGCACGGTGGCGCAGTGGGTAGCACTGCAGCCTCACGGCACCGAGGTCCCAGGTTCGATTCTGGCTCTGGGTCACTGTCTGTGTGGAGTTTGCACATTCTCCCCGTTTTTGTGTGGGTTTTGCCCCCACACCCCAAAGATGTGCAGGGTAGGTGGATTGGCCACGCAAAATTGCCCCTCAATTGAAAAATTAATTGGATACTTTGAATTTTTTTTTTTTTTAATAGTTTTGAGGGGCAACTAGTCTTTGGACAGAAATGAGGTTGTGGTATATGACAAAAAGATGGGCAAGGAAGATTGAAATCAATCAGAGAGGGCCATGATTGTCATTTTCTGTTTCTGAAAAAGTGTATCTCGGCAAAGTCATCAAGAATGATATGCTGACAGTCTGAATGATTGATGGGGCAACTGGGCTTGTCTGGTTTCTATCAAAATTAGGATCAAGAGGGATCTTGCAAAAAATTTTTGTCAAGCAGTTTATTTCAGTAATGTTTTTATCGAGCACAGTTTAAAACAAATAGTAGGCTTGTTAACATAGAGTTAAACCCAAGCGATATGTTAACAGCGTTGTCAAAATGTCAAATTCTGTTTGGTTGGTTTATAAATCTCGAGTCTTCAAATCCTACGCTGCAGTTAAATTGCCTTCATAGATCTAACCTGTCTTCAAATCGTAAATATAGGAAAACAGCACACAAAATGTCCAAATGAGTTCATCATGCGGGGATTGAGATGATATAATACATAGTGAAACAAAGCTTAAGTAGATTATAAATGCTGCCACTGGGTATACCCGGTCAGCAGAGATTCTGACCTATTTTATTTTCTAAATAAATACAGTGAAAACATTCAAAGGACAAAGAAAAGTACAGCACAGGAACAGGCCCTTCGGCCCTCCAAGCCTGAGCCGACCATATGCTGCCCGTCTAAACTAAAATCTTCTACACTTCCGGGTTCCGTATCCCTCTATTCCCATCCTATTCATGTATTTGGTCAAGATGCCCCTTAAACGTCACGATCATCCCTGCTTCCACCACCTCCTCCGACAGCGAGTTCCAGACATCCACTACCCTTGTGTAAAAAACCTCTAAACCTTGCCCCTCGCATCTTAAACCTATGCCCCCTTGTAATTGAACCCTCTACCCTGGGAAAAAGTCTATGACTATCCACCCTGTCTATGCCCCTCATAATTTTGTAGACCTCTATCAGGTCGCCCCTCAACCTCCGTCGTTCCAGTGAGAACAAACCAAGTTTATTCAACCGCTCCTCAAATTATTGTTTATGCTTTTTCTTTCTGCGCCACCTTGGTTGAGCAAAAGGACCACCTATATTCATTTGTTTTATTGTTGATGGTGCTGATAAATCCTAATGTTCTGATTTTTTTTAATGTATCCACAAATTGTATGATAACACTAAAACAATCCTTTCTAACGTTCTCGGCTCACAGGGCAGCATGGTGGCACAGTGGTTAGTGCTGCTGCCTCACGGCGCTGACGTCCCAGGTTTGATCCCGGCTCTGGGTCACTGTCTGTGTGGAGTTTGCACATTGTCCACGTGTTTGTGTGAGTTTCGCCCCCACAACCCAAAGATGTACAGGGTAGGTGGATTGGCCACGCTAAATTGCCCCCTTAATTGGAAACAATGAATTGGGTACTCTAAATTTTTTTTTTTAAATGTTCGAGGCTCACAATGTTGAAAAGGGCCAAACCAATAAATAAGAAATACAAGTATCAACAGAATTTACCTTGGCTTCTAGATTGTCAAGAACATTGTGGCTGCTATCTTCCTATAATATCTGCAAGAAATTTTCTGAATTATGTCAATGCATCGTCACAAATTGTGACAAGCTGCGCACAATGTTTGTCAAAATAAAAAAATTTGAATAGTTTCCATGTCAACATTGCCCCACTAAATGCGGTTATACATTACATTTGAAGCATTTATGCAGCACTTCCTCCAAAAAATTAATTAAACTGAGTTAATATCTGCCTCTGAAAAATCATTTTGAAAGGTCTCGTGCATTACATGTAAATGTGATAAATTATGTTACTGAACTTTGCTCACTGAGGGGAACATGAACCTGGACGTACACTTATGTTTTAATTTAGATGTGTTTCCTCAAATTATGGCTGAAATCTCATTCCCAAATAACTTGGTTCTGTGATCTGAATCATCATTTCAGTTGATGCACTTAGAGTTGAGCAGTGAGATTGAGCATTATTCGCAATTGGGGCTTGTCTGTTGGAAAATGTAATCTTGATCTACGATGGCTGTTTAGATTGCCCGCAATCTAACTATGAGGGGAGACCTCAACACGGCAGGTGGTGGAATTTGAATTCAATAAAAAAATCTGGAATTAAAATTAAATTGATGATCATGAAGCCATTGTCAATTGTCATAAAAACCCATCTGGTTCACTAATGTCCTTTAGGGAAAGAAATCTGGCATCCTTACCTGGTATAGCCTACATGTGACTCCAGACCCACAGCACTGTGGTTGAGTTTTAAATGCTCTCTGATATGGCCTAGCAAACCATTCAGTTGTATTCAACCACTACGAAAACACAAAAAAAGAGTGAAACCTGACAGACCACCCGGTATTAACCTAGGCACTGGAAACGACAATGCAAACTGAACCCTGTCAACCCTGCAAAGTCCTCCTTACCAACGCTTGTGGCAAAATTGGGAGATTGAGAGAGCTGTTTCACAGACTAGTCGAGCAACAGCCTGAAGTAGTCATAGTCACTGAATTATACCTTGAAGACAAAGTCCCAGAATCACCATCCCTGGGTATGTCCTGTCACCGGGAGGACAGATCCAACTGACGTGGTTGCACAGTGATATATAGTCAGGAGAAAGTTTCCCTGGCATCGACTCCAGACCTCATGACGTCTCATGGCTTCAGGTCAAATGTGGACAAGGAAATATCCTGCTGATTACTACCACCCAATTCAGCTGATGAATCAGTGCTCCTCCATGTCGAACACAACTTGAAGGAAGTACTGAGGGTGGCAACAGCACAGAATGTACTCTGGGTGGGGGACTTCAATGTCCATCACCAAGAGTGGTGTGTAGCACCACCACAGACTGACCTAACTGCTGGACTGGGTCTGCGGCAGTTGATGAGAGAACCAACAAGAGGAAAAAGCATACCAACCTGCCTGCCACAGATACATCGGTTCATAACAGTATTGGTAGGAGTGGCCATGCACAGTCCTTGTGGAGATGGAAGTCCCATCTTCACATTGAGGATGCCCTTGATCATGTTGTGTATACCACCACCCTGTTAAATAGAATAGATTTCAAACAGATCTGGCAACTCCAGATTGGACAACCATAAGACTCTGTGGACCATCAGCAGCAGCAAATTGTACTCGATCACAATCTGTAACTTCTTCGTCCAGCCTATGCCCCCACTCTACCATTGCCATCAAGCCAGGGTTCAACCCTGGTTCAATGAAGAGTGCAGGGCGCAAGTAAGGAGCAGAACCAGGCATACCTAAAAAAGTGAGTTGTCAACCCGATGAAGCCCAATAAAGGGCAACTTGTATGTCATACAGCATAAGCACCAAGTGGTCAGAGCTATGCGATTCCATAACCAATGGATCAGATCTAAGTTCAGCAAGCCTGCCATATCCAGCGGTGAATGGTGGTGGACAATTAAACAACTCGCTGGAGGAAACTCCAAAAACATCACCATCCTCAAAGATGGGGAAGCCCAGCACATCAGTGCAAAAGATGAGTCTGAAGCATTTGCAACAATCTGCAACCAGAAGTGTTGAGTGAATGATCCATCTCCGCTTCTTCTAGAGGTCGCCAGCATGGATGTCACTCTTCAACCAATTCGATTAAATCCACGTGAAATCAATAAAAATGGTTGAAGGCACTGCTGGATACTGCAAAGGCTATGGGCCCTGACAATTTTCTCGCAATAGTACTGAAGGTTTGTGCGCCAGAACTGGGCCTCTAGCTAAGTTGTTGTAGTACAACTACAACACATTCCACAGCAATGTGGAAAATTGCTCATGTAAGTCCTGAACACACAAAGCAGGACAAATCTAACCCCCAAGTTACCATCCCATCAATCTACTCTTGATCATCAGTAAAGTGATGGAAGGGGACTCAGCAGTACGATCAAGTGGCACCAATAATGTACTCAGTTTGGGTTCTGCCAGGGTCACTCAGCTGCTGACCTCATCGCAGCCTTGGTTCAAACAAGGACAAAAGAGCTGAACTCCAGAGGTGAGAGTGACTGCCATTGGCTTCAAGGACACATTTGACCGAATATGGCATCAAGAGGCCTTAGCAAATCTGGAGTCAATGAAAATCAGGGGGAAATCTCTCTGCTGGTTGGAGTCATACCTAGCACAAAAGAAGATGGGCGTGGGTCTTGGCGGTCAGTCTTCTCAACTCCAGGACATCACTGCAGGAGGCCCTCAGGGTAGTGTCCGAGGCCCAACCATCTCCAGCTGCTTCATCAATAACCTTCCTTCCATCATAAGGTCAGAAGTGGGGATGTTCGTTGACTCCTCAGATACTGAACCAGTCTATGTCCAAATGCATCAAGACTTGGACATAATCCAGGCTTGGGATGGCAAAGTGACAAGCAATGACTATCTCCAACAGGAAAGACTCTAATCATAGCCCCTTGACATTCAATAGCATTACCATCACTGAATCCCCCACTCTCAACATCCTGGGGGGTTACCATTGACCAGGAACTCAACTGGACCAGCCATATAAATACTGTGGCTACAAAAGCAGGTCAGCGGCTAGGGGTAGCTCGCCTGATCACTCTCTAAAGTCTGTCCACCACTACAAGGCTCAAGTCAGAGGGAATACTCTCCAGTTGCCTGGATGAGTGCAACTCCAACAACACTTCGACATCTTCCAGGACAAAGCAGCCTAATTGATTGGCAAGCAAACATTCACTCCCACCACCGATGTACAGCAGCAGACCTGTGTACCATCTACAAGATGCACTGTAGAAACTCATCAAGTCTCCTAAGACAGCACCATCCAAACCCATGACGACTGCCATCTAAAAGCCAAGGGCAACAGACATGGGAAAACCAGCAACTGAAAGTTGCCCTCCAAGCCACTCACCATCCTGACTTAGAAATACATTGCCATTCCTTCTCTATTGCTGGGTCAGGATACTGGAACTCCCTCCCTAACAGCACTGTGGGTGTACCTACATCACATGGATTGAAGCAGTTCAAGGTAGCAGCTCATTATCACCTTCTGAAGTGCAATTAGGTATGGGTAATGAATGCTGGCCTAGCCAGCAACACCCACACCCATGAATTAATAAAATTAGTCCTGTGCTTTTTCACTTGCACCCCAGAAAAAAAGTTGCCAAGTTTGTTGAGTTTCATTAGCCATTGGTAATTTTGTAGCATTTTATTGCT
Organism: Scyliorhinus torazame; assembly: GCF_047496885.1. NCBI lineage: Eukaryota > Metazoa > Chordata > Chondrichthyes > Carcharhiniformes > Scyliorhinidae > Scyliorhinus > Scyliorhinus torazame. Next base: position 77,358,754 of record NC_092728.1, read on the forward strand.
AGGTTAATATAATTTGGTCAAAAATATAGTTCATATTTTACTATTTTGTCTGGATGCATGAGGGCATTTGATATATGCTTGAGAAAATTGTTTTCATTAATTACTAATTACCAATAACAAAGTTTAGTTTTATCCTTCGAACAGCTGTAATTACAATAAAGTGGAAATGCATGAAAAGCCTTCACGGACACTCAAACCTCCCAGTTCAGCTAATTCGCCTGGTTCTGGATTTGCATTAATTCACAAGCCAATGCTAAATTCTGATGCCTTGTTATCTCACTGTGATTATAGTCCTGTGTTGTAGCAGGAGTAGCATGTGACCAGTGATGCTGATTGTATATGAAGCATGTAATATGAATTAGGTGCATTGTTAATTCACAGGAGGCACTCTAGTGTGCTGAGTTTTAAAAAAAACTTGGATCTGGTTATGTGTTGGAATTGCAGTGATCTGTTCCGTAGCTCCTCCTCAGCGAGCAGTCTCCCAAAAGGGTCAAAGTGTACTTGGCAACTGCTGCTGTCAAATGATAGATTGGTAGGGTTCTAATGTATTAGATTCTCTCATACGGGAGGTGATGGATAGAGCTCCTTGTGAGGTGACTGCAGTCTTGAACGTGAGAGCAAAGATTCCGTACTGCTGCATTCGCCTTCTGGTGTAGTTACAGACATATTTCTTTTGGAAGAGAATTGTGCGGGAGGGAGGAGTGATGCCTGGAGGGGCCGTTTGAATTCTGCGGCAAATTGGACTGTGATTCTGGAGTAGCATCATATTGCAGTAACTGTCTGAGGGCTCCGGTCAGGAATCTTCTGTGATTTGAAACATCACTGAGGGAAGCTGAGAGGGTTCTTTTTTTAATCAATCTCTGCCTTTAGCAGATAATGTTATACAGTATACAGAGTACTGATATTTTGTGAGGGCTAAAATTAGCTTCATTCCCACAAAAGGTTTTTTTTGTTTTCTCTGCCACAGTCTTGACTGAACCACATGTGGCGAAGCACTGGAGATTGATGAAGCAGAAAATATATGTATATATTTACTTTCAACAGAAGAAAGACAGGTGTCATGTCCCCCTCTTTTGTCCTCGGGTCTGTGGTACAGCCTATTCATGCCGGCATCCGCCTTTATTTCTTAAAATGAAAGCATGGCAACTGCTGGGAATAGCTTTGTCCTCTTATGGTATGTTGAGGGTGGTGACTGCTGGATTATAGAAAAATTGCAATGCAGACAATACTGAGCAGAGTCTGAGAATAAGTGAGGCAGAAGACTGAGACACTGCGATAGCAACCAAGCCAACAATGACATCTGTTTGGAGTGTGCAAAACCGAAGTATGAACTCTTCCTGGGAAGGAAACAATACTAGCCGACCATTCTGTCTTTTGGGATTCAGTTACTACGAAACAGTTAACATTTGTCTTCTGGAAGTAATCATCATTGTTTTTCTCACTGTGTTAATAATTTCAGGTAACCTTATTGTTATATTGGTATTTCATTGTGCACCTCTTTTGAATCATCATACTACGAGTTATTTCATTCAGACCATGGCGTACGCTGATCTTTTTGTTGGAATCAGTTGCTTGGTTCCTTCTTTGTCCCTTCTGCACTATCCGACAGGTTCTCACGAATCTTTAACGTGCAAATGTTTTGGATATATTGTGTCCGTCTTGAAAAGCATCTCGATGACCTCTCTGGCCTGCATCAGCGTCGATCGATACATTGCAATTACCAAACCACTATCTTACAGTCAGCTGGTCACACCATGGAGGTTGCGTGTTTGCATTATAATAATCTGGCTGTACTCTTGCATTGTATTCCTGCCTTCTTTTTTTGGCTGGGGGAAGCCAGGCTATCATGGAGACATTTTTGAATGGTGTGCTAATTCCTGGGAAACAAACGTTTACTTTGCAGGATTTATTGTGGTTTTACTGTATGCTCCTGCTGCTTTTGTAGTCTGTTTTACCTATTTCAACATATTCAGAATATGCCAACACCACACTAAGGAAATCAGTGAAAGACGTGCTCGGTTTAATACACCAGAAGAAGCATCAACAGAAAATCCACCTAATTCTGAGAAACATTATGCTATGGTTCTGTTTCGAATTACCAGCGTATTTTACATCCTTTGGCTTCCATACATCATTTATTTCCTTCTTGAAAGCTCTCACATTTATGATAGTCCAGAAATATCCTTTCTGACCACCTGGCTTGCCATTAGCAATAGCTTCTGTAACTGTGTTATTTACAGCCTCTCCAACAGCGCCTTTCGTAAGGGCCTCAAACGTCTCTCAGGTGCTGCCTGTGCTTCGTGTATCTGGTATGTGGAAAGCAAAAACCCTTCAGTACCTGGAAGTAAAAGATCTTCCAATGGCTGCATTACTTGAAAAGTATAAGACATGACATTCTGTGGCCTATTCATTCCATCACATCAGCCCCAATATGATTTTAATTTATTGAAGTGGGCTTAAGTTTTGTTCAAGAGTAATGTACTATTGAGTAAACCTTAAGGGTGATATGAGTTAATGTTGCATTCGAATGCATGTCTTTTACAGGACAGTTAATTTAAAAATATATATTTTTTTATCCTGCATTTAGACAAATTCCCTTTTCAACTGTTTATAATTATGAACTGTGTTTACAATTCTTTCCAGAGAATTGAAATATTTATGGGCCAAATGTTTTCATTTCTTATTGTACTGTTCACTAAATTTTAAAAGGTACTTGTTTCACTGACAACAAGTATTGTACATTCTGATTTGTAATCAACTGCGAATACAGCAACCATGTAAAACCATGAATAAACATCTTAAGCCTAGAGGCAGACCCATTTTAACTGTCTACTAGTGCAGGCTCCTAACGTGCATACAAGAAGAGCTGTATTGAACATGGGTAGCACAAAAACATCGTTAAATAACACTATGCCAAAGTACCAAGGAACTAAAATGTATGGTGAGCCACAGCTTTTCAGTTTCCTATTTGATAATTCCATTAATTAATTGCTGCATGTCATAAGTGGGTCAAAGCCTAAGCTATTTATTTAAAGAGTTTGACCCCTCTGTTTATGATAGATAAAATGTGTATAGCGAAGGATTAGGTTTTCCAAGTCATGAGCTTTTGAGAGAAATGACTTGAGGCTATACCAATTGTTATGGGAAACTTTTACTTTGATGTTAATGAAAGAAAAAGTTCCGAGGACTTTGTTTTTCCAGAGATTTTGAGCAGAATGGAAACACACTAGTTTAGACTTAAAAGGTAGAAAATTAAGGGGGATAAATTGGTTTGCATAGCATTGCTAAGAGACTTGCATCGATTTTCCCCCCCGGGATAGGCAGCATGGAGGGCTAGTACCTGCACACCCCACATGACATTCTCCAGTTATATCAACGATGAGTGCTGCACTGACCATGCAAGTAGAGGGCCACACACTGCCGACCCCAGGGAATCAATGTAAAAGTCTATGTAGTAGAATCATTCCCCCATAATATTTGAAAGGGAAAAGTGAAATTTAATGTATTTTTAATATAAATATTTCTTGGCATAAATAATGGATTATACCTGGTGAAAATAATGATGCAAATAAAGATTTAAGTTTGAATAATGCCGCTGTAACTGAATCATTGGTGACGCTTTAGACTGACACAAAAAAAGAGTAAATTGATTATAAAAAAACGTTCCAGCCATATTTGTAGACAACTCTTGTGTGCTGTATAACAAAAGCATATCCATATTCATATCCATATCCCACAAAAATGATTTAAGTACATAGAGAATTCACCTAGTCTCAGTATTTGACAAAACAATTTGAACTGCTGAGGTGCCATGCCCTATTGTAGCTTATACTAAAGTAACAATTGCCACAATGAAATAGCTGCTGCTGCTACTTTGAAAATTTCCATCAGCCTTGCCTGCACCACTGAGCTTTGCAAAATGGTGGCCATGTCTCCTTCAAAATGGCTGTATTTTCAGTCTGTTCATATCAGAATTGTAAGTAAAATGTTGTTTTTCTGACAATCAGCCTGCTACTCTAGTTTGTACTAATTGTTTATTGACACTACTGTGCTAGATGGACCTATCTAATTATCAACCCAGTATGCAGTAAAGAAAATTTAAACTGGACCAATATAAAACTTAATGCTTTCAAAAGCATGGATATGTAATAAAATCAGACCCCTGCATTGTTGCCTCCAAGTGTTTTATTGTTTGTTTTGAAGTAGAATATATTATAAGCAGTTATTATTGCCTTGGATGCTTTCTCATCTTGGAGTGTGATATTAGCGATATTATTCTCTCCTGACATTTGCGATGAGTGATTTTATTTGACTGGTCTATATATCCCTACCTATTGATCGATAGACATCGAGAAACTGGCAGAAGGGTCGCAAACCTGAGGACACCGATTTAAGGTGAAAGGCAAAAAAGAATCAATAGCGACACGAGGAAACATTATCATGAGGGTTTGGTTAGAACCTGGAAAGCACTGCCTGAGAGTGTGGTGGAGGCAGATTTAACTGAGGCTTTCAAAAGGGAATTGGATAATTATCTGAAGAGAAAATAAATTGTCAGGCTACATGTGTGCGACCAGCTGCGTTGCTTTTGCAGAGGGCTGCAAAAAAGGCTGAATGGCCTCTTCCTGCGATGTATCCATTCCATGTTAGGAAAAATGCAATATGGTTCCCAAACTGAATCTTTCTGGATGCAATGATGTGTGGGGAAGAGGAAGAGAACAGCTCGGGTATTAATCTGTTGTTACAAGTTTATTGAATAGGGTGAATCTAACACTAAACTTTGTATTTAAACGTGGATAGCGACTTGGATTTTAAAACACAACCTTTTATCATAAAAACGCTCATCTTAAAAAGTGAGACTATTTTGAATGGGAGCTGGGTTAATAGGTAGAGACTTGTCATTTTATCTGTTCCTGCTAAACCTAAATGATAGGGAAAGTGAGAAGACTACGCGTAGGAGTATGGAGATGCAAGCGAGCTGAAGGAAAGTAGGATACTTAAAATCCAACTCTCAGTCAGAGCCAAGGTAAGTGAATGAGGAGATATTAACCTGAGGATCTGAGCTGCCAACATTGTAAATAATTGGGCAAAGTTCACAAAGGACCGTGGGCACCCCTCTCCATTAGAGACAATTGGTTATGTACAATGTGAGGGGCACCTCTCTGCAAGCATGGGGCAGGCGTCCATGATTACCACAGCTGGTACAGAGATTGAACCTGTGCTGTTGGCATTCTTCTGCCTCAGTCTAACCATTGAGCCAACCGACTCCCTGCACAGAGGTTAAGTAAATTATTCATGCAATTAAATTCACAATTGACGTTACTTTTTAAACTCGGGTGTTTTCATTTGTTGATAGTAAGCTTCCTGGATGCCTGTTACATCCAGACAACCCAGACCCATTCTCTCAGCTGATGATCTGCAAACAGGGAGCAGCTAGAGAGACTAATCAACGTAGAACTTGGAACACCGGAAACCATTCAGCCCATAACACCAGTACTGGTGCTGACTCTTCAAATGGATTTGCCTGTTCTAATATCGAAGCAAAATGCTGTGGATGCTGGAAACGGGAATTAAAAACACAAAATGTTGGAAAGACGCAGCATGTCTGGCAGCATCCTGAAAAGAGAAACCGAGTTAATGTCTCGAGTTCTTGCGACTTCTTCAGAGTCATTTGGACTCAAAACGTTATCCACAAATCCACAGATGCTGCCCAGACCTGCTGAATCTTGCCAGCATTTTCTGTTTTCACTGTCTGTTCTAATCCTGTTATCCTACCCTTTTCTCCTGTACGTTTTAATATTCTTCCTGTAAATTATATTCTAATCTGTCTCAGTCACATATTTTAAAGTATTGTGTTCTGAAAGATTTATTTTAAAACCTCTCCCTCCATTCTTCCAGTAATAATCCTGAGTCAAAGCCTCCGTACTGATTCTCCAGCTTATAGAAAACAGCCTTTCACAATTTGCTGTCCAAAATGTTTAAAGCTTTTGAAAACATCTTTACGCCTCACTGTTCTTCGTTCCATGGGGGCAGAGGGGAAGCTATTTTTCAAGTCTTTCTCTTTAATGTTATGTTTCCAGTATTGGGAGTAAAAAGGAATAAATAACAAACTTCATCTTAAAAATGTTTGGCTTTTGAAATTTTTTACCTTTGCATGGATTGCTTCTTTTAATGTTGTAAATCAGAATTTGAATGAAAGCAAGAAACATGCCTTATGAGATGGAAATTGCATCTCGGTAGCATGTCAGCACAGTGGTTAGTACAGTTGCTTCACAGCTCCAGGGTCCCAGGATCGATTCTCGGCTTGGGTCACTGTCTGTGTGGAGTCTGCACATTCTCCCCGTGTTTGCTTGGATTTCCTCCGGGTGCTCTGGTTTCCTCCCACAGTCCAAAGATGTGCGGGTTAGGTGGATTGGCTATGCTAAATTGCCATTAGTGTCCAAAAACAAAAAGGTTAGGTACAGGGATAAGGTGGAGGTATGGGGATAGGTTGGAGACATGAGTTTAGGTAGGGTGCTCTTTCCAAGGGCCAGTGCAGACTCGATGGGCCGAATGACCACCACCTGCACCAAACAAAAACAGTCTTCCTTTTATTGCAATAGAAATAGATTTCTGTAGGAATTGCCACCTTTGTTGCCATGCTTATTGAAGTAGATTTATTTTATTTTGTACCAAAAATGTAGTTTTCTATATAATTTTGCACAGCTGGTTAACTTAAATATTGTTTTTCTGATCCATTAAACCCTCGAGCTCAAGCTACTGCATAAAATTATATTTTGCCGGGGATACCCAGTGGCAGAATTCTGATCTGGATAATTTCCTTAATTGGTCCAAGCATTTTTAATGTTTGCCACCTTTTTATTTAGCACAGTACCACCTTATTTTCAGTGCCATCAGGGACTCCTGTGTAACATTTTGTAATAACTTCCTTATCAACAGAACTTTAAAATTGTTTCAGAAATGTTCACAAACTTCAGCATCAGCGCTGACTTTCCATGGATATTATTGGATGACAATAAGGTAAATTTTATAGAGACTAACTTTTATAAAATGAAAATCTTTGACCAGTTTCCTCATTAAGAATTGGAATAACTGTCCAAGGAGTATAATTAAATCCTCTCGTTAGTAGCTCTGATATTCCAATAAAATACTCTCTCTCTCTCTCTCGCATGCTATCTCTCACACTCATGACCACACCTAGACACGTGCAATCACGCCCATATCCACACACGCACACTTTAAACACAAGCTACAATTCCCAGTTTTCAACATCAAGGTGAAATTTCCAACTCTGAAACTGACAGAACTTTATTCCCTGCCCTAACAAAAGAGGACAGCCTGGACAGCTGAAGCATTTTTGTAGATGCTTCTAACATTAAATGACCAGTTTATACGGATTAACTTTGAGTACCACTTCTGTATTCCCTCCCCCCCGCCACCTTCCACCAGAATTCTGTGTGTTTGTTAGAAGTAATATATTAAGCTGCATGGAGCAAAATGGTAGCTGAAAGCAGTTTGAGCAATTTGGTTTGATTTTTGCTAGAGGCCGAGTTTGGAAAATAAGTGATTTGGGTTGTTTTGGTATATTTTGATCATTGATTTGTGAAGTACAATATACACATTATGTATTCATAATCTCAGTTGAAATCTTGAAATATTCTGTCCCTGTATCAGAATATTAAGTTTTACACAAGATAATTGATATGCTATATTATACATTTCAGAGTATTTTCTGTAGTTGTGTAATATAGTGGCAAATATTAATGTTGAATTCCATTTTGACTCGCAGGACTTGTGATACATTGAGAAATAGAACTAGCCACACAGTCTATTCGTGTCCCCTCTCAAACCAATTGCAATAATCGAGTGTATGCTGAATATTTTGGCATGTTTGGATACTCCGTTTTGTAAAATAAACGCTATTTTGTATATGTCCTGAAATTATATTAATGGGTCGGGATTTTCAAATGTTCTCATATTTAGAAAAAAAGTATTGAGTAAATGTAGGCATAGAAGCATTTCCCTGCAACACAAGAAATCTAATTGCATTTTGATCTAATGTTGAGCTGGATAAGAAGTGGTGACTGTTTTATTTCATTCCAAGCTCTAGTGACTCTTACAAAAATGAATATTAGGAAGACAATTAAAAAGCTGTGGTCAAATACTGTGAGGACTTTGCTACTCTTAGCCACAAAGTATATTTCAATCTCTGGGCATGTGTAATATGAATCTTTAAAATCTGACCTGTAAGTATTTATTATGTAGAAAGGGATAACCTGTGGTTCTTTTCAGTGATAACTAGGCAACAAAGTAGTTTGAATTATAGAATCACTACAGTGCAGAATGAGGCCATTCAGCCCATCGAGTCTGCACTGACCCTCTGAAAGAGTACCCTATCTAGTCCATGCCCCCACCTTATCCCCATAACCCCACCAAACCTTTATGGACACTAAGGGACAATTTAGCATGGTCAATCCGCCTAACCTGCACATTTATGGACTCATTTGATTTAAGTGCATTTTACTCTTTTCAAAAATCCCTTGAGACAATCCAAATTTGGTCGCAGGAAAGCCTAAATATGCCAAAAGTAGTGTGAGTTGAAAATGCTGCAAACATTACCTTTGGACTTGTTTTTCTCTTCATGTCAATTTTTTGTTATCGCCCCAGAACCTGTAGCAAGATGATACCTGCTCCACTTGAAATTGTGTGACAACAGCTAACAGTATCAACAATGCAATCAAACTTAATTGTCGGCAAAATAGCATCTTATAATTTTTATTGTACAATAGGCTTTTTAATGATGTAAGAGCAGGCAACAGGAACAATTGCTCCATGTTCAGGTAGCCATCATCAATGTTGTAAAGTAACTTATTACTGCAATAATAATTCACTTTTCGCAGTTATGTTGGTTCAGCAAAGGAATAGCAGCCATACAACGCTACCGTGCATTTTTAATTCTTAAATTTTGATAAACAAAGGACTCAAAATAATACAACAGTTGGGTGACTGAGGTTTGGTGACGCAAAAAATAAAACTAGCCCTGTGAGGCTAACGTTATTCGGATAGTTTGTTCACTCAGTTACTGTTCTAACCTTGCTCCATTTTGCAATCAAAATTGTATTAAAGGGTTGTGCATTTGATCATCCTGTTGTATCTAATATTGCTTTGGAGCACTTAATTCAGCCATTTTCTAGAAAGCTCTGTTAGCATGCTTAATTTACTATATCATTGCTGGTTAATTTAAATACTGATACATGCCATATCAGATGTAGGTAGATGCTGATGCTGCAGTTATCCTGTAGTTGCTAATGGTTCCTACTTTGAAAGCAACGGTCTGCCAATTGGAAAATTGACGTATTTAGTGCCACGAGAGAGATTATTGGAAAGTTAACATGTTTGAACATATGCTTGAAAGCAGCTGCGAAAGCATGTGTGTGCTTTTTTGATTTAAGAATTAAAGATCGAACCAGTGAGTTTCTCCTGGTTGAGTTGTACTGATGGTGTTCTAGTGCCAAATCTGAAAATCACTTTGACCATGAGTTGGTTGATCTGTCACAATCTGCAATTGTTACTAATTGGCATACGATAGTGCTGAAATCTGATTTTTTTCATCTCTAGTATGGTTTGTACATAAGTATAACGGTAATGGTATCATAGCTTGTAGATTAGGTAACGGTAAAGTCACCTTAGTCCCAGATGACCATAGGCTGCTTGCCCCTTTGAGGGGGAGAGTTGACTGGTGGTGATTAACCTGAGGATCACCACACCTCGGGCAAGGAGCAAGGTTGAGAACGTGGGGCCTTCACGAATGACCTCAGCCACTACGGGAATTGAACCCGTGCTGCTGTCCTCGTTCTGCATCACGGACCAGCTGCTTAGCCAAGTGAGCTAAAGCGGCTTGTAGATTATCTGACTATGCTAGAATTTATTTTATATTAGGTATATATTTGGATGAGATCCTCAACCACGATACTACCTGCAACAGTGTGCAATACCAATATTCTCTCAGCATTTTCTCACTGCCACATTGAATACTTTACAATAGTCTGAATACTTTTGAGATTTTCCAGTTTTCATTTTTCTGGTCAAGTTGGTTCTTTTTGGTACTTGCATTTCATTGTGGCCAAAACTAAGAGTTGCTGGCTGACCCACTAATTCACAGAACAGTTCATAAAGCACGCAAGCTTTTTAACATGGCATGAAGGCACATTTTTATCATGTGATCTAAAGCATCCATAATACTGGAAGAGGAACAGCTAACTGGTAAGTATATTTTAATTCAAACTTAGTTTTTGCCCAATTTGCAATTTATTTTGAAGCCAAACTTTTCATATAGTGTAGCTGTTACAATAAATGTTGTATATTAATATATTCTAAGTCACTGGCTAATGGGACCCAAGTTCTCATTTAGGCCATGCTTTGTTAAAATGTTCCATTAACAGTCGTAGCAAATGCATGCCAGACACTCAATCAACATAATCAAGCAATTCGATGCCTAGATTTCTGGGCAACTTGAATGAATGAATGAATGAAAATCTGAGGGTGATTGCAGAACAGCTCCATTATCTGGGTATTTTATTCTTTATTTCCTAATCTTACATGTTGTGTTTCAAAATGGCAACTTGGTCTTGGAACTAATTCCAATTCACTTTTCCTGTGGCAATATCATAAAATGGCTTATTGTACAGTGCCCCTGAAGATGTTTGAACACTGTCATTAGTACTGCGGCTGGACAAATGCTGGCATCACAGTGTGCCTGGGGCTATCACTAAGTTTTTGCCATTTCTTTCATGCCTGCATTTTGTTAAGTACAACAGAATAATATGCCTTAAAAGGAAACTTAATTGTGAAAGGGCTAATGCCTTGAAGGGCTGTCACTCACCATTTGTAGAGTTGCACATAAATTACTTAGTCTCTAGATTTTGCAATGACCTTTCCCTTGTAGGTAATTTGGGGTCTTTTATGTATTTGTTTATGTAGCCTGGATAATCCCAGAATATTGCTGGTCTGAAATTTATAATGTTTTTCTGATCATGATGCTGAAATTGGCACATAAACCTATCCACCTTAGTGTGTTTGAATATCAAATATGTGTTAAAAGTAATGGGAACATGTATCAATAGAAAAATTGTGATTTTTTTTTTACATGTTGTTTCTCAATGTACAAATATAAAGCTTCTGATTTATGCACTACTGGACCAACATAAAATAGCAACCAAGACAAGTAATATATGGTTACTTCCAAAATATTCAGCAATTTCGATGCTATATATCGTGGATAAATGTTTACATAAAAGGTGTATTTACTGCAGACGTTTTTAAGCTTGAGAATATTAATGACCTATCTGTTTCAGATGGAACATCTTTCAAAAATTTGTAAAGCACTGGTTCTCTCGACTGTTTTACCATCTCAAACATATTTTTAGGCTTTGTTCCGCTTTAAAAAGAAATAGGCTTCTGAACTCCCCGAGCTGTGGATTGTTAATATTCGCAGCTTTAAATTTGTTTTAAATTCTCTTTCTCCTACATTCCCGCTTTGCTCTCTCTCTCTGTTCCTTACTCTGTTTATCCTCACCTCTTTCTCCTCCCTTTTTCTTCATGGCTGTTTGTTTGTTTCTCCTCCGCTTCTGTGCTCTTAAACATCCCCACCCCATCCCTGTTCTTTTCAGCATTCGTGCTGCTTCTTGCGACTGCATTGGTTTGAGAGAATTGGGGGAGAAACAGGAACGGGCAAGAGTGGAGCTCTTCTCTTTGCTCCACCTGGACAGACTAAGTGTACAGTTTGCGAACTGTCGCTAGAAATCTTGTATATTTTGGGATGCATGAATTACTCCTACCACCGAAATTGCTTTTTGAAAATGCTTATATTATGAAATAGTTGGTTTGGAGCTAGAGGACCCCCCCATACATTTTGGCTTCTGCTGTACCAGTTATACTTTGTGCTGGATTTCTATATATGATGTTGGTTCTCAGCGACTGTACAGTTTTGCACATTGTGCTGACTGTATCCTGTGATCTTTGCTGGTGCTGCAGCATGTATATTTTGTATCTGCACAAATGGAAAGTCTGCACAAATAGACTTTGAATGCTGTGGAAAAATTAGTGATTGGGAAATGCAGAGCCACTTTATTTCTGAGATAACCATGTATGGAGATGTTGTCCTTAATTACAGATATTTGATATGACAGTAGCAATTGTAAATTGTTAAACTATATTCTGCACTGAAAAGTTAATAAAACTTATTTATTCTCTTTACTTTTGATGAATTTTGCACCCATTGATGTGCGTATTACTATTGGACAACGGTACATTATAATCCACAATGTGCCCATTATGACCATTTAAAGTTTTGATACATGGAAAGCTTCCTCTATAACAATATCCCTTCATCCAGTTCTTAAAGGGACAGCAGTGATCACTGACCAGCCACATTTCTGTTTTCCACACTAGTATTCCTGTTTACTTAACTAAACAGATGATTTGGACAAAAGTTTGGGTCCTTGCGTACTGTGAGCCCCTAACCGGTAGGAACCATTTTAAGATTGTGCAAACCAATTTCTCAGAGGACTCTTGTGACTAGAGTAGGCTTATGATTGTGTATAAAGAATGCCAAATTCTAGGAGACTATTGCCAATACAGATATTGATTTCAGTCGCATACTACCTGACTTATGATTTTGGACAAGATAATCTTTGTGCTCAAGAGCAAAACTGGCCTGGAAGTTGCAATCTTGGGTATGTCTTAGAAAATAGATACATAGAAAATAGGAGCAGGAGTAGGCTGTTTGGCCCTTGGCACCTGCTCATTATGATCATAGCTGATTATCCAAATAGGCAACCTGTTCCCGTTTTCTCTCTCTCTCTCTCTCTCTCTCCTCCCCCCCCCCCCCCCCCCCCCCCCCCCCCACCCCCAATGTTTTTTGGTCCTTTTAGCCCCAAAAGCTATATTTAACTCCTTCTTGGAAACATACAATGTTTTGGCTTCAATTGCTTTCTGTGGTACTGAACTTCACATGCTCACCACCTTCTGGGTGAAGAAATTTCATCTAATTTCGATCCTAAATGGTTTATCCCGTATCCTTAGACTGTGGCCCCTGCTTCTTCTAGACTCTCTCACCATCGGGAACATCCTTCTTGCATCTACCCTGTCTAGTCCTGTTAGAATTTTATCGGTTTCTGTGTGATCCCCCTCGTTCTTCTAAGCGGCAGCGAATAAAATCCTACCCGATTCATTTTACCCTCACACATCAATCCCTTCATCCCAGGAATCAGTCAGGTAAACCTTCGCTGCACTCCCTCTATAGCAAGAACACCTTTCCTCAGATAAGGAGCTCAAAACTGCACACAATATTCCAGGTGTGGTTTCACAAAGGCCCTGCATTCGAGTGCCTCTGTACTTGAATCCTCTTGTTGTGAAGGCCAACATACCATTTGTCTTTTTTACTGCCTGCTGCACCTGCATGCTTAACTTCAACAACTGGTGCACAAGGACATCCTGTTCTCGTTGCACATTCCCCTCTCTAAATCTATGGCCATTCGGATAATCTGTCTTCCTGTTTTTGCTGCCAAAGTAGATAATCTTACATTTATTCACAATGTGCTGCATCTGCCATGCATTTGCCCACGGAATTCGTTGGCTTTGAAAGCAGACCAAGGCAGGCCAGCAGCACGGTTCAATTCCCGTATCAGCCTCCCCGAACAGGCGCCGGAATGAGGTGACAGGGGCTTTCCACAGTAACTTCATTTGAAGCCTACTTGTGACAATAAGCGATTTTCATTTCATTTCATTTCACTCAACTTTCCCAAATCACACTGAAGCATCTCTGCATCCTTCTCACAGCTCACCCTCCCACCCAGCTTTGTGTCATTTGCAAACTTGGAGATATTATATTTAGTTTTCCCATCTAAATTGTAAATATATATTGTGAATAGCTGCCCCAATCCCATACACTTTAATTTTACTTGTGGAACTTTGTCAAAAGTCTTCTGAAAATCCAAGTAAATCACATCTGCTGGCTCCCCCTCGTCAACTTCACTACTTACATCCTCAACGGATTCCAGTAGATATATCAAGAATGATTTCCCTTTTGTAAATCTATGCTGACTCTGTCCAATCCTGCCACTGTTTTCAAATGCTCTGCTAGTAAATATTTGTAATGGACTCCAGCATTTTCCCCACCAACGTCATGCTGTCTGGTCTATAAATTCCCTATTTTCTCTCTACCTCCCTTTTTAAATAGTGAGGTTACATTAGCTACCCTCCAATCTACCCGAGCTGTTCCAAAGTCTATGGAAGATGACCACCAATGCAACCACTATTTCTAGGGCCACTTCCTTAAGTACTCTGGGATGTAGATTATCAGGCCCCGGACATATATAGGGTTTCAATCCCAACAATTTCCCTGACATCGTTTTCCCACTAATACTGATTTGTTTCCATTCTTCCCTCTCGTTAAACCCTGTGATCTCCAACATTTCTGGTACGTTACTTGTATCCTCCTTTGTGAAGACAGAACCAAAGTTGTATTTAGTTGGTCAGTCATTTCTTTGTCCCTCATTATAAATTCCCATGTTTCAAATTTTTCTTTTTAAATTTAGAGTACGCAATTCATTTTTTCCAATTAAGGGGCAATTTAGTGTGGCCAATCCATATAGCCTGCACATCTTAGGGTTATGGCGGCAAAACCCATGCAAACACAGGGAGAATGTGCAAACTGCACACGGACAGTGACCCAGAGCTGGGATCGAACCTTGGACCTCGGCGCCGTGAGGCAGCAGGGCTAACCCACTGCGCCATAATTTTAAGGACCTACATTTGCCTTCACAATCTTTTTCGCTTCTCATGTTTAAGAATGATTTTGGATGATGACAACATGTTTAAAGATCCGGTGGTAGTTGTAGAGGACATAGAAGTTTAGATTGGACCTTTTATGGTGTGAGTTATAGTCATCATAAAAAGAGTAGAACAGGACAATAAGAACCATTGATATTAGTAACCAAGAATTGGTGTGCTTGGGAGTGTACAGAGAGCACCAGATTCATTAATTTTCATTTCGCCAGTTTTAAACATGGCCAGTTTTGAAATCAGGCCTGTAGTTTTATTACTCGATGCAAAGTCTTCTACATTTTTAGCACTTTACTTTCCTTATCGTTTATTTATATTTCAATAGAAGGTAAGCGTCACTTCACTTTTTCATTTTCTTCAGCTGAAGTTTTGCAGATCTAACATTACAAATGAGAGTAGAACAGCTTGTGTTGAATAATTTATAATGCACTGTCCTTGAGATTGGAATATTCAATTTTTTGAAGAAAATATTGAAATCTGTTCAAATTAAATGCTTAAGAATAGGTCCCTCATCTTTAACTGAGCGTCAAGAACACTAACTCAGTTTTAGGCCAGTAGTATAACCAGCAAATTTCACAGCATGAATATTGAGCCATTTAGGTGTTTTACATTTTGCGTGGGAGACTTGTCTCTTTGGCAGCTCCCAGTGTTTGCATTTGTAAAACTGAGTCTATGACTGTCCCTCATTTTATAGATCTGTGATTTAACTATTGAGATAATTGGACAATTTTAGAATTGAAGCTTAGAGAGTGGACACTTGGTTGTTGGCCTTTGAACCCACAGGATTACTAAATGGCTCCCTGTCACACCTTTTACCTCACTGAGATCACTGATTTTCAAACTGTAAGCAGACCTTTTGATTTTTGTGAATTTAAACTTGACATCAGCCTATTAAATAACTCGAGTATATTTTGCATTTTCAACTCTGCCTTGAAGTATTTTTATTTTCCTCTAATGCAGTACTTGCACTACCTGTGACCTGAGCCAAGCCAAGGGAAGGCCCTCCGACAATAGCCAGTACTAATACTCCTTTCTGGAGAGGTGCCTGTTCTCCACTTGGTGCCTTCTTATACCAACACCAGCCAGACAGAATACTCAGCAGAATGGAGAAGCCAAAACTATTGCTTTAACCGCATAGTTGCATGGATTGCTAGTCCAATGACCATGCTATCCTTTGATAATATAATTGCTAATTATGTATGTATACTGACACTTAGTGAAAAAGGATCAGATGCTCATTCAGATGCTGCTGGTAATAATCAGTAATGGCACTGAAAGAGCTAGATTTTGAATTCACATTATCAGCAAAGCATTATGGTGTCATATCCAGCATGAATCTTCATTAACAAAATATTATTGATGTAATCACCACCGCTCATTAATTTATCTGATTATTTGCCTTATGTACAGTTTTTTTTAATGACAGCTAATATCAGGAGTAATGCGCAGATGTGCTTTGAATTTCATGCAGAAATTATTTTTTAATGAAATTCTTAAGGATTGAGTTAATTAACATAAACTGCAGAAATAATGTACATTCTGACACTATTAATGAAAAGGTGTACTCAGTTAGCTGCTTGTATAATTTAGTAGCAAACTAGTGCTGCGTGTTCCTAAATGTACCACAATTCCTGTGAAATATTTATAGATTTCAAGGAAAACAAAATCTATGATCTAAATATTTGCAGTAGAGGTCTTTTAACACGGCTGGCTTGTATTACAGGGTGGGACCCCAATTCAATTTTAGATATTTCAAAATTGCTTATTGCAATTTTAGAGAGCAAATATAGAGAGCACCATAATGTACACCAGTTCAAAGCGTGATGCACATCTCTCAACTTCAGTTTTCACTGGATGTTGTGCAAAAATTCATTAAGACATCTGGTGATAAAACTATAATCAGAAAATTGAAGAAAATAGTACTAACATCCGATGGTCGAAAAACTAATGCTGTCAGTTGAAAATGATAATCAGTCTTCGTATATTTATTGATGCGAACATGAACATGATGTTGTAGATAGATCCTTGGTGAAGCCACTAGATGTTTAACCCCTTGAATCAACCTGTTGGTTACTTTAACAAGCGCACACTTTTACATTTTCATTAACATTCTGATGGGAGTAGATAAAACCATTGAGGTTTACATCATGGAAAGGAACCGTTCAGCCCATTTTGTCAAGGCCAACTCACTTAAACCGCCCCTTAACTTTCTCTGTTATCATGAAAAAGGCTCCAAAGGAAAAGAAAATCCCAAATATCTGAAACGGCTCCTCAGAACTATGATTTCCTCTTCATAGCATCTTCCTGGTGAATCTACACTCTTAAGCTATCTGGTTTTAATGTAGGGCTGGATTCCCGCCGCTTGTCAATGGAATTTCCCATTGAAGCCACCCCACGTTACCAGGAAATCCGCGGGCAGGGGTGCGGCGGGAAAAGGGAATCATTTTTATATTGCTGTAGTTAAAACTGTAAATCTTTACTGTGATCCAACAGTGTTTAGTACAAACTTATCATTATTATTTTTTAAAAATTAATGGATTTCGAGCAATTTGGCGGTGTCCATGGGGCAGTGCCAGGGTGCCCAGTGGCATCGTGCCCATGCTGGGGATCGGGCCCGGACATGCCCTGCCCTTATGAGATGGGGTGAGTGGGGGGGGCTCGAGGGCCCCCTAATCGGCAAGTTCATGTATTTTTGGGGGGGCGGGTCCGAGGGGTGGCGTTGGCTGGTGGAGAGATCGAGGCACCATTTAAAATTGCCGTCCAGATCTCTTCCTGCACTGGCTAGCTGAGTATTTCTCTCTGTATCTCTCGCAGTCTCTCTCGCAGTCTCTCTCTCTGTATCTCTCTCTGTATCTCTCTCTGTATCTCTCTCTCTGTGTATCTCTTTCTGTATCTCTCTCTGTATCTCTCTCTCTCTCTCTCTGATTCTGGCTGAATTTATCCAATCACAAACCTGACACAGCAGTGGGATACACAAACCAAAATACTTTCATAAGCAGAATTTGCTCATTCCTCATAGGGGGAGCAGGCAACAAATTCCAGATTGGGGTTAAGCTTGCTTTTGTATTCTTAGAATTATAGAATCCCTACAGTGCAGGAAGGAGGCCTATCGAGCCTGCACTGACCCTCTGAAAGAGCACCCTCCCCAGGCCCACTCCCCCCACCCTATCCACTATTCATCTGAGGATGTCCTGGACAGGCTTCCTCTTCTCACGTGACTGGAGGAGACCTTTTTTCCCAAAATGATTCTTCACCAGGACAATGAAACTATCTTATATTAGTGAACCAAGCAGAGAAGAGAGCAATCCACTAAATCTCTAAATAGAGAGAGGTTTGAATTAATTATGAAACGGTTTTACTTCAGAAAGCACAGTTCTTTTGAAGGACTATGGAGTATGAAGGACCTACATTATTTCAGGTCACCGAATTCAGCAAAATAGCATACAGAAATGAGTACATTAAATGGAGTAACTAGCTATAAACAAAATAAATTGGAATAACATATCAGATTTAAGATTCTGGCATGTTCATAATGAAGCGTTTATAATTAGTAATTTGAGGTGGGCTCCATTCTTATCAATTTTATAGTATAACGATGTACTAATTTGTATAGGGGAATATAGGTGTGGGCTTTGTCCAAATTTTCATTGCGACCCATAGCCTTAATGGAAAGACATCACTTCTATTTTTTGAATTCTTTCATGGGATCTGGGTGTCGTTAACAAGGCCACCATTTGCTGCCCATTCCTAATTGCATTGCCCTTGAACTGAGTGACTTCCATGGGGCAGTATAGGCCATTCCCGATAAGGATGTCAGATGTCTTTTTCTTTCTTTTTTTAAAATTTAGAATACCCAATTCATTTTTTCCAATTAAGGGGCAATTTAGCTTGGCCAATCCACCTCGCTTGCACATTTTTGGGTTGTGGGGGCGAAGCCCACGCAAACACGGGGAGAATGTGCAAACCCCACACTGACAGTGACCCAGAGCCGGGATCAAACCTGGGACCTCGGCGCCGTGAGGCCACAGTGCTAACCCACTGCGCCACCGTGCTGCCACCCAGATGTCTTTTTCTAAAGGACATTACAACCATTGAGGGTAGCCATAACTGCGAAAAGCTTTTAATTCAAGATTTTATTCTTTGAATTTTTAAATTCTCCTAGCTACCGTGGTGGGATTTGAACCCACATCTTCAGAGCCTCTGGGCCTCTGAGTTACGGGTTCAGTGACATTGTCTCTACTCCATCATCTCCCCCATACAGTTAACTGTTTTTTTCATGACTACACACTAAAGCCTGGCCAGGCTATTTCATTCATCCAGGTGGATGAGAACGTTTTTGTAGCATACCTACCAACAAAGTAATATCTTGTACTGTTGAGTCTATCAGACATGATGTGTAAACTTGAAATACCTTTGCTAAAGTCAAAGTTAATATATTAAATAAACATGTCAATTTGCCATGAAAATGAAGACTGAAAAAGACCAGGCCCATCCACTAGCTCTTGTTTTCACACGCTCTCCTAACTATCTAAAGGTATTCAGCAGAGCCAAGTTGGCAGATTTAACCACTGATTAGTTTGCTTCCCTCCAGGCAGCTTTCATTGGTGTATTGAAGGAAATATTACGTGCATGTTTTGCTCTCTGTTTTGGGATTGCATCCAGTTTAACAATCAAAAGATTTCATCGGGGTTTAAACCAAGTATAGAAGTGCAGCACACTTCAAAACATGCCAAGGAAGTAGGACCAGGAAGCACAAATGAAAATGAGTAAAAAGTAAATTTGTGCAGGTATCTGTAAAAAGAGTGTTTGGAATATACAAAGCAAGGCAAACAATTGCATCATTTCTTGATCTAAATTCAAAGAAACTAATTTGACGTTACTCTCTCGCAGCTAACGTGGGAAGGTGCAGCTGGTGTACTAAGTGATACCAGCCTTCATTAAAATTTCAATTAAAAAGTTAGAAATTAACTTCACTGCCCTTTTTGTTTTTGCAATTCCTGTAGGTTTGGGATGATAGGCTAAATATTTTCATTTCAATGGTGGAATTAATCAGCTATCAAAAAAGAGATACTAAGCCAATTTTATGTTCAGGACTAGGGACCTAAATAACTAGGTGAGACCAATGAATCTAGTTCCTACTTTTTAGTGCTGTTCAATTTGGTCAGAGAAGAAAATATGGAATAAGTTGCCAAAAGACTGCGCTCTTGAAGCAAGTACAATAAATTTGAAACATTGGCCCAAATCTTCCAGTCTCCAGTCATAGAAGACTGGACGTACTGTAGCCATCTGGGATGGCCACTTCCAACTAGGTGCAGAGGAATTCGCAAAGACTGGCGGGTAAAATGGACAAGTCAAGAATCAGGCAGGCTCAGAGCCTGAAATGCATATTTGTCAGCAAACGGTCAGACGGTATTGAAACTCCGTCCCATTAGCATGTCGATTAGCATTTGATGGCCCATCTTCCCCAAAACAAAGGACTGGTACTCAAGCAACCGGGACAGTCCCAGACATTTTGGCGCCACTCCCTGTTCAAGGGAGACGCAAACAACGGGGTCAGTGATCGCTTGGGACACGCCCTGCCATCCAGATCCCCACTCGCTTATTGGCTAAGGAATCGAACAGAGTGATCAGGGATCACCCAATTAGTAAGGCCCAAATCGAAGGACCACCCAAAAGAGCGCAAAACCCCCCTGAGTATAAGAAGAAGAGTTTGCCATGTATTCGCTCTCTCTTGGTGCCCTCTTGGCCTTAGTACCCCAGTCACAGCCATCGCCAATTGCAGCAACACCAGAAGCGAGTCCAAGTTCAACGCCCGCTACCAGACGGATGAGCCCAGCTGAGCAGCAGCTACTCCTTCGAACCCGAAAGATCCAGAATTTAACAGCGGCCACTATTTTCTGACCTAAGCCGGGTGCCCGAAGTTAAGTACTGGTTGTGTTAACTGATAAGTGTAGTTAACTAAGTAGTGTTTATGTTGCATGACTAATTGTGTGTAAAGAAAGTATACTTGACCTTGAACTAAGTAACTGGTGTTTGGCTCATTGATCGATAGCCGGTTGAAACTTGTGGCTGGCAACTATAAGCATTCGGACATAGAAAGCATAGAAAGAAAGGCAAATTCACTGATTGCCATAATTGGAACAGAGCCACAGAAAACCAAGTAGTTAAAGAAACCAGCAACAGTTTGGCGACTCCGTCGGGACTCGACCCAGACGTGACCGTGTCACTCCGAGAGAACCCACAAAAGCATTGAATTAGAATCCAAATTGGCAAAGTAAGAGAAACCACAAGCAAAACCAGTATCGATCAAACCTCCAGAATTCAGAAGTGTGTAATTTGCATGCGTACTAACAAAGGGATATAAGGTAAACTCGATAGATTTTGTTGCGTGAAACTTTCGGGAGATGCGTAAACCGGAAAATAGCTTGAGCCATACCCATGTTTGCACCACTGCTTTATTCCCCCTTGTACCAAATTTCCGGTACGAGACAGAAGTATTTGTAGGAATGGCCATGAAGGCAATGGAACGCCTTCTGCATCCACAAGAGCCCGAGGTCACAGCAACCAACAGATCAGAACAGTGTCCCGTATGGGAAGAAGAGATCAGGAAGTACCTAAAGGGGAAAGGATGGCCCCAATGGTCTGAGTTTTGCGTGAATGAAGAGACCGGTCCTAGCTGCATAGGACAGACTTGGTGGGACAGCCTGGCCGAGATCCATAAGAAGAGTGTGACTAAGGTTCGTAAGCCGATGGCAATTGTGTCATGTCTGGCACAATTGCGAGGCACAGAGGAGGTTGCGAGGACGTTCCGCAAGCAGCTAGAGGAGAAGGAGAAAAGTAGAGAGGGAGATTTAAGTGAAAGCGAGAAATTAAATGCACAGCTCCGGGAGCAGTTAGCAGCGAAGGACAAGGATGATGTCAAGAGTGCACATCAATCCTATCTCGCCCACCGTAGCAGCTTCCAAGTCCAATATGATAAGGCCTACCAGGACGCACAGCATGCTTTACTGGTAATAGAAGAGACAGAGAATCAGGTACAGCCGCTAAAGAAACAGTGTGAGGACCTAAAGGCAGCCCTCCGAGCACCAAGGAACAGAGACAGAGTTCGCTGGACCATGCCAAATGCAGGCAGCAAATTGCAAGGTTGCAATCCCTGCTATCAGTTCAAAATGGGTTTAAAGACACCTTTGGCCCACAGCTGGACCAGGAGTATGCCCCGATTGGCAGGAACTCAGTGAAACGGCCCAACGGTACGTAAGCGAGACCAAGAATCAAAATAGAGCCCCCCAGGCGCCGAAAAGAAATGCACCCGCACCACCGACTGCACAGGCAGTACCCAACCCAATGAACCCCATTACCAAACAGCACAGGGTTACCACGGAAGGCCAACCCGGTTTTGTGTACACCACCCCATTATCGATCACCCAGTTACGAGATGCCCGTGAAAAGATAGAAACTTTTCACCCCACATCGGACCCACATCACTTTTTCGAGTTAGTGAAACAACAAACCCTCATGTATGGTTTAGACGAGCTGGAACAGGTCAACCTCATGAAAAATGAAAATCGCTTATTGTCACAAGTAGGCTTCAAATGAAGTTACTGTGAAAAGCCCCTAGTCGCCACATTCTGGCGCCTGTTCGGGGAGGCTGGTTATGTGCTTGGACCCCTCCGTTAGTTCAGCCCTTCCCGACCCACAAAATGTCAGAGGAGGTACCCTCCATGAAATGAAAAATGCCATTTTAGATGCCATGGGATATAACAGAGGAGACCCGGTAGACGGACTCAACCAGTTCAGGCAGAAAAAGGGAGAACATCCAACAGCGTTTGCTGGACACTTTTGGATCCATTTTACTGTGGTCTTTGGTGAGTTAGCCCATGCCCATTTATCAGCAGACAATACGGCCAAATGGACCCGTACGTTAGTGTCCCATGCCACAGAGGCAGGACAGAAGGCATGCGCCAGTTATGACCTCTCAGACCCAGCACACAATGAAGTGTGTGTTCTGAAACGATTGTCCAGAGCTTGGGAACAGTCCATTCAGAAAAAGACAGAGCATGAGAGAGTAGATGCCACAATGAATCCAGTAAGGGCACACCAAGACCCCGCATGGGTAAATGAAGGCAGAGGTACAGCGCAACACCCCAAGACACAGGAATGCTATAATTGCGGACACGAAGGCCATTACGTCCAAGAATGCAATGCCCCCCGAAGCAGCAAAGGAATCAGTACCCAAACGCCCCACCCCAGAAACAATACCGACCCATTCACAGCATTAGCGTCCAACCAGATAATTCGGCCACGAGTGGCACTGATTGACGGTATTCGGGCTCCCCAACTTGGGTCTGCGATACCCTTTGGGATAAGTCCGGAAGACCGGTAGTTGCAGGCTCAGTCCGGGGACACCCCATAGAGTTCCTTTGGGACACAGGAGGGTCCCGAACCACGTAAAACTCCTCCATCATGTTCCGGAAGGAGATATGGCCCACAACGGATATCATTACCCTTAGTGGCTTTACAGGTCACCTCCAGCAGGGACACATCACAACCCCTGTGGACGTACAGCTCGGTAATATTAGGACAAAACATTTGGTTGTTTTAGTAGACTTGCCCCAGGCAGCAGAACACATCCTAGGCATCGATTTCATGAGCACACACAACCTTTCATTCGACCCAGTCAACCGATGCATATGGAAAATGGCTAGAGCAGCGTGAGCCCCCGCCACGCTCACAGTAGGAGATTATGCCCATAGAATCAGCTCAGTAGGAGAGTACTGGTTTGATCCACAAACCATTACTACAAACAACACAGTTAGAGAGGTCTTGAAAAGACATAAGACACCATTCGCCCAGCACAAGCACGACTGCGGCAAAATCCCGATCCCAAGCCCCAGAAACAGTACGGCTTCCCCCAGCAAGCCGAGGGAGAGATAGTCAAGGTAATTCAAAGTTATTGAATCAAGGCGTGATTTGACCCGTTGCATCGACAAATAAAGCCCCAATTTGGCCAGTAAGAAAACCCGATGGATCATGGCGACTGACCATCAACTACAGAGAATTGAATAAAGTGACTCCCCTAGAGCTCCCACTGTTGCCACAAGTCCCGAGACCATGTTTGAGACAATGACTCCAGTCGAAATGTTTTTCGGCATTAGACATCAGTAATGGCTTTTGGTCCATACCACTGGACAAAGCATGCCAGTATAAATTTGCATTTACCTTCCAGGCACAGCAGTACACGTGGACGTGCCTTCCACAAGACTTCCACAACGCGCCCTCCATTTTCCACAGACAATTGGCAAACGGGTTATCTAAATTTTCCCGCCCTGAATGCCTTGTTCAGTATGTGGACGACTTGCTCCTACAGACTGACACCAAGGAAGAGCACATCTCACTTTTTTCTGAATTATTATAACTCCTTACAACGATTGGGTGCAAAATTAACCCCAAGAAAGCCCAAATCCTTCAGGAAAAGGTCACATATTTAGGTACAGTCATCACGCATGGGAAGCGTGAAATAGAACTCAAACGCATTGATTCCATTGTAAATTTGCCCTTCCCCAAAACGTTACAGCACTAATTTTTAGGACTGATTGGATATTGTCGGAACCATATAGACTGATTCGCCACAAAAGCAGTCCCACTTTCCGAGCTACTAAAGAAGCAGGCATCATGGAAATGACTTCCACAGCACACGGATGCCGTGGATGCATTGAAATGCACCCTGAGCACAGCCCCCGCTTTGCAAGCTCCAGATCTCCACACCCCATACGCGATAGAGGTGGCGACCACAGATCGCACCCTTTCGGCAGTTCTCCTACAGGAAAGGCACGATCTTCTAGGACCCGTAGCCTATGCCTCACGAGTCTTCGATCTGGTCGAACAAGGATTTTCAGCCTGCCAGAGGCACCTGTTAGCAGTTTTCTGCGCGGTACAGTACTTCTCGTACCTAATCGGACTCAACCCAGTAACCATTTTGACCGAGCACACCCCGACACAGCTTTTATTGAACGACAGACTAAAGGACGGCACAGTAAGCCAAATTCGAGCAGCGTGATGCACCCTACACCTACAGGGATGCAACATCACTGTAAAACGGCCGAAAATGCACACGTTTCTGGCCGATAATTTGCATTATTCAGGGACCCCACATAAGTGCGAGATCACAGCCCCAAAGCACACCACAGGACCTTTTGTTCCCAAGTCGGTACCAAGAAAGACCGGGATCGGACCCCAGCCCACAGACAAAGCACTGAGAATTTATGTAGATGGCTCCTCCACAGTCCTTGAGGGAAAAAGGATAACAGGCTGTGGCATTTATGTAGAGGACGCGCAGGGGTGTGCTTTAGAAGAGAGAGCTTTAAAATTGCCTGGACACTTAGGTTCGCAGGCAGCCGAGTTAGCGGCCATTGCTTACATTGTCCAGCACCCCGATTCATTCCCGACCCCTGCAGACATAGATTCGGCCAGTTTGTACGTCTGCAACAGCCTAACGGAATTCCTACTCCTGTGGGAATCGCAAGGATTTATTTCCGCGGACAGAAAACCTCTACCCTCAGCCCCGCTGCTTAAACATATCCTTCAGACAGCTAAAGGCAGAAAATACGGCATCGTCAAAGTAAGAAGCTACCATCGTTCCTCCCCACCCGGTAATGTGAAAGCTGACGCCCTAGCGAAGGCAGGCTCACGACATGGCCACTTTTGGCAACCCCCGAGAGTGCCCCAATACACGCAATTCAGGACTCACAGACCAACATCCAAGACCTAGCCCAGGCACAGAAAGAAGACGAAGCGTTAAGAGACATTTTAAAAGGAAACTTCCCAGCTCCCTATGGAAAATTTTGAAATTCTTTGACGGTCCATGAGGGAATCGTTTTAAAAGATAGAATTTATGTAGTCCCCACCCAGGTCAGGAATGAGATCATTTGTAAGTTCCATGACGGACATGGACACCAAGGGATTGAATCCACCCTTGCCCACCTCAGACCCCTTTGCTGGTGGCCCGATTTGAAAACCGACGTGTCCCATTACGTCAAAAACGGTTTAATTTGCGCTCAAAACAACCCCGATAGGTATGCGAGAAAAGCCCAGCTACGAAACACCCACCCTGTCAATGGCCCATGAACAAACCTCCAATTGGATTATATTGGTGTCCCCCCCCCTTGCAGAAATGGATACAAGTATGTGTTAGTGGTGATAGACACATTTACGAAATGGGTCGAAGCGTTCCCATTGAGAACAAGCACAGCCAAGGCCACCGCAAAGATCTTAACAGAACAGATTTTTACAAGGTGGGGACTCACACTCCACCACTTTACGGGATGGGTCATGAAAAATGTAATGACGATATTTGGAATTAAACAAAAGTTCCACATTGCCCATCACCCGCAGTCCAGCTGCATTATGGAGCGCATGAATCGGACGCTAAAGGCCACCCTTCGGGAAATGGTGCCGCAGCACAATACAACATAGGACACAGTGCTCCCATTTGCACTGATGTTTATTAGGAACACAGTGTCGAGCTCAACAGGACATACCCACCATACCCTCATGACCGGACGATCCATGAAGGGTACCGAATACTTAATCGGACTTGATTTGGCCAGCCCCGCAGTCACCGCCCTGACCCATGAGAAAGCAGTCCAGCACACGGTAGAGAATATTAAAGCAGCACAGCTCGCTGCAGCTGTTCGACTTGGCGTTAAACAAAAGCAGAGTAAGGCCTGCTTTGATAAAACAGTACACTCGATCAAGTATGCAGTCGGACAGCAAGTAATGATCACCTTATACAACCCTAGCTCATTCCTCTCCTAAATTTGCAGGACCCTATTCAATTTCAGACAAAGTAAGCCCTTCGGTTTATAAAATCACTTTTCCAAACGGAAAATCAGGATGGTTCCATGTAAATCAGCTTAAGGTTTATGGAACACAGTGCAGCCACTCGCACCACCTCTCATTGGCGATGGCAGACAGTGAGGACCCGCCCACTGACAACCCGAGTTCCCCCTCCCCCAGCAACAGCAGCACGTCCACAGACACGACCTTGACCACGCCCCCAGAATCAAATTTCACCCTGATGCTTGATTCGGCTGCTAGCGATAGCGACAGCACAACTGAAGCCCCTGAGAGACCCGAACAAAGATCCCACGCAACAGGCCCCAGTCACTACAGACACAGAGACCCCGACCACGATACGCTCAGCCTCTTTGAAACGATTTATTTGCCCACACCGGAACCTGACCCGCCACCCGATGATAGCGACAACCCCCTTGCAACCTCCCTACGGAACATGAAGCACTGGCACCGTGACAATTCCTGTTGCTTGACGAGAAATGACGAAATGGACCCCACATCGGCACACGCCGCGTTAGCACGCAAACTCCAGGAAAGAGTTTGGCACCCGGGAGATGGTGACAACTCCGAGTCTGATTCCCGCCATGGTAACCCCTTTGCAAATCTTTTTGAATTGGAATCTTGAGGTGTCTAGATGATGAGAGTCAGGAACCGATGGAGATTTACAGTGTCCTGTACCCTGATGGAGCCTACCCGCTTTTTCTTTAATTTGTTATTTTTGAATGTTGAATGTTTGTTCTTTGTGCGACTATTTGTGTCGATCTCACTGAATTTCTTGATACAGTTCATTCTTTCGGCCTCACACCAAAGTTCTTGATGCAGCCATAATTACTCGTCTGACGCCACAAGGCAGTTAGTGAAACAAGTTTGTCTGGAGCCCATATAGTTACAAATTCTTACCGCTCTTGGAAGATCACTCAGGCAGTGGAGTAACGGCACTTATCCCCGCCCTGCTTGGGGACCCCCTATACATTTGGTCAGCCAAGCTCGGGTAGTGGAGCAACGGCACTGATCACCGCCCCACCCGGGGATCTCACACATTCTTGCCCTGCCGCGGATCATTCGCACCACCCCATTTGGATGCTTGTTTTCAAAACTCTTTTTCTGTTCTTTTCTAGTCCTGTGGTTGAAAGAATGCTCTTTGCCACTACTTTTGCCCTTCCCGGCAACCCTTCGGTTGATATTCCCCCACATACTATTTACATGTAAGAAACACTCGGTTGGAAAAACAAGTTTGCAGAGGATGGAGAAATTGTCTGCCCACTCAGCTCACATATGGTGATGATTATAATTGGAAAATTGACATTAAGGAGACACAGATGGACATACGAGATGTTAAACAACACGATTATAACAGATACTATTCTTAATCCCCCAGGAAGATACAAAGATACTCGACGGCGAAGGAAAACCAAATTAGATGAAGGCGACCCTGATGATTGGCATCATGATCGTCGCTGGAACAGCCCAGCTGCGCGCGTTACCTACCTCTACCCCCACACCACACAGGCCCCGAACACGACCCAACATAACACCCCCAGCCCGGACACTACACCGCACACGCACCCAGCCACCGATACTCCCACATGGTGTGAGAACCTCGTCAAGTGGTATTCACTGCCCTACACAGTGGAAGCCTTACTAATAATAACCATATTGTACAGTGTCATTCAGACAATTGGATTATGGAAATGGAGAAGGAGAGCCTCCTGCCCTCCGGTATACACATTTAGAGCCCCCTTCCTCGGACTCCAGCAAACCCCACACTCTTCCTGAACCTCTCTCTTTCATAAATTCCACGGTTGTTGTTTTGTTAATAAAGTTTATTTTTTGTGTATGAATGTCAGTGATAGGAAGAAATGTGATGCTGCTATCGGATATATTTTGTATTGTAAGATAAGTTCTTTGATTGTCACATAGCAGCATGAGTGTAGTCTAGTTAGAGACAGTTAGAGGTTCCCCTTTTTCGGAATGTTAAATGGCCCCCTAGAAGTTTTTAGACATGTGTTGTTTAGGGAAATTAGGTAAACGTTTTTGGACCCATAGGACAGAGTAAAGTAGAACCTGTCCTTGGTTAAGAGTACCCGGCATCCCAAGAGAACAAAGAAGACCCAGTATTGTGATCCTTCACGCTTCGCGTTGTGGATCAAGTGGACGGAGTGTAGCCATCTGGGATGGCCACTTCCAACTAGGTGCAGAGGAACTCGCAAAGACTGGCAGGTAAAATGGACAAGCCAAGAATCAGGCAGGCTCAGAGCCTGAAATGCATATTTGTCAGCAAAAGTCCAGACAGTATCGAAACTCCATCCCATTAGCATGTTAATCAGGCCGATTAGCATTTGATGGCCCATCTTCCTCAAAACAAAGGACTGGTACTCAAGCAACCAGGACGGTCCCAGACATTTCAGAGCCACTCCCTGTTCAAGGGAAACGCAAACAACGGGGTCAGTGACCGTTTGGGACATGCCCAGCCATCCAGATCCCCGCCCACTTATTGGCTAAGGAATCGAACAGAGTGATCAGGGATCACCCAATTAGTAAGGCCCAAATTGAAGGACCGCCCAAAAGAGCGCGAAAACCCCCTGAGTATAAGAAGATGAGTTCGCCATATGTTCGCTCTCTTTCGGCCTTGGTACCCTGGTCACGGTCATCGCCAATCGTAGCAACACCAGAAGCAAGTCCAAGTTCAACGCCCGCTACCAGAGGATGAGCCCAGCTGAGCAGCAGTTACTCCTTCAAACCCGAGAGATCCAGAATTTAACAGCGGCCACTGTTTTCTGACCTAAGCCGGGTGCCCGAAGTTAAATACAGGTTGTCTTAGCTGATAGGTGTAGTTAACTAGTAGTGTTTATGTTGCATGACTAATTGTGTGTAAATAAAGTATCCTTGAACTAACTAACTGGTGTTTAGCTCTTTGATCGCTAGCCATTTGAAACTTGTGGTGGTATCATTTGATACCTGGTGACTCTAAGCATTTGGACATAGATAGCATAGAAAGAAAGGCAAATTCACTGATTGCCCTAATTGGAACAGAGCCACAGAAAATCACGTAGTTAAAGAAACCAGCAACAATACGACTGAGGATAGATGCCAGGATCCTGTGCTAGTCCTTACATAGAAACTCTACAGTGCAGAAGGAGGCCATTCAGCCCATCAAAGTCTGCCCCGACCTTCAGAAATAGCACCCGACCTAGGCCCACTCTCCCACCCTATCCCCATAACCCTACCTAACCTGCATTTATTTGGACACTAAGAGACAATTTAGCATGGCCAATCCCTGGTCTAAGCATTATTTTACTGAGGAAATTTGTATTGTAAAAAAAGTTTCCTGTGCTATTTTAGTATCAAACTAATACAGAAGATCTTTCTAAATTTCCTATTCTGCAGTTTATTTTAATTTTAAGTATATTCATAAATAAATGGGGCAGTAGGGTTGTGAGTGGAACACAGTAACAGTTAATGGGCAACTAAACTGGTTTGTGTCCTTTTCGTTCAGCTTGTTTTTTGGAGGTGATATTACTAAAAATGGATGTTTACTTTGCCTTCAGAACTTAATGACTACAGATTTACGGTTGGAAACCATGCAGATGTGCAAAAATAGTCCATCCTACTGAACATTTGGCACTAATGCTTGATAGCTATTAAACTTAAAAGTTCTTGGTGAATTTTTTAAGTAGAAAATTTTGAAGTATTTGTTAGTACACTTAATAAAGGAAGCAGCTGTCCTTAATACTTAGATAATGGATTCTTTAATAGTTTGTAATTTCAACTTATTGGTAACGGCTCATTGAACCTGCAGTTAAATACATTTGTGTACTCGTCAGGTGATGTTTTAATTCTGAATCTAATTTTTCTAAAAGTCATGTTGAGAGATAAAAGGCTTCATTTTATTGTTATCTTGCAAAAAAACAGATGACAGTAAGACAGTAACCCAGTTTATTTACCCCCTCAACCCCTTCTCCCCAACCCCAATTCGGTCATGAGGTGTAAAATGGGCAGCTGATTTTCTATCATCCGTCGTCTCCTTGTGGTGAAAGTTTGCATTACCTTCTAAGTTTAGCAAACGGTTTTCATAGGTCCCATATCTATTGCAGGAAAAATAAACTGGAATCTTCAGAATCCAATTCACTAGTTTGGTGTTGTTATCACAGTATAGTTTATGGCATATTAAACCTCAAGTTGAACTTCTGGCCCCATTTCCTTTGCAACATGAGAAAATCGGCCTCCAGTTGATGAGATGCTCATCATGCCTCTGTCACCACCAGAATGGACTATTCCAATAACCTAACTCCAACTCTCTATAGAATTGAACTCATCCAAACTCATAAGCTTGAGCAAATAATTTGAATTAGGATCATACCTTCTCCCCAGGTCTTTTTGTATACTTTACCATTGCATGGTATTGTTACTTAATTGTATTTAATAACTTTGCAAGCCAACACTTGTATTGGTCAGGTTGTGAACATTTGAAATGAACATTCATGTTGAGGGCCGATTCCAGTGTAACTGGGTGGATACGGACACCCTGCAAATGTAAACATGTGCAACAGTGGAGATTAAGGGATTCAACTACAGAGGTTTTGATTTGTAGGATACATGGGGAACCACTGCACTGCACTTGGTACCCTCGCTTGCACTAGTGCTGAAAGTTTTGGAGGAAAGCAGATTGCCAAACACATACGGTACTGTGGGTTTGACTGAATCAGCATTTTCTAATATCTTATTTATGCAGTGCCAGACAGTTGTACTGTTGGCATCAGCACAACATCGTTCGTGAAGTTGGCTGCATAATTAATACATTATTGTCAGTTTATGCTCGGGAGTTGTACCCATTGGAAAGCACTTTGATGCTTCACAAATTCATGCTAATTAAACCTATTGGCAGACTATAGAGAACCTGCGCTTTGCATTTAATTTATCTAGAGAATTAACATTGATCCTGAGGTGAAAAACCGTCTATTAATCCCCTGCAGTGGCAAGATGCAGTAGAATTGCTCCTGAATTGTCCATGTATGTATTTGTGATGAATAATCATTGAATTCTGCCCTGTTCTAATACATATTTTGTCACCTGTTTTAAGCCTTCTATCTTTACCAAGTTAATGTGCATTTTCTTTTCTCTGAAAACAGGAATCTCCCCAGGATAGTGCAATCACCAGGGACATTAATCGAACTTTTCCTGCTCATGATTACTTTAAGGACACTGGTGGCGATGGTCAGGATTCCTTGTACAAGATATGCAAGGTAGCATTTTGTCTCAACTTCACAGAGCTATTTTTGATATTTTGATACATGTTTGCAGGTTTAAATTAGCTCTGTTGCAAATAGTCATTTCCTCGCACCTTTTTACTTCCAAGAAAAACAGATTTTATAACGTCAATTGAAACATCAAGAAGAGAGTCTGGAATAATCTTGCAACGTTTCTAAGATATTGGGTGGAATTACCGATTTCTTTTTGTCTAAGTGTCAATAGGTGAGAAAAGCGGAGGGTAGCCACCCGGCTATGCTGCCAGCTATTCCCACCGTGTTTTTAGACACTGTCAAAAAACACCAAAGCGTGGATCCCATGACATCATGCTGGCAAAGCATGCCCCGCCAGCAACTTCAGCTTTTAAAAGAACTCAGCGTCTTTAATAAAGGGTGCTCCAATTATACAAAAGGAAACCACCCCTCCCCGACAATTTCCTGACAATTTATTGTGGGGGGACTATCCGGCATAAAGTCCAGACATGCGTAGTTAAATTAATGCAAATGAGTATCCCGACTTTTAAAGCTGGAGTAAAAGCCGTTTTGGGACTCCGCGCGATTCTCTGCCCCCCCCCCCCCCCCCCCTCCACCATTCCCATCCCCCGAAAACAGGAGGGGAAAATCCCCCAATTGTAACTGGACTAACTGTGATTATCGTATGAGGACTGAACGATGCTCGTTTTCCTTCTGTCCCATCCCCAATATTACTCCTTTTTGCTTAGTAACGTGGGAATGATGTATTTTGCTTTGACTCTCCTTCAATCTTGAACCCCAGCAAAGAATTACGTTGAAGTATTGGGAAGATTGATTCAAATGCTCTTTGCATTTATGTTTACAGGAATATTTTCAGATATTGCAATAGTTATTTGCATGTTGTAAACATATGCAGAGCTAACAAAAAAAAGCATTGCATGAACCATCTGGTCCAGTAAATAAGATGAACTCACTGGAGCAAGATGGTAATGGGTCAACAACCTGAGATCTTTGTAAAATTCTTAACAATCCAAACATTATCATCACAACAAACACTGTCAAACACAAGGCCATATGGAGCAATGGGAGATGATGAACTCATCAAGCTCTCTCTCTCACTCACTCACTCACCCACTCATTCACTCTTTTACTCACTCACTCTTCCACTCACTCTTTTACTCATTCACTCACTCTTTCACTCGCTCACTCATATACACGCACAATCTTATGCAACAATTGACAATTAACCCCCTAAAATGATCATTGAACATTTTTTAATGCTTTGCGATACTGGAACCTACATGAATAAATGTGACACTTTCCATTGTCCTGGCAACATTCAAATTATCGTTTGCATAGAGAATGAGATTACCCATTTATAATTGCCAAAATTGATACTTATCCAGCTCACATTTAAGAGTATTCATGTAGCATAATCACTATTCCCACTTCAAGCTAGTTAATTTTGCACTTGACTTTGATATCACTTGTATCTAAATCATTTGTGTTTCTCATTATTTCAAAGGCATGGGGTTTTCAGTCCTTTTAGGAAGTTAAGGCGAGATGTCTTTTCTGTAGTTTAGAGAAGAATTGCTCGTCTACTAAGTAATGTGGAATGTTTCAGATTGATAACCTTTCATCTGATGAAATGTATCAAGCTGAAATGTTAACTGTTTCTTTCTCCACAGATGCTGCATTACCTGAGTATTTCTAGCGTTTTCTGTTTCTATTTACAATTTCCAACGTCCGCAGTATTCTGATTTTTGACTAATATTTAGTTGAGGTTAATTTAGTTTGTTTATTACAGTAAAAGTCTCAAAACATGGAATCTTGTTATGTGGTCCTTTGGTTCAGTCACTGGGAGTTTAGATATCTTTTTAAAAGTTATCAGTCTCTGTCAGGATCTTAATACTACCCTCTCCACTGCCAACATACCATATTTGTTGTGTGCACTATCCATAGAATACACTGCAGCAGCTTGCTGTGACTTCTGCAGGAGCACCTCTCCAGCCTTTGACCTTCAAAGGGAAGGATAATTGCAGAATCAGTATGGGAACACCATCACCTCCAAGCTCACTTCCAAGTCGCTCTATTATGACTTGGACATATACTGCCCTTTTTTATTCCCATAATCCTGTAACTCCCAACTTAACAGTAGCTTCACCACACATTCTGCAGTAGTTCAAGAAGGCCCACCACCTTGTCGCGAGTAAGTTGATAATGGGCACTAAATACCAGCATTGTCAACATTACCCACAAATCAAGACAAATTAAAGAAGCAGTTCATTTATTTCTGACCCCAGAGTAGTGCAAGCACATCGGCATTACTCATTGCAATCCCAACTGCAATAACCAGGTTATGCAGGCACATGATTAAGATTTGGGTAAAAGGGGTCATCAAGAGGCATATCCATTTCTTGCTGAAGAATGTATGTGTAGTGTGCTTCCAAGTTGATCCAAGCCATTTATTTGATCTGCAGCGCAATTCTGTTCAAACATAAAGCATCAAAAATCATTAAGAAAATGAGCTAAATTGACTGGAACCAATCACCTGCAAGTATAGTAATTACCAGCTGAGGACACCAAGACCAGTCTGATTTGCCTAACACGGTCATAGATACATTTGTGTTTTTGTTTTAAATTTATTCTCCTCCTTTTTCACATTTTCTCCCACATTTACATCCATCAACAATAAACAATAATCAGATATGTCAGTCCCCATAATAACAACGATCCCATCTACCCACCAACCCCCAAACCTCAACCCGCATGTTTACATAAACAAATGACAAAAAGGAATCAGGGATTACCCGTAGTCACCCTTAATCTTACACAGCTCCCCCCCCCCCCCCACCCCCCCACCCACCCCAGGTCTCCAGCTCCTCCCGTCCACTGCCTCTTGTAAAACTCCTCCTCCCAACCTCGGTTCCTTCCCCCCAACTTTCCACCCCGGCTAGACCACTCGGACCCTGTTCTGCCAGGCTCCGATGGCCGCAGCCCCCACCCCACCTCACTCCCGATCACTGGCCGGCTTAAACCGGCCAGCGTGGAGGCCCCCGCCCGGGTCCCTTTCCCACTTGCCCGGCCCTCGGAAAGCCCAAAGATCCCCTTTTAGCACACAAACCCCGCATATCCACCTACACCCCAAAGAACCCTCATTTCGAGTGAACGTCCCTTGTCCAAATATATACCACATTGGCTCCTTTAGCCTCTACATCGCGCGCAGTGATACAAAAAAGAAGAAAATACATCAATGAGGTTACATCGGCACATGGCCATTCCTCAATCTGTCAGTTCTGCCACAGTCCTTCTGCTTTCGCAAACTCCTCCGCTGCTTCCGCCGTTCCAAAATAAAAGTCCCTGAGCTTGTAAGTCACCCTCAGCTTCGCTGGATATACAATGCCGCACCGCACCTTGCTAATGTACAGTGCCCTCTTCACCCGGTTGAAGGCAGCCCGTCTCCTCGCCAGCTCCACCGTAAAGTCCGGGTATACACGTATACCAGCTCCAGCCCACTGCACCACCTGC
This sequence comes from Scyliorhinus torazame, assembly GCF_047496885.1. Lineage (NCBI taxonomy): Eukaryota > Metazoa > Chordata > Chondrichthyes > Carcharhiniformes > Scyliorhinidae > Scyliorhinus > Scyliorhinus torazame. The sequence continues at coordinate 77,394,195 of NC_092728.1, forward strand.
TTCTGCTTGGCCCAGCCCAGGACCTTCTCCTTCACACTGTACCGACGGAAGCACAGAGTCACTGCCCTTGGCGGCTCACTCGCCTTTGGTACAGGCCTCCACGACCGATGAGCCCGATCCAGTTCATATCGGGAGGGATCCTCCCCCAATAGTTTTGCCAGCATCGCGGCAAAATACTCAGTCGGCTTCGGTCCTTCAACTCCTTCGGGCAGCCCCACAATCCTCAAATTCTGTCGCCTGGATCTGTTTTCCAGGTCTTCCATTTTTCCTTGCAGATCCTTGTTAGTGTCCATCACCTTCCGCATCTCTTTCCCCATCGAGGCAAGTTGATCACCGTGCTGCAATAACGTCTCCTCCACTTCCTTCAGCGCCTCCCCTTGCTCTCGCACCTCCGCCACTGCGCTCACCACCTCCGTCCTCACCGGGGAAACTGCCTCCTCCACCAGCACACTCAAAACCTCCCTCACCGTCTCCATGCATTTCGCAATCTGCGCCAACTGCTTTTCAAATTCCGCAGCCATCACCTTAGTTATTTCTTCAGCCGTAAGCAGTGCGGCCTTCCCTGGTGCTCCAGCCTCCATTTTCCTTGGTGACCCCGCGGTGACCTTTCCACTCCCCGACGGACCTTCAGCTGTTTTTTTGCTCACCCTCGACATTTTTCTTTGTTTTTATTTCCTCCTGTGTCTTCACTGTGCCTCCTCCGTGCCTTCTCCCTGCTTCTGCCGCCTCCGTGGACCCTGGGACCGGGCTTAAAGCCCCGAAAATGCCATTCCCAAATGGGAGCCCTCCATTGTGCGGCCGCCTCCCGCCCGCCGTCACCGGAAGTCCCCACATTTGTGTTTTACAGAGCGATTACTACAGTTTTTTCAGGAACATATTTTTCTAAATAATAATTGGGTGGAGCACATTCATGTGTAAAAGTAGGCACTTAAAATTGCAGGTGCTTAATGTTAAAAGTACACTCACTTTCATCTGTTTTCATCTTTTTTTTTAAAAATTAAACACAAATAACATCATTGCAGCCAAAGTAGTTCATGAGGAAACAAAGGAATAAAAATGGACAAGTTAAGTAGATATGGTACAAAAAGGCAATTAAAATCAATTGGAAAATGTAGTCACTGTTATTAAATTGTAATAAAATTGAAGTTGATTCCTTGGAGACCTGTTGATGGAATACTATTGAAGACAATACCCAGGATGGAAATGGGGGGCGCGATTCTCCACTCCCACGCCGATTGGGAGAATCGCCTGGGCTGCCGAAATTTCCGGGGACGCCGGTCCGACGCCCTTCCGCGATTCTCCCAAGCGGCGGGAACGGGCCGGTTGAGTTTCCGCAGGCCGGAGAATCGCCGGAGATACCCAAAATGGCGATTCTCCGGCTCCCCGCGATTGAACGCTGGGGGGGCAAGGGGGGATCCTGCACCGGGCTTCACCTTGAATGTGGGGTGGCCCGCAATCGGTGCCCACCGATCGTCGGGCCGTCCTCTCTGAAGGAGGACCTCCTTCCTTCCGCGGCCCCGCAAGATCCGTCCCCCATCTTCTTGCGGGGCGGATTTGGACAGGACGGCAACCACGCATACGCATGACCGGGGCCGTTCCGCGCCGTCGTGAACCTGGACGGCGTTCACGACGGCGCGGCCACTTCGGCGTGGGAGTGGAGAATCCCGCCCGTGAAATTTCAAGTAATCTCTGTGGAACAAATATATCAATAATGCTTCTCTTTGGTATTTGGGACCTTTTGTTATGTTAAAGGCACAATAGGTATAAGTTATTGTTGTCTTCCAGAAATCCTTGGGAACTAGAAGATATCTGTACGTTCAACACCATATTGCTGTACTGTAAACTGGTGTCTCAGATTGGGTTGCAGGTTCCTGATAGAATCCGATGTTTCAGCTAAAACTGGAACACTGCCAATATATGTGGTTTGCTTCATGGGAAATAGTAACTGACACAAGATTGCTGGCTCAGCATGGATGGTGATAGCTTCACCTGGGTGTATTTCAGTTGCATTAGCTGTAACATTAATGCGATGATACACCATACAGATTGTTAAAGCAACCCTGGCAGGAAGTGTGGTGGGGTGCTGCTTTGACAAGGAGCACTGAACCTTGTTGCACTATTAATTTGGTGCAGAATCTTTACCCAGAACATTTTTTTTCTTGGCCTGACACTGTTGCAGGACAGCACGGTAGCATAGAGGGCAGCACGGTAGCATAGTGGTTAGCACTATGGCTTCACAGCGCCAGGATCCCAGGTTCGATTCCTGCTTGGGTCACTGTCTGTGCGGAGTCTGCACGTTCTCCCTGTGTCTGCGTGGGTTTCCTCCGGGTGCTCTGGTTTGCTCCCACAGTCCAAAGATGTGCTGGTTAGGTGGATTGGCCATGATAAATTGCCCTTAGGTTAGATGGGGTTGCTGGCTTACGAGATAGGGTGGAGGTGTGGGCTTAAGTGGGGTGCTCTTTCCAAGAGCCGGTGCAGACTCGATGGCCCGAATGGCCTCCTGCACTGTAAATTCTATTCTATGATGGTAAGCTATCTTTTAAATCTATTCTCTAATTATGGGCATTGCTGGCAAGGCCACATACATTCCCCATCACTTGCGAAGGGATGGTGGACAAGTGATTGTTCATACAGGTGAGTGTCTACTTGTCAATATTGTTACTAATGATAAATGAGCAGGCTGGGATGTTATATCTCTGAAAAGATGTCCTAGTAGCTGCCCTTTTGAAATATCTATGCATTGTTCAATTGATGTACTGAATTTGTGTGGTAGACCAGAAGACCATAAGATGTAGGAGCAGAACTCGGCATATCGAATCTGCTCTTCCATTCAATGAGATCATGGCAGACCTGATATAATCCTCAATTCCACTTTCCGCCTTTTCCCCATAACCCTTGATTCCCTTACTGATGGAAAATCTGTCTATCAGCCTTGAGCATACTTAACGGCCCAGCCTCTACAGGTCTTTGCGGTGAAGAATTTCAAAGATTCACTCCCTCTGAGAAGAAATTCCTCCTCTGTCTTAAATGGGTGACCCCTTACTCTTTGAATATGCTCTCTGGTCCTCGACTCTCCCACAAGAGGAACATCCTTTCAACATGTACCCTGTCAAGCCCCGAAGAATCCTATATGTCTCAATAATGTCACCTCTCATTCTTCTAAACTCCAATGAGCATAAGCCGATCTACTCAAACTCTCCTAAGAAAATCCATTCATACCTGGGATCAACCTAGTGAACCTTCACTGGATGCATCCAAAGCCAGTATATCTTTCCTTGGATAAGGGGACCAAAACTTTTCCCAGTATTCTTGGTGTGGTCTAACTAGTACCGTGTATAGTTTAAGCAGGTCTTCCCTATTTTTATGCTCCATTCCCTTTGAAATTAGGCCAACGTTCCATTTACCTTCCCAATTTTGTTCAATGTTATGCAACATAAATTATGCAGGCTTTTAAACCAGGAAAGGAAATAATTTATTTTGCCACATTAAAAAGTACAATAAAAAAGTACTCGGGAAACTAATGATGCAAAAGACCGTTAAATTCCCTGGACCTGATGGGTTGCCTCCCAGAATATTGAAGGAAGTTGCTACAGAGATAGTGGATACATTGGTAGTAATCTTCCAAGAATCCTTAAATTCTAGAAAAGTTCCAGAGAATTGGAAATCTGCCAATGGAACACCTTAATTCAAAAAAGGAGGGAGACAAAAAAAAAACAAATAACTATCGGCCAGCTATCTTAACTCCTGTCATTGGGGAAATGTCATTATAAAGGATGTAATGCCAAAGCGTTTAGAAATTCATAATATAATCAAGCAGAGTCAACATGGTTTCATGAAGGGGAAATCATGCCTGACAAATTAATTAGAATTCTTTGAGGTGGTAATGAGCAGAGTACATGAATGGGAACCAGTACATGCCACGTCTTTACATTCTTCACAAATATTAGAACTCCTCAGCGTCTATTTGATCTTGCATCCACTGTTGCGTATCTTTGATCAGATGCCTCCCCTAATTCAAGACAAAAAGGGACTTGTAGTGAATGGGGGGGGAGAAAACCGCAGCTAAGAATCTGGTTAAGCTGGCCTGATGAGGGAGGCGGTGGCATAGTGCTAGTGTCGTTGGACTAGTAATCCAGAGACCCAGGATAATGACCCGGGTTCAAATCCCACCATGGCAGGTGGTGGAATTTAAACTCCATAAAAAATATCTGGAATTAAAAATCTAATGATGACCATGAAGCCATCATTGATTTTCGTAAAAACCCATCTGGTTCACTAATGTCCTTAAGGGAAGGACATCTGCCATCAGGCCTACATGTGACTCCAGATCCACAACGTGGTTGACTCTTAAATGCCCTCTGAAATGGCCTAGCAAGCCACTCGGCTATATTCAACCGCTCCGAAAACACAAAAAAAAGGAATGAAACCAGAGAGACCACCCGGCATTGACCTAGGCACCGGAAACGACAAAGGAAAACCCAGCCCTATCAATCCTGCAACGTCCTCCTTACTAACATCTGGGGGCTTGTGTCAAAGTTGGGAGAGCTGTTCAGAGACTAGTCAAGCAACAGCCTGACATAATCATATTCACGGAATCATACCTTACAGAAAATGTTCCAGTCACTACTACCGCCATTCAAGGGTATGTCCTGTCTCACTGGCAGGACCGACCCAGCAGAGGTATGCAGTTGAAAGGGAGATGCCCTGGGAGTCCTCAACATCGACTCTGGACCCAATGAAGTCTTATGGCTTCAGGTTAAACATGGGCATGGAATTCTCCTACTGATTACCACATACCGTCCACCATAAGCTGACAAATTAGTACTGTCCATGTTGACCACCACTTGGAGGAAGCACTGAGGGTGGCAAGGGCACAGAATATACTCTGGGTGGGGAACTTCAATGTCTAACACCGAGTAGCTTGGTAGTACCAACACAGACTGAGCTGACCGGGTCTTAAAGGACATAGCTGCTAGACTGGGACTGCAGCAGGTGGTGAGGGAACCAACAAGAGGGAAAAACATACTTGACCTCATCCTCACCAACCCGCCTGCTGAAGTTGCATCTGTCCATGACAGTATCGGTAGAAGTGACCACCGTACAGTCTTTGTAGAGACAAATTCCTTCTTTACATTCAGGATATCCTCCATCATGTTGTTTGATACTACCACCATGCTAAATAAGTAGTCTTCGAACAGATCTAGCAGCTCGAGATTGGGCATCCATGAGGGCCATGAGCAGTAGCAGAATTGTATTCAACCGCATGGCCTGGTATATCCCCCACTCTACCATCACCATCAACCCTGGTTCAGTGAAGAGTTCAGGAGAGAAGGCCAGGAGCAACACCTAGCATACCTAAAAATGAGGTGTCAACCTGGTGAAGATACAACACAGAACTACTTGCATACCAAACAGCATAAGCAGCAAGAATAGACAGAGCTAAGCGATCCCACAACCAACGGATCAGATCTAAGCTCTGCAATCCTGCCAAATCTAGCCGTGAATGGTGGTGGACAGTTAAACAACAGCATCACAGATGTCAGTCTTCAGCCAATACAATTCACTCCACGTCATATCAATAAACAGCTAGAGGCACTGGATACTGCAGAGTCTATGGGCCCTGACAATATTCCAACAATAGTCCTGAAGGCTTGCCACTCCCCAAGCCCAGCTGTTCCAGTATAGCTACAACACTGCCATCTACCCAGCAATGTGGTAAATTGCCCAGCTATGTCCTGTACACAAGAAACAGGACAAATGCAACCCATACAATTACTGCCCTATCAGACCACTCCATCATCAGCAAAGTGATGGAAGGAATCATCGACAGTGCATCAAGCGGCACTTACTCAGCAATAATCCGCTCTCGGACGCTCAGTTTGATTTCCACCAGGGTCACTCAGCTCCTGACCTTATTACAGCCTTGGTTTGTTGCTCTCTTTGGTTGGCTCTGAATATGGCAGTCAATATAGTCACCTTCCTTAATTCTGATTACGTTTGCTCTAGAGTCGCCAGGTATCTTTCGATACCGCTACAAGGTTCAAAACCGAATACTGATCAAAGACTCGGTACACCAGTTAGTTAGTTCAAAGTCAATGCTTAGTTATTTACACACACACTTAAATCTACACATGCACAAATACTATAGACTAAACTATCACTACTGCTAAAGCCTATACTTAGCTTTGGGCGCCCACTCAGTCAGAGGAACAATGGCCGTTGTTCGATTCTAAGGCTGCTGGGGTCGAACTGGTACAGGGGAACAGCTAAGGTCGTCTGTCTGGTAGCGTGCGTTGACCTTGGACTTACTTGCTTCTGGTGCAGCTGGTGGACTGGTCTCTCCGCTGTGAGAGCCAAGTCCAAGAGAGCGATTCTCTCTTGGGGGCTCCTTCTTATACCCACAGAGGCTTCGCGCTCTTTTGGGCGGACCTTGAACTTGGCCCCAATCAATTGGGCCGTTTCTCAATCATTCCTATTGATTTCATCCAATAAAGGGGTGGGTGCCCTGATGGCTGGGCGTGTCCTAGGTGGCCGTTGGCCTGCTTTGTTTCGGTCTCCTCTGGCGCCGGGATGTCTGCCTTAGTATCAGTTACTCAAATGTTACTCTTTTGTTCCCATAGAAGTGCCATTAGTATGCTAATTTGACCGAATATGGCATCAAGGAGCCCCAGCAAACCTGCAGAATTTGGGGGGGGGGGGGGCTGGCTGAAAAGTTCTTCACTGGTTGAAGTCATACCTGACACAAAGGAAGATGGTTGTGGTGGTTGGAGGACAATCATCTCAGCTCCAGGACATCACTGCGGGAGTTCCTCAGGGTAGTGTCCTAGGCCCAACCATCTTCAGCTGTTTCATCAATGACTTGCCTTCCATCATAAGGTCAGAAGTGGGATTACTGCACAATGTTCAGTAACATTCCCAGCTCCTCAGATAATGAAGCAGTCCATGTTCAAATGCAGCAAGACCTGGCCAATATCCAGGCTTGGGCTGGCAAGCGGCAAGTTACATTCATGCCACATACATGCCAGGCAATGACCATCTCCTACAAGAGAGGCTCTAACCATCGCCCCATGACATTCAATGGCATTACCGTCGCTGAATCCCCCATAATCAACATTCTGGGGGTTCCCATTGATCAGAAACTGAATTGGACTAGCCATATTACTTACTGTGGTTACAGAGCAGGTCAAAGGCTAGGAATCCTATGACCAGTAACTCGCCTCCAAAAGCCTGTCCACCATCTACAAGGTACAAGTAAGGAGTGTAATGGAATACTCTCCACTTGCCTGGATGAGTGCAACACTTGATGCTCGACACCATCCAGGACAAAGCAGCCTGCTTGATTACTACCCCTTCCACAAACATTCAATCCCACCACCACCGACTAACAATGGCAGCTGTGTGCACCATCTACAAAATGCACTGCAGTAACCCACCTTGGTTCCTTAGGCAGCACCTTCCAAACCCACGACCAGTACCTGAGTCTGTGTCCACCCTCAGTCCCTCCTGTTTTTGATTCCCAGGCCAACGGAAACAACCTCTGTGCCTATCCTGTCAAACCCCTTCAGAATCTTGAACGTTTCAATGAGATCACCTCTCGTTCTTCTAAACTCCAGGGAAAATAAGCCCAATTTACCCAATATTGGCCCCCTCTCAGCGTAGGGTAACCCTCTCAACCCAGCAACCAATCTAGTGAATCTTCACTGTACTGCCTCCAATGCAAATGTATAATTCCTTAAATGTGGAGACCAAAACTGCATACAGTATTCTAGATGTGGTCTCAACAAAGCCCTGTAGCAAGACTTCTTATTCTTGTGCTCTAATCCCTTTGCCAACGCACAATTTACCTTCCTAATAGCTTGCTGTGCCTGCAAGTTAAATTTCTGTTCCTTGTATGAACATAGCCAAGACACATTGAACATCAACAGTTGCAAGCTGCATACGTTTTAAAAAAATATTCTGCTTTTCTATTCTTGCGACTAAAGTGAGTAACCTCACCCTTCCCCATATTATACTCCATATGCCTCCTTGTTGCCCATTCAATTAACCAGCTTATACGTTTTTGTGGCCTCTCTGTGTCCTCTTCACAGCTTGCGTTCCGACCTAGCTTTGTACCATCAGGAAGCCGGATCCAATACATTACTCTGTGCCTCTCAGAAAAGTCAATATATAGATATAAACAGCTGAGGCCCAGCACTGATCCCTGCTGCACTCCTAGCCACAACCTGTCAACTTGAAAATGTCCTGTTTCTCCTCCTCTCTGCTTCTTGTCTATTAACCTACTCTATCCATACAAATATATCATCCTCAACTCCAGGACAGAACTTAACTTTGCATATTTTGTTTTGGCATTTAAGTTTATTTTTCTTAAACAAGATGAACCAAACCTAAAAGCGGAAAGCTACATGTTTTAAGTATTGATTAATTTGGCTAAATTTGATACAGCATATCAATCAGAATGGAGTTTCCTTGCACTTGACACCAGAAAATTAATTTTGTTTTGTGTAGATCTTGATCATTAAATATCACAGAATACTCAAAAGTTGAATTGTATTTTTATTCAGGCTTATTCAGTTTATGATGAAGAGATTGGTTACTGTCAAGGCCAGTCCTTCCTTGCTGCTGTGCTTCTCCTGCATGTGAGTATGCATTATTTTGTGGAGGGGGGGTTGCAATTGCTGTACTTTAAGTATTCAATGTCTATATGATAGCTTGAAATGGTTCATATTAAGTGCCATCTTATGGAAATATTTTGTATTGCATGTAGGTTTCTCAGCTGAATTTGTTACAAAGGCTGCTAAACATTTCTTAATATAGAATGTTACAAAAGAAGCATCATATTCTTTGTGAAGTCCTGTAGTAAAGAAAAGTTCAGTTGAAATGAGGACGGTGGCGTAAACAGTTTGAATTTGTTAAAAATAGTGGTCACTTTAAATGGCTTAAGATTTAAAGCAGAGCTTGCTGAGCACTTATTTTAAAATGTTCAAGTTTTGTATGTTGATATTGTAAAGTCGGCTATTCCCCAGACAAGTCATTCTTACCCAGAAGACCTTGTTTGCCAGTTGTGCAACACAAGGGTGTAGTTCTGTGCAACTGAAAATTAATTTCTTTAATCGGGGATTTGCAGAAGCACTTTTTTTCAAAGATCTATTTCAGAAAGAATTTTATAGTTATAGTTTTAACGGTGTTAGTGCAGCACAAAGCACCTTCTTTGTATTACATTGAAGATTCAACTTTGGTAACTTGACCATTGCTGTAGAACAACTTTTTCCACTTTAGGAGCTTGTTGGCAGCAGGTTACTTAGTGAATATTTATCTGAATGATTTGTGCATATTTAACTAATAGATGTTCACATGTGTGACAGAAGACATTATCTTATTGTCTAGGTAGCCAAGAGCTGAAGGGTAGAAATAACTTGCGATTAAATTTAGAAAGTTGTGCTGAAGCAAGCTATAAAAAGTTATAAATTGTTTCAAACATTTGTGTTGTTTAATACTTCTTTTAAGTATCCGCTTTAGAGATAATAGAGAATAAAGAGTAGTTAGTGATTTCAAAGCATAATTAATGGAAGAGTTTAGATGGAAGTGTTAACAGCTCAAATCCATATACAATAAATCCACATTTAATGTTGCCCGGTTTAACATTGTTTTGCTTTAACGTCAGTCAGTTTAGGGTCGCAAGATTTATTTTAAAATAATTTCCCACTGGTCTGACATTGGGCCGTGTGACCTTGTCTTAGAGCAACCTCTCCCTGACCCTTTCTCTTGCTGCCGACTCTTCAACTTGTGGCCTCTGGTGCCCCCTGACTCATCCTCTCATTGATACTTGCCCCTGTCATGATATGCAAACATGCAGCTAATGAACACATAGAATTGGACACGACCAATGAGCAGTCAGGACACTCGGGGGTAGTATCTCACTATAAAAGGGATGAGGCACTCACACCCCGCCTCTTTCCACAGACCAACATCTACAGCGCGAGACAGGGTGTATCCTCAGCATCACACCCCAGCACGTGGCTTAGAGCAAGGCTGGTTCAGTTAGACTGAGTTACAACATTTAGCTTAGCAGAGAGTCGAACTCATTGAGAACTGTGCTAATAGTTCAATAAAACACATTGAACTCACTTCAAAATCTGGAGCATCTTTTACTCAAAACTGCATCAAGTGGCAGCTTGTGTTATTCCAAATTACATAACACAACAGCCCCCTCCCCAACTCGTCTGTTCGCCAGTTCCTTCTCTTGAGTCTGCTTTCCCATTCAAGATTCAGATCTGATGATGGAGCTCCATGGTTATGAAAGTGCAGGATACGATGGTTTAGAAATACGGAGCTGGGGCTGTTACAATAGATGTTTAACAATGCTCCCACTCACTACTACCCTTGCCGAGAGAGAGGGCTCTCGAGAGGCGAAGCAGAAGAAGCAGCTTCTGGAAAAGAGTCATACGGACTTAAAATGTTTACTCTCTTTCTCACTCCCCTCCATGCTGCCAGACCTGCTGAGTTTTACCAGCACGTTTCTATTTTTATTTCAATAATAGACCCGTCTTCAAATTGGATGGGAAAGCAGGTCCAGGAGGGTGAAGCAGTGAGCAGGAGAGTCGGGGAGTGGGAGGTTAGGAGAGTAAGGTTTGGGTGTGTGTGGAGCAGGAGAGGCTGCAAGTTGGAACGTCAGCAGCAGGAGAATCAGTTAGGGAACAGTAGAGACTGCGAATCGGAGGGAGGAGGGGTCTGCAGTGACCAAGAGCGTAAGGAAGTGGGATGTGTGGCAAATGGGAGATTTGGGAAACAGGTTTGGCACCAACGGGAGGCTCTGTAAGTAGAAAGTTAATGTAGTTCTTTTATATTTTTTACTTTTTTAAAAGTTATTTAATTTACCAATGTAGGAATTTAACAATGTAAAGTATTTCAACTTATATGGTATCAATTTTTTACTGAGGAAGGTACTTACCCCACAGAACCTACATTGGTTTGATGGGAAATTGTGATTTGCTTAAAGTCATGAATTTCAGGGACGTAACCACAACTTTAAGTTAGGACTTGCTATATGCTCAATTGTCTGAACATTAAGAAAAGAGATTCTAACCTTCAAATCATATATGTTTCTATTTTGATATATCTTATATTTTTATAACATGTTAAACCGTACCCATATTGCCTCTTTGCTATTTCATTTTTACTTCACCTTGTCCACTAGAACATAAAATTCCCATTGCCTGAAGGGCTGAAATGGGTGGCCTTTTCTCTAGCCACTGGCAGTGTGCTCCTGGCTGTCTGCTTTCAAGTGCAACAAAAGGGGTTATGTGGAGAATCCCCATCTGAGTTATTCTTCTTGTCTCCTTTGCAAAAAACACTATCTCAATTGGTAGGCCAGCTGTATTGCCAATACTGCTATCCCCTGCGCCCCCCTCCTCCCCCAGCTCAAATCAACCATATGCAGCACTGATCAAGAATTGAACTCTATCTATGGCTCCGACCCATACAAAATAATGAGTTTTACCTGATAAACCACCAGATAAGACTCTACTATGAATTACAATTTGGCTATGCAGCAAATTTTAATGAACTTGATTCTTGGTGCAATCAGATATTTTCCATCCTGACTTTAATTAAAAGTTGGCATTTCAAGCAAGTAACCATGTTTTAATTGAGCCAAGTTGAAGGAGTTGGACTCTGGAGCCTCTGTACTACAGCTAAGTTTTTTTTAAAGAGTCTTTAGAAGTAGTTTAAGAAGTAACTTGGCCCAATACAGAAGGAGAGGGGTTGGTGATGGGAAGCCATAGTTTCTTTGTATGTAGCAAAGAACTTCCAAATGGGTTATTGGTGACAATCATTTTTTGTAACATTTTTTGAACAGTGCATAGTACCTTGTCAAAGAAATCTATGATTATAAATTACTGTTTTTCTAATGACCGTTTCAATTTGTATAATTTCAGATGCCTGAAGAGCAAGCATTTAGTGTTTTGGTCAAAATCATGTTTGATTATGGACTCAGGGAACTTTTTAAACAAAATTTTGAAGACTTGCATTGCAAGTTCTATCAGCTGGAAAGACTGATGCAGGTAAAAATAAAAACATACTCTTACCCCAAGTCGTCATTGTGGGAAGAAATGTACAGGTTGAACTATGGATGGTTAATAGATTTATTGGGAGAACCTGTATTGCTACAGAGTTTATTTAACACCGAAAATGTACCATTTTGATTTTATGTCATCTGAATAAATTCTGTGCAATGTGGAACTAAATTCATTCGAACTGATGTGAGCTTTTAAAAGAGTCAAAGTCGAGAGATGTAGTTAGTATTGTAGGGTAATGATGGAAACCAAGCAAACCCAGACCACTATCATATTTGAGAACAGTAGAGAGGGAAACATCCAACAGTTACCCCATTCTCTTTCCCACAGAATTGTGCAATATAAAAGGAGGCTGGGAGAGAAAGAAGAAGAAAATAGAAAAGGAGAGATCTGTCACACTCTGTTCTGAGCCCTGAAGAATGTCAGTTCTCTGACCGAAGTCAGGTCTGACCCACAGCATGGGTAGGGCACGGAGACAGGTCCTAAATCCATCCCAAACAGGACGGGGAATGAACCCTGTGCTGTTCACAGCCTGATCCAATTGAGCCAGCTGGCCCCAGAGAGTCCGAGTTGCTGTGCAACGTGCACTTCTACATGCATGTTGTAGTCTGGAGCTGTGACTAGTGTTGATCGAGACTCCAATATTCTTTCCATCACATGGCTGACCAGCAATCTTTCCTGCACTTACTGCCTGCTGCTGGCATGTGTTGGAAGGATTTGCAGATTGATGTTCAACCTTTATGGCCACATTATGAATGCACTTTCCTTGAGCCATCAAGTTCTAGAGTGGGACATGCACCCGGAATCTCTGGCTACTCACTGCATTACAAGTCTACCTCCCTGGAGGGTATAGTGGTATTTTTGTTTCATTTGTAAAATGTGGACAGATAAATTTAATAAGAGTTATGTAGATTTCCAAATTTCCCTCTTTCTAAAATATGATTAACCTTTTAAACCACTAAATCTTTGCTAAAAATACAAGATGTACAAGGCTCAATGTTAATGATTTCTGTATGGAATTTTACCTTTAGAAAGCAAGTCAGTTGGTGATCCTTTGTTTTCCTTGATATTTTTACATCATTATCAGATTTCACACACACTATAAATGGACCTGACTTCCAGTTTTTGGGTCCATGGAACCTGTATTTAAAAATGCTGCTTAAAATAGAATAATTTTAATGCAAATTTTGCAAGTACAGTCTGTACTTAATATAACATTGTTATTATTACAAGTTATAGATATATCGCCATATTTTCAGTAAACTCCGATTTCCTAAAACCACCATTTAGATGGGTTTCCAGCAGACTGTTCTCAGTGCAGTGAAATACTTTCCACACAAGTCGTTTATTTTATTCGGTGAATAGATTTAACCTGGTTATTTAAACAGTGCGTTGTATGTTTTGATCTAAAAAGTTACAGCAGACCTACATGTTTTTGAAAAGGTTTCAAGTGACCCCAGAATAACAGTAAAACAATTTTATTTTCTAGGAAGGCAGATAAGTAATGGGAATTTTGCCGATAGGGCGTTTAACCTCGTTGATGCATTACAAAAAATTGGGTGCAGTCGATACCAAAGGGCAGAAATTTGAATTGTACTTAAGTGGCCATTTGAAAATTTAATTCCTTCCATGACATTTTCTGACGGTTAAAGTAGGTCACCTTTAAATCGTTGGTGAACCAATAGGCAAACTGCCTAAAAGATGGGGAGTAGGGAGATCATCTTGAGTTTTTATTAATAATAATCTTTATTATTGTCCAAAATAACACTGCAATGAAGTTACTGTGAAAATCCCGTAGTCGCCACACTCTGGCGCCTGTTCAGGTACACTGAGGGAGAATTCAGAATGTCCAGTTCACCTAACAGCACATCTTTCGGGACTTGTGGGAGGAATCCGGAGCACCCAGAAGAAAAACCCACGCAGACACGGGGCGAACGTGCAGATTCCGCACAGATAGTGATCCGAGCAGTGAATCAAACCTGGGACCCTGGCTGTGAAGTAGCAGTGCTAAGCACTGTGCTACACTGTCGCCCCTTGCCCTGTTGTTCATGTTTCTGAGGTTGAGGATTATTCTGAATCCAGTGTGATCTTCAAAGCAAAGTAGCAGAGTCAATTCTGTTCCTTCCTTGACTCCCAACTACCTAAATTTTCTTCTGGTTCTTAGATGCTGTTTCAAATGCATAACAATGTAATAGACCTTTTGGTTATTATGCCAATACACCACTTAGGAGAAGTGGCCCTGCCAAGGCTAAGCATATAATAGGCACGGCATAATGGATCCTTTGTCTGTTTGAAATAGGAGGTATTTGGCTATTGAATGATTAATTATTCCACAACCCAACCTGAATCAAAAAGCCGCTTCCAGGAGTTCACATCAAATTGAAAAAACACATTTTAATTCCACGGATTTCCAAAATGACATCTGGCAACTAAGTTTTGTTCAGTGACTCAGACGCTCCTCGTTTGTTTGCCTCTTAATGGTTCTGAGGATCTTTAAGGTATTCCTTATTCAAGGAGACCATAGTTCTGTAGTTAGTAATCCACAGCTTGATGAACTTCGGCAGCAATTTGACTCAAATCGTTTTTTGTGACCTCCATTTTTAAATTTCATTTCCTGCTGCCAATTTGGAATTCCTCCGCGTTTTATTACTCTTTGTATTGTAATTTTGGTATTTACTTTTGATACTGTAATGTGCGCTTTTTCACTTTATACACCTAATGCAGGTAATCTGGTCATTATCTCTCTACTGTTTGTGGAATCTTCCTCTGCACAAATTAGCTATCATATTTCCTTATAACGATGGGCGTGATTCAACCGCCGTGTTGCACCGGCTGGGTGAATAACGGAAAGGCCAAAATCGAGATTCATGCCGGGCGCAAACCATTTTGCACTTAATCCAACTCGCCTCCAGCGCGAGTTCCGGATCACGCCACAAATGGCGAGAATATCATGAAACCTCATTTCCATTTATTTAAATCTCATTAACGAGACTGGAGTCGAATGCAGCAACCTCCCGGGAATTACCCGACTCGTCCGCAGGAAGCCACACAGGGGTCGTTTAGTTGGCCCCTAGTCACCACATTCCGGCGCCTGTTCGGGTACACAGAGGGAGAATTCAGAATGTCCAAATTACCTAACAGCACGTATTTCGGGACTTGTGGGAGGAAACCGGAGCACCTGGAGGAAACCCACGCAGACACTGGGAGAATGTGCAGACTCCACACAGTAACCAAGTCGGAAATCGAACCTGGGACCCTGGAGCTGTGAAGCAACAGTGCTAGCCACTGTGCTACCGGGATGCACAGCAAAGTGGAGCCAGCCTGTTGCTTCCCATGCTCCGTGTCCTTTGATGCCCTTGGTGGACGTCCTATGGAGGTCCTAGAGCCGGCGGGTCTCATCCGACACCGGTGTCACTGGCGCCGCCCTGTCACCCTGTCTGCCCGCTGCCCTTGAGATGCGCCCTTGTCAGGAGGGGGGGAATCTGGAATAACTGGACACCACCGTGGCAGGCCCCGGGTTGACCACCAGCGCTTTGTCCTCCCTGATTGTACCCGTAGGACCTCGGGGGACTCCATGGCCTCTAAGTTATCTGTTGCTGCCAGTACTGGATGCTGCAATATGATGTCGTGCCCTCAGCGATGCTCCTCAGTGACTGGGCATGCTCTGCAGTGCCTTGGCAATGTCCAGCTGCATCTGGGACACATCCTCAACGACTGAGAAATGATGTTGAGGCCCTTAGCCATAGTCGTCACAGACTGAGCCATGCCTTGGACAACATCACTCAAGAAGCAGACGTCCACTGCGGTCACCACACTAGAAGTATTGGCTTTGGTGCTACTCATTATCGGCGCCTGCAGCTTTTGGGACTCCTTCAAGTCCCTGGACTGTCACTGACACTCCCTCTTGAATGTCACAGTTGTGTCCTATCATCTGCATCAGCTGTAGGAGAACCTTGTCCAAAAGCTTGGCATCTGCCTGGGACCCAGCTGAGTCCTGGGATCCAGCAGACCTACGACTGCTGACTCCTTTGGATGTTCCTGCCTCCACCTGATGTGCATCTGCAACTGTGTGGTGCTTACCAGATTGTGCCCCAGAAACCAGTCCACTAACATCGCCAATCGAGGTGTGTGTCTCTGCGTTGATGGAAGGTGGGGTGATTGCTGTGACACCGCGATAGTGGTTTCCTCTGAGCTCTCCTCCCAGACGGTCTCTTGGGTGGCGGGGGAACGAAACGACTCCGGGTGGCCCAGCCTCATCAGATGGAGATCCTGCGAGACAATGGACGTGTTGTCAGTGTAAGTGAAGGATCATTTGTCTGACATCAATTACTCACTTGAGACAGGTCATCTGGGTGAAGGGGCAGTGGATCCTCACCTCTCTGCCACTGGGCAACCATGCTGTCCGTGTCTGCTCTCTCCTCGGCCAACCCCATGATTTCCAGGGCCCGTTCCTCATCGGGAGTGAGGACTCAGATCGCTAGGACTCCGCATCCCCACACCCCGTCTTGGCCCTTTCCCGTTTATTATGGGCTATCTTCTCCTGTGGGGCCAAAGAGAGGGCATTGTGAGCCACATGCTTGATGGTCGGGAGGGTCTGCAAACACCAAGATCGGATTTGGGGAGGGTGTCATGTGTCAGCCTGTGATTTGGGAAAGGGTGGTTGGGAATTTGAGGGGTGGCAGGCGGAACTGATGCCAGGAGAGAGGTGGTAACTTAGCTTTGTAACTTGTTGCGTTTGTCGTCTGTTGATGCTGCCTGCTCTGACAGCTGCTGCTACTGTCTCCCAGGCAGTATTGCTGGCCCTGCAGCTGGTCCAAAGCGAGGAGCAAGCTTGCCTGCTGCCATGCTTGTGCGTTGACTGGGGTGGGTGGTGAGGAAGTGTTTAAAAGCAGCTCCGCCTTGTTAGTGGCGAGCTGCTGAGATGGGAGTCGGCGGAATCTGACGGCGAGGGAGCCTGTAATGTTGAGAATCTTCTGGGGCCTTATTTTTGGCACTAAGTGCTGTTGAATACGGCCAAGATCTCGCCAACACATGTCGCGAAACACCTCGCCAAACGTGCCCAAAGCCAGACGTTGAAATGTTTCCGTTGAATCGCACTGTACATTTCAAAAGTGCTGCATTGGATGTAAAACACTTTGTACACCCTGAAGTTGTTGATGTCTCCATCTCTTCTCTTGCCTAAGTTAACAAAAATTGCATGGTGCAATTCACATATCCCAGAGTGACTGATGAAAACAGTACCAACAAAAACCTTCTATTTAGATGATTTTACAGAATTTGTGGTTTATGACTGTAAAGAGTCGTTAGAAGACAAGTAACTTTAGTATTCCTATACTTGATAGATGTAATGAGTGCGCCTTAACTTCAAGAATGATTATTGCTACATCTGCTGCTAATAAGTGTTGTTTTTACTTTCAGGAGTACATTCCAGATTTGTACAACCACTTCTTAAACATCAGTCTTGAAGCACACATGTATGCTTCCCAATGGTTTCTCACTCTGTTCACTGCTAAGTTCCCACTCTATATGGTCTTCCATATCATTGACCTGCTGCTCTGTGAGGTAAGTGTATTTATTTTAAAGTGAACATAATTGTACCCTTGGAATATCAAGGTTAATTTAAAAGAATGATTGAAAAGATTGTAAACAATCTCAACTGGGTTCGAGTTCTATATTAAGTTGTTCAAAAGAGATAGCCCTGCTGCCTCATGGCGCCGAGATCCCAGGTTCGAACCCTGCTCTGGGTCACTGCCCGTGTGGAACATAGAACATAACAGCGCAGTACAGGCCCTTCGGTCCTCAATGTTGCGCCGACCTGTGAAACCACTCTAAAAGTTTGCACATTCTCCCTGTGTCTGCGTGGGTTTCGCCCCCACATCCCAAAGATGTGCAGGGTAGGTGAATTGGCCACGCTAAATTGCCCCTTCATTGGAAAAAATGAATTGGGTACTCTAAATTTTTTTTAAAAGCTTAGCACTGCTGCCTCATGGCCCCGAGGACCCGTGTTCGATCCCGGCCCCAGGCCACAGTCTGTGTGGAGTCCGTGTGCCATACGGGGCAGCACGGTAGCACAGTGGTTAGCATAATTGCTTCACAGCTCTACGGTGCCAGGTTTGATTCCTGGCTTGGGCCACTATCTGTGCGGAGTCTGCACGTTCTCCCTGTGTCTGCATAGGTTTCCTCCGGATGCCCTGGTTTCCTCTCACAGTTCAAAGATGTGCGGGTTAGGTGGATTGGCCATGCTAAATTGCCCTTAGTGTCCAAAAAGGTTAAGTGGGGTTACTGGTTTACGGGGATGGGGTGGAGATGTGGGCTTAGGTAGGGTGCTCTTTCCAAGGGCTGGTGCAGACTCGATGGGCCGAATGGAACTGATGTCCTGGGGGGGGGGGGGGGGGGGGTGTTTGCTAGAGCTGTTGGGGAGGGTTTAAACTAATGTGGCAGGGGGGTGGGAACCGATGCAGGAAGTTGGAAGGTAGTAAAACAGGGACAGAAACAAAAGGCAGTAAGGGGGAAAGTGTAAGGCAGAGAAGCCATAGTCAAAAATCAAAAAGGGCGACAGTACAAGGTACAGTGACTGAGGGGAACTCAGTGAATAGGACCAGGAATACTAAAAGGAATAAAACGGAAAGTAAAAACATTAATGGTAAGCGATGTGGCAGGTTGTTACATGAAGATATGGGTTCAACGACAAGGAAAATTAGGAGAAAAGTTGAGAGGAAATATAACTTAGGAGAGGTTACTGATCGAGGTGTTAAGATTCAGAACACAGGTAAAAAAAAAAAAGCCAACATAAGTGTACTTTACCTGAATGCTCGTAGTATTCGGAAGAAGGTAAATAAGTTGATGGCGCAAATCATCGTGAATGACTATGATTTAGTGGCCATTACTGAAACATGGTTAAAGGATGGTCACGACTGGGAGTTAAATATCCGAGGGTATCAAACTATTCGGAAGGACAGAGTGGATGGTAAGGGAGGTGGTGTAGTTCTGTTAAGTAAGGATGACATCCGGGCAATAGTAAGGGATGATATCGGTGCTATGGAGGATAAGGTTGAATCCATTTGGGTGGAAATCAGGAATAGTCAGGAGAAAAAGTCACTGATAGGAGTAGTCTATAGGCCACCAAGTAGTAACATTATGATGGGTCAGGCAATAAACAAAGAAATAACTGATGCATGTAGAAATGGTACAGCAGTTATGGGGGATTTTAATCTACATGTCGATTGGTTTAACCAGGTCGGTCAAGGCAGCCTTGAGGAGGAGTTTATAGAATGTATCCGCGATAGTTTCCTAGAACAGTATGTAATGGAACCTACGAGGGAACACGGTCCTAGATCTGGTCCTGTGTAATGAGACAGGATTGATTCAGGATCTCATAGTTAGGGATCCTCTCGGAAGGAGCGATCACAATATGGTGGAATTTAAAATACAGATGGAGGGTGAGAAGGTAAAATCAAACACTCGTGTTTTGTGCTTAAACAAAGGAGATTACAATGGGATGAGAGAAGAACTAGCTAAGGTAGACTGGGAGCAAAGACTTTATGGTGAAACAGTTGAGGAACAGTGGAGAACCTTCCAAGCGATTTTTCACAGTGCTCAGCAAAGGTTTATACCAACAAAAAGGAAGGACGGTAGAAGGAGGGAAAATCGACCGTGGATATTTCAGGAAATAAGGGAGAGTATCAAATTGAAGGAAAAAGCATACAAAATAGCAAAGATTAGTGGGAGACTAGAGGACTGGGAAATCTTTAGGGGGCAACAGAAAGCTACTAAAAAAGCTATAAAGAAGAGTAAGATAGATTATGAGAGTAAACTTGCTCAGAATATAAAAACAGATAGTAAAAGTTTCTACAAATACATAAAACAAAAAAGAGTGGCTTAGGTAAATATTGGTCCTTTAGAGGATGAGAAGGGAGATTTAATAATGGGAGATGAGGAAATGGCTGAGGAATTGAACAGGTTTTTTGGATCGGTCTTCACAGTGGAAGACACAAATAACATGCCAGTGACTGATGGAAATGGGGCTATGGCCGGCTTCCAGTTGCGGCTATGCGGAGCTAAGTCGCACATTCGGCGGCTCCCGCAAAAGCGGACTTTCGGGCTCTTTTCAGGGCCCCCAACGGCACTTTTATGATGTTTCCCGGTGTGGGAAGGAGTCTACAACAGGTCCCCGTCAGTATATGGCTTCAACTAGGAGCGGGGCGACAATAAAGGTGGTGGTGGACCCGAAGAAGGTGCAAGGGAAGAAGGACAAAATGGCGGCAGGCGGAGACCAGGCAGCGTGGATGCAGTGGGCGGAAGAGCAGCAGGAGGGTATCCAGCACTGCTTCAGAGATTAAAACGGACCTGCTAGAGCCGATGAAGGCGTCTATTGATAAGCTGCTGGAGACACAGACGGCCCAGGGGGTGGGGATCCGCGAGGCTCGACAAAAGATCTCTGACAATGAGGACATGACCTTAGTCCTGGCGGTAAAGGTGGAGGCGCACGAGGCGCTCCACAAGAAATGGCAGGAGCGGTTCGAGGAGATGGAGAATCGGTCGAGGCGGAAGAATCTGTGGATTCTGGGCCTCCTGGAGGGGCTGGAAGGGCCGGACGTGGAGGCCTATGTGGTCACCATGTTGAACTCGCTGATGGGAGCGGGGTCCTTCCAGGGGCCCCTGGAGCTGGAAGGGGCCCATAGAGTGTTGGCGAGGAGGCCCAAGGCTAACGAGCCTCCTCGGGCGGTGCTGGTGAGGTTCCATCGGTTCGTCGATCGGGAGTGTGTGCTCAGGTGGGCCAAGAAGGAGAGGAGCAGCCGGTGGGAGAACGCCAAGGTTCGGATATATCAGGACTGGAGTGCGGAGGTGGCGAAGAGGAGGGCCGGGTACAATCGAGCGAAGGCGGAGCTGCACAGGAAGGGGGTGAAGTTTGGCATGTTGCAGCCGGCGCGACTGTGGGTTACCTACAAGGACCGGCACCATTATTTTGAGTCTCCGGAGGAGGCGTGGGCCTTTGTTCAGGCCGAGAAGTTGGACACAGACTGAGGATCGGGATGGGCGATTGGGGACTGCGGTTGATATGCTATGTTTATTTTCGTTTTGAGGGGGGGGCCTTTGTATTGCTCGGGGTTTCTTATTCTCTGTGTTTTTCTCTTTTGGGTCGGTGAGTGTGGCTGGGGCGGGTTGGGCACTGTTTTGGTTGGGTTGGTCGGGGGTGCTCTTGGAGGTGAGATGGGGCCCTGCAGGGAGGGGGAGGCCCAAGTCAGGGGTGAGGGGACTGGGCCTGTAAAAGGAGCTGCGTCAGAGGTGGCGGGGCCTGGTAGGTGGAAAGCGCGGGCTTTTTCCCGCGCTGAAGACTGGAGGGGCCGGGGCCGGGAAGCGAGGGTTGTTTCCCGCGCTCAGAACGGGAGGGGGAGAGCCTATGGATGTGGATGGGGAGCGGGAGAGGAGGGTGTGCCACACAATGGGAGGAGTCGAGGGAGAGGCGAGAGTGGCCAGGGTCAGCAGGAGTCAGCTGACTTGCGGAAGTGCAATGGGGGGAGTAAATCAGCTAGGATGGGTCCTAGCCACCGGGGGGGGGGGGGGGGGGGGGGGGGAATCGAGTTGCTGCTGCTATGGTCAAGGAGAAGCTGGAGCGAGTGGGGGGTGGTTTGAGGCGAGGGTGTGCCGCTGTGGGGAACGGGCCGGGTGTGGGGTGCGGGCGTGTGGCTGGCCGAGGAGGGGTCATGGCTAGTTGGCGGGGGAGGGGGTTCAGTTTTGGTCACCTTACTTCAGAAAGGACGTACTGGCACTGGAGGGTGTGCAGAGGAGATTCACTAGGTTAATCCCAGAGCTGAAGGGGTTGGATTACGAGGAGAGGTTGAGTAGATTGGGACTGTACTCGTTGGAATTTAGAAGGATATGGGGGGATCTTATAGAAACATATGAAATTATGAAGTAAATAGATAGGATAGATGCGGGCAGGTTGTTTCCACTGGCGGGTGAAAGCAGAACTAGGGGGCATAGCCTCAAAATAAGGGGAAGTAGATTTAGGACTGAGTTTAGGAGGAACTTCTTCACCCAAAGGGTTGTGAATCTATGGAATTCCTTGTCCAGTGAACCTGTAGAGGCTCCTTCATTAAATGTTTTTAAGATAAAGATAGATAGTTTTTTGAAGAATAAAGGGATTAAGGGTTATGGTGTTCAGGCCGGAAAGTGGAGCTGAGTCCACAAAAGATCAGCCATGTTCTTATGTTCTGCACTGTAAATTCTATGATTTCTTTCTTTCGTGTCTGCACTGCAGTTTGTTTTAGAAAGACCCTGGAAGTTCACCCAGAGGAGTGTGATTGATTTAAAATGATGGTTCAATTCGAGGGTGCACTTCATTCGTGTGCCGGAGACCACTTGGCACCATCAAGGTGAAATCGGCTGCTGAGTAGCTGCAGTCATCAGCTCAGTGCAGGTGATTCTCCCAGCCTGCTAGAACTGGTCCTGGCCACACCTTGTGGCTCAAGCAGACTCGATCTTTGCAATTTAGGAAATATATGTTTTATATCCTCTCCTTGTGCCCTATGTCCACTACATCTGTTCCATGGTTCCTGAACACAAGAAGAGAAAGTTGAAAGCAACTACACCGGCAATAGATATTGAAATACAGATTTAAGAACTTGGAGCAGGAGTAAGTCTCGAGCCTGTTCCGACATTCAATTCGATCGTGGCTGATCTCATCTCGACCTCAACTCCACTTTCCGGCCTGTTGTCCATAACCCTTCAACCCATTATTAATTAAAAATTTCTCTACCTCCTACTTAAATTTACTCAATGCCCCGGCATCCACCGCACTCTGGGGTGGTGATTTCCACAGACGCTTTGCAAAAAGTAATTTCACCTCACCTCTGTTTTAAATCTGCTACCCCTTATCCTAAAACTATGACCTTTCGTTCTAGATGGCCCCACTAGAAGCAACATCCACTCCACGTCTGCTTTGTCAATACCTTATATCACCTTATAGAACTCAATTAGTGATCTCTCATTCTTCTAAACTCAAGAGTATCGGCCTAAACTGCTCAATCTCTCTTCATAAGACAGACCCCTCATCTCTGAAATCAATCTAGTGTACCTCCTCTGAACTTGCCTCTAATACAACTGCATCCCTCCTCAAGTAAGGGGACCAAAACTGTACACAGCGCTCCAGGTGCGGTCTCATCAATGCCTTGTACAGTTTCAGCAACACCCCCTTTTATACTCTATTCCTTTAGCTATAAAGGCCAAAATTACATTTGCCTTTCTTATTACCTGCTATACCTGCAATCTAGTTTTCTACAATTCATGCTCGAGGACACCCAAATCCCTCTGCACTAAAGCACTTTAAAGTTTCTCTCCATTTAGATAATAAGTTGCCTTTCCATTTTTCCAACCAAAATGGATATCCTCACACTTACCCACGTTAAACTCCAGCTGCCAAATTTTAGTCCACTTACCTAACCTATCTATTAATACAGTTGGAATATACCAGATTAGTTTGTTGAATCTGGTCAGTGCCTTGCTTCAAGAGCAGAATGTACACATATTTCTTAAATCTTTCAATTCATTTTCATGCCAATTTCCTCTTGAAATTACTAACATTATCAACCTTGGTTGCTTCTTTAACAGTCTGTTCCAAACATTCACTGTCCTTTGTGTAACATAGACTTTGTCCTGCATGGGACCAGAGGAACTATGGGCAGCAAGACACCGGCCCCGACCCATTACAATATCTTTTTCTTCAACCCAGGTGATATCACACTCTTGAATGTCCCTCTTAAATGTACTCCACCGGGTCATCTTTGGCCAGTCCTGTCATCTGATAACATCTGTTTGCGTCCATTCTGCTGCACCTCTGACTGGACGGACATCCAGGAGGCAAAAAAGTGCCCTGCCAGCCTCAGTCATGTCTCCATCAATGTTCTGCAGGCACTTCTGACCAGTCCTCTGTAGCACTTGCTCATTGGTGATACTCATGTGGTTCAGTATGATACAAGAATCTTACTTGGGCAGCGCTGGTGAAAGACCTCCAATTTAAGTAAAACCTTTGCTGGTGCTGTTCTCGTCTATGTCTCACTTTGGTTGCAGTTTGTACTCCTTTGGACATGTAGAGTTGCACTTTCATGGCCGTGTTGGTAGTGCTGAATGCCCAGACCGTGTGGAGCCACTAGAAGATCGATACTGTTTTGCCGATTTTTGTGTCAACTTCGATCTCTGCATTATCCATCCTGGAGATGTTGCTCTCGAGGAGGGAAATGTTCTGTTGTCTAAAGGCAATGGGAAGGTCCTGCTGGGCAAGTTGTCATTGTCTCCGTCTTCTCGCAGCTGATGTGTAGACCAACCTTGGCACCGTTACTCTCGAAGACTGGTGGTGATGTCTTGGAGTAGGTACAATTTCTCAGCCAGCAAAATCCTGGTCCATCAACCAGTGTTGTCGCCACAGGTTGCCAAAGCCTGCACCCACCATCACCTCCCTCATAATGAAATCAATAGCGAAGAGGATAAGAAATGAAGGGAGTATGCAGGCTTGCCGTAAGCCTCTAATGATGTTGAAGGAGACTGTGGTTCCAGTACTGGTCTTAAGACCATAAGATATAGGAGCAGATTTAGGCCACTCGGCCCATCGAGTCTGCTCCGCCATTCAATCATGGCTGATATTTTCTCATCCCTATCTCCTGCCTTCTCCCCATAACCCCTAATCCCCAATGCAGCAGTTAGACTTGCACTATAAGCTACTCCTCAGTAAGCTTTCCTTTTTCTCATATTGGCTTTCCTGAGTGGTCAAAAGAGTGGAATAAAATTTATATACATAATTTTGAAATTAGATTTTTAAAAGGCAGTTATATTCAGCTATGTTTTCCCGCCCTTTGGAAGTGGTAATCCGGTGCTACCAGAGAAACCTAATTTAAAAGAAAGCATGGAAGGACAGGCTCAGTGCTGATAGAGAAAACAAAATAGTTTGCATTGAGTACGGAAATTGTTACTATCACAAACGAACGAGGATCAAATTTGGTTGTCAAAAAGTAACGTTTGCCCAAAGGGTAATCAGGAAAACGGAGACGAAAGACAGGCTGAGAATTAATGGTGATGACTTATATACTATACTTGCTTTGTTATGCAACCATTTTCCTCAATCAAAATACCTTCAGCATTCAAAATGCTCTTCGTGAAAATATGTTATATACAGTGCCCCCTTAATGCAAAACCAAAAATGCTCGCAGGCGGAGACTTAGTACAATCGCATATTGAGATACAAGGAATGAAAAATACCAATTGGATGTTTCCCTATTTGGGAGCTGTGCCGACATAGCATATCTTTCCCTGAAGTACAGCAAGAAAAGAGCATTAAGGAACATTATGGAAATCGTTCCTCATCGAACTACTATTTAATCATGAAAATAGTTGTACTTAGCCACACGGTGGTGCTGTTTAGGACAACCAGCCTAGAATGATCAGAAATGCTACTGAAACACAGGTCTTTGCATGCTTATTAGTGTTTTGATCACAGATAATGTTTTTTAAAAATATGTTTATTAAGATTTTTTAACAACACAATTTTTTCCCCTTACAAACAATAACCCCCCCCCCCCCCCGTAACAAAATAACACTAAATCGCCCTGAGCAAGATATATACATGACAAAATGGTATATTTACATAGCTTTATACACTGGCTTTCGCCCGCACGTGCCAGTTTCCCCCGCCCTCCATGTTATCTCCCGCTCATCCATCCCCTCAAACAATCTCTCGTTCCCCCCTCTCCCCCCCCCCGGTTGCTGCTGCTGCTGACCGGCCTTCTTCTAACGCTCCGCGGGATAGTCTAGGAACGGTTGCCACCGCCTGTAGAACCCCTGCGCAGACCCTCTCAAGGCAAACTTAATCCTCTCTAGCTTAATGAACCCGGCCATGTCGTTTATCCAGGCCTCCAGGCTAGGGGGCTTCGACTCCTTCCACGATAGCAAGATCCTTCGCCGGGCTACTAGGGACGCAAAGGCCAGAATTCCGGTCTCTTTCGCCTCCTGCACTCCCGGCTCATCGACTACCCCGAATATTGCTAGCCCCCAGCTTGGCTTATCCGGGACTTTCACCACCTGAGATATTGCTCCCGCCACTCCTCTCCAGAACCCCTCCAGAGCCGGGCATGACCAAAACATATGGACATGGTTCGCCGGACTCCCTGAACACCTTCCACATCTGTCCTCTGCCCCAAAGAACCTACTCAACCTTGCCCCCATCAAGTGCGCTCTGTGGACCATCTTAAATTATATCAGGCTGAGCCTGGCACACGAGGAGGAGGAATTAACCCTACCTAGGGCATCCGCCCACAGATCTTCCTCAATCTCCTCCCCCAGCCCCTCCTCCCATTTACCCTTCAACTCTTCTACCAGCTCTTCCCCCTCTTCTTTCAACTCCTGGTGTATTTCCGACACCTTGCCCTCCCCGACCCATACACCCGAGATCACCCTATCTTGAATTTCTTGTGCCGGGAGCAACGGGAATTCCCTCACCTATCGCCTCACAAAAGCCCTCACCTGCATATATCGAAAGGCATTTCCCAGTGGTAACTCAAACTTCTCCTCCAGTGTCCCTAGGCTCGCAAATGTCCCGTCAATGAACAGGTCCCCTATTCTTCTAATCCCCGCCCAATGCCAGCCCTGGAAC
This sequence comes from Scyliorhinus torazame, assembly GCF_047496885.1. Taxonomy (NCBI): domain Eukaryota; kingdom Metazoa; phylum Chordata; class Chondrichthyes; order Carcharhiniformes; family Scyliorhinidae; genus Scyliorhinus; species Scyliorhinus torazame. The sequence continues at coordinate 77,420,907 of NC_092728.1, forward strand.
CCCCCGTCCATCTTCCCCGGGACAAACCGGTGGTTACCCCTGATCGGGGACCACACCGAGGCTCCCACTGCACCCCTGTGCCGTCTCCACTAGCCCCAGATCCTTAACGTTGCCGCCACCACCGGGCTCGTGGTATGCTTTGATGGCGAGAACAGCAGCGGTGCCGTCACCAACGCCCCCAGGCTCGTTCCTTTACAGGACGCCATCTCCGTCCTCTTCCATGCCGCCCCCTCTCCCTCCATAACCGACTTGCGGATCATCGCCACATTTGCTGCCCAGTAGTAGCTCCCTAGGTTTGGCAGCGCCAGCCCTCCTCGGTCCCTACTGCGTTCCAGGAACCCTCTCCTTACCCTTGGGGTCTTATTCGCCCACACAAATCCCATAATACTCCTACCTACTCTCTTGAAAAAGCCCTTGGTGATCACGATGGCAAGGCACTGAAACACAAACAAAAACCTCAGAAGGACCACCATTTTGACCGACTGCACTCTACCTGCCATCGAAAGCGGCAACATGTCCCATCTTTTGAAGTCCACCTCCATTTGGTTCACCAACCTCGTCAGATTCAATTTGTATAGTGCCCCCCAACTCCTGGCTATCTGGATCCCCAGATACCGAAAACTCCCCGTCGCCCTCAGCGGTAGGTCCCCTATCCCTCTTTCTTGGTCCCCTGCCTGTAATACAAAAAGCTTACTCTTCCCTACATTGAGCTTATAGCCCGAGAACTCCCCAAACTCCCTCAGAGTCTGCATGACCTCCACCATCCCCTCCATTGGGTCCGCCACGTACAGCAGCAGATCATCCGCGTATAGCGACACCCGATGCTCTTCTCCCCCGCGGACCACCTCCCTCCATTTATTAGACTCCCTCAGTGCTATGGCCAAGGGTTCGATCGCCAATGCAAACAACAGGGGGGACAGGGGGCACCCCTGCCTCGTTCCTCGGTACAGCTGAAAGTACTCCGACCTCCGCCGGTTCGTCACCACACTCGCCACCGGGGCACTGTAAAGGAGCTTAACCCAGCTAATAAACCCTCCCCCGAACCCAAACCTACGCAACACCTCCCAGAGGTACTCCCACTCTACTCGGTCAAAGGCCTTTTCCACGTCCATAGCTGCCACTATCTCCGCCTCTCCCTCCTCCGACGTCATCATTATCACGTTTAAGAGCCGCCGCACGTTAGTGTTTAATTGCCTGCCCTTTACAAATCCCGTCTGGTCCTCATGTATCGCCCCCGGTACACAGTCCTCAATCCTCGTGGCCAGCACTTTTGCCAATAACTTACCGTCCACATTGAGGAGCGAAATCGGCCTGTACGATCCACATTGCAGTGGGTCTTTGTCTCGCTTCAGAATCAAGGAAATTGTCGCCTCCAACATTGTCAGGGGCAGGGTCCCCTCCTCTCTTGCCTCGTTAAAGGTCCTCACGCGTAGCGGGGCCAGTAGGTCCACAAACTTTCTATAGAACTCCACCGGGAACCCGTCCGGCCCCGGGGCCTTCCCCGCCTGCATACTCCCCAGACCCAGCTCCTCCAACCCGATTGGTGCCCCCAAACCAGCCGCGTCTTGCTCCTCCACCCTCGGGAACCGCAGTTGGTCTACGAGTCGTCTCATCCCCTCTTTCCCCCCCCTGGGGGCTGGGATCTGTACAGCTCTTCATAGAAGGCCTTGAATACCTTGTTTATTTTCGTTGCACTCTGAACCGTGGCTCCCCCTCCATCTTTGATTCCCCCTATTTCTCTTGCTGCCGTCCTCTTACGGATCTGGTGTGCCAGCATCCGACTGGCCTTTTCCCCGTACTCGTAGGTCGCCCCCTGCGCCTTCCTCCACTGTGCCTCCGCCTTCCCCGTTGTCAACAGGTCAAACTCCGTCTGGAGCCATCGCCTTTCCCCAAGTAATCTATCCTCCGGGGCCTCTGCATATCTCCTATCCACTCGCAAAATCTCCCCCACTAACCTCTCCCTTTCCATGCCCTCTGTCTTCTCCCTATGAGCCCTGATGGAGATTAGCTCTCCCCTGATCACCACCCTCAGCGCCTCCCATACCACCCCCACTCGCACCTCCCCGTTGTCGTTGGCCTCCAAGTACCTTTCGATACACCCCCTCACCTTCCCACACACCACCTCATCTGCCAGCAGTTCCACGTCCAGCCGCCACAGTGGGCATTGGTCCCTCTCCTCTCCCAGCCCCATTTCCACCCAGTGCGGGGCATGGTCCAAAACGGCTATGGCCGAATACTCCGTCCCCTCCACCCTCGGAATGAGCGCCCTGCCCAGAACAAAGAAATCTATCCGGGAGTAGGCCTTGTGCACGTGGAAAAAGAAAGAAAATTCCCTGGCCTGCGGTCTTGCAAACCTCCATGGGTCAACTCCCCCCATCTGATCCATAAACCCCCTGAGCACCTTGGCCGCCGCCGGCCTCTTTCCCGTCCTTGATCTGGAGCGGTCCAGTGCTGGATCCAGCACTGTATTGAAGTCCCCTCCCATTATCAGTCCTCCTACCTCCAGGACCAGAATGCGCCCCAACATGCGCTTCATGAATCCAGCATCATCCCAGTTCAGGGCGTATACATTTACCAACACCACCCTCGTCCCTTGCAACCTACCACTCACTATCACATATCTCCCTCCATTATCCACTACGATAGTCTTGGCCTCAAATGACACATGCTTTCCCACCAGAATTGCCACCCCTCTATTTTTCGCGTACAGTCCCGAGTGAAATACCTGTCCTACCCATCAGCTCCTGTCGCGGCCTCGTCTCTCTCCCCCAGCCCATATAACATTCGCTGCGCGTGATTGACCCCCTATATACAGCAACCATCATACTTCAACCCTCAAACACCCCCCACCCTCACAAGCCCTCAATTAGAGTCCAACTTTTCAGTTAGTATAAAGGTCCACGCCTCTTGGGCATTTCAAAGTAGTGGTGATGGCCATTATGTGTAACCCACAGTCGCGCTGGCTGCAACATTCCAAATGTCACTCCTTTCCGATGCAGCACCGCTTTGGCCCGGTTGAAACCTGCTCTCCGCTTAGCGACCTCCGTGCTCCAGTCCGGGTATATTCTGATCTCTGCTGCTCCGCTCCTTCTTGGCCCATTTCAGGACCCTCTCTCTGTCCGTAAACTGGTGAAATCTCACCACCATCGCCCTTGGCGGTTCATTTGCCTTGGGCTTCCTCGCCAGCACTCGGTGCGCCCCTTCCAGCTCCAGCAATCTCGGGGGGCCTCCGCGCCCATCAGCGCCCCGATCATTGTGCCCGCATATGCCGTGGCGTCAGCCCGCTCCACTCCTTCTGGGAGACCCAGGATCCTCAGATTATTCCTCCTCGACCTGTTCTCCAGGTCTTCGAGTCTTCGCGCCCACGTCTTGTGTAGCGCCTCGTGCCGATCCACTTTCACCGCCAGGCCCAAGAGCTCGTCCTCATTCTCACTCACTTTGTCCTGGATCTCCTGGATCTTCACCTCGTGGGCTTTCTGGGTTGCCCCCAGTCCTTCAATTATTGCCAACATAGGCGCCACCATCTCCTTACGCAGCTCCTCGAAGCAGCACTTGATGAATTCCTGCATCTCCTCTTTGTCCCCGACCGCCGCCATTTTGCTTGTTTTCCCTCTCTTCCGCTGCTCCAGTGCCACTTTTTTGGCCGTTGCGCTGCGGGTCCGGTCTCCCCTCTTCCCCACGGGTTGGCTGTGAAAAAAGTTCAGTTGGGGCTCTTCTATCGAGCCCGAAAGTCCATGTTCGCGGGAGCTGCCGAATCGTGCGGCTTAGCTCCGCATAGCCGCAACCAGAAGTCCAGATAATGTTTAAATAGTGAAGTTCTGTTTGGCATTTTTAACTTTTGTCAAACAGACCCTGCTTCTCGGCAATAAATATTTTTAAAATTCTAGGTATCTGAAATTCCAGCTGAAGTGTGATTTCAATGAAGAAGCAGTCACCCTTTACAGGGTTCAGCTCAAAAGTAAACAAGGCCAAAGATTTAGCTATCCAGGAAGCTATTAAGTAAAAGAAAATTGAAAACCAGTCTTTAAGGATTGTACTACTATTTAAAATCTTCCCCATTAATTTATGCCTGCTGTGCTTTTATACATCAGCTAGTTGTGTACTCCTTCCAGTTCACTTGTCTTTTCCAAGAAGTTCACAACCCCCCTGGTTTTATGATACAAGAGAAAGATTTAATTTGACCACCAGAGATTTTGTGCATACTCCTAAGCATGCAGGATTTTAGCAGAGATCCACTGCCAGTAAGAGACTTTGCTTTTGAGTAATGAATTGAACTGGGCTAATAATTTGTTTTTTTATCAATTTATTGTTACGCAACGGACATATTAGGAACTTGGGACCAGAAATGAAACCCAAGATGTAGCAGGCAATTTAGGGTTAAACCGACTGAGAGGGGTAAAACAAAAAAACTGCTAGCATGGAGTCAGAGGGATATGCCCACACCTGGCCGGGTTACATTATCCCAGTCAGTCTTAAACTTGTTAGTGGGAATACACAGGATGCCCCAGATCCATTATCCTTCTGGACACCCCTGTCTGGCCAGCTATTAGCCCATTACAGAGTCTGATAGCTTCTTTGTCCATCAATGAGAGGTTAGTTGCATGACTCTGTCTTTTGTTTGAATGAGAGTAGGCAATCACACAGTCAAGATAACGATGATAGGTTCAAGTCTGCAAACGCTAGAATAGAACCGTTGTTTGAGGGGCTGGGTGGAGCTTAGAGAGGGAGAAAAAAAGAATGCTGTTTTGAACAGGGACAGGAGAAGACTTTGGAAATCGACCGAGAGAGGTCAGGAAAGTTGCCACTGAGGCAAGCTTTGGAAAAGCGTTCAGAACAAATTTCCCTAACAGAAGTATTGCCTTTGCCTGTCTGTATAAGTGGAACGAGAGCTACATATTTATTTAAAGTGCTGTTTAATGGAAACTAGTGTGGTACGGTTATGAAATTGGTGTAATCTGTTATTGTTAGAGTTGACGTTTAAATTTTGTTTTCTTTTGTTTTAATAGTTTGTTTTATAAAATAACCATGCCCTATTTCTTACAGAAATTTTAGAATTATACAGTGCAGAAGGAGGCCATTCAGACCATCAGGTCTGCACCGGCTCTTGGAAAGAGCACCCTACTTAAGCCCAGGCCTCCACCCTGTCCTTGTAACCCAGTAACCCTACTGAGGGGCAATTTAGCATGGCCAATCCACCTAACGTGCACATCTTTGAACTGTAGGAGGAAACCGGAGCACCCAGAGAGAAACCCACGCAGACACAGGGAGAAAGTGCAAACTCCGCACAATCACCAGAGGCTGGAATTAAACCCGGTTTCCTGGAGCTGTAAGGCAGCAGTGCTAACCATTTGCCACCGTGCCGCCCTCCTGGAACTCCTATCACTCCTGGAATGAATCAATCTTTCCGCACCGTCTTAAAACTTAAATGGCTCTGGTCCAGTCTCTTTGCCACTGTTGTGAGCTGACCAGGCATCCGTAACATCATATTGAATGGGATCTTTTGGTCTGAACATGTTACATATCATTTGTACTGGTAATACAACTACAGCTTGTCTTAACAACCAGTGCAAATTTCCTTGGAGCCACCTGTTTTAAATATCATGTTGGTGCTGATGCAGGTGGATTCTAATATAACTGGGACATCCTGAATGTGTTAAAAGCACAACAAAGTGGGAAGTCATTCCATTCATAGAAACTGTAGCTGGACCTGCTACTGAATTCCCATTGTCCCAATGTTGACTGCCGCCTTATTCGCTGTTGGTGTCCCCTCCTATCCATTCTAATGAGTAGCCACTAATCCCATTCCAGCCATCCAAAATTAATTGTATGCAGGGCATGCAGAAAAAAATCCAAATCTTGGGACTGCGGAGGTTTAATTCTGCAGTGTAACCAGGGCAATGGAGAAGGATGGCAATGCAATTCTTCTAGCAACAATACTAGCATTTAAATGTGGGGCTTGAGGATTTTAAATTTGAGGGATTGTGAGGCAGCATAGGTCAGCAAGTATGAATGACCAACTGTACAGACAGCACAGCTGTAAATTCAATACGTTCCACTTTAATAACATTTATAAAGCGATGTAAAGTATCTACTGTACTTTTACAACAGAAATTGTTCAACATAGTCAATTTTTCTTTCCTCCATTTATTTCTTTTGTGAAGATTCCTAATTCTTTGTTGTTCCCCCTTCATTAGCTTGCCTCGGTAGTTGTTATTCATGTGTGAGCTTTCTGTTTTGGCAGCTATTTAACCACAGGAAAGTTCATAACTGAGCCTTATCTACGCCACATGTCTACCCGTGTGTGTGCACTTTCTTTTTTTAATATTAATTTAGAGTACCCAGTTCTTTTTTTCCAATCAAGGGGAAATTTAATGTGGCCAATCCACCTATCCTGCATATCTTTGGGTTGTGGGGATGAGACCCATGCAGACACGGGGAGTATGCGCAAACTCCACACGGACAGGGATCGGACCCGGGTCCTTGCCGCCACGAGGCAGCAGTGCTAACCACCGTGCCGCCGTGTGCACACTTTCAACGGGAATTGCTGAGCAGTGATCAAAAATCAGAAACTTGATCATGGTGCTGCAGCTTTGCCTGATCAGAATAATTCACTGCAATTGGGTATACAAATAATAAAGAGAAGTAGAGTTAACAATTTGGAAACGGATTGGGAAGTGCCAGTAGCCTTGTTACTTTTAAAAGACTTGGATCTTACAACTTCCCAAGGTGCCCCCAAAGTGCTTCATAACAAGTGAATCGCATTAGAAATTATTTTGTAGACAAACAATGTGGCAAGGCAATTTGTAAAAAAAAAATACTGTGCAATGTTGAGATGCATGGCAAGCACAGTGGATCAATTGAATCTTTGCTGAGACTTTGGAATGTACTGGTCAGGCCACACTTGAAACTGTGCTTCAGAGGGAACATTAATGCATTGTATAATGTAAAAGCAAAGGGGTTACATGAATGATGACAACTTTAAAGAGAATAAGCTGTGATGAAAGATTAGAAAGTAAACTGAAATAATCATTTTTAGATTTTTGCAATTGGATTAGCAAAATTCAAATTACAGTTGGTCACTCTACGTTGACATAGCAGAAATAGAATGAACCTCAGTTGGCAAAATAATATTATCTCTCTTGTCTTTCATTTTCATATTAAGATAATTAAGCTACAACTTAAATTATTTTTTTTTAGAAAATAGTTTGTATGCAAATACTCACCTGGATATCAACCATCTTTATAAAATCTAGGGTGTTCGGATCAGGAATTTTATGTAGGAATGGTCCATGTTTTCAAGTAAAACACAGATTCCCCACCCTCGCAAAACAAAATAACTTACTTCTTTCCAACTCAAATTTCTTTATTTTACTTTAAAAATTGTGCAGCCAGTGTGCAAGTCCTTCCAGTAAACAAAGGAGATCACGCATTTTGTACATTTTAATTACCAAAATAGTTTAAAGAACATTTTTGTTTTAATAATCTAGACTGCTCCTTTGCAGTTGTTTTTCCTCAGGAATAACATGGCCAAAGATGGCAATTGTGTGTGTTGTAATAAACTATGTTAATCACGTCTTGTATGGCAGTCAACAAAAGTCCTTTTCACAGAAAAGCTTAGGGTCTGAGAAATGCATTTTAACAGACTAGTAATGCATCAATGTTTGAACACGCTGACTATTGGAAGCCCTGGCCTCCACTCATGACGCTATATCTGTTTGGATTTAACAAGTATTGTTGTCTGTAATATTGAAAATGCCAATCTGTGAATTAAGCAATGCAAATGGAAATACTGTTGAACTTAAGGCCGTCTTCTCAAAATTGTTGCTATAGTTCCACTTTGGCTGAGCACAGTGGACCATTGTGCTGTTCTGTTCCCACCAGATAGTCAGTCTTTCAGCATCAAAAATAAAATGCATTTTCTTTTACATAGATATGACAGGTCATTTATACTTTATTAAGCTAGTATGTCTGCTATATTTTGATCTGAGCATTTAAAATTAAATCAAAAGTTAACAAAAATTTATTTTTTCCTGAAATGGTTTACATAAATATATAGTTGGTGCAAAATTAATTTGTAAAAGTTCAGAATTGTTTTCTTGCAAATGCTTACCTAAACTTTTGTAACTTTTTTAAGGGCATAAGTGTTATCTTCAATGTTGCACTTGCTTTACTGAAGGTAAGCGCAGAACTTCTCTTGTTTATTCACAATGTGGTTTAAATGATGTTTATGGTTGTCATTGCTTATCTCCACCAAAAGTGGAACATTGTTTATCTTAATTTGTAAATATTTCAAATGGCAATTTATTAACATGTAAAAGTTAATTTGGATCTGAACCATCATTAATAATCTCAGCATTAATCTCTGTATAGGTCATCACTAATATTATTGTGATGACTTTGAATTAAGCTAAATGAAAGAGTTGCATCTCCTCTGAACGAGCAGGATTGCAAATTGAGCACTTCATATTGTAATCTAGATTTGCTGTTTCACTCGAGGACAGTTTGGGAATAATTCAGTTTGTTATTTCTGTTACATTATTTTTAAAATACTACTTATAATTTATGCACAAAACGGGGTAATGTTGATGGTGTTTCCCACCAGAAAAGGCTGTTTTACATTCTTTCAGTATAATCATGCTCAGTGTTTCAACTCAACTGACGTGAGGGTGGCCTGACTTAATGAAAGAACCTGATTAGAATGAGTAGCAGCGATCTGGGCTATGTATTGGCAGAATCTTTTCTAACTGTGCACAGGAAGCCTTAAATTGCCAAGATTTTACTGAATGCTGTTTGTCAATTCCACAGACCTTGTTCAGATAGCACCAAAATCTGTTAACATTTCTTCTGCAGACCTCAAAAGACGATCTTCTGTTAACAGACTTTGAAGGGGCCTTAAAGTTTTTCCGTGTTCAGCTTCCTAAAAGATATCGCTCCGAGGAAAATGCCAAAAAGCTGATGGAGCTGGCTTGCAGTATGAAGGTAATCAAATAGACATTTAATAGCTGCTAGTGTTCAGAAAACATAAAAGGCTAGGAATTAACTTATATGATGAACCAGACGAACACTGAATTATTCTGGCAAAACGTGATGTAAATATGAATTTTATAAGTTAGAGCTGGATTACATTTTGGAAAAACGAGTACTTTGTGGATTTTTTAAAATCTGCTTTATTTAGGATTACAGATTGGATATGATTTCTTTAACAGAGGTCAATCCTATTGTGGTTATTTATTTATTTTAGCACTGATGGATATGCTAGTCTAATTGTAAATCAGTCGTTCTCTGTAGGTTTTGAACATAAGGGAAAGCAATTTTATTCTAAAGAGTTAGGTCCAGGATATCCTTTGTTTTTCTTACTGATTTAAAAATAGTTCCAGTGTATTCAGAAGTTTTTTTTAATAGCTTGTTTCAACACCCTCACATCTGACCCATCCCTTCCCTTAGGATTGACATGAGAATAAAGTCCAATTTGTGCTGATGGTCTGACCATATCATGTGCAGCTTACCCAGGACTGGGTGCCAGTGATCCATTTGAATGTGGGAGCCTGTCACAATGCGTCTGTGCACTTTCTGCACACATGCAGAGGGTCCCAACTCCCAGCTAACTTCACTTTCTCCCTGTGTGACGCTGCTAGAATAAAAATCTGGATCAGTGTCTAACAGATCGCAGATTGGAGATTTAACCTACCCCAAGTAACAGACAGAACCATCAAGCAAACTGCCGGTAACTTAGTTATAAAATACGTATGCTACAAATAATAACATTTTTAAAGGGGTGCTCACTGATGAGGTCAACTTCAGGTAAATAACACTTTTGTCTCATCGTGTTACTACCGAAAAATGAATTTACCGCTGTTTAATTTGAAGATTGAATTTCATTTCTTAATATCCATATGTACAGATCAGTCAGAAAAAACTTAAGAAATACGAAAAGGAATACTTGGTAATGCGGGAACAACAGGCTCAACAGGAAGATCCTGTTGAAAGGTTTGAGGTACGATACAATCAACGGTATCCACAACCAACTACCTGATATCCATGTTTGAATATATAAATTGTCACTGAATGGATTATTATTTCAAATCCTTCTGCTAATTTTGCTTTCTATTAGTCTGTTTACAAAGATAATGTTTTGGTGCCAGTCCACCTGCTGGAAAAACACCTAATTTATATTGCAAGAAGGTTATCTCTACAGCAGCAAGGTTGATTTTTTTTTTGAATGCAGATACTTTTATTGGATGCTGCTGCAATCCATGGAGATTTCTCATACAATCCCGACAGTGCAGAAGGAGGCCATTCAGCCTATTGAGTGTGCACCAACCCTCTGAAAGAACGTGCTGCCTAAATCCACTCCCACCCCAGCCCTATCCCCGTAACCCTGTTACCTCACCTAACCTGCATGCCTTTGGACGCTAAGGGAAAATTTGCATGGCCAGTTCACCTGACCGGCACATCTTTGAACTATGGGAGGAAACTGGAGCACCCGGAGGAAACCCACGCAGACACTGGGAGAACTCGCAAACTCCACACTGTCACCCAAGGCTGGAATCGAACTCAGGACCCTTGCGCTGTGAGGCAGCAGCGCTAACCACTGTGCTGTGGAAAGATCCACACTAGTCAACAATAATGAGATCACCTTCTTGGCCTATATACAGGAGATGGAGCAATTAAGCCACTTGCTGCAAATTATGTCTTTTGCCTGCCACTGACAGGCTGAGCATCAATGCTGCCACGGAAGCCATGCATTGAATGCATTTCCTGTGCTGATCTCTTTCTCCAAGATCAGTAGCAGTGCTTTATTTAAGTTTATCACCAGTTTTAAAAATATAATGGGGACAAATAGAAAATGTTACTTGTGCTGGAATTTAAAGCACTTCTGAATTCAGAACAGTAAAAATGTTTCTTACCAGAGTGACTTTGAAGTGCACAGTTCCAGAGGTTAGTTGTGTCCAAATTCTAGGAATTGCCAGGCCTTGACCATGTAAAACAGAATATTAATCACCTAACAGCCTGGTTTAAAACCTGTTATTACTGGGGGGTTTTACATTGAACTTTATTGATCTGGCAAATGTCATTAGATCAAAGGTCAGAAATTGTATTCCAGAGGCTATTCACAGAATTGTTATGGTGAACAAGGAGACCATTTGGCTCATCATGTATACACTAGCACTCCAGATGAGCATTATGACTTAATGCCATTCTCCTGCCTTTTCCCTGTAACCCTGCATATTTCTATTCAAATAATTATCTAATGTCCTCTTAAATGCCTCAAACCTGTCTCCACCACGTTTCCAGACCCGAACCACTCGCTGTGTGAAAAAGTTTTTTCTCGAATCTCATTCGCTTCTTTTGGAAATCACTTTAAATCTGTGCCTTCTCATTCACGAAAATTTGACAAGCGGGAACAGTATCTCCCTTTCTACTCTTTCCAGCCCCCTCATGATTCTGAACATCTCTATTAAATCTCCTCTTGGCCTTCTCCTCTCCAAGGAGAACAGTCCAAACTTTTTCAATCTATCTTCATAACTGTAGTTTCACATCCCTAGAACCTCTCCTGCACCCTGTCCAATGCGTTCAGATCCTTCCTCTAGTGTGGCACCCAGAACTGTACATAATACTCCAGCTGTGGGCAGCTCGGTGGCGCAGTGGGTTAGCCCTGTTGGCTCACGGCGCCGAGGTCCCAGGTTCGATCCCGGCTCTGGGTCACTGTCGTGTGGAGTTTGCACATTCTCCCCGTGTCTGCATGGGTTTCGCCCCCACAACCCAAAGATATGCAGGCTAGGTGGATTGCCAACCCTAAATTGCCCCTTAATTGGAAAAAATGAATTGGGCACTCTAAAAAAAAATTTTAAATAATAATTCTCCAGCTGTGATCTGACTAGTATCCTATGCAAGTTCAGCATAACTTCCTTGCTTTTGTACTCTATGCCCCAATAATAAAGCCGAGAATACCATATGTTTTATTAACTGCACTCCCCACTTGTCGTGCCACCTTTAATAACTTCTGCACATATATTCCCATGTGCTTCTGCTCCTGTGCACACTTTAGAGTGGTACCGCTTATTTGATACTGTCTCTCAATGCTCTTCCTACCAAAGTGAATCGCCTCATACTCCTCTGTATTGAACTTCATCTGCCACCTATCTGCCCACTCCGCCAACTTGTCTATGACCATTTGAGGTTCTACACTGTCCACCTCACAGTTTATTGTGCAATTACTGCACAAATTTAGGAGGTAATGGATGTAACTTTCACACTTCTCTTACTTGGAACTCTTGCTATTGACACCATGAAGGAGTGAATAATAACTGCTAAAGTTCTGAAGTATTTTGTGCAGAACAACATGTTTGTCCTTTCAGATGGAATATTCTGAGTTTTGACTTATTTACGGGACTTGATAAAATATCAAGTTAGGATACAGTATATTCATGGATGAGTGATGCCTGATGGAGATTTAACAATGCAGTTTGGGTTACGAGTTAATGTCAGTTCACAGAAGTATATTGTTAGTCTACAGATTTATAGGTTATTTTCACCTCATAATTGAACTGTCTGCTTTTCCCCAGCGTGAGAACAGACGTCTACAGGAGGGTAATATGAGGTTGGAACAGGAAAACGATGACCTTGCACACGAACTGGTTACGAGCAAAATCGCACTCAGGAAAGACTTGGATAATGTAAGTGTAAATTCTGCAGCCTTTTAGACTGAACTGAAGACTGTAGTTACTGTTCTCTTGTCCAAAAATATTCTGTTTGATTCACTAGTAACTGGAAACTGAATATATTCTTCAGAAGTTAAATCTCATGAACAAATATCCTTGTAACTGAGAATTTACAATTCATCCTGATAGGTTACAGAGAACACGGTACCTCTAATTCTGCGTTTCAAATAACAAAACTTGTACATGTTAAAAGAGCAGGAAATTTATAATTTTCTTTGAACTTGCTGTATATACAATGCCCCCAATCTGCAGCCATGGAAGCTTCCACAGGATTTTACCTTTCCCTGTTGATTGTATTGGGTCTAAATGAATGAAAGTCTGAGTCTTAATCCTGTCAATTTACCCTGGTTATCTAATCCCCATACAGTTCACAGCTGTTGCTGAGATGGGCAAGATGTGATGTGCATTTTGATTGTCAAACCTATGATCAAATGCTTTTTCTAGATGCGAAGATTCCAATTTAATAAGTGATACACAAGGTGCGAGAGACCCCAGCTGTAAATCAATGGAGTGTAGGAGGAGGTTGATATCATCTGACACACTGATTACCTCAGAAAATAAGTGTAATGCACAGGCATTAACCATTCTGCACCCTTTGCAGATGCAAAGTGAATTCAGTCTCTTGAATGCCTGTGTTTTAAGCACTGAATATTTAAAGTGTTAGCATGCTGATAGGTTATAGCTTTCCTAATATGGCGATTGGGGAAGAGTTAAATTCTACCCGTTTAAATTTAGAACAACGTATATCCTAGTTCAGGCAGGTGTTGAGTATAATACCATCTGGTTAGTGTATTAGTGAGCTCCCCAACAGTTTGTTCTGGAAACTTTAAACATTTCTTTGAGGAAAGGAAACTGGGTTTGACCATTTTTTTTAAAATGCTGATGTTCTGATTGCGATTCTAGGGAATTCATTGTTGTAAATAACGCCGGCACTTTAAAGAAAAAGCCACCAACTAGTTCACAGACCAGCTCACTTAATTGCTTTCACTTAGCTGGCTGAGGTAATTGGATGTTAAGTAACAGGTATTTATGTACCAGCTGAGCAGCACATGGGACATTCCGAAAATCGGAGCAGTTAACCAGTTTTGCACAGTTCAAAAAGCCTGCTTTTCTTTTCTCCTTTTTAAAAAAAATGCAACTTGGTATTATTCCTCCACAGAAACATATTTTAGATTGAGAAGATGTTGTAAAAAATGTTTATTGTATTGAGATGTTCCCAAACCCTGGAGCTGAAGCTGCGTATTTGTGCTGCAGCATTTGATGTAGAAATTGACCTTGAGGTGTCACAGGATTCTCAGGGTCGGAGTTAAACATAGCTGTTGCAAGTCAAATTTGTAACGCACATCAATATTCTCACTATCCGCAGTATTTGCACTTGCCCCACTAACTTTAGAATTTTCTGCACGTCTGCAGTGGTGCAAGTCAAAGTTGACCCCAACAATACAACTTGTACTAATAGAGCTATCTCTTCCAGCCAAATTGGGGCCCCCAGCCCTTCTACCCGCTCTCTGTCCACCGTTGGGAAATTCAGCCCTTCCAAGAAGCGCCTCATCCCTTCCGGCCCCGTAGGGGGTTCCGACCTGTACAGCCAGGTTCCCCTCACCGTCCTTTACTTTCCCTATCTCCCTAGCTGCCTCCCTCTTCCTATGTTGCTGTGCAAGCATTCTGCTGGCCTTCTCCCAATGTTTATAAATCGCCCCCCTCGCCTTTCTCGGCTGCTCCACCGCCCTCCCTGTGGTCAGCAAGCTAAACTCCGCCTGCAACCTCCGCCATTCCCTCAGGAGCCCTACCTCTGGGGTCTCCGCATACCTCCTATCGATCTGTAATATCCCCTTTACCAGTCTGTCCCTCTCTGCCCTGTCAACCTTCTCCCTATGAGTCCGGATCGAGATCAGCTCCCCCCTTACCACCGCCTTCAGTGCTTCCCAAACCACCGCTGCCGAAGGTTCCCCCGTGTCATTGACCTGCAGGTAGTTCTGAATGCATTTCCTTAGCCGCTCGCACACCCCTTCATCTACCAAAAGTCCCACATCTAACCTCCAGTGCGGACGCTGATTACTGTCTTTACTGACCTGCAGGTAAACCCAGTGCGGTTCATACCCCATGTCCACAACCCCAGCCAGAAAGACCCTGCTCAAAATAAAGAAATCAATCCGGGAGTACACTTTATGCACGTGTGAGTAGAAGGAGAACTCCTTCGTCCTCAGCTGCCCAAATCTCCATGGATTCGCCCCCCCATCAGCTCCATGAACCCTCTTCGTTCCTTTGCCATTGCTGGCAGCCTGTCCGTTTTCGAGCTTGATGGCCTAAGCCCGGGACCATAACTATTGAGGTCCCCTCCCATGACCAACCTGTGCGAGTCCAGGTCCGGTATCATCCCCAGCATCCTCTTTATAAACTCCACATCATCCCAATTTGGTGCAAATGCATTCACTAATACCACCTGCTCCCCCTCCAGTTTCCCACTGACCATAATATACCGACCTCCCATGTTCGAGACTATTCTACCCACCTCAAACACCACCCGCTTATTGATCAGGATCGCGACCCCTCTAGTCTTTGAATCTAGTCCCGAATGAAACACCTGGCTGACCCAGCCTTTCCTCAGTCTAACCTGGTCCATTACCTTAAGGTGCATCTCCTGCAACATTACCACATCCGTCTTCAATCCCCTAAGATGCGCGAACACACGTGCCCTTTTGACCGACCCATTTAACCCTCGAACATTCCAGGTGATCAGCCTAGTTGGGAGGCTCATTGCCCCCCCCCCCCCCCCCCCCTCCGCCGATCGGCCATCCCCTTTATTAGGCCCGCCACCAGCCCGTGATCCGCACCTCCACCAGTCCATCCCCAAGCAGTCCCCAACCTCCTCTCTGTCCCTCAGCCCAAGTCCCTCCCTTGCCAGCAGAACATTCACCCCTCCCCTCCAGCAACAACACCCTGTAACCCAATCCCTTTCCTAAACCAAACATATGCACCCCCTCCACTGCGCTTCCGAGAGCTAGCTCACCCAGCTAGCTTGGTGGCCCCCGTCCCTGGCGCCAGATAGTCTCCCACCTATTGATCCCTCCCCACCTCGTGCAAACAAACTCCAACATCAAACAATGCCCAACCGAAGAACACCAAGATCGAAACTAACACACCTCCATCCCCCAACAGTGCAAATGAAAACCTAAACTCACCCAGCTCTACTGCTGGTTCTAAGCAAAACGAGAAACATTTTACAAAAACGGAGAAACAAAACAGAGAAAATAGAAACACGAATGTTGCAGCCAAGTTCAAAAGTTCTCAGTCCTTCGTCAGCCCTTTCTTTCTTGCAAAGTCCAACGCGTCCTCAGGCGACTCAAAGTAAAAGTGCTGATCCTCATGCGTGACCCAGAGACTGGCTGGGTATAACAGTCCAAACTTCACCTTTTTCTTGAAAAGGATCGTCCTGATCTGATTGAAGCCTGCTCTCCTCCTGGCCACCTCCACGCTCAGGTCTTGGTAAACCCGCAGGATGCTATTGTCCCACTTACAGATCCGTGTCTGCTTCGCCCACTGCAGAATACGCTCCTTATCCGAGAACCTGTGGAATCTCACCACCATAGCCCTCGGGGGGTGGGGGGGGTCTCCCATTCGCAGCTTCTTCGCAAGTGCTCTGTGAGCCCTATCCACCTCCAAGGGCAGGGAGAATGCCCCATCCCAGCATGCCTGCGACGTATGCCCCAGCGTCCGTTCCTTCGGACCCCTCCTGACAATTCTTATGTTCTGCAGGCGGGACCTATTCTCTAGGTCCTCCACCTTCTCCAGAAGCTTCTTTTGCTGGTCCTTCAGCAACCCCGCCTCCAGCTCCACCGCGGTCTAATGCTCCTCCTGCTCAGCCAACGCCTTCTCCACCTTCTGGATCGCCCAATCCTGGGCGTCCAATCTGAGCTCCAGCCACTCAATCAATGCTTTTATCGGGTCCAAGCAGTCCCATTTCTGCGTAGCAAAGCCCTCCTGAATGACTTGCATCAGCTGCTCCATAGACTGCTGGGTCGACAAGCCAGAGGTTCGCCTCTCCGCCATGCTGTCTCCTGTTGCAACTACAGCCCAAGTCATCTCTGTCTTCTTATTTCTGCCCTTAAGAACACTTCTAGTCCTTTTCTCCATGCACCGAAGTGGGAATTCAGTAGAGAATTGCCACTGACATCCGTTCTACAATTCAAGTCCGTTAAAAGATCGGGGAAAAGGTCCAAAAGTCCGACCAGAGCGGGAGCCACCAAATGTACGACTTACTCCTACATAGCCACCACCGGATGTCCTTATTTCTGTAATCTTAAAGTCAAAGCGGACAATTAAAGGCTGGACAGAGTATCAAGATAAAAAAGCCAATTTATTCTCTATGACAGATAAACGTTTATCTCCCATGCTGGAGTGAGAGCAGTGCCTTCAGTTATTCCAATCTGTCAGCTCCAATATCTGTTGCACCAATTGGATGTTAATCAGGATAATTCAAAAAGGGTAAACAGGATGATTCAAAATCTTTCCAATAAGGAAAGATTAAATAGACTAGGCCTTTATTCTGTGGAGTTTATAAGAATGAGAGGTGATTTTATTCAAGCATACAAAATTCATACAGGGCTTGATAGGGAAGAAGTGGAGGGATCTTGTACAAGGGGAGGTCACTATTAGAGTAAGGGGAGCCCATTTAGGACTCTGATGAGGAGGAATTTCTTCACTCAAGACGGTGATGAATCTTAGGAGTTCTCTACTCCAGAGGGCTGTGGTGCTGTGGTCTACTCAGCTGTTAAGCGTATTCATGACTGAGATTGATAGAATTCAACATATTTGAAACATCAAAGGATAGTGCAGGAAAATGATGTTGAAGTGGAAGATCACTCATGACCTCATTGAATGGCGGAGCAGGCTCGACCGGCTGAATAGCCAACTTTTCCTATTTCATCTGTTCTTTTTTTTTTTAATTGGGTAGAACACCCAATTATTTTGTTTTTCCAATTAAGGGGCAATTTAGCGTGGCCAATTCACCTAATCTGCACATCTTTGGTTTGTGGGAGTGAAACCCACGCAGACATGGGGAGAATGTGCAAACTCCACACGGACAGTGACCCAGGGTCGGGATTCGAACCCGGGTCCTCAGCGCCGCACTCCCAGTGCTAATCACCGCGCCACCTGCCGCCCTTTCATCTGTTCTTATGTTAACAATTAAAAGAAAATCGTCGAAGAGATCCATGGGTTACCTCTTTCAAAAAGCCAGCATAAACATGATGTGCCAAATAGCCCCCTTTGTGAAATCCTAAGTCCCTGTCAATGATGGTACTTCACTGAAGATTTGCCTTATTTCAGATGAAGATCTGAATCTGCAGGTATTAAATTTGTGAATGGTGGACAAAATTTAAAGTATTTCCTGTTCAATTGGAAGACAGCTGACCCAGTGATTTGGTATATTTAAATTCTATTTTGCAGTCATTTCCAATTTTGCCAATATTGCACAGGCAGTTGAAAAGTAACTTGAGTAACAAAGAAGAAAACCTTCTCTCCAGCTTCAAGTAGCCTTTGGATAAAAGATCACCATCAATTTGACAAAACAATAGTTGAATAAGAAGCAACAGCTTTCACAAACAGGCTCATTTGTTAAAATCATAACCACCTTTTTCTTGAGATCTTCCAGTGTTGCCATGCTTTCTTCAAGTAGGGAGGCCATGAACTGGCCAGTATATTACTAATGTGGACATTTTGAGAAGGAATAACCTTTCAGTAATATTGCTCGTGTAGCCAAAGGAGGGAAAGCTGAAGTTTAATTTCATGGAATTGAAGACAAATTATTTGATCAGGTGGAAATTGCTTGAGTGGAATAAAACAAAGTAGGGATAATGGTTCGGTCCGGAATAACCCAAGTAGTGGTGTCTCAAAAAGATCTCTACTGTGTTGCGTGTTTCTTTTGCTGTGTCTTTTCTGTGGCTCTGTTCCAATTATGGCAATCAGTGAGTTTGCCCTTCTTTCTGTGTTATCTATGTCTTAATGCTTAGAGTCGCCAGGTATCAAATGATACCACCACAAGTTTCAACTGGCTATCGATCAAAGAGCCAAACACCAGTTAGTTAGTTCAAGGTCAAGGATACTTTATTTACACACAATTAGTCATGCAACATAAACATTACTAGTTAACTACACTTATTAGCTAACACAACCTGTACTTAACTTTGGGCACCCGGCTTAGGTCAGAAAACAGTGGCCGCTGTTCAATTCTGGATCTCTCGGGTTCGAAGGAGTAGCTGCTGCTCAGCTGGGCTCATCCGTCTGGTAGCGGGCGTTGAACTTGGACTCGCTTCTGGTGTTGCTACGATTGGCGATGACCGTGACCAGGGTACCAAGGCCAAGAGAAACATATGGCGAACTCTTCTTCTTATACTCGGGGGGGGGTTCGCGCTCTTTTGGGCGGTCCTTCGATTTGAGCCTTACTAATTGGGTGATCCCTGATCACCCTGTTCGATTCCTGAGCCAATAAGTGGGCGGGGATCTGGATGGCAGGGCGTGTCCCAAGCGGTCACTGACCCTGTTGTTTGCGTTTCCCTTGAACAGGGAGTGGCGCCGAAATGTCTGGGACTGTCTCGGTTGCTTGAGTACCAGTCCTTTGTTTTGGTGAAGATGGGTCATCAAATGCTAATCAGCCCGATTACAATGCTAATTGGACGGAGTTTCGATACCCCCTGGACTTCTGGCTTGTGAATATGCATTTCAGGCTCTGAGCCTGCCTGAGTCTTGGCTTGTCCATTTTACCCGGTAGGCTTTGCGAGTTTCTCTGTACCTAGTTGGAAGTGGCCATCCCAGATGGCTACAACTGTGACCTCAACTACTCCCTTATTTATCAATGATTTAAATGACGGAATAGAAAGCTACATATCCAGATTTTGCTAACAACATAAAATATGCGGAATTGTCAGCAGTGTAGATGAAGAATAAAACTGTACAGATAAATTGATATACCCATTCACTTAATCTGCTAAATCGATTTCAGTGGATGTAAATGTGAGGTTATCCATTTAGAACCTAAAAAGGATAGAACAGGGCACTTTTTGAATGGTGAACAGCCAGAAAAGGTGACATTCCAGGTACATATATAATTAAAATGTCAGCAGGTGTAAAATATAGTCTAAAAGGCTAATGAATTCTCCCCATGGCTGCGTGGGTCTCACCACCACAACCCAAAGATGTGCAGGGTAGGTGGATTGGCCACGCTAAATTACTCCTTCATTGGGGGAAAGGAAAGTTAATGGAATTCTGGCCTTTATGTCTAGAGCATTAGAATGCAAGAGAGTAGAAGTCATGCTTCAGTTATACAAATCCCTGGTTAAAACACACCTGGAACATTGAGAGCAGTTCTGGGGACTGCACCCTAGAAAAGATATTTGCCCCTTGATGGAGCGCAGCATGGATTTACCAGTGGTACCTTGACTCCAAAGGTTCGTATTGTGAGGAGAAATTACACAAAGCAAGGTGTATTCCCTGTAACTTAGAAAGTTAAGAGTGATTTGAACAAAGTTATAAATGTTTCAAGCAAAGATTAAGGTAGATAAACTGATTAGGGAGTTGAGGTGTAGGGGAAATTTGCTCTAATTTTTAGACTTTTGGGTGGAATTGGGGAACCCTCTACCTACAATAGTAGAAATTTGGACCTCTTCCACAAGCAAGTGTGTATGATTTGTTTATTTGCATGCTAAATGTACACCTATGCTGAAGCCCATGTTAGTTTTCCTTGTTTAGATTTTATGGGCCTGTTGCACAGTAGCACAGTGGTTAGCATTCACAGTGTCCGGGTCCCAGGTTCGATTCCTGGCTTGGGTCACTGTCTGTGCGGAGTCTGCACATTTTCCCTGCATCTGCGTGAGTTTCCTCCGGGTGCTCTGGCTTCCTCTCTCAAGTCCAGAAAGATGTGCTATTAAGTAATTTAGACATTCTGAATTCTCCCTCCGTGTACCCGAACAGGCGCAGTAATGTGGCGACTAGGGGCTTTTCACAGTAACTTCATTGCATTGTTGATTTCATAGAAATTTCATAGAATTTGCAGCGCAGAAGGAGGCCATTGAGCCCACTGAGTCTGCACTGGCCCTTGGAAAGAGCACCCTACTTAAGGCCCACGCCTCCACCTTATCCCCGTAACTCCACCTAACCTTTGGACATTCAGGGCAATTTAGAATGGCCAATCCACCTAACCTGCACATCTTTGGAAACCCACGCGCACACGGGGAGAACGTACAGACTCCACACAGGCAGTGACCCAAGCCGAGAATCGAACCTGAGACCCTGAAGCTGTGAAGTAACTGTGCTAACCATTATGCAAATTGATGTTAAATCAACTGTTAACTTTAAATCTGAGATTGATAGGTTTGTGGTAACCCAAGTTATTAAGGGATATGGGGGAAAGCATATGGAGTAAGGTACAGATCAGCCAAGATCTCATAAAATGGCCGAACCAGTTCAAGGGGGTAAATGGCCTATTCTGGTTCCTATCTAATATGGATTAGGTTTCGGTCATTTTTCATCCCCTTTTCAAACCTTAGCATTTAATATTTATTGACGTGGTAGGGCACCAGCTCAAACTAACTAATCAAGTCGGATGTAGGTGAGAAAGCGTATCAAAATAACATTTTGGTTTCCTGTTTAAAAACTTGGCTATTGATTTTGAGGAAGTAATTATAGAACATAGAAAAATACAGCACAGAACAGGCCCTTCGGCCCTCGATGTTGTGCCGAACCTTTGTCCTAGATTAATCATAGATTATCATAGAATTTACAGAGCAGAAGGAGGCCATTCGGCCCACCGAGTCTGCACCGGCTCTTGGAAAGAGCACCCTACCCAAGGTCAACACCTCCACCCTATCCCCATAACCCAGTTACCCCACACAACACTAAGGGCAATTTTGGACAATAAGGGCAATTTATCATGGCCAATCCACCTAACCTGCACATCTTTGGACTGTGGGAGGAAACTGGAGCACCCGGAGGAAACCCACGTGCACACGGGGAGAACACGCAGGCTCCGCACAGACAGCGACCCAAGACGGCGTTGCGTAAATGAAGTCAACTGCGCGTGCGCTGATTGGCCGGCGCCAACCCGCGCATGCGCGGTTGCCGTCCTCCCCGAGGCCGCCCCGCAAGAAGATGGTGGATGGATCTTGCGGGGCGGCGGAGGAAAGGAGATTCTCCTTTAAAGAGGTTGGCCCGGCCTCCCCCCGCCCCCACAGCCCCCCCCCCCGCCCCCTCCCCCAGCGTTCCCGCACAGTTCCCGCCAGCAGCAACCAGGCGTGGATGGCACCGGCGGGAATCTGTCGTGTCGGAGCGGCCGCTCGGCCCATTCGGGCCGGAGAATAGCGGGGGTACCGGAGAATCGCTGTTGTGAGTGTCTCGGGCGATTCTCTGGCTGGCGCGCGCAGAACTCGACGGGGCCGTTCTCGCCGGTTGGGGGAATGGCGGGACGGCGTCAGAATGGCGTCACGCGATTCAATGACGTGGCCGGCGATTCTCCCAACCGGCACGGCCTCGGAGAATCGCGCCCATCATTTCGGTAATGTGTTTTTATAACATAGATATTTGATTTAAAATAAGACGCATCATTCATGTCACAGAAGGAAGGGTAGGCAACAGAACTTGAAACCGTACCCTAATATGTATTTCAGCCTTCAGGAAAGAAAATTAAGGCAGAGGGAAAATACAAGTGAGACTGCTGGTTAGCAGCAAGCTTTTAAGTAAACATTTTGTATTATGTGTTTCTTGGTCTTCAGTAATTTGTACTACTTGCTAGGGTTAAAAGGATTAAATTGTGAGGATAGGTTGCAGAGATTAAGCTCCTGTTCCCTTGAGTGTAGAAGATTAAAGGCTGATCTAGTTGAGGTGTTTAGGATGATTAAATGATTGGATCATTATTTTCCTCTTTCAACACTATTTCCTCTGGTGGGAGAATCCTGGACGAGTGGGGAGACCCTTAAAAGGGGACTTTGAAATATATCGCCGTTCCTTCACTGTCGCTGGGGCAACATCCTGGAACTCCCTCCCTAGCAACATAGTCGGGGTACCTGCACCTCAAGGACTGCAGCGGTTCAAGAAGGCAGCTCACCACCACCTTCTAGAAGGCAACTAAGAATGGGCAATAAATGCTGGCCTAACCAGCGATGCCCACAGTTAGTTAAAATTGAGATTGATAGATTATTGTTACGCACTGGTAATAAGGGTGATGCAACCAAGGTGAGTAGAGTTCAGTTACAGATAAGCTATGATCTAATTGAATGGTGGACCAGTCACGAGGGCCTAATAGCCTACTTCTGTGGTATTACAAAGAACAATACAGCATCGAAATAGGCCCTTTGGTGCTCCAAGCCCGTACCGGTCATGATACCATCCTTGGCCAAAATACTCAGCACTTCCTTGTGCCGTATCCCTCTATACCGACCCTATCCATGTACTTGTCAATATGCCTTTTGTACGCCGTTAATGTATTCCTGCGTTAACTGTATTTTCTGATCTTAAACGATTGCTATTTGAGCAAAACACCATCGGGATGGTTTACATCTGTAATTTGATTTGCAAAACTGATTTACTTTATGTGCAGTGAATGGCACTTTACAACTGTGCTCCAATAGATGAATAAAGAACATTAAAAAATGGATATTGTTGAATGGATAATTTAACCGAAAATGTTACACACCTGGTAAATGAATGCAGCTTTACTCACTGGACAATATCTAATCCATGATCAAAGTCAACTCTACTTGCAACAAAGCTAAGCTACGCTATATGCTATTTATTTTGAGTTGCAATTGATTTTTCAGAACAATCTTTAATGGTCTGTGTGTTTATATTTTGGGACATATATTTGTTCAACACCAAACCAAGTTTGATATTGTAACTTCTGGAAAGCGTGCTTTGTGATAGTGAAGTTTAGTTTCACAGGATGTTTTTAAATTGTAGCGTGTAGAGGAGTTATTTTCAGATCTGTTGGAAATGGAAGAAAGCCCTGACTAATGGAAACATCAATTTTAAATAACCTGTTTGGATTTAATACTTAAAAGGCACGACTGTAGCTTCAGAACTAAATTAACGTAGATTGCATACATTTTCCTGCAGGCAGAGGAGAAAGCAGATGCATTAAATAAAGAACTACTCATGACCAAGCAGAAGTTAGTGGATGCAGAAGATGAAAAGAAGAGATTGGAAAATGAAGCCACTCAGGTAATTGAATTGTACCACTCTACACGTCTTATTCTTCACTTGTTCAAATATTTTGTGGTTTAAATTACTGGCGAGACATGCAATGATGGCTCCATGGGTAAATGCAGCAAAATGCACAGAAAGGATTTTCTGAACCCCTGGTTATGGCACTGAGGGAGTCGAGGAACTGGAAGGGGTTGGTGCGGGGTGGGGAGGAGCATAGGGTGTCGCTCTATGCGGACGACCTGCTACCATATGTGACGGACCCGGTGGGGTAATGCCGGAGGTAATGAAGATCCTTAGGGAATTTGGGGATTTCTCAGGGTACAAGCTCAACATGGGGAAGAGCGAGCTGTTCGTGGTTCACCCAGGGGAGCAGGAGAGGGGGATTCGCGAGCTCCCACTAAAAAGGACAGAGAGGAGTTTCAGGTATTTGGGGGTCCAGGTGGCCAGGAGCTGGGGGGCCCTGCATAGGCTTAATTTCACAAGGCTGGTGGAGCAAATTGAGGAGGCGTTCAAGAGGTGGGACGCGTTGCCGCTGTCCTTGGCGGGTAGGGTGCAGTCAGTCAAAATGACGGTGCTCCCAAGGTTTTTGTTACTGTTCCAGTGCCTCCCCGTGTTTATCCCGAAGGCCTTTTTTAGGCGGGTCAACAGGCGTATAATGAGGTTTGTGTGGGCACGAGGGACTCCGAGGGTGAGATGGGTGTTCCTGGAGCAGAGTAGAGATGGGGGGGGGGCTGGCGCTGCCCAACCTCTGTGGGTACTACTGGGCCGCCAATGCGACGATGGTGCGTAAGTGGGTAATGGAGGGGGAGGGGGCTGCATGGAAGAGGCTGGAGACGGCGTCTTGTGTGGGTACGAGTCTGGGGGCACTGGCAACGGCGCCGCTGCCGTTCCCTCCAAGGAGGTATACCACGAGCCCGGTTGTGGCGGCTGCCCTCAAAATCTGGGGGCAGTGGAGGCGGCACAGGGGGGAAGTTGGGGCCTCGGTGTGGACCCCAATACGGGGGGACCACCGATTCGTCCCAGGGAGAACAGATGGAGGGTTTTCGGGGTGGCACAGCGCAGGGATACGAAGGTTGGGGGACCTGTTTGTGGACGGGAAGTTCGCGAGCCTGGGTGAGCTGGAGGAGAAGTATGGGCTCCCCCCGGGGAACACCTTCAGGTACTTACATGTAAGGGCAATTGCCAGGCGGCAGGTAGTGGAATTCCCGCGGCTGCTGCCACGCACGGTACAGGACAGGGTGCTCTCGGGGGGGGGGAGGGGGGGGGAATCTCGGAAACATACCATGTGATGCAGGAGGAGGAGGCCTCAGTGGTGGAGGTGAAAGGTAAGTGGGAGGAGGAATTGGGAGAGGAGATTGAGGAAGGGACGTGGGCAGATGCCCTAGGGAGGGTGAACTCTTCCTCATCGTGCGCGAGGCTCAGCCTCATACAGTTTAAGGTGCTGCACAGGGCACACATGACCGGGTCAAGGATGAGCCGGTTCTTTGGGGGCGAGGACAGGTGTGTTAGGTGCTTGGGGAGCCCAGCGAATCACACCCATATGTTCTGGGCATGCCCAGCGCTGGAGGAATTTTGGAGGGGTGTAGCGAGGACGGTGTCGAGGGCGGTAGGTTCCAGGGTCAAGCCGGGCTGGAGGCTCGCAATATTTGTGGTGGCAGAGGAGCCGGGAGTGCAGGAGGTGAAAGAGGCCGGTATTCTGGCCTTTGCGCCCCTGGTAGCCCGGCGGAGGATTCTTCTTCAGTGGAAGGTTTCGAGGTCCCCAAGCGTGGAATCCTGGATCAACGATAAGGCGAGGTTTAGTAAGTTGGAGAGGGTGAAATTCGCCTTGAGAGGTTCGGTACAAGGGTTCTTTAGGCGGTGGCAACCGTTCTTAGACTTCCTGGCAGAACGGTCGACATTGGTCAATGGCAGCAGCAACTCGTTTGGGGGGGGGGGGGTGTTACTTTATTTTTGTTATTTACACTGGGGGGTCTGAGGGGGTGTATATATTTGTTGTGCTAAGTCGGGGTGTTAATGTTAATTTATTATTTATGTATAGGGGGGAGGGGGGGTATGGAGGGTTGCTTTTTTGGACTGTGTTTTGTACTTAACCCTGTTGGGTTTCTTTTTCAGTTTGTTATTGATATTTTATGAAAACCTTAATAAAAATTATTTTTTTTTAAAAAGAAAGGATTTTCTGAGGCCGACAGTCTTGGGTTACTGATTGTAACCAAGGTCGTCATGGGCAAGAGATTGATTGTCAAATTGGTTTCCGCCTCGCCAGACTAGAGATAGGAAAATAGTGTACAGTGTCTCCTCTTGATCAGTACCAAGCATTCCATACTGGATGGTATGAACTCATGTTTTGTGCTCCGCGATTGCAGTCTGTTCAATTGAATAAATCTATTAGCATATTCTTACCTGGTTGATATGAAGAATTCTTGGAAACCTTATCAGAGAGCTACCCCTCCATGAAACCATACTTTACCTAACACAACTTGCTAGTATCAGGAAAAGAATCAAGGGTTAAATGAGACGACTGGTTAAAGACAGTCTTTTGAATAAACATTCTTGGTGAATAAACATCCCTGGTGTTCAGTAATGTTAATATTGGGAAACTCATGTCAATAGATAATTTTGCACAAATTTATTGTCTTTTTGATCTTGTTTCTTGGATGAGCATTTTGCAAACATGGATTACATTTATCGATTTTGATAGATTTGAAAATATTATTTTTAAATTCTCCACACCTATTTCCATAGAATCTCTACAGTGCAGAAGGAGGTCAGTTGACCCATCCAGTCTGCATCGACTCCACGAAAGAACACTCTACCTAAGCCCTCTGCCCCACCCTATCCCGTAACTCAGTGTATTGACCATGGCCAATGCATCTAACCTGCATATCTTTGGACTGTGGGAGACCTGACCACCCGGAGGAAACCCACGCAGACCTATTTTGATAGTTTTCTGTAAACTTTGCAATAAAAATCCGTACCACAACAGCTCAAGTGTTCCTTGGGTAGTTGCAGCTTATGATTCAATCAGTTGGCTAAATTTTTAAGTTATGCTAAAAATATTAGTAATTGATATCATTGTGGTACCAGCCAAGTTTCAGGATGTCAATTTTCTCTGTCTGAGTATTCTACAAGAGCAGCATCAGTTGTGTCTTGGTTTCAATTCTATATATGGTTCTACCTTTTATAGCTGAAGGAGATGTGCCGGAGAGAACTAGACAAAGCAGAATCAGAAATCAAGAAAAACAGCTCAATCATCGGCGATTACAAGCAGGTCTGTAGAACCCAAGAGGTTTATTGCAGTTAATTCTTTGGTCAAAGTTGGAAAACAGATGATGCCAAGGGATTGTTGCTTGTTGAGAGGCGTTGCTTAGAAACTAATGAACATAAGAAGATGTAGAGCACAGCCTGAAAGAAATCCTGCAATGCCCATGAAAATGCCATTTTTGAAATATACAGTCTGTGTGAACCCTGTAAATTTGAAATGCAAACAGAAAATGCTGGAATTAAGCAACAGCTCCTTTGGCATCAGGACTAGAAGAGAGGTTGCTATTTCAGGTGGAGAACTATTGCCAGAACAGTTTTCTGTTTTATGCCAGTTTCCCTCTTAAATACTGCTGCTTTTTTATTCACTGCTCTATTTCTGGGATGCTGGAAATTGTGTATTGTGCATTTCCTTATAACCTCATTTAAGAAATGGGGCTGCTCATGTTACTGGAGTGATGTCAGAGTGTGGGTGGAGCTGAGCTCTACTTCTGCTTTTTTAGTTTCAGTTTGAGAAAGCTTGGGTGAGTCTGTGAGCAGCACTGCTGGTGATCTCTGCCGTGAAGGACTATCTCTTAATCATTTGGTGAATTCAGAAGAATTGTAAATGATTTCAGTATTGAATATAAATCTAATGTGCTCCTGTTTAGAGGTTTGTTAAGTTTTTGGATGTTAAAAGAACAGCATACAGATTACTTAGTGTTGTATTCTTTGGGGGGTGTACTTGAATTAATGGTTGCTAAGATAGTCACTGTTTGTTTTAAGAAGGTTAACTTGAGTTCATAGAATAAACATTGTTTTGTTTTAAAAACCACTGGTCCATTTTCTGCTGTACCATACCGTAGAGTATGCCGTGTGCTCCCCATACCACAATCTATTAAAAGTTATGGGTCAGGTGAACTCCATGATACACTTTGGGATTCTCTAAATCCTGACCCATAACAATTGGGGGCTCGAGGGGGATAAATGTTTTTCTATTGGATTGGCTTTGTTAACTTAAAGACAGTGAGGGGTGAGCATATTGTGGTTGCTTTTCAGGTGTGGTATTTTAGTTTAAGTGGGGAGTGTATTGTGGACAATGGCTCTTTCAGAGGCTCAGAAGTTTTTGGGGGTGGAGACGGTCACACGCAGTACCTTATGGACAGAGACTAAAAGCAGACTTAAATTTGGCAAAAACATTGCAGTTAACGTTACCTGACAAAATGCGAAAAGATGAGGTCATTATGGCAATTGCTAATCATTTAAAGTTGCCTGAGATACAATTTGACTCATTGGAAATGGCAAAAGTTCAGTTGCAAATTAAACAAATGGAACATGAGAAAGAATTAAAGCAGCTTGAATACGAAAGAGAGAGAGAGGAAAAAGAAAAGGAGAGAGAAGAAAGGAGGAAAGAAAGAATAGCCGTAGCAGAAGAAAAAGAAAGGGAGATACAGATCAAGGAAAAAGATAAAGAGAGAGAGTTTGAACTTCAGAAAATGGCCATGAAACATGACAGACAGTTAAAATTGGCAGACGTAAAGGGAAACGTACAGTTGGATGTTAGTGATGAGGATAGCGTCAAAGTCAAAGGCTTGATAGGGATCTATTTAAATATGTCCAAGCATTGCCAAGGTTTGACGAGAAGGAGGTAGAAGCCTTTTTCATTTCATTTGAGAAGGTAGCTAAACAGGGCATGTGGGTATTACTGATTCAAACAAAGCTGGTAGGTAGGGCTAGTGAAGTGTTTGCATCACTACCGGAGGAGGTATCTGGGACGTATGAGGAGGTGAAAAAAGCCATCTTAGGTGCATATGAACTAGTGCCTGAAGCCTACAGACAAAGGTTTAGAAATTTAAGGAAAGAATTTGGTCAAACATACATGGAGTTTGAAAGGATCAAACAGAGTAATTTTGATAGGTGGATAAGGGCTTTGAAAATAGATCAAACGTATGAAGCTCTCAGAGAAATTATACTTTTGGAGGAGTTTAAAAATTCAATTCCTGATGTAGTGAGAACTAATGTGGAAGAGCAGAGGGTTAAAACTGCGAGATTCGCAGCAGAAATGGCAGATGATTATGAATTAGTTCATGAATCAAAGTTTGGTTTACAACATCAGTTTCAGCTTGTGAGGAATAGAAACTGGGGACATGAGAAATACTCAAGTGGTAGTGGTAAAGGTGATCTGTTGGGAGATGTTAAGGAGAATACCTCAGACTAAAAAGGAAATCCAGGAGGGTGGAAGAGACATGAAAAGTTTCAAATGTTTTCACTGTAATAAACTAGGCCATGTAAAGTCACAGTGTTGATGGTTGAAGAAAAGCACTGGGAAGGCTGATGTGGTAAAACAGGATAAGACAGTGGGGTTTGTTAAAGTGGTAAAGGAAAGCCCAAGTGAAGTGAAGGAGGTGCAAAAGATTGTACAACCTGATCAAGAGATGATTGATAAGAAGGTGCCTGATCTCTTTAAAGAATTTACTTGTGTGGGTAAAGTTTACTCATGTGTATCAGGAGGAGCAGGTAAAGAAGTCACAATTTTAAGAGATACGGGAGCTAGTCAATCTTTAATGGTAAGAGATGAGGAGCTATATAGGTTGGGAAGAATGTTGCCAGAAAAGGTGGTAATATGTGGAATGCAGGGTGAGAGGAGTAGTGTTCCATTATATAAGGTAAGGTTGGAAAGTCCAGTGAAGAGTGGTGAAGTGGTAGTCGGAGTAATCGAGAAACTATCTTGTCCAGGAATACACTTTATCTTGGGTAATGATATAGCTGGACCGCAAGTGGGAGTGATGCCTACTGTGGTTGATAAACCAGTGGAAAATCAGACAACTGAAGTGTTGAAGGACGAATATCCTGGGATTTTTCCAGATTGTGTGATAACAAGGTCGCAAAGTCACAGGTAAAGACAAGAGGAGAAATCAAAGAGTGAAGATGAAGTGGAAGTGCAATTATCAGAAACGATTTTTGATCAGATGGTTGAAAAAGAACAAGAATAGATGGAGGATAAACAGATATTTTTAGTTCAGGAAAATTGGCAGAGTTACAACAAAAAGATATAGAAATAAAACGGATGTATCAGAAAGCATACACGGAAGAGGAATCTGAGTGTATACCAGAGTGCTATTACCGTAAAAGTGATGTCTTGATGAGAAAATGGGAGACCTTTACATATGCAGGTGGATGAAAAGTGGGCAGAAGTTCATCAAGAGGTATTGCCGGTAGGGTATAGAAAGGAGGTGTTGCGAGTTGCACAAGAGGTACCAGTGGGAGGTCATTTGGGGATAAGGAAAACTCAAGCTAAAATCCAAGAACATTTTTATTGGCCTGGACTACATAAAGATGTTAAATTTTGTCAATCATGTCACACATGTCAAGTGATAGGGAAACCCCAAGCAGTGATAAAACCAGTGCCCTTAATACCCATTCCAGCATTTGAGGAACCTTTTACAAGGGTCCTAATTGATTGCGTAGGACCGCTTCCTAAAACAAAAGTGGGAATCAATATCTTTTGATTATAATGGATGTGTCTACTAGGTTTCCAGAGGCCATTCCAGTACATAATATTACAGCTAAAAAGATTGTGGAGGAGTTACTTAAAATTCTTTACTAGATACGGACTACCCACAGAAATACAATCGGATCAAGGATCAAATTTTACTTGAGGTTATTCAAAGAAGTAATGGATATCTTAGGAATAACACAATTTAAATCAACTGCCGACCATCCAGAATCGCAGGGAGCGTTAGAAAGGTGGCATCAGACATTAAAGACAATGTTGATGGCTTACTGTCAAGATTATCCAGAGGATTGGGATAACGGAATTCCACTCGTACTGTTTGCAATTAGGGATGCTCCTAATGAGTCAAACAAATTCAGTCCTTTTGAACTAATTTTTGGTCATGAGGTAAGAGGACCACTTAAATTGATTAAGGAAAAATTGGTGGGTGAGAAATTGGAAATTACGTTATTGGATTACGTGTCAAATTTTAGGGAAAGATTAAATAGTGCAGGTGAATTGGCTAGACAACTTTTGAAAGTTGCACAAAATGTGATGAAACGGGTCGCGGACAAGAAATCCAAAGTTCGTAGTTTTGCCAGTGGAGATAAAGTGTTAGTGTTGTTACCAGTGGTAGGTGAATCTTTAAAAGCTAGGTTTTGTGGATCTTATCAGATTGAAAGGAAATTAAGTGAGGTGAATTATGTGGTAAAAACACCAGATAGAAGGAACAATCACCGAGTGTGTCATGTGAATATGCTTAAAAGGTACTTTGAAAGGGGAGAGAAAAAGGAGGTTTTAATGATTCTAACTCAAAGTGACGAACCAAATCCAGATGACTGTGATTTTGACATAGCTCAAATTAAACTGGAAAATGATGATCTTAAAAATTGGGCTAAATTGGTGAGTTACCTTCCAGAGGAAAAACAAACTGACCTGAAAGAGTTATTGATATCACATGGGCAAGTTTGTGGAGATAAATTGGGAAGTACTAAAATGGCTATACATGATGTAGATGTGGGAAATGCTGTTCCAATCAAATAACATCCATATAGACTTAACCCTTTAAAATTGGCACAGGTTAACAAAGAGATTGAGAGTATGCTTAAAAATGGCATAATTGGAGTGGGTTTCAGCCAATGGAGCTCACCCATAGTGAAGGTACCTAAACCAGACGGTACCCAACGGTTGTGTGTGGACTATAGATAGGTTAATGCAGTTACAAGAACTGACTCTTATCCTATCCCACGTTTGAAGGATTGCATTGAGAAAGTGGGACAATGAGCTTTTATTTCCAAATTGGATTTACTTAACGGTGTTTGGCAGATTATCCGAAAGGGCGAAGGAGATTTCAGCTTTTGTGACTCCAGATGGTCTATACCAATTCAAAGTAATGCCATTTGGCATGAAAAATGCCCCAGCCACATTTCAACGGTTAACTAACAAAGTCGTTTCAGGATTACCCAATTATGCTGTATACATCGACGATCTGGTCCATTTTCAGCCAGACATGGACAGAACATTTGAAACATCTGATGGAGGTACTCGATCGAATTCTGGAGGCGGGTTTGGTGATAAACCTAGCCAAAAGTGAATTTGAAAAGCCCAAATCACTTTCCTTGAGTTTTCGATATCCTCGAGGCAAAGGGAAATAATGCGATTTCTTGGCATGAGTGGATTTGTTCGAACATGTTTGAAAAGGTTTTCATAGATAGATCATAGACTTTACAGTGCAGAAGGAGGCCATTCGGCCCATTGAGTCTGCACCGGCTCTTTGAAAGAGCACCCTACCAAGCTCACACCTCCACCCTATCCCCATAACCCAGTAACCCCACCCAACACTAAGGGCAATTTTGGACACTAAGGGCAATTTAGCATGGCCAATCCACCTAACCTGCACATCTTTGGCCTGTGGGAGGAAACCGGAGCACCTGGAGGAAACCCACGCACACACGGGGAGAACGTGCAGGCTCCGCACAGACAGTGACCCAAGCCGGGAATCGAACCTGGGACCCTGGAGCTGTGAAGCAATTGTGCTAACCACTATGCTACCGTGCTGCCCACGTTTTGTAGCGTGATTGCCCCACTGATGGATTTGCTGAAGAAACGTCGAAAATTTCAATGGACAGCGGAGTTTCAACAGGCATTTGACTGCCTGAAAGCTGTGATAACCAATGCTCCTGTGTTGGAGAATTACAATCTGTGATCAAATTGAACTAAAGTATCTGACTTTAAAGAGACATGCCGAGGCGTAGAGAATTGGACGGATCGTGCAAAGACCTTCTTGTTCAACGAGACTGTCAATCATGAAGGATTTCCATTGGAAGAAGAACGAAAAGAAAAATTGACTATATTATTATACATGTTTGCATGTGTTGTCGTTTGAAACGATAAAGTATATTTACTGTGTGCATTTCTTAAAGGATGGTGAAAAGGTGAAAAATGAAACGATCTTGAAGTTGATGGTTTATTTTGTTTTCTTGGGGGGGTGGGGGGGGAGGTGTCATGTGAAAGTACTCTTTAAGAAATGAGTGTTTAAGAAATGTACCTTTAAGAAATGGAGCTGCTCATGTTACTGGAGTGATGTCAGAGTGTGGGTGGAGCTGAGCTCTACTTCTGCTTTTTTAGTTTCAGTTTGTGAAAAGCTTGGGTGAGTCTGTGAGCTGCACTGCTGGTGCTGCCATGAAGGACTATCTCTTAATCATTTGGTGAATTCAGAAGAATTGTAAATGATTTCAGTATTGAATATAAATCTAATGTGCTCCTGTTTAGAGGTTTGTTCAGTTTTTGGATGTTAAAAGAACAGCATACAGGTTACTTAGTGTTGTATTCTTTTGGGGGGTGTACTTGATTTACTGGTTGCTAAGATGTTCACTGTTTGTTTTAAAAAGGTTAACTTGAGTTCATAGAATAAACATTGTTTTGTTTTAAAAACCACTGGTCCATTTTCTGCTGTACCATACCTGTAGAGTAGGCCGTGTGCTCCCCATACCACAAACTATTAAAAGTTGTGGGTCAGGTGAACTCCATAATACACTTTGGGATTCTCTAAACCCTGACCCATAATAGAAGCCAGTTACATTATTTGTGCTGCATTTGGCGTTTCTCTCCATTAGTGAGATGGTGTGCCATATTAAATGGATCTAGTAATGCAGTGGTGTAAAATTAGACTTTCAAGACAGAGATCATGCGTTTAAATCCCACCATCATCCCATTCAATAAATCTGGTACTTTCAGTATCAGCAGCCATGAAAGCTGCTGGATAATTATAAAAATCAAACTATTCCCCACTGGCTTGCTGCCCGCACCCCCCCCCCCCCCCCCCCCAAAAAAAACCTTCCTTGTGTGCAGATGACTGCCGTTCCACTCTACCTAGTTGTCTCTTGCTGTCCTCTGATGAGGACCTACTACGGCACTCTTATTTTTACAAACCGGTGCTTTCAAGTAGACAGCCCACCACCACCTCAGGTCAATGAATGTGACCTTGCCACTGTCACTCTGAAGGTTTCTCTTTCAATTATTATGATCCTTCTGAAAACTGCTCTACTGGAGTAGATGAGTTAGTGACAAGTAGCTCTTCTAAGAAATTCTTTGGGTATCAGCCCCATATTTTTATAGTCCTTGTTCATTTATAATTTTTTTTAACACTTATCCTTTACTTGCATGTAATAATTTGTACA
Organism: Scyliorhinus torazame; assembly: GCF_047496885.1. Lineage (NCBI taxonomy): Eukaryota > Metazoa > Chordata > Chondrichthyes > Carcharhiniformes > Scyliorhinidae > Scyliorhinus > Scyliorhinus torazame. The sequence goes on from NC_092728.1 coordinate 77,455,232, forward strand.
TTGGGATATATTGTGGAAATCTAGGATCTTATCTTATTCCTGTCGGGCATTCTTATTATACGAATCTTTACAGATTCAGGTATTTAAATGAGTTTGCTTCTCATAGGATTACTTCCCTATTGTAATTTGTCCATGAATTGGGAAGCCTTTCTCCTTTGTGAGTGCAGAATTGTTTCTATTTTGTATATGCTTTCTATTTTAAGCTTTGTATGGATCATGCCAAATATTGGTGATGTTTAAGGTGATGCTTGAAGCTGCAAAATACATGTTCCATTTTGCCCTTTTTCGCCCCGCAAACAGGGTTGACAATCAGTGATCTAAATATTAAAAATCACTTCCTATTTCCAAACCTTCACATTGTCTTGATTTTTCATTGTACTCGTCTATCAACATTTATCATGTTGCGAGATGAATATTTTCTTTCAATTTTCCTGTTAACTTTTACAATGTAGTTGCAGGTCCTGGCCACTAAAAGGCACTGAGGAACATCTTTTCATTGTGTCTCAGTTCAGTCAACTCGAATATTAAATTTTGAATTCATCAACTGACCATGAACACCTCATTATATAAAGTGAAGTCTTGTAAGATAATTTGCCTTTTGTCAATTAGCATTGGATGCAGGTTGCTAGACTGTTGTTATTAATCTGAAGTGCCATATACTGTACGCAGTGGTGAAAAGGTTATAGTTTTACTCTTCCTGAGTCTTCAATGTCCTTTTTATAGATCTGCTCCCAATTGAGTGAGAGGTTGGAAAGGCAACAATCGGGAAATAAAGCTGAGTTGGAACAAATTCGGGTGAGTCTCTGCCCAGTGTAAATTCATTTCTGGTAAATAAATAGATGAATATTCTTGGATTGATTTTGTTTCAATGACAGGGAAACAAAGATCCAAATTTGCAATTTTGTTTTGATTTAAAAGAAATAGCTTGTGGCAAAACGCACTGGGAGATCAATGAATGGAGCATGAATGGTGTTATATTGGTCTGGAACTATAGTTACTTACAGTGAGCTGATTGAAGATGTGCCATCATGGAGAGATGCACAATGAAAGACAATGCTTTCCTGTCTGAAGCAAGGATTTGAGAGCAGCTGTAATTTTAAGAACCTCTTTGTGCCAGGATAGACAGCAACCTTGATGGCCTGTGCCAGTGGGTGCGAGTAATGAGGAACTTTGAAATTAAATATGTATTTATTGGGCCCAAAGTTTAAAATAAAATTCATGAATGTATTGTCAGGAAAACCAATTTAAATTAGTATGGCTACATATTACATCCTTATAAATGATGGAAGTTAGCCGACCCTGTTAATATTTAAGACCTAAAATGTAACTTAAATTATCAGTGCTCCATGTAGATTTTCACCAATACAATTGGTTAAACCTCAGTTAAGCTGTGTGTTTTATCTATAAAATTAATTGATGTCATTCAGGAGAATATGTGTAAAGATACATATTGGTTATGAATCCACATACAAAAGTGAAAGAGGTTAGGGGGTGGTACAGTGGTTCGCATTGCTGCCGCACGGCACCGAGGACCCGAGTTCGATCCCGGCCCTGGGTCACTGTCCGTGTGGAGTTTGCAAATTCTTCCCGTGTCTGCGTGGGTCTCACCCCACAACCCAAAGATGTGCAGGGTAGGTTGATTGGACAGGCTAAATTGCCCCTATATTGGGGGGGGGGGGGGGGGGGAATAATTGGGTACTCTAAATTTATAAATAAAAGTGAAAGAGATTAAACAACCAAGTCTTTCTTTTATTTTTGTGGAGGGCTGTATAGCTCTTTCCAGAATGCAGTTGGAAACTGGCTGCATTTGTTGCAACGATGTGCATGCGCAGTGCTAGTGCTTTACTCTTGTTATGTCACTATGAGCAACAGCGGCCATAAATATAAACAAGGAGCAACATGGCAGCGCTTTTACTCAGCTTATTTCGGGAACGGAGGCCAGTGTACAGGAATGTTTTTACTCTCTCCACCTTCTTTGTGAGAAGTCTCTGCCTCCCTCCCATCCCCACACTTACCATTAGTGGTGTCCATCCTGGAGTTTTCATTTGTGAGCCTCAAGCTAACCTGTTAACAGGGATGGGAAGGCTGACCACCCCCGCCCCCATCCACCTGCTCTATGAGCTCCAGATGAGGTCGCCCGTCTTGCCGCTTTTTCAAAAAACAATCTTTGTTCCGGGCAACTTAATGACTGAGGATGAACTTGGGAGCTTGGTTCCTGCTCCTGCCCATTGTCTCCCTGCACTCCTTCCAACCTGCCTAATGCTTGAAATGCCTGTCAATCAAACGGTTGCCATAGCATTTCGTCCCTGGTCAGAAAAAGCTGGGCATGGTGATGCCGAGGCCCCGGGTTCGATCCCGGCCCAGGTCACTGTCCATGTGGAGTTTGAACATTCTCCCAGAGTTTGCGTGGGTCTCTCTCCCACAACCCAAAAGATGTGCAGGGTGGGTGGTTTGGTCACACTATATTGCCCCAAAATTGGGGGAAAAGCAAATTGAGTTCACTAAATTTAAAAAAAAAGAAAAAGCTGGGTGCAGCGGAGTGACATCATTGGAGACCGGCGCAGGCGCGGAGCAGTGCACAGATGGTGGCCATCTTGCAGTGGGAGGAGACCGTGTTGGCAACCTGAGTTCCTGCCCTATTTTTTATGTGTGTCAATCTTGCTCCATGATGCCTTGTTTTCACAATCAAATTATTTCTTAAACTTTGTGGTGTCTTCAAGTGCCGAAAGACACGCAGTTTAGGTAATTTGGACATTCTGAATTCTCCCTCTGTGTATCCGAACAGGCGCTGGAATGTGGCGACTAGGGGCTTTTCACAGAAACTTCATTGCAGTGTTAATGCCAGCCTACTTGTGGCAATAAAGATTATTATTATTATGTAACCAGATTAGGTTATGAATTTTCTGTGAACGCTGAGTTCAGTTTTCCAATGTTAATTACTCGGCAATAGAAGAACCAAACTGTAAAACGTCTTGAAAGTTTATAAACAGAATTAGCTTTTGCATTGAAATGTAATTACTGTGCTTGGGTTTTATTTTTAAGTGAAATATGCACGTTTTAAAGATTGTGCTGTACTCTTGGAATCTAAAATCTAAAAATCACAATGACTAAATGTCACCGTAAACCATTTAGTTTGGGTGAAGTTATACACTGGAGCTCAGCCCTCTGTCCTTTTGAGAACCGAAAGGTTTTCACTTCTATAAAACACAAATATGCTTCCAAAAGCTAATACTATATCAAAAGTGAAAAGTTAATGTTATATTGAAATGAATGGCCACATAACTTTGTAAACGGAATATTTCTGACCTTATAATGAATTTATAATCTTTTTCTAGTGGGAAATGTGAGCGCCTTCCCTCAGCACCGACCCCTATTAGGCCAATGAGTCTGTCCAGTGAATAGCAGAATCATACAAAATAGAAAAGGCACTGCAATTTCTCTCAGACCCAGAATTCGGGTCAGAAAAGTGAGAGGTTCCTGGAAATTTGTATGCCTGCGTATTTAGAGATGGAGATGAGACTGAGCTCAGCAGCGATGATCTTCATAATCCACCTGCTGGTGCTTGAAAGGCAAAATTCAATAAGGTGTAATAACCAGTTAGGTGAGATAATAATGAGCACTTGGCACTCACGGAACCACAGCCCAGTGAGGAGCTAATGCCTTTGTCTGGGTACCGAGGAAAGTTAGAAGAAAGGAAGGTTACCTCCTTTCAAAGAAGGTTCACTGGGTCAGTCCTACAGCAACAAATGTTGCATTTTGTGATGAGTGATTCTTTGAATCAGCATTTGAATCAACATGCAGAAAACACTAGCTGCAGTCTGCGCCTGCTGTTTGCTGGAATTGGCTTGAGTTTTCTTCCTCTGTTGTCCAACTGGTGCTCCATAATGGTGGCTTCTCATAAAATGGAACTAATGAGGGAAACAAACTATCAGTAGTATTGTATTCCACGAAATTAAAAATACAAAGATGACTTTTACAGAACACTTGTAGATCATTCTGACACTACTAAATGGGTGTGATTCCTAGCATTTGTGAATTTATGCATTAAATTAGGAAGTGTGCTATTATCCAGACAGCTTGTATTCTCCTGTACAGCTATATTCATTGTAATAGGTAATGGGGCATTAGTAACTCAATGAATATTGTATAGTTATAAAATTACTAAGTAGAACATTCTATTAAAGTCATAGAAAGATGGGAAGTAAAACCATTACCTTGGGGTGTGGCAAAAATATATCTCCCTCAGCCTCAATCAGAATTTTATTACCATTGTGGTAACTGCTGTCTGTCTTGATTCAGCAAAAGGTTGAAGGCTGTGATCGCTGCAGAGAACTCTTTAACAAGGAGGGGACGCTTAAAATTGTCAGTTCATCCAAGGCTACTTCAGATGAATATCAAGACAAGGAAAAAGAGTTATTGAAGAACCAGCTGAGGGAGATGGAGCTGGAATTGGCTCAGACCAAACTGCAACTGGTGGAGGCAGAATGCAAAATACAGGTATGTAAAAGTAAAGTCGCCATAGTGCCAGGTGACTATGGGCTGCTCCCCCCTTTGAGGGGGAGCACTGACTGGTGGTGATTTACCCTGTGACTCACCACACTTCAGGCGAGGGGCAAGGTTGAGAAGGCGAGTCTTCATAAATAACCTCAGCCGGTACGGGGAACTGAATCTTGCTCTGCATCACAAACCAGATGTCCAGCCAAGTCCGATAAAGCGGTCCCCATAAGTCCAGGCAGAGAAATTAAGCAAAATGAACAGCACATCAGCTGGAGTGGGGGCATAATTAATGAACAACAGATAATGGGGATAAAAATCTCAGTAACTAATAATTCTACAATATATTTATAACCTAGACCTTGCTGTACCAGGAACAGTTCAAAATGTTAAACTTGTAAATATTGTGAACCATGAGGAGGATAGTGTGGAACTTTAAAAGTACATAGAAAGGCTGGTGGAATAGGTGGACATCTGCCGGGTGTAAATTAATACAGAGAAGTATGAACTAATTATTTTGGTAGGAAGAATGCAGAGATGCAACATAAAATAAAGGGTGCAATTCTGAAGGGGGTGCAAGAGCACAGGGACCTGTGTGTATTGGCGCATAAATCAGAGAACATGGCAGGGCAGCTGGAGAGCGGAGTTAATAAGGCAAACGGCATCCTGAGCTTTATAGACTGGGGCATAGGGTAAGGAAGATGTGTTAAAGCTGTACAATAACCAGGATTGGCCTCAACTGGAGTATTGCATCCAGTGCTGGGCACCACACTTTAGGAAGGACATGAAGGCATTAGAGAGGTTATAAAGCGGATTTACGACATTGGTTCCAGATAAAGGAACTACAGTTACATGGATAGTTTTGGAAGGTCGGGACTTTTCCTCTTCAAGAAGAGGAGGTCATGAGGAGATTTGGTCAAGGTATAGGTAAACTCAGTGACAATGAAGGAAATTATGTCTGGCTGTGGTGTGTTATGGACAAGAAGGGGTTAATTCGAACCACACTAAGTTCTCCTCTCGTCACCCATCTGTAAACCAATGTTTTGATTTTCTTTCCAGTTTATAACCAGTTACTCATTTCCTAATCCCTTGATTGCGGTGCCGTCCAATTGTCCATTAATAACCCCTACCCCCAGGCAGGATGAACTCCGTGTTCGTTTATTTGCACACACTCAAACCAGGGAGGAGGGTCGCCATGTTGTCTCCTCTGCACTCATACCGTCAAAACCTGAAAGAGGAAATAAGAATTTACGACTCCAGAGAAAATAATAATTTTTTTGCGTGGGTTCCAGCGTCCAGAATCATGGTCAAAAATGAAATATTTATTCATAGGGCTGAAAATGATGCTTTTCCAATGGAGTTAACTTCACACGATGAAATGGACATGCAGAGATGAATCAGTCATGTAGTCGATGATACAGATGTTCTAGCAGAAGCAGTGTAGATGGGGCCAGGTATTCAATCCGGCAGCGTCCCTTTTCTGTGAGGTTACTTGTAGATAATAAGACAGCAAACTGAGTTTGCAGTCCAACAAGGCAATATCACTTACCACCCTGACTTGGAATTATATCGCCATTCCTTCACTCGCTGGGACAAAATCCTGGAACTCCCTCCCTAACAGCACAGTGGGTGTACCTACAGCTCGGGGACTGCAGCGCTTCAAGAAGGCAGCTCACCACCACCTTCTGAATGGCAACTAGGGATGGACAATAAATGCTGGCCTAACCAGCGACACCCACATCCCATAAATGAATTTTAAAAAACATATATATGGGCAACATGGTGGCGCAGTGGGTTAGCCCTGTTGCCTCACGACGCCGAGGTCCCAGGTTCGATCCCGGCTCTGGGTCACTGTTCGTGTGGAGTTTGCACATTCTCCCCCTGTTTGCGTGGGTTTCACCCCCACAACCCAAAAATGTGCAGGCTAGGTGGATTGGCCACGCTAAATTGCCCCTTAATTGGAAAAAGTGAATTGGATACTCTAAATTTATTTTAAAAAACATATATATTATATATATATAAATAAAATTGGTTCCACCAGTTAGAGGTTCATGTCACACGACTCCCACTTCTGCACATTGACTTTGACAATGGATATATATCCCTCGTCTGGGTTCCCAAAATGGTTAAAGTGACCAACCTTTTTTAAAATAAATTTAGAGTACCCAATTTTTTTTTTCCAATAAAGGGGCAATTTAGACATTAGTGTCTCTTCAGAGATAGTGTGATAGTGAGGTGCAAGTTTCTGTGATACTGCCATGGTAGCCCCTTTGGCTCCTGTGTCAGACAGACATAGCTTCAGCCATTTTAAAGGGTCTTTATCCAGGGTTTAAAATTTTAGAAATAGCCATGAGGATATCTATATTAATTTTGATACGTCTGTGGTTTTCGTCCCTTCACAAGTGCATTTCCTAATGGTTGCAAAAGTCAAGCCGTCTGTTTCAGGATGTGCTTAAGGGGATCAGAAGGTTGGGGGACAACATTTTATCAAAAAATCAATTTTATGAAATTCATTTCACAGTTATGAAGAAAAATGTGCAAGTAACAATTTTGAATATTGTCTGCATTACTGTCAGCTTGGCTCAGTGGGAGAATTGCTTCTGAGTTGAGGCCGTAGGCTCAAGCATCATTACCGTTTTGAACACGCTGAAATATGAGCTTTGATTAATGCTGAGGAAGTACAGTATTGGTGACAGTGTCACCTTTTGGATCAGATAATTAACCATGGCCCAGCCTGTCTGATCAGGTGATCAGGGAGAAGAGAAGCCTCTGACTACTTGTGGTGACCTGGCCATCATCTTCGGTCAGCACCACGAGAACAGCTTTGCCTTATTGCTGTTTGGAGGGATTTGCTGAGTGTAGATTGGCTGCCATGTGTGCCCACAGGAAAATAATGGCTATAGTTCAGAGCAGGGATTCTCAGCCCAGGGAGAAGGTTTCAAAGGGTCACCAAAAGTAACCAGGCAACATCTAGAAACAGAAATAAAGCTTGTACCCATAAATTAACTGCTGCCTATCCCGGAGAAATACCTACACTTTTCTGAGTGACTTTGCTGGCTAACTAGGCCACCGCTTTCTGAAGGCAGTTTGCTCGGTAAAGTGTTTTCAAGCATTTAGACAAAGCAGTTTATATCTTGTCATGAATTCAACCAGATGGAGACTGCCATGCAGCCATTCAGCCACGATGAAGGAATGTGGAGATCCTTACTCTGTGTGTGTCAGTCACCCGATCTAGTTTCCTTGACCCAACTCTGCATCGCAGTGAGTGAGGTGTGAGAGGAATTTGTTGAGGGATAGGGGACAGAATTAAATATATCTGATCAGTAAAAGTTTAACAAGAGTGCAAAGCATGACTTCAATCACGTAAGTAATTGCACTGAAGACGGTTTTAACAGTGCATTTTAATGGGGAGGGAAACATGATGCCAGATTTGAATGTTGACACAGGAATTGATGCTGAGGACCGGCAACAAGTTTCAAGATGGAATAAAACTAAAATAATGAATATACATTTGATCCAAATGACTTGGATGCAGGAATAGAATGGACTATAGCCAAATTTGCAGATGGCACTAAAATAGGTGGGAAAGCAAGTTGCAATAAAGCATTTACAAATGGCTATGGATAAGTTAGGCGAGTAGGCCAGAATTTGGCAGATGGAATTTAAGATAGATAAGTGGGAGACAATCCATTTTGGCTGCAAGAAAAGAAGGCAACTCCATTTAAATGGCGAGAAACTTGAAAATGCTTTGTTGCAGAGGGCTAAGGGTATCTTCGTGCATGAATCACAGAACGTTATGATGTGGAGATGCCGGCGTTGGACTGGGGTGAGCACAGTAAGAAGTCTTACAACACCAGGTTAAAGTCCAACAGGTTTAGCTTTCGGAGCACTGCTCCTTCCTCAGGTGAATGAAGAGGTATGTTCCAGAAACATATATATAGACAAATTCAAAGATGCCAGACAATGCTTGGAATGCGAGCATTAGCAGGTGACTAAATCTTTACAGATCCAGAGATGGGGTAACCCCAGGTTAAAGAGGTGTGAATTGTGTCAAGCCAGGACAGTTGGTAGCATTTCGCAGGCCAGATGGTGGGGGATGAATGTAATGCGACATGAATCCCAGGTCCCGGTTGAGGCCGCACTCATGTGTGTGGAACTTGGCTATAATTTCTGCTCGGCGATTCTGCGTTGTTGCGCATCCTGAAGGCCGCCTTGGAGAACGCTTGCCCGGAGATCAGAGGCTGAATGCCCTTGACTGCTGAAGTGTTCCCCGACTGGAAGGGAACATTCTTGCCTGGTGATTGTCGCGCGATGTCCATTCATTTGTTGTTGCAGCGTCTGCATGGTCTCGCCAATGTACCACGCTTCGGGACATCCTTTCCTGCAGCGTATGAGGTAGACAACGTTAGCCGAATCGCACGGCTATGTACCGCATACCTGGTGGGTGGTGTCCTCACGTGTAATGGTGGTATCCATGTCTATGATCTGGCACGTCTTGCAGAGATTGCCATGGCAGGGTTGTGTGGTGTCGTGGTCACTGTTCTGAAGGCTAGGTAGTTTGCTGCAAACAATGGTTTGTTTGAGTTTGCGCGGTTGTTTGAAAGCAAGTAGTGAGGGTGTGGGGATGACCTTGGCAAGATGTTCGTCTTCATCGATGACGCGTTGAAGGCTGTGAAGAAGATGTCGTAGTTTCTCCGCTCCGGGAAAGGACTGGACGACGAAGGGTATTCTGTCGGTTGTGTCCCATGTTTGTCTTCTGAGGAGGTCGGTGCGGTTTTTTGCTGTGGCGGGTTGGAACTGTCGATCGATGAGTCGAGCGCCATATCCCGTTCGTATGAGGGCATCTTTCAACGTCTGTAGATGTCTGTTACGCTCCTCCTCGTCTGAGCAGATCCTGTGTATGCGGAGAGTTAGTTACAGAAAGTTAGTAACCAGATGCAGGTAATAAGGAAGACAAATGGAATTTTGGCATTCGTTGCTAATGGAATAGAGTGTAAAAGTAGGGAAGTGCTGGTGCAACTGTATAGGGCATTTGTGAGACCAGATCTGGAGAACTGCGCAAGTTTTTGTCCCCTTGCTTGAGAATGGACCTAAATGATTAGAGGCGTTTCAGCGAAGGTTCACTAGATTGATACCAGGGATGAAGAACTTCTTCTGAAGAGAGATTGAACAGTTTAAGGCTTCATAGAATTTACAGTGCAGAAGGAGGCCATTCGGCCCATCGAGCCTGTACCGGCTCTTGGAAAGAGACCCTACACAAGGTCAACACCTCCACCCTATCCCCGTAACCCCACCCAACACTAAGGGCAATTTTGGACACTAAGGGCAATTTATCATGGCCAATCCACCTAACCTGCACAACTTTGGACTGTGGGAGGAAACCGGAGGAAACCCACGCACACACGGGGAGAACGTGCATACTCCGCACAGACAGTGACCCAAGCCTGAATCGAACCTGGGACCCTGGAGCTGTGAAGCAATTGTGCTATTCACGATGCTACCGTACTGCCCTAAACTTATACTCGCTGGCATTTAAAAGAATGCGAGGAAATCTAATTGAAGTATGAAAGCTGCTAAAGGGGATTGGCAAGGTCGATGTAGAGCAGATGTTTCCCCTTGTTGCACATTTTAGAGTGCAGTGGATGTCGGAGCACAAATTAAAGGAGGAGCTGGATAGGTTTTTAATTAGTAACAGGATGAAGGGTTATGGGGAGCGAGCAGGAAGGTGGGGATGAGACCGAGATGAAATCAGCCATGATTGTGCTGAATGGCGGAGCAAGCACAAGGGGTTGAACTGCCGACTCCTGATCTTAGATTGTATGTTAAAATCCTCATCCATGCCTGTTGTTTCTTGAACTGACTATTCCAGCACAATGCGTGCCAGCTTCCTACAATCTACCCTCTGTAAATCTGGTTGCCCAAAACTCTGCTGCCTTTATCCAGGCTCCCTATTAAGCAATACTTTGATTTTAAAATGCTCATCCTGTTTCAAATTCCTCCATGGCTTGCTCCTCGCTATCTCTGTAACTTAACCTCCTTACTCCCCAAAGCCTGTACACCATCAAAGCTCAAGTCAGGTATATGATGGAATACTCTCCATTTGTCCGAATAAGTGCAGATCAAGCAACACTCATGAAGCTGAGCCCACCATCCAGGACAAAGCAGCTGCTTGATGGCACCCCATTCACCACCTTAAGCTTTCACTTCCTCCACTACGGTGGCAGCAGTTTGTGCCAACTACAGGATGCACTCTCGCAATTTACCATGCCCCTTTTGACCACACTTTCTAAACCCCTGACCTCTTAACACCTGGAACAACTAGGGCAGCGGTTACATAGGAACCTTCCAAGTCTCTCACAAACCTGGCCTGGAAATATATTGCTATTCCTTCACTGTCGATGGATCACAATCCTGGAACCCCTGCCCTAACATAATAGATGTTGCTGCACCAAATAGACTATAACAGTTCAAGGCTGTGACTCAGCACCACCTTCAGGGCAATTAGGACAGGTCAGTAAGTGCTGGCCTTGCCTGCATCAATGAAAAAAGTTAACACTAAAAGATGGCGAGGAGAATAGGGGAATAAATTTGGAATAAGACCTGTTTAAATGTTGGGAGTTTCTCAGGTGAGATTCCAGAATCCTGCTTTGCTAGTCCTGGATGAGATTATTTGAACTGTATTGCTTAATAGGGCGGAAAGGAGTGAGTAAGTCAGGGTAGTTTTAATATTTAACCTGTGGCATTTATTGTTCACCTGTGTGAAATGCTGATTGTGTTCACAGTGAGTGTTATTTTCAAACACCCAGTGAAAAATATAAGAGCTAACAAACCTGGCGCAGTCCAGCAGTTAAAAAAACACAATTTTTTAAGTTCAGCAGCCTGAGAGCTCCAACACTCTGACATTATGTTCTCAGCTTGATGTACACATTCAAATCCCATTTCAAGTCAAGTTCTCGTTGAGACTTCCCCTAGCCAAGAGGAATATGTTGTCAGTCTTTGAGGACTCATCTGGAAGGCAAAACTACTCAAGAGGTTTCAATGCTCAATTTGTTCTCCAGTCCGAAAAAGAAAACCATAAAATATTAATAAAAGAATGTAGTGTCTCCCTTTGTCCCATAATTGGTGGCTGTGCCTTTAGAGATCTTTGTCCCACTCTCTGGAATACCTGTCCTGAATTTCCATCTCCCTCTTTTTCTTTTTAATACTCTGTTAAAGCCCACCTCTTTGATCAAGCTTTGTATCGCCCCTCCTAATCTCTCCTCCGTTGACTCAATATTAATTTTCCTCGTGGCTCTCCAAAGCACCGTGGGACATTTTCCTACATTGAAATATTCAATAAATACAAGTTGTTGCGTTTTACTAAAATTCCAGATGAATGGTAATTATAAAACTCTGAACTACTTCAATGACAAAAGTGCAAAACTGACCTTCGTGGGATATTAATTTCTCTGGGATTTTTTTTCAGGACTTGGAGCATCATTTGGGTCTAGCATTAAATGAAGTTCAAGCAGCAAAGAAGACCTGGTTCAACAGAACAATAAGCTCCATTAAAACAGCAACTGGTGTACAGGGAAAAGAGACTTCATAGAAACAACTGGGTGAATAGAGAAAATATACCAGTCCTGGTCAAAATGTGCTCACTTCTGATGTATACTAGGGGACCAGAATGTGTATTCCTACATATACAATCTGTGGATTAACATGGTTAACAGCTCCCCCAAAAAAATCGATAAGAAACAGCTTTTACCTTTTAGAGTGGTCTTTATACTGCTGATGTTCAACACTCGCCAGACCTGTGCTGCAGTAGTTTTGGCTCTATTCTGTTCCCTTGAGACAAGCGGACACTCCATTCTATTATCTCATTTGAGACTTGCACAACAGAAGGTCAAACTTAGGTACCAGGAAAACGAGCTCTTTCCACTTGAAACAAAACAAATCTAACCGTTAACTTGAAACAGTTTTTGATTTTGCATCTTCTGTATACTCTTTTTGATATCAATTTATTTCTTGTGTTTTGGAATCAAAAGGTTGGTGAGTAAGCAAACGATCACAGCTCCACGGAAAAGCTGAATTCAATGTAGTTTTTAAACATAATCTGGGTTTCTAGTGGGAAGTCTGTAGAATGGGAGGCCTTTGCACCTTATGTATCTATTTATATTGGTTTATGTTATGCTGTTAGACACATCTATTGTGAGTGTCTGAGGGGCACTGATCTGTACATAAACGTGAAAGTTTGTTTATTTTTTAATTCTGCTTTATTTTTGGTTTCCTAATGCTGCCTGGTGTAATATTGTACCATGGGGGCTGATGTGTCTGTGCTAGTGCTTTGTCCTGATGTCATACCACTGTCCTATTTGTTTGATGCCAAATGTGTTGTAACTTCCTCAACATTACGTGTGGACATTGTATTAGAATGCAGGAATTAGGGTGCACTGTGTATACTTCATGCATTGAAATATATACTGGTAAAAAACTACTGAGTTTGATTCCTCTGTTGTCCTTTTGTTACTACTAGGATTTAATGTTACAATGTTCACCAGATGTAAATGGAATGTTGCCGAGCTCCAAGGACTTGAATCTCAACAGTTGCTATGCAACAAATTTGGTCCATGTCTGTTTGGCGTGAATTATAGTTCTTTTGTTAAAACCATGTGTTGTTTCTTGAATAGTAGCTTTTCAGACAAAAGACCCCTGCTTAGGGACTGGAGTAAACAATTTCTTCTGATGTTTTATAACTAGAAATGGAATGATTCTGTTCGAGGGTGATGTAATCCCAATATTTGTTAAAACAGCGATCTAATACCTGCAGAGGACTGTCAGCGGTTGAGGTATTCATCATGTGACAAGTTGTGGACATATAAACCTGTGTTCTACCCCTAAATTTCACTACTACGCCATCAGGCTGCAAAGCTGCCGTGCTACATTATTGACTTATACATGGGTGACCCATGTATCATCATGTTCTCAACCCATTACATTGCTCAGTTTTTAAACAGTGGTTCCATTTATAGAGTATCATGTCACACAGGAATCATTTTGGTGAGTTTTATTTTTGTTGCATGCAGAGCTATGTGTAAAGGTCGACACCCTTTTGTGCATGTTAAAATGTCTCCACAATGGGCAAACTTTAGCATCCGTAGCTAATCTAAAACAACACAGGGCTGTTGACTTTAAGAAATGTTCTTTCCCAAAATGCTGACATTAACTGATCCACAAGCTCCGGTTTTCAGTCCACTGAATGGGAGCCACGTGCTTATGGCCAGGAGAGGATGAGTGCAAAGAATAAATATTCCAGATCTCACTTACACCAGTTTCTACACCATGGGGAGCTTAGACCCAAATTACCCGAGAATCATATTGGCATATGCTGAAATGTAAAAGCCAACATTAAACAAGTAGAGATCAATGTAAACAATTGAGGGTGAGCAAAGCCTTAAACAAGTATTACCTTCAGTCTTTCTCACTTTTATTTACGGAAATTAAAATTTGAAGCAATCAAACTATATGCATGTCTTTTTTAAATTAAATGCAATCGTGGAATCTCAATGTAACAGATGCAGATCTATAAAAGCACTAAGATATAGAAAATACAGTCTGGGTCTCCTCAGGCGAAATATAAAAATGATTGATTATGACTGCACATGAAACTGTGGGTGTGGAATTATACCGATTCAAAACTGGGGTAAATTCAGGAAACTAGTGTTCTCTGGTCTTTTGCATTGGGAAAGTGGAGCTAGATTCACAGACAAAGTGGGATTTCAGTGGACATAATACAGAAGTGGTGCAAAAGGTTAAATAAGTTTGCATGATGCAAGTTAGTTATATGCAAATATTCCCCTTGTGGTGAAAACAGTGCAAATCGATTTATATATTTTAAAGCCTTTGGAGGAAATTCAAGGCTTATCTCATGTTTGGCGGCCAAATCAAATCTGAGAGAATAACGCCCTGCTGTTGGTGCTCTGTGGAGACATATGAAGTGAATCACTGCCCATATTTTGTTAGCTAGAACTTCAGAATAAAAAAGTGTTTCCCATTAATTTTCCACGATTCGTGACTTTAAATAAAGGCTTATGACACATTAAAGCACGTAACATAAATTTGCAACAAAAAAAAAAAAGCTGAACAGCATGGTCACAAAAGCAAGCTACTGCAGATGTTTGAAATCTGAAATAAAAACAAATGCTGAAAATACTTGGGTCGGGCAACATCCGTGTAGAGGAACAATTAACCTACCATCAGAAGTAATAGTTAAAAGTTAGTGGTGTAACAGGTTTCAAGCAGCTCCCGAGACAGACAAATGGGAAGAGGGGATGAAAGAACCAAAAAGGCAGGTCGGTGAAAGCAGGAGCGGATGGTAATGGAGCAATGAAACCCAAAGACAGGACTAGATTTGGTGTAAAGAAATAGCAGAATCATTACCAACAATTGCTGTCTGAATAAATGCATTTACTTGTCTGGCATTGTTGTACTCAGTATTAAGTTTGGAAGGCTATAGAGTGCATAATCAAAAGTTGAGGTGCTGTTCGTTTAGTTTACATTGAGCTTTATTAGAACAGGAGGAATGAGAGTTCGGGGGGCGGGGGTCGTATTTAATTGATGAGCAACGAGAAGCTTGGGACTGCAGATTGAATGGAGGTGTTCCCATAAGTGGTCAGCCAATTTGCATTTGGCACCCCAGTAAAGAAGTCATGAATACTGAATACAGTATACTAAATTGAAAAGATGTACAAGTAAATTGCTGTTTCACGTGGAAAGAGTATTTGGGGTGAGAAACAGTACCTCATCTTTCAATTAGACACACTCCAGTCTCCTTGATACTGCTGGTTAAGTGGGCCTTCCATGTTAACTATTTATAAAGTATTCCAGTTTCAGATTTTGGTGCATAATCAGAAAATCTCATTCACCTTACTGGAAAACTAAAATGAAGTTGCAATTTCTTTTCCATTTTCTGTAGAGCAGCATTTGAATGGAATTTGTATTCGATGTTGGCGTGAATTAGTTTTGAGCAACTGTTTAACCAAATTAATTTTCTAATTAATTGTTACTTTGAAAAACGTGGGGAACTTTATACAACTGGCACAAGGAAACCAAGAATTCAATCATTAATTGATGATGAATTGTTGATGATAATTGATCAATTTTGTTCTGGTTATGGATATCTGATTAACAGATATTACCATTTTTGAATAGAGAATAAACATCGATGTGTGATTACTGTCTCTCACAAGTTGAGGTCTTAATTTGTCAATTCTTGCTTCCTCATGAATAAAAAAGAGTTAAAGGTAAGACCAAATAGTGTTATGGACTAGCGTTTAGAGAACCCCAAAGTGTATCATGGAGTTCCCCTGACCCACAACTTTTAACAGATTGTGGTATGGGGAGCACACGTCTTACTACAGGTGTGGTACAGCAGAAATGGAAAAGTATTTTTTAAAGCAAAACAATATTTATTCTATGAACTCAAATTAACCTTTTTAAAACATAGTGAACATCTTAGCAACCATTAATTCAAATACAACCCCCAAAGAATACTTAAAATCCTTTAAGCTTTCCAAACAACATCCAGAAGACAGAAGAAACACCTTTCAACAGAAGCACATTAAGTTTACATTCACTACTGAGAACATTTATACATCTGAATTCACCAAATGATCAAGAGATAGGCTTTTGATGGCAGAGAGAAGAGCAGTTACACCTGCTTGGTCTGGCTTCAGCTCCAACACTGAAAACGAAACTAAATCACACTGCAGCCTACTCAAAAACGAAAGTAAAAAGCTGACAGACAGCCCAACTCGACCCACTCTCACATCATTGCAGTAATAAACACCCATTTCTAAAAGGTACTCTCACTACAGATATTTATATACACACCCATTTATAAACACCCATTTCTTAAAGGTACTCTCACATGACACCTCCCCCCAAGAAAAGAAATAAACCATCAACGTCAAGATGGTTTCATTTTTCACCATTTCACTCTCCTTTAAGAAATGCACACAGTAAACACTTTTTTGTTTCAAAAAAAACAACACCCGCAAACAGGTACAGTAATATAGTCCATTTTTTTTGTTCTTCATCCAACTGAAATCCTTCCTGATTGACAGTCTCTTTGAACAAGAAGGTCTCTGCACAATCCGTCCATTTCTCTACGCCTCAGCATGTCTCTTTAAAGTCAGATAATTTAGTTCAACCTGATCACAGAGTCCCTTGTAATTCTCCAACACAGGAGAATTGATTGTCAAATGCCTGTTGAAAGTCCGCTGAAACTTTTGACGTTTCTTCAGCAAGTCCATCGGTGCAATCACGCTACAAAACTTTTGCGCAAATGTTCGATCAAATCCACTCATGCCAAGAAATCGCATTATTTCCCTTCGACTTGAGGGTATTGGAAACTCCTCAATAACTGTTGGTTTCACATCCCGTGTGACCATTCGACCCTGTCCGATTGTATGGCCAAGGAAAGTGACTTGGGCTTTTCCAAATTCACTATTGGCTAGGCTTATCACCAAACCCACCTCCTGAAGTCAATCGAATAACTCCATCAGGTGTTTTAAATGTTCTTTCTATGTCTGGCTGAAAATTACCAGATCGTCGATGTATACCGCACAATTGGGTAATCCTGAAACAACTTTGTTAGTCAACCGTTGAAATGTGGCTGGGGCGTTTTTCATGCCAAATGGCATAACTTTGAATTGGTATATACCATCTGGAGTCACAAAAGCTGAAATCTCCTTCGCCCTTTCAGATAAAGTAACCTTTAAGTAAATCCAGTTTGGAAATAAAAACTGATTGTCCCACTTTCTCAATGCAATCCTCCAAACCTGGGATAGGATAAGAGTCCGTTCTTGTAACTGCATTAATCTTTCTATAGTCCACACACAACTGTTGGGTACCGTGTGGTTTAGGTACCGTCACTATGGGTGAGCTCCATTGGCTGAAACCCACTCCAATTATGCCATTTTTAAGCATACTCTCAATCTCTTTGTTAACCTGTGCCAATTTTAACGGGTTAAGTCTATATGGATGTTTTTTGATTGGAACAGCATTTCCCACATCTACATGTATAGCCATTTTAGTACTTCCCAATTTATCTCCACAAACTTGCACACATGATATCAATAACTCTTTCAGGTCAGTTCGTTTTTCCTCTGGAAGGTAACTCAACAATTTATTCCAATTTTTAAGAACATCCTCGTTTTCCAATTTAATTTGAGGTATGTCAAATTCACAGTCATCTGGATTTGGTTCGTCACTTTGAGTTAGAATCATTAAAATCTCCTTTTTCTCTCCCCTTTCAAAGTACCTTTTAAGCATATTCACATGACACACTCGGTGAGTTTTCCTTCTATCTGGCGTTCTTACCACATAATTCACCTCACTTAATTTCCTTTCAATCTGATAAGATCCACAAAACCTAGCTTTTAAAGATTCACCGACCACTGGTAACAATACTAAAACTTTATCTCCACTGGCAAAACTACGAACTTTGGATTTCTTGTCCGCTACCCGTTTCTTCACATTTTGTGTAACTTTAAATGTTGTCTAGTCAATTCACCTGCTCTATTTAATCGTTCCCTAAAATTTGACACGGAATCCAATAATGTAATTTCCGATTTCTCACTCACCAATTTTTCCTTAATCAATTTAAGTGGTCCTCTTACCTCATGACCAAAAATTAGTTCAAAAGGACTGAATTTGTTTGACTCATTAGGTGCATCCCTAATTGCAAACAGTACGAATGGAATTCCTTTATCCCAATCCTCTGGATAATCTTGACAATAAGCCCTCAACATTGTCTTTAATGTCTGATGCCACCTTTCTAATGCTCCCTGCGATTCTGGTACGCAGTTGATTTAAATTGTTTTATTCCTAAGATATCCATAACTTCTTTGAATAACCTCGAGGTAAAATTCGATCCTTGATCCGACTGTATTTCTCTGGGTAGTCCATATCTAGTAAAGAATGTAAGTAACTCCTCCACAATCTTTTTAGCTGTAATTTTATGTATTGGAATGGCCTCTGGAAACCTCGTAGACACATCCATTATCGTCAAAAGATATTGATTCCCACTTTTCGTTTTAGGAAGCGGTCCTACGCAATCAATTGGGACCCTTGTAAAAGGTTCCTCAAATGCTGGAATGGGTATTAAGGGCGCTGGATTTATCACTGCTTGAGGTTTCCCTATCACTTGACATGTGTGACATGATTGACAAAATATAACTACATCTTTATGTAGTCCAGGCCAATAAAAATGTTTCAGGATTTTACTTATTGAGTTTTCCTTATTCCCAAATGACCTCCCACTGATACCTTGTGCAACTCGCAACACCTCCCTACCGGCAATACTACTTGATGAACTTCTGCCCACTTTTCATCCGCTTGCATATGTAAAGGTCTCCATTTTCTCATCAAGACATCACTTTTATGGTAATAATACTCTGGTATACATGCAGTTTCCACTTCCGTGGATGCTTTCTGATACATCCGTTTTATTTCTATATCTTTTTGTTGTAACTCTGCCAATTCTCCTGAACTAAAAATATCCGCCTCATCCTCCACCTGTTCTTGTTCTTTTTCAACCATCTGATCAAAAATCGTTTCTGATAATTGCACTTCAACTTCATCTTCACTCTCTGATTTCTCCACTTGTCTTAACCTGTGACTTTGCGACCTTGTTACCACATAATCTGGAAAAATCCCATGATATTCGTCCTTCAACACTTCAGTTGTCTGATATTGCATTGGCTTATCAACCATAGTAGGCATCACTCCCACCTGCAATCCAGCTGTATCATTACCCAAGATAAACTGTATTCCTGGACAAGATAGTTTCTCTATTACTCCTACTGCCACTTCACCACTCTTCACTGGACTTTCCAACCTTACCTTATATAATTGAACACTACTACTCTCACCCTGGATTTAGGGCAGCACGGTAGCATTGTGGATAGCACAAATGCTTCACAGCTCCAGGGTCCCAGGTTCGATTCCGGCTTGGGTCACTGTCTGTGCGGAGTCTGCACATCCTCCCCGTGTGTGCGTGGGTTTCCTCCGGGTGCTCCGGTTTCCTCCCACAGTCCAAAGATGTGCAGGTTAGGTGGATTGGCCATGCTAAATTGCCCATAGTGTCCAAAATTGCCCTTAGTGTTGGGTGGGGTTATTGGGTTATGGGGATAGGGTGGAGGTGTGGACCTTGGGTAGGGTGCTCTCTCCAAGAGCCGGTGCAGACTCGATGGGCCGAATGGCCTCCTTCTGCACTGTAAATTCTATGAAATTCCACATATTACCACCTTTTCTGGCAACATTCTTCCCAAACTACATAACTCCTCATCTCTTACCATTAAAGATTGACTAGCTCCCGTATCTCTTAAAATTGTGACTTCTTTACCTGCTCCTCCTTATACACATGAGTAAACTTTACCCACACAAGTAAATTCTTTAAAGCGATCTGGCACCTTCTTATCAATCACTTCTTGATCAGGCTGTACAATCTTTTGCACCTCCTTTGCTTCACTTGGGCTTTCCTTCACCACTTTAACAAACCCCGTCTTATCCTGTTCTACCACATCAGCCTTCCCAGTGCTTTTTTTCAACCCCAACACTGACTTTACATGGCATAGTCTATTACAGTGAAAATATTTGAAATATTTCATTTCTTTTCCACCCTCCTGGATTTCTTTTTTAATCTGAGGTACACTCTCATTATCGCCCATCAGATCACCTTTACCAAGTAGTCCACTTGAGTATTTCTCATGTCCCCAGTTTCTATCCCTCACAGTCTGAAACTGATGTCTGAAACCAAGCTTTGATTTATGAACTAATTCATAATCATCTGCCATTTCTGCTGCGAATCTCGCAGTTTTAACCCTCTGCTCTTCCACATGAGTTCTCACTACATCAGGAATTGAACTTTTAAACTCCTCCAAAAGTATAATTTCTCTGAGAGCTTCATACGTTTGGTCTATTTTCAAAGCCCTTATCCACCTATCAAAATTACTCTGAGCCTTTCAAACTCCATGTATGTTTGACCAAATTCTTTCCTTAAATTTCTAAACTTTTGTCTGTAGGTTTCAGCAACCAGTTCATATGCACCTAAGATGGATTTTTTCACCTCCTCATACGTCCCAGATACCTCCTCCGGTAGTGAAGCAAAGCTTCACTAGCCCTACCGACCAGCTTTGTTTGAATCATTAATACCCACATGTCCTGTGGCCATTTCATTTGTTTAGCCACCTTCTCAAATGAAATGAAAAAGGCTTCTACCTCCTTTTCATCAAACCTTGGCAATGCTTGGACATATTTAAATAGCTCCCCACTAAGCCTTCGACTTTGACGCTCTTTCTCACTATCCTCATCACTAGCATCCAACTGCACGTTTCCCTTTACGTCTGCCAATTTTAACTGACTGTCATGTTTCATGGCCATTTTCTGAACTTCAAACTCTCTCTTTATCCTTTTCCCTGATCTGTATCTCCCTTTCTCTTTTTGTTCTGTGAGAGCTATTCTTTCTTTTCTCCTTCTCCTCTTTTCTTTTTCCTCTCTATCTCTTTCTCTTTTTCCTCTCTATTTCTTTCGTATTCAAGCTGCTTTAATTCTTTCTCATGTTCCATTAGTTTAATTTGCAACTGAATTTTTGCCATTTCCAATGAGTCAAATTGTATCTCAGGCAACTTTAAATGCTTAGCCGCTGCCATAATTACCTCATCTTTTCGCATTTTGTCAGGTAATGTTAACTGCAATGTTTTTGCCAAATCTAACAGGCTGCTTTTAGTCTCTGTTCCTAAGGTACTGCGTGTGACCGTCTCCACCACCTAAAACGTCAGAGCCTCTGAAAGAGCCATTGTCCCGAACACACTCCCTACTTAAACAAGAATACCACAGCTGAAAAGCAACCACAATATGCTCACCCCTCACTGTCTTTAAGTTAACAAAGCCAATCTAATAGAAAAACATTTATCCCCCTCGAGCCCCCAATTGTTATGGGTCAGGATTTAGAGAATCCCAAAGTGTATCATGGAGTTCCCCTGACCCACAACTTTTAACAGATTGTGGTATGGGGAGTACATGGCCCAATCTACAGGTGTGGTACAGCAGAAATTGAAAAGTATTTTTTAAAGCAAAACAATGTTTATTCTATGAACTCAAGTTAACCTTTTTAAAACAAACAGTGAACATCTTAGCAACCATTAATTCAAATACAACCCCCAAAGAATACAACACTAAGTAATCCTTTAAGCTTTCCAAACAACATCCAGAAGACAGAAGAAACACCTTTCAACAGAAGCACATTAGGTTTACATTCACTACTGACAACATTTATAATTCTGAATTCACCAAATGATCAAGAGATAGTCTTTTGATGGCAGAGAGAACATCAGTACACCTGCTTGGTCTGGCTTCAGCTCCAACACTGAAAACGAAACTAAAACACACCCTGCAGCCTGCTCAAAAATGAAAGTAAAAAGCTGACAGACAGCCCAGTTCCACTCACTCTCTGACATTACTGCAGTAATAAACACCCATTTCTTAAAGGTACTCTCACTACAGATATTTATATACACCCATTTATAAACACCCATTTCTTAAAGGCACTCTCACATGACAATAGTCAAACCCTACAAGTGTACAAACTCTCCCTTTACACTATTCAACGATGGGAGTTGTTTCTATTTTTTTTGCTTTGATTCAAATAATATCCGGGATAATCTATGGATACAGAAATATTTTGCAATATCTATTTTTGAAATTTTCTTTTCTTTCATTTTAAATTTAAATCTACTGTTCATGTTGTCATTTGTCATCAGCTGCCCTTTGATTCAAGGATGACGCCTAATCAGAATCGCAGAGTTCTCCCATGGGTCTCTGTGTGACTGGAGAAGCTGATTCTTGACCTACAGGTCTTGGGAGTACATGGGGCAGGTTATCCCACAGGTTTGTGGGATCCGGAGTGCTGCAGCTCTGCCTTGCCATTAAGGTGTTTGGCCTTAAAGTAAGATGCAGCTTGATGGACAAGTTGTTAAAATTTTGAACAATATGTTATGCTTCCAGTCATAATTGTCAATATTGCTGCGCTTCCAGGAAAGCAATTTAGTATGGCCACCTACTACTCCATGTACAATCATTTTATTGACTTGCAGGGGTCTTTGTTGTTAAATTCTTGCTGCTGTAGTTTGTAGAAGGCACAACTGATCCAATGGATCTCTTCCTTGATTCTGTTCATTTATTGTGAAGCGATAATCTGGATTTACTTCAAAATGAAGCTCGGCTCCCACTCCTCCCCATGATTCCCACCTTGGTGGTTGACTTTATTTTGTATTTCCCTTCTTCATAGCCCACCCTGTTCCCATTTTAAGACCTTTTCCAATGCACTTGTCTGTTTTTCTAACGTGGCACCTGGTATTGGTGAATACTCCATGTAATCTGACAGGTATATTGTAAACCTGAACCTCATTTTATAGCCTTAGCTGCTCTACACTTCTACCCTTTTGGCATCTTGATTGTTTCATCACATTGTTACATAGACTTCTACCTTTTTGGCGTTTCCTTAATCAATTGTTAGTTTAGTCAGTTAACTACAGTGGCACATTTGCTTGCTTCCTCTTCCTGGGAATCCTTCCAGCTCCCAATAATTTTTCCACGGCTATAAACAGTGCACCACAAACATTCTCCAAGTACCCACCAGCACAATAGTATCATCATTCAATATTCCAGCATGGATTCAGGCCATTCTACCTGTCCAGTCTCTGCTGTTATTTTCTGCCATAAGCAGAGTCCAGTTCCGCTCTTCTGCTTGCTTCCACATCTCTTCAGTTTTTCTCCTTTTCAAACAATTAGCTTCCTTCTAAAAGAATGCTGAACTGTTATTAGACTGAGAATTCCAAATTTCAATCATTCTTCATGTAAAGAAACCTTTTATAAACTCAAATTATTTTCCTGGCTATATTGAAGATCTGTATTTAATGCCTTTCTGAATAGCGGAAACAATATTAATCGGTCTTTCCACAAACTTTCAGAACCTCAAAGTCTCATTCGGCTCTACTGCAAACAAAGTTCAAACTTTTCAGGCACCTTTTCCATTGATTTTATAAACTTTATAACAACGGTAGTCAAAACTGCATAGAATGCCTAACTAGGATCTGATATTCATTTCTTTCAACTAAAGGATTCTAGCTTTTAGCACATCTACCACTGGTAGCATGTACCAAAGTTCCGTTTCTCCTCTGTATTTAAAATCTCTGAGGTGCATTTTGATGGGCTATTTCTGATTGCAAAATGTATTTCTATATTGAACTTCCCGTTATGGTGTCGGTCCTCCTGATGTCTTTCACAATTTGGGTTCTCCATTTCGATGTTGCTTGAAAATTCTGATACTATTCTCTCAGTCACCGGGTTGAGGACATTTATGTTTCCATGTAAGAACAACTCCTCTAGCGTTCCAGTCTGAGAGATTTATTCCTCCCAGCCCACACATGTGAACTTCCTAGCATAACTTGGGAGCATTCTGTCTTTCCACTAGAGAATGATGTACTTCACAAGTCATTAGAAAGGACAGGAAAAAGTAAATAAAAGTACTTCACATTACTCATCAACTATCTTGAAAATCTAATTGGAGAAAATGGGCTGATTTTTGTCAAATATTTTTGGTTGGTCAATTGAAGCTAAATATCGAGTGCCAAAATAGACTATGATCATCAAGTTTATCAATCCGTGCAAGGAGGAATACATCCCAGCAATTAAGATGTCAACACAAGGTAATATTTTTTTTTAAACAAAAAGAATAAAACACAAGGGAAATAATGAAAGCGCAGTTCAAACTGCGGTGTTTTCAGTTTGCAATAAATAATACTCGTGACGTTTTTTAATCCGTTAGGATTTATCTCCTCCTCCATGAACGAGTGTCATGCTATGAATTTTTTGCGATGTAAGGAGATTGAAATGTCTCTTAATGACAAATATATAAAGCAAAACTGGCATTTCGCTGGAATAAAGCACATGTTAATTAAGATGTGAATTGCAGAGCAAATATTTCACCAACAACTGAGTAAATATTATTTGCACTATCTGGGGTCACCTTTTCAATTGCATCGGGAGAATCAAAATTCAATTAAATGCTTTGGTTGGCATATTGAGTTTCGAGTCCACTAAAATCCTTAGAACTCTTACAAATTTACCTGGAGCTAGTTTAACGCAAGTTACAGAATACCTGTGCTAGAATAGATGCAGCGCAGAAGGTGGCCGTTTGGCCACCCTCTATGCCAACCCTCTGAAGGAGCAGTTCGCCTATTCCCACTCCCTTCCTTCTTTTCTCCCAGCTTCCTTTTCAAATAATAAACCAATTTCCTTTGCCTCGATTGAACCTGCTTCCACCACACTCGGGCAGTGCATTTCAGTTCCACTTGCTGTGTTGTGTGAAGAGGGGTTTCCTCCTTGCACCGTTGCTAATTTTGCCAATTATCTTCAATCTGTGCCCTCTGTTTCTCGATCCTTTCGCCAATGGCTGCAGTTTCTCCTTATCTAGTCTGTCCAAATCCCTCATAACGTAGAATATCTCGATCTCGATCTCCTCGCCTTAAAGAAGAAAAGTCCTGACCTCCCCAGTCTATCCATACAACGTAAGTTCCTCATATCTGGAACCAATCTCGTAAATCTTCTTTATAACCTTTCTAATGCCTCCATACCCAGTGCCCAGCACTGGATGCAATACCCCAGTTGAGGCCAAATCTGGTTATTATACAGGTTTAACACATCTTCCTTACTCTATGCCCTAGTCTATAAAGCTCAGGATGCTGTGTATGCCTTATTAACCGTGCTCTCGAGCTGCCCTGCCATCTTCTTTGATTTATGTGTCGATACACACAGGTGCTTGTGCTCCTGCGCCCCCTTCAGAATTGTATCCTTTTTATGTTGTGTCTGCATTCTTCCTACCAAAATAGCCTGTTCACACTTTCCTGTTTAATTTTCACCTGGCAGTTGTCCACCAACCTTTCTATGTCCTTTTGAAGTTTCCACACTATCCTCCTCATGGTTCATAATACTTACAAGTTTAACATTCCCCACAAATTTTGAACTGTTCCTGGTACAGCAAGGTCTAGGTTATAAATATATTTTAGAATTATTAGAACTTACAAAAGTTACAGAGATTTTATCCCCATTATCTGTTGTTCATTAATTATGCCCCCACTCCAGCTGATGTGCTGTTCATTTTACTTAATTTCTCTTCCTGGACACATGGGGACCGGTTTATTCGGACTTGGCTGGACATCTGGTTTGTGATGCAGAGCAAGATTCAATTCCTGTACCGGCCGAGGTTATTCATGAAGGCCCGCCTTCTCAACCTTGCCCCTCGCCTGAAGTGTGGTGAGCCACAGGGTAAATCACCACCAGTCAGTGCTCCCCCTCAAAGAGGAGAGCAGCCCATAGTCACCTGGCACTATGGCGACTTTACTTTTACATACCTGTATTTTGCATTCTGCCTCCACCAGTTGCAGTTTGGTCTGAGCCAATTCCAGCTCCATCTCCCTCAGCTGGTTCTTCAATAACTCTTTTTCCTTGTCTTGATATTCATCTGAAGTAGCCTTGGATGAACTGACCATTTTAAGCGTCCCCTCCTTGTTAAAGAGTTCTCTGCAGAGATCACAGCCTTCAACCTTTTGCTGAATCAAGACAGATAGCACTTCCTGCGTCAGGAATAAAATCATTTCCGTTAAGATAAAATTCTGATTGAGGGTTTGAGGGAGATTTTTTTTGCCAGACACTTGGGTAATAGTTTTACTTCTCCCTTTCTATGATTTTAATAGAATGTTCCGCTTAGTATTTTATAACATACAAACTTATTTGATCTTTCCATTGTGCAGCACATTTGACTGTATTAAAATTAATTTGTTAAGTGCTCAGCCTTTTTGCGTACCTTGTATTTCCTAAGTTGCATCCTAGAATCAACTGCAGCTCCAAATATGACCAACAAGCATTGTGTTTCTGAATCCAAATCTAGTCGTAGTGGTTACAATACAGATCTTCAAGACCATTCAGCACTTTTTCAGTGACGCAAGCCAGTTTTCAGGGATGGCATGTGGCACAGGGGATAGCACTGGGACTGCGGCGCTGAGGACCCAGGTTCGAATCCCGGCACTGGGTCACTGTCCGTATGGAGTTTGCACATTCTTCCCATGTACCGGCTGAGGTTATTCATGAAGGCCCACCTTCTCAACCTTGCCCCCTCGCCTGAAGTGTGGTGAGCCACAGGGTAAATCACCCCCACAACCCAAAGATGTGCAGGTTAGATGGATTGGCCATGCTAATTTGTCCCTTAATTGGAAAAAAAAATGATTGGGTACTCTTAAATTTATAGGGGGAAAAAAGCCAGTTTTCCCTCTGAGGAACCTCCATTGACTTCCTCTGCAATAAACAACTTTTCATGCTCCACCTCAATTTTGTAATTTCTCTTCCTCTGCGTTCACTTCACTCCTATCCTGTCTTAATCTTTACCTCCTGTATTGCAAAGCCACCCCTTTGACCCTGCCATCTCACATGGCCTCACTATTCCTATTTTATCAATCAATATTGTTTCTTCCCTCCACTGTGGGAGTTCCTAAACCAGAAAGACTGACGTGGATCAAGGCAGCAGCTCACCACCACCATCTCCAAGTCAATTGGGGACGGCCAATAAATGCTGGTCTTGCCATGATGCCTGCATCCCATGAATGTATTGAAAGAATGTGAGAACTTTTCTGATCGCTTCTTTCTCTTTCTCTCCACTGTAAGAATTGGGGGGAATCAAGATATAAAAATGAAAGTGGGATAAAATAAAAAGGGATTGATTTGTCTGGAATGGGTCTTTATATCAGTGACAAAAGCAAGTGTTTATCTATGTGTCTAGGGAGAAATAATGGGGTGTAGAACAGGTAATTACAAAGTGGAATTGGCACTTGTATGCTAAACGCCGGATCCACAGGGTGGGAAACATCAAGGGAAAGAATGATATATCCATTGCATAATAACTGGAGAAAGGGGCACCGTAGAAGCAGCTACCATTACAACTGTGGTGTTGGGCGTTCTGACACACAGACGAGCCAACACGGTTGTATATGGTACAACGCTATTTTATTTAAACTTTCTATGTACAGTTTTGTCTTGATACTCTGCATGGGATACAGGGAAATTTGGCTGTCTGGAAACAGAATTGGCTTGTCAAAATAAGACAGCGAGTGGTAGTGGATGGAAAGTATTCCGCCTGGAGGTTGGTGACCAGTGGTGTCCCGCAGGGATCTGTTCTGGGACCTCTGCTCTTTGTGTTTTTTATAAATGATATGGATGAGGAAGTGGAAGGGTGGGTTAGTAAGTTTGCCAATGATATGAAGGTTGGTGGAGATGTAGATAGTGTTGAGGGCTGTTGCTGGTTACAACAGGACATTGACAGGATGCAGAGCTGGGCTGAGAAGTGGCAGATGGATTTCAACCTAGATAAATGTGAAGTGATTCATTTTGGAAGGTTGAATGCTGAATACAGGGTTAAAGGCAGGATTCTTGGAAGTGTGGAGGAACAGAGCGATCTTGGGGTCCACGTACATAGATCCCTCAAAGTAGCCACCCAGGTTGATAGGGTTGTTAAGAAGGCGTATGGTGTGTTGGCTTTCACTAATAGGGGGATTGAGTTTAAGGGCCGTGAGGTTTTTCTGCAGCTTTATAAAAACCCTAGTTAGACCACACTTGGAATATTGTGTCCAGTTCTGGTCGCCTCATTATAGGAAGGATGTGGATGCTTTGGAGAGGGTACCATAGATCATAGAATTTACAGTGCAGAAGGAGGCCATTCAGCCCATCGAGTCTGCACCGGCTCTTGGAAAGAGCACCCTACCCAAGGTCAACACCTCCACCCTATCCCCATAACCCAGTAACCCCACCCAACACTAAGGGCAATTTCGGACACTAAGGGCAATTTATCATGGCCAATCCACCTAACCTGCACATCTTTGGACTGTGGGAGGAAACCGGAGCACCCGGAGGAAACCCATGCACACACGGGGAGAACGTGCAGGCTCCGCACAGACAGTGACCCAAGCCGGAATCGAACCCGGGACTCTGGAGCTGTGAAGTAATTGTGCTATCCACAATGCTACCATGCTGCCCCAACAGAGGCGATTTACCAGGATGCTGCCTGGAATGGAGGGCATAGCTTATGAAGAAAGGTTGAGGGAGCTAGGGCTTTTCTCACTGGAGCGAAGAAGGCAGAGAGGTGACTTGATAGAGGTTTACAAGGTGATGAGAGGCACGGATAGAGTGGACAGCCAGAGACTTTTCCCCAGGGTGGAAATTGCTGTCACGAGGGGACATAATTGTAAGGTGATTGGAGGACGGTATAGGAGAGATGTCAGCGGTAGGTTCTTTACACAGAGAGTGGTGGGTGTGTGGAATGCACTGCCAGCAGAGAGTAATTGGGGGCATTTAAGTGACTCTTGGACAGGCACATGGACAGCAGTAAATTGAAGGGGTGTAGGTTAGGTTGACCTTAGATTAGGATACATGGTTGGCACAACAACGTGGGTTGAAGGGCCTGTACTGTGCTGTATTTTTCTATGTATCTATTTGACCAAGTTTGCTAGTTCTGCTCGAATGTGACTCGGCATCAAATCTTGTTTTAGAATTGTCCTGTGCAGCGCCTTGGGACATTTTATTTCATTAAAGGCGCTACATAAATACAAGTTAATGTTGACTCACTCACAATGACTGTTGATGGTTGACAAATCTCTTAATTATTTTCTAAGACTGGAATAAATATGATCTATCCCTGGAGATGACTTTACTTTGAATTATTTTAATCTGTCAGGGACATTCTCATCAGCAGCATTAATTTGAGGAAATATTGCTCATGTTTTCCCATGTGAATCCCAAGAAGGTGATCATTCAGAATATTTACCATCTTATACTCGTATCTTTTATGATTTTCATTTCATAATCTGACTGCCCACATTCCCCTTTGGTACCAGAATAAATCCTACTGTTGCCGTTTGCAATTTACAATCGTGTCTTTTTTTTTGTCTTTGGTGCCTTTGAATAGCTGTTTAACAATTTCAGTTGTGCCTTAGATATTATGTCAGGCTTTTTTCTTAAGAGTGTTTGAGACAAGGTATTGTCCCCATTTATCATGGATAACACTGTCATTGGCGGCTCGGTAACAAATCAATTTTCTCTATGACCCAGACACTCCAGCAATATGACTGAGAGGGGGATCTGTAACCTTGGGTTAACTCCTTTATTGAAAACCAATATATTAACATGCATTACACTCAAAAATCCCGCAACAAGACAATGTTAAGTATGCTCCTGTATTCACAGCTGTTAAATCCTTTGCTTTTCTTCGTGCAGGATTTGTAGGGTTTTTTTGCCTTTTTATTTCGCTCTGATAAGTTTTAATCCATTTAAAGCCACGCCTGTTCAGCAAATGCCTGCTGATCCTTGGTATTATTGTATATACACGGCATTATAGCTTCAAATGAAGCTCCACTTATCCTGCACTGAAGGGTTGTTGAACAAATTTCCTCCCGCTCCAACAATAAATTTGCTTAAGCATTCCTCAAATTTAGCTTTTAAAATAATTATCTGGATTCATTTGAGTCTAATAATCTAATTAAAGCAACTGCCTTATAGTAAGGTGCATCCAATCTCATTAAAGAAATTGGCAAATAATTTCAATCGTGTGCAGCTACAAAAAAAGCATGTACCCTGATATCAAAAATGTGAGATGGAAACAGAATAATTTTAACACTCAGAACAGAGCACAGTTAAAATGGAGCTGTTCCAATGTAAGACAGAAATGGCTTTACTAAAAATTAACCTCATGCTAAAGTGTGACGAAATCACTATCATGTCGCGAGAGCTGAGGATAGTTTGATTGTTAAAACTAATAAAACTTGCTAAAGTGTGATATTCTGTAGTAATTGTATTTTTCCCTCAGACAGTGCTATCAAATTAAACAAATACATGGTGTTCAGAGATGAAATGTTTGTGTTTGAAATGTGCTACCAGACCTTGAGAATTAACGGGTTTTGACCACTTCAGATAAGACACAAACTTGTTTGGAAGAATTCCAATGGAACTGAGTCCAGCCAAACAACAGAGGCGAAGGAACAACCACTAGCAACCCTGGCCGTATCTTCACACCCCAAACCTCATCTCCCTGACAACTGATGGAACCCGACTTAATTTAAAGAAGATTGATATTACGAGGACAGGCAATTTCTGTTGAAGGCCATTACCTTGCAGGAGGAGGCTTGCATATGTCAACTAAGCCATTAAACTTCACTAAAGCATTTGAAGTGATCACTGAAGCTTATAGGGATCAACATTATATTAGGGAGACTATTAAAATACATAGCTTTAAATACATTGCAAAATCCAAATGTACTTTAGCTCCACATCAGCTGGGAGGGCAGATGTACTAACATCAGTGTCCTTGAATGAGCCAAGAGCACTAGCATTGAGGCCATGATCATCTGAAACCAACTCCGCTGGCTAGCCGTGTGCTGACGATGCCAGAGTCCCAACTGCCAAAGCAAATCTTCACCCAGCTCAAGGGAAGCTCCCAAACACGAGGAGGGACAAAGCAAGTGTTTCAAAGACACCCTGAAGGCTTATCTCAAGAAATGCACGATAGATATCAACATCTGGGAGAACCTGGCTAGGAGGAGACCTACTTAGAGGAACCTCCTGATTGAAGGGACACGGTTCTTCGAGGATACCCGTTGGCAAGAGCAAGTCTGAAAAAGGAGACTGAGAAAGGAATAACAGTGACCAAGAATCGATCCCAACTCCCGGAAACACCTGCCATGTGTGCGGTCGAAGATGTAGCACTAGGATCGGGCTCATCACCCACACCAGGACCCACAGAACTCATGGACTAGTAAAATGCAGTTTCTTAGATGGACAATCGTACTCGTTAGCAAGCGGTCGCCAGAGATTACATACACTCCAAACCCAGTTTATCCATTCTAGTTCCGTTAATGGAATTAACATCCTCATGACAAATCAAAGTTTTAAAAAATCTTTCACTTTCAGTGACTCCATTTTCTTTTTCATAAATTTAGAGTACCCAATTATTGTTTTTCCAATTAAAGAGCAATTTAGCATGGCCAATCCACCCAACCTGCACATCTTTGGGTTGTGGGGGTGAAACCCATGCAGACACAGGGAGAATGTGCAAACTCCACACAGACAGTGACCCGGGGCTGGGGTCGAACCTGGGTCCTCGGCGTCGTGAGGCAGCAGTGCTAACCACTGCGCCACCATGCCACCTGACTTTCTGTGACTCGAAACTTACTTTTATACATTAAAAGTACTTTTTAATGGAATGGACAGTCTTATAACAAATCAAAGTTTGAAAAATATATCTTTCGACTTCCGGTGACGGCGGGCGGGAGGCGGCCGCACAGTGGAGGGCTCCCGATCGGCAACGGCAGTTTTGGGGCTTTAAGCCCGGTCCCAGGGTCCACGGAGGCGGCAGAAGAAGGGAGAAGGCACGGAAGAGGCACAGTGGAGACACAGGAGGAAAAGAACAAAGAAATATGTTGAGGGTGAGCAAGAAAACTGCCGGAAAAAAAACACTGGAGGCCCCTCGGGGAGTGGAAAGGTCACCACGGGGTCACCAGGAAAAATGGAGGCTGGAGCACCAGGGAAGGCCGCACTGCTTACGGCTGAAGAAATAACCAAGGTGATGGCTGCGGAATTTGAAAAGCAGTTGGCGCAGATTGCGAAATGCATGGAGACGGTGAGGAAGGAGATGAGGGAGGTTTTGAGTGTGCTGGTGGAGGAGGCGGTTTCCCCGGTGAGGAAGGAGGTGGAGTGGCGGAGGTGCGAGAGCAAGGAGAGGCACTGAAGGAAGTGGAGGAGACGTTATTGCAGCGCGGTGATCAACTTGCCGCGATGGGGAAAGAGATGCGGAAGGTGATGGACACTAACAAGGATCTGCGAGGAAAAATGGAAGACCTGGAAAACAGATCCAGGCGACAGAATTTGAGGATTGTGGGGCTGCCCGAAGGAGTTGAAGGACCGAAGCCGACTGAGTACTTTGCCGCGATGCTGGCAAAATTATTGGGGGAGGGGGAGGATCCCTCCCGATATGAACTGGATCGGGCTCATCGGTCATGGAGGCCTATACCAAAGGCGAGTGAGTCACCAAGGGCAGTGACTCTCTGCTTCCGTAGGTACAGTGTGAAGGAGAAGGTCCTGAGCTGGGCCAAGCAGAAGCGGGTGGTGCAGTGGGCTGGAGCTGGTATACGTGTATACCAGGACTTTACGGTGGAGCTGGCAAGGAGGCGGGCTGCCTTCAAACGGGTGAAGAGGGCACTGTACATTAGCAAGGTGCGGTGCGACATTGTATATCCAGCGAAGCTGAGGGTGACTTACAAGCTCAGGGACTTTTATTTTGGAACGGCGGAAGCAGCGGAGGAGTTTGTGAAAGCAGAAGGACTGTGGCAGAACTGACAAATTGAGGAATGGTCATGTGCCGATGTAACCTCATGACTGTATTTTCTTCTTTTTTGTATCACTGCGCGCGGGGTAGAGATTAAAGGAGCCAATGTGGTATATATTTGGACAAGGGAAGGGACGGGATTTTCACTCGAAATGAGAGTTCTTTGGGGTGTAGGTGGATATGCGGGGTTTGTGTGCTAAAAGGGGATCTTTGGGCTTTCCTAGGGCCGGCAAGTGGGAAAGGGACCCGGGCGGGGGCCTCCACGCTGGCCGGTTTAGGCCGGCCAGTGAACCGGAGTGAGGTGGGGGGAGGGGCTGCGGCCATCGGAGCCTGGCAGAACAGGGTCCGAGTGGTCTAGCCGGGGTGGAAAGTTGGGGGGAAGGAACCGAGGTTGGGAGGAGGAGTTTTGAGTTTTACAAGAGGCAGTGGACAGGAGGAGCTGGAGGCCTGAGGTGAGGGGGGGGGGGGGGGGGAGCTGTGTAAGATTAAGGGTGACTACGGGTAATCCCTGATTCCTTTTTGCCATTTGTTTATGTAAACATGCGGGTTGAGGTTTGGGGGTTGGTGGATAAAAAAAATATATGTATATATATATCTTTCTTTCACTTATGTGCATTTTGAACATATTTATAAACACTATTATAAAAGATTAACCCGACTTCCGGGTGCGGCGATGACCAGCTAAGTCGCACGTTTCGGGAGCTCCCGGTGGAACGGACTTTTGGGCTCTTAATAAGAGCCCCAACGGCAATTTTAACGGCTGGAAGCACTGTGCGGTAAACCAGAAGGGAATCCCCCCTGGAAACGGATGGAAAAAGGAGAGGGAAGTGGCCAGATTGCAGTGGATCCTTTGGAGCAGCGGCAAGGAAGGCAAGCAAGAACAAAGATGGCAACGGAAGGTGGCAGTTTAACATGGGGCCCTGAACAACAAGAGTTTTTGAAATGTTGCGTGGAAGAACTTAAAAAGGAAATGAAGAAGGAGCTGTTGGCCCCGATATTACAGGCGATCGAAGGGCTAAAGGATGAGCAAAAGACCCAGGAGCGGGAGCTTCGGGTCGTGAAGGCAAAGGCTGCCGAGAACGAGGACGATATACAGGGCCTGGTGGTGAAGACGGAGATGCACGAGGCACACCATAAACGATGTGTGGAAAGACTGGAGGCGCTGGAGAATAACGCGAGGAGGAACAACTTGAGGATTCTTGGTCTTCCTGAAGGTGCGGAGGGAGCGGACGTCGGGGCATATGTGAGCACGATGCTGCACTCGTTAATGGGAGCGGAGGCCCCGGCGGGTCCGCTGGAGGTGGAGGGAGCATACCGAGTGATGGCGCGAGGACCGAGAGCAGGAGAAATTCCTAGAGCCATAGTGGTGAGATTCCTCCGTTTTAAGGACAAAGAGATGGTCCTTAGATGGGCAAAGAAAACTCGGAGCAGTAGGTGGGAGAACGCGGTGATCCGCGTATATCAAGACTGGAGTGCGGAGGTGGCGAGAAGGAGGGCGAGCTTTAATCGGGCCAAGGCGGTGCTTCACAAAAAGAAGATAAAATTTGGAATGCTGCAACCGGCAAGACTGTGGGTCACATATCAAGGGAGGCACCACTACTTTGAGACGGCGGATGAGGCGTGGACTTTTATTGTGGAAGAAAAACTGGAATAAGCGGGTTATTTTTAAAAAAAAAGAAAGTTTGAAACAAAGTGGTGGGGCGAGTATGGGGGGCGAAGAGGGGGGAAAAAGGGGGGGAAAGATGAGTTTTATGTTATTAATCCTGCGATGCGGTAACTTTTCTCTCTTCCACAGGTGGTGGTGGAGGGAGGAAGGGAGGTGGAGGAGATGGGGCGTTGGCCATGGGGGGGCGGGGCCAAAAGGGAAGCGCGGGCTTTGTTCCCGCGCTATGATAATCATGGCGGGAATAGGGAAGCAGGAAGGGGCGGGAATAGGGAAGCAGGAAGGAGGGGGCGTCGCACGGTGCGAGCCGAGGTCACGGGGGGAAGCCGAGGTCGGCCAGAGTTTGCTGCCTTCTGGGAGCAACATGGGGGGTGTAACTACGCTAGTAGGGGATCTAGCGGGGGGGGGGGGGTGGGAGGGGGGAGTTACTGAGTTGCTGCTGCTGGGGAGAGGGGGGAGCCGGAATGAGGTGGGGTGGGCGGGGGGGCACCGCCTGGGGGGGACACAGCTGCGTGGGAACCGGGTGAGGAGCTGGAAAAAGGGGATGGCTAATCGACAAGGGGGGGGGGCAAAAAGCCCCCCCAACCCGGTTGATCACGTAGAATGTGAGAGGGCTGAACGGGCCGATAAAGAGGGCACGAGTACTCGCACACCTTAAGAAACTTAAGGCAGGCGTGGTTATGTTACAAGAGACGCACTTGAAACTTATAGACCAGGTTAGACTACGCAAAGGATTGGTGGGGCAGGTGTTTCATTCGGGGCTAGATGCGAAAAACAGGGGGATGGCTATACTAGTGGGGAAGCGGGTTATGTTTGAGGCAAAGACCATAGTGGCGGATAGCGGGGGCAGATACGTGATGGTGGGTGGCAAATTACAGGGGGAGGCGGTGGTCTTGGTAAACGTATATGCCCCGAACAGGGATGATGCCAATTTTATGAGGCGCATGCTAGGACGCATCCCGGACCTAGAGGTGGGAAAGTTGGTAATGGGGGGAGATTTTAATACGGTGCTGGAGCCAGGGCTGGACAGGTCGAGATCCAGGACTGGAAGGAGGCCGGCTGCAGCCAAGGTGCTTAAAGATTTTATGGAGCAGATGGGAGGAGTAGACCCGTGGAGATTTAGTAGACCTAGGAGTAAGGAGTTTTCGTTTTTCTCCTATGTCCACAAAGTTTATTCGCGAATAGACTTTTTTGTTTTGGGAAGGGCGTTGATCCCGAAGGTGAGGGGGACGGAGTATACGGCTATAGCCATTTCGGATCACGCTCCACATTGGGTAGACTTGGAGATAGGGGAGGAAACAGAAGGGCGTCCACCCTGGAGAATGGACATGGGACTAATGGCAGATGAAGGGGTGTGTCTAAGGGTGAGGGGGTGCATTGAAAAATACTTGGAACTCAATGATAACGGGGAGGTCCAGGTGGGAGTGGTCTGGGAGGCGCTGAAGGCAGTGGTTAGAGGGGAGCTGATATCAATAAGGGCACATAAAGGAAAGCAGGAGAGTAGGGAACGGGAGCGGTTGCTGCAAGAACTTCTGAGGGTGGACAGGCAATATGCGGAGGCACCGGAGGAGGGACTGTACAGGGAAAGGCAAAGGTTACACGTAGAATTTGACTTGCTGACAACGGGTACTGCAGAAGCACAGTGGAGGAAGGCACAGGGCGTACAGTATGAGTATGGGGAGAAGGCGAGCAGGTTCCTGGCCCATCAATTGAGGAAAAGGGGAGCAGCGAGGGAAATAGGGGGAGTGAGGGATGAGGAAGGAGAGATAGAGCGGGGAGCAGAGAGAGTGAATGGAGTGTTCAAGGCATTCTATAAAAGATTATACGAAGCTCGGCCCCCGGATGGGAAGGAGAGAATGATGTGCTTCCTGGACCGGCTGGAATTTCCTAAGGTGGAGGAGCAGGAGAGGGTGGGACTGGGAGCACAGATCGAGATAGAGGAAGTAGTGAAAGGAATTAGGAGTATGCAGGCGGGGAAGGCTCCGGGACCGGATGGATTTCCAGTCGGATTTGATAGGAAATATGTGGACTTGCTTGCCCCGATACTGATGAGAACCTTTAATGAGGCGAAGGAAAGGGGACAGCTGCCCCCGACTATGTCAGAGGCAACGATATCGCTTCTCCTAAAGAAGGAAAAAGACCCGCTGCAATGCGGGTCCTATAGACCTATTTCCCTCCTAAATGTAGACGCGAAGATTCTGGCCAAGGTAATGGCAATGAGGATAGAGGATTTTGTCCCGGGGGTAGTCCATGAGGACCAAACTGGGTTTGTGAAGGGGAGACAGCTGAATACGAATATACGGAGGCTGCTAGGGGTAATGATGATGCCCCCACCAGAGGGGGAAGCGGAGATAGTGGTGGCGATGGATGCCGAGAAAGCATATGATCGAGTGGCGTGGGATTATTTGTGGGAGGTGTTGAGGAGATTTGGCTTTGGAGATGAGTATATTAGATGGGTACAGCTGCTGTATAGGGCCCCGGTGGTGAGCGTGGTCACGAATGGACGCGGGTCTGCGTATTTTCGGCTCCATAGAGGGACGAGGCAGGGATGTCCTCTGTCCCCATTATTGTTTGCACTGGCGATTGAGCCCCTGGCAATAGCATTGAGGGGTTCCAGGAAGTGGAGGGGAGTACTCAGGGGAGGAGAGGAACACCGGGTATCTCTTTACGCGGACGATTTATTGGTGTATGTGGCGGACCCGGCGGAGGGGATGCCAGAGATAATGCGGATACTTGGGGAGTTTGGAGAATTTTCAGGATATAAGCTGAACATGGGGAAAAGTGAGCTGTTTGTGGTGCATCCAGGGGAGCAGAGCAGAGAAATAGAGGACTTACCGCTGAGGAAGGTAACAAGGGACTTTCGCTACTTGGGGACCCAGATAGCCAAGAATTGGGGTACATTGCATAGGTTAAACTTAACGCGGTTGGTGGAACAGATGGAGGAGGACTTCAAGAGATGGGACATGGTATCCCTGTCACTGGCAGGGAGGGTACAAGCGGTTAAAATGGTGGTCCTCCCGAGATTCCTCTTTGTGTTTCAGTGCCTCCCGGTGGTGATCACGAAGGCTTTTTTCAAAAGGATTGAGAAGAGTATCATGAGTTTTGTGTGGGCTGGGAAGACCCCGAGAGTGAGGAAGGGATTTTTGCAGCATAGTAGGGATAGGGGGGGGCTGGCGCTACCGAGCCTGAGTGAGTACTACTGGGCCGCCAACATCTCAATGGTATGTAAGTGGATGGGAGAAGAGGAGGGAGCGGCGTGGAAGAGATTGGAGAAGGCGTCCTGTAGGGGGACTTGCCTACAAGCCATGGTGACGGCGCCGTTGCCGTTCTCACCGAAGAAATACACCACAAGCCCGGTGGTGGTGGCTACTCTGAAAATTTGGGGGCAATGGAGACGGCATGGGGAAAGACGGGAGCCTCGGTGTGGTCCCCGATAAGAAATAATCATAGGTTTGCTCCGGGGAGAATGGATGGGGGATTTGGAACATGGCAAAGAGCAGGAGTAACACAATTGAGAGATCTGTTTGTAGATGGGACGTTTGCAAGTCTGGGAGCGCTGACCGAAAAATATGGGTTGCCCCAAGGGAATGCATTCCGGTATATGCAACTGAGGGCTTTTACGAGGCAACAGGTGAGGGAATTCCCGCAGCTCCCGATGCAGGAGGTGCAGGACAGAGTGATCTCAAAGACATGGGTGGGGAATGGTAAGGTGTCAGACATATATAGGGAGATGAGAGACGAGGGGGAGATTATGGTAGACGAGCTGAAAGGGAAATGGGAAGAAGAGCTGGGGGAGGAGATTGAGGAGGGGCTGTGGGCTGATGCCCTAAGTAGGGTAAACTCATCGTCTTCGTGTGCCAGGCTAAGCCTGATACAATTTAAGGTGTTACACAGGGCGCATATGACTGGAACACGGCTTAGCAAATTTTTTGGAGTAGAGGATAGGTGTGCGAGATGCTCGAAAAGCCCAGCGAATCACACCCACATGTTCTGGTCATGTCCGGCACTACAGGGGTTTTGGGTGGGGGTGACAAAGGTGCTTTCGAAGGTAGTGGGGGTCCAGGTCGAACCAAGCTGGGGGTTGGCTATATTTGGGGTTGCAGAAGAGCCGGGAGTGCAGGAGGCGAGAGAGGCTGATGTTTTGGCCTTTGCGTCCCTAGTAGCCCGGCGCAGGATACTGTTGATGTGGAAGGAAGCCAAGCCCCCGGGTGTGGCGACCTGGATAAATGACATGGCAGGGTTTATAAAGCTGGAACGGATTAAGTTCGTCCTAAGGGGATCGGCTCAAGGGTTCACCAGCGGTGGCAACCGTTCGTCGAATACCTCACAGAAAGATAGAGGGAATGGAAAAGAAGAAGACAGCAGCAGCAGCCCAGGGTGGGGGGGGGGGGGGGGGGAGAGGAACCCGAGGGATTCTCAGGGATGTTAATATATAAGTATAATATGTATAGGCTGTTGTTATAGATAATTGTATATTGGACTGTTAAAACATATTTTTGGAGAATATTTATCTGGGACAAGGCAGTTGCCATTTAGTTTTGTTTATATATTATTTATTTCTTGTTTATAAAACTGGCCATTGTTATTTATATTGTTATATTACTGTGTAAAGGATACACAATGTACTGTGATGGTTGGCCAAAAATTTTCAATAAAATATTTTTAAAAAATAAAAATAAAAAATTAACCCACTGAAAAAATGCTCTCCGGTGTCTCCTGCCCCAGCTCGCTGACTCTGGAAGGGAACAAAATAATGCAAATAAAAATTTACCTGACATCGGGGCAAGCAGGCCGGGTTAACGCATTTCGCATTCAAATGCTTCAATGCAGCACTTGCAGCAAAGGACTGGAAATGGAACGGAAGTTTGAACTTGCCGTGCTTTGAGCGCGCGTGTCCGCGCGTTGGGACTTCCACACAGTTCCGAAGCATATGTGCGGTGTGCGCTCTCCATATGCCAGAATATTCAGTCGAAGTTACCGGTCAACGTACTAATTGATGCAAAATCAATTATTTCCTGCATCGGAATCTTGAGTGCCGTGCATTTACAACAGTTTTTACTTTATGTAAATCACTTAACTCCATAATTGACTCTAGCTCTGTTCACTAGAACTGATTGCAGCAGATTACTTTAAGATACAGTGTTAGATTCTGCGTAAACTTTTATTTCCTAGATTTCCTCTTTCATTTCCTCTGCCCTCTGTCCTTTACCGAGCAGCTGCATGAGGCATCTCTCCTGGAACAGGCTCCTGGAACATTTTCCTCGAAGGACAATGTCAGAGTTTGGAATCTAAATTGTGACCGCACTGGCCTGGTAATTTAATGCCACTTAATTAACTGTAGATAGTTTGAGATTGAGGAGAGTTCAGCCGTCCTAATGCCTCAGTAACCAATTTAGATGTCATCACTCGGGTCGAGTGGACACACTTGGAACTGAACAGGCAAAACATGGAACATTGCGTCAAAGGAGTTAAATCACCTCAACTTTCTCTGAAGTTAGCGTCTGAATCCCAAGAACATTGTTAATCACATGTAAACTTGAACCATTTGATAATTATCAGTTATTTAAGGAATTGCTAAAGTAATCATAACGACTCATTGCTTCAGCCTCGAGGCATTGTTGTAAGTAATGTTCAGCAAATCCTCATGCTGATTTAAAGTGGTGCACTGAGTTACTTGTCCTACCATTGCTACATTTTGTTAAATAACTTTTGTCCATTAACGATTTGCTACTCAACAGCCTGATAACATTTATGCGCACCCATTGCAAAGTATCGAGTTGTTGTGCTTTGCAACCAAATCTACTGTGTGGCTTCTTTATTGATTTGTCAAGAAAAGATTAATTCACCCATTCAGAAACTTGTATTCTTAATTGAAAATTAATCCAGTAAATTAATTTTGATCAAACTGATTAATAAGATAATTTAGTAAGCCAACTTAGATTTCCATTATCTCTCCAACTAGGCGGGAGGGGGGAGGGGGTTAAAACCCCATACTTGGTAAGTATTTAAAGGAGAGATTAAAGGAGGCTGGTTTAGCACAGCGGGCTAAACAGCTGGCTTGTAATGCAGAACAACTGGGTTCAAATGCGGGTTCAATTCCTGTATCATCCTTCTCAAACAGGTGCTGGAATGTGGCGACTAGGGGCTTTTCACAGTAACTTCATTGAAGCTTACTTGTGACAATAAGCAATTATTATTATTAAAGATTTGTCAGGTTCCACCCCCGGGAAATGCCTTTAGATATATGCAGGTGAGGGCTTTTGTGAGGAGACAGGTGAGGGAATTCCCGTTGCTCCCGGCACAAGAAATTCAAGACAGGGTGATCTCGGGTGTGTGGGTCGGGGAGGGCAAGGTGTCGGCAATATACCAGGAGATGAAAGAAGAGGGGGAAGCGCTGGTAGAAGAGTTGAAGGGTAAATGGGAGGAGGAGCTGGGGGAGGAGATCGAGGAAGGTCTGTGGGCTGATGCCCTAGGTAGGGTTAATTCCTCCTCCTCGTGTGCCAGGCTCAGCCTAATACAATTTAAGGTGGTCCACAGAGCGCACTTGACGGGGGCGAGGTTGAGCAGGTTCTTTGGGGTAGAGGACAGATGTGGAAGGTGCTCAGGGAGCCCGGCGAACCATGTCCATATGTTTTGGTCATGCCCGGCACTGGAGGGGTTCTGGAGAGGAGTGGCGGGAGCAATATCTCAGGTGGTGAAAGTCCGGGTAAAGCCAAGCTGGGGGCTAGCAATATTTGGAGTAGTGGACGAGCCGGGAGTGCAGGAGGCGAAAGAGGCCGGCATTCTGGCCTTTGCGTCCCTAGTAGCCCGGCGAAGGATCTTGCTAATGTGGAAGGAGGTGAAGCCCCCCAGCGTGGAGGCCTGGATAAACGATATGGCTGGGTTCATAAAGTTGGAGAGGATTAAGTTTGCCTTGAGAGGGTCTGCGCAGGGGTTCTACAGGCGGTGGCAACCGTTCCTAGACTATCTCGCGGAGCGATAGAGGAAGGTCGGTCAGCAGCAGCAGCAACCTGGGGGGGGGGGGGGTACTGCCTGGGAGGGTGGATGAGCAAGAGATAACATGAAGGGTTGGGGAAACTGGCACGTACGGGAGAGAGCCAGTGTACAAAGCTATGTAAACATATCATTTTGCCATGTATATATGAAAATCGCTTATTGTCACAAGTAGGCTTCAATGAAGTTACTGTGAAAAGCTCCTAGTCGCCACATTCCAGCGCCTGTTCGGGGAGGCTGGAACGGGAATTGAACCGTGCTGCTGGCCTGCTTGGTCGTCTTTAAAATCCAGCGATTTAGCCCAGTGTGCTAAACCAGCCCCATTCTTGCTCTGCGCGATTTCTCGTTATTTTGTTACCGGGGGGGGGGTTATTGTTTGTAAGGGTGAAAAATTGTGTTAAAAAACTTTAATAAATATATCTAAAAAAAAAAATTATTTGTCAGGTTCCTTGACATATATTTATCATGATAATAAAAGTCAGCTTTTTTTTACAATACCTGCATTGTGGCTCACCATGCAGGGGAGAGGGAGTGGTTCCCCTGTCCAGAATTCTTATAAGCACTAAAGTAACTCTCCTTATCTGAATGAAGGGGGAATTCTCCATTGCCCACGTGGGTAGTTGGTTTCCCCTTCCGGTGGCGAATGGAGCATCGACCGTAAAACGGGATCAGTGCCGGGTGTAAATCCTGTTCAGTCCCCCGCCTCCGGCGGCAGCGAACTATACGCCCCGATTTGCATCCACTTTCCAATTGAAAGGCTGGAAGCCTGTCTCTGCTCCCCCCCCCCCCCCCCCCCCCCCGCCTTCCCCTGCACCAGTTATGCACTGACCCCCACAGCGGGGCTTGGTGCAGGTTTTCCCAAGTGTGGCCCCGATGGGGCGCATAGTACATAACTGAGGTGCTCCCCAAAGTCCATTGGAAGGCCTCCTTCCACAATGTAAATCCTGCCACCCCCCTAATCCCACCCCAACAGACCCTCTTATCAGACGCCGCCATCAGTGACTCCCATCAGAGACCCACAACAGAGACCCCCAACAGAGACCCACAACAGTGACCCCCCCCCCCCCCACCCACCAGCAGAAACCTCCAACAGCGACCCCTGCCTGAAAGCTGAAGAGCAGTCCATTGCATTTTTGCTTACCCTTCCCTAACATCTGCTGCTCAGACAAAAGTGTTTCAAGCAGCAGCTGTTACAAGTATCAGGGGCTTCCTTCAAAGCCAAGTACAATTTAAAATACTTCAAATACCTTGACAGCCTTTGAAGTGCAAACCTTCCATTCAATTTCACCCAGCCATACATTGGATTAGTCGGTGATTGACAGTTTTATTACTCCAGAAACAGGTGCTTGGTGAATTGTTGATCTATATTTCCCTTCACGCTAGACAAGTGCGTGAAGCAGCAAAGCTAATAACTGATCAGACCCCACACTGCACCAACGCAGTGCTGAGCTGAATTGGCAAGGAAAGTGGGTTGTTGACAAAGTGATGATGAAATTTTCACCTACTTCCGAAATGGAAAGACCATTGGGCAACCCAACGATGAACGTGGAATGCTGCAACCCGCCAGGCAACGTTCATCCATTCAAAAATATAACACATATATGTGCGCTTATAGCAACAGATTTGGTAGTCAAATAATTGTTTCTCCTTTAGAATTGAGGAACATTTGCCACAAAGAGGAAACAGATGCTCATTGGCAGTAAGTCACAAACCCTTATC
The DNA here is from genome assembly GCF_047496885.1 of Scyliorhinus torazame. Lineage (NCBI taxonomy): Eukaryota > Metazoa > Chordata > Chondrichthyes > Carcharhiniformes > Scyliorhinidae > Scyliorhinus > Scyliorhinus torazame. Next base: position 77,498,566 of record NC_092728.1, read on the forward strand.
CTTCCTGCACTGTCTTTACATCAGAGAGCCATGCACATTAAAACATCTATATCCACCAGTAGCTGAAAATTAAACTGTCTTTGGTGTTTAGATGATTCTACAAATTGTTCCAGTAGCTTATACAATGGTACAGATGGACGATAAGAACTAAATGTTTAATGCTTGTTGGGTGCAATATTGGGAGGGAAAAAAGCGGTAGAGCTAAGCCCGTAGAAGGTGTTATTTGGGCATTAATTCTGTTTAGTTGTATAGAGCATGGCTGGGCATTCACTGGGGATTCACTTGTGCTCCTGTGAATAGACACAAGACTGAAACTGGTGGCTGGATTAGGAAGAGCATGTTTGTCACTGTATTTCTGTAAATAAAGCTGATAACAACAGTATGTCAAGTTCGACCCAGTTCTTCTTTCACCACCTGGGTCTCAGGATTGGAACAATGTAGCAAACGATGATTGCCTGAAGTTTGGCAAATACGAAAAAGAAAATCAGACAGAAAACTGTCCTCTGGGTAAGATGATAAACCAAATCTTTGTTTTGATAAACAGATGGTTCTCCTGGAGAGCATGGTAACATTCCCCCTTTAACCAATACCACCCAAAATAAATCAATATTATCATTTATAGGCCTGTTAAAGGTTTGTGGGACAGAAAGTTGTTTTAGAAAGTGGCTTTGCCCCCAGAAGAACAGTAGCTGTTGTTTTATTTGTGTTTTAAAGTGTTTTAATAATAATCACTTATTGTCACAAGTAGGCTTCAATGAAGTTACTGTGAAAAGCCCCTAGTCACCACATTCCGGCGCCTGTTTGGGGAGGCCGGTATGGGAACTGAACCCGCACTGATGGCATTGTTCTGCATTACAAGCCATCTGTTTAGCCCACTGTGCTAAACCAGCCCCTTTATTTGATGCTGAGCACTTTGGAACATCTGAAAGAACTTGATAAGTGAATGCAATTCCTTATAGTTAGTGACAATCTTATTTTGGCATACAAATCAGGTAAATCTTCACACATTAAATCTTACTTTTCTGCCTGTGGAATACAGACACTGAATTTCAGATTGGTCCTGTTTAGTTTCATCTCAGTTGCTGTAAGCATAGTTGTCTGGGACCACGAATTGTAAAACAAACCATGGAGTTTCCTCTTTATTCCTTTAAGTATTTCTGTATTAAAAATGCCCTATAGACATTTTCGCTCTGTGTAGAAATCTCACAACACAGCATGTGGCTGCTGCTCATGAAGATCCAGACGCCTGCCACTGCACCAAAGGAAGAAGTTCTAATTGATCTGTCCAATTAAGGAGACAGAGAATTTCTCTTGGTCTGTGAAATCACCAGATTGCATAATATTCTAAGGTTCAGAACTCATTTACATTCTTACGTGATCGCGGGAGGAATCAATGAATCTGCCATCTTTTCCCCTGTTTTTGTTAATTATTTATCAATCCAGTGTTACAGTAAAAGATGCAGATTCGGGTAGGCAAGCACCTTTAAAAAATAACCAGTGTACGTGACAGAACCTAACAATGTATCAAAATAAAATTCATTTGTAGCCTGCAATATTCAACTTAAACTGGTATTCAACTTGCAGTACTCCACTCTCGATTACGCAGAGGAAGTTTTCTAAAGTGTTAGTCACAGGTTCACTGCATTTTCCAAAAATATACTTGTGATTTATTGGCAGTGAAATAACCAAATTGCCAGCATTTATGTTCAAAATAGAGTGTGAATTTAACAACGGACATGCAATGCTTACACAGGCCATTTTCTAAACCATACTAGAAATGTTTTGAAGTACAGGATTGTGTCTATTTCTATCAGGCAGGCCGGTATCTATCAGTAGACAGAACTGTGGACCTTCCAATGATTTGACAAGATATTGTGCATTAGCATAAGCTAACATTTAAGGAAAATTGGCACTAGATGATAATTCAGTTTATTTAGTTAATTGCCATAATTTCAATACGTGATTAGCACCTCTATTTTAATGTTCTTTTATCTGGTACTACATTAATTCCCTCCATTCCATCGAGTGTATGTTCATCTCTAAAATATTTTGGGCATGTCTTGATTCTCTGTACTGGACAGTAGGCGATTCATAATAATTCTAAGTAGGTTTCCTATGCTACTGGGACCGGTGGAAATATTATCTGTGGAAAACAATCAGCCAGCGATGAATAATGGAGTTGTAAGGATACACAGAGGTTCTGCAGCTTCACTTAATTATCTTTGACAGCTAAGAGAAAATTAATTAGAACTTGTCCTTGGGAGATTGAAGAGGTGGGGCGGAATCCACAATAGAATAGGTTACGTAGGATGTGAGGAAATAGCCAGCCTTAATAAACTAAATTATAATCCACTTCTTTTCCATATCTATGTCTGATAAATAGAATTGGTCAAAATGTAGAGCAAGACAGATATTAATTTCTTTAACATGTGAGCAAAGATCAACTCCCCCACCCTCTCCATTATCCCCTCCCTTGTACAGCTTTAGTTGAACCTCAACCTCAACTTCCAATGCAGATATAATCTCATCCCACCCTGACCAACCATTCTTCGCAGCTGACAACCTCCTGGATGCATTCTTACCTTGCTCACACTCTCAGTTACTCCATCAATAAAGACGTTTTTTCCTGCTGGAGGACAAAATTAACAATTACTCAGACAAATGTTGGGTAATTAAGGAAAGCCAGCACAGATTAAGGGCACATCATGTTTAATTTATTTGATTGAGTTTTTGATGAGGTAATAGAGAGGGTTGATCAGAGTAGTGCAGTTGACGTGTACATGAACTTCCAAAAGATGTTTGATAAAGTGCCACACAACAGACTTGTCAGCAAAGTTGTAGTTCTTGGAATAAAACGGATCGTGGTAGCAGTTTGCTGAGTCACAGAAAACAGACTAGTAGTGAATCTGGACACCTTCGCTCAGTGTGCAAGCATGTCCTGACCTTCATGTCACATGGTCTTTCAACTCACCATCTTGCTCTCGTGCCCACATATCCATCCTTGGCCTACTGCGATGTTCTAGTGAAGCCCAACGCGAACTAAAGGAACAACACCTCACCTTCTGATTAGGCACATTCCAGCCGTCTGTACTTAGCATCGGGTTCAACAAATTCAGACCATGAACTTTCTCCTCCATCTTGGCCCCCATTTTTAATCCTATTTCTTTTGGCCTAACCCTACCCCTCCACCACAAGGCTACCTGTCACTTGTTCTTACGTTTTGCTTTCGCAGAGCGCTGACCCTTGTTCTGCTATTAACACATTCTGCTATCTGACCATTATGCTACCATCGATACCTTCTGTAGTGTTTAACACTCCCTTTGTCTTGTGCCCACGGCATCTTTCTCAAATCTCTCCTATTTTGCATCTATCCCTGATCTTCTATTTTGTTTCACCTGCTCCACCCCCCATTTCAATAATATAGAATCCTCTCTTTAACTCTGAAGAAGAGTTAAAAGAGTGGCTGCTGCCAGACTTGCTAAATCATTACAGCATTTTCTGTTTTTATTTCAGATTTATAGCATCTGCAGTATTTTGTTTTTATTATAGTAGTGGGTGTTTTAGACTGAAGGACAGTAGATAGTGGTTCAGTATAGGAACACAGTTTTTCTTGAATTATGTAATAAGCTAGACATGGAATGTGCAGGTCACAATTTGAAAATTTGCACATAACACAAAATTTGAAAGTATTGTGAACTGTGAGGGGAACTGTGGTTAGCACTGTCGCTTCACAGGTTTGATTCCCGGCTTGGGTCACTGTCTGTACGGAGTCTGCACGTTCTCCCCGTGTCTGCGTGGGCTTCCTCCGGGTGCTCCGGTTTCCTCCCGAAGTCCAAAGATGTGCAGGTTAGATGGATTGGCCAAGCTAAATTGCTCTGAGTGTCCAAAAAGGGTAGGTGGAGTCACTGTGTTACGGGGGTAGGGTGGAGGTGTGGGCTTAGGTCGGGTGCTCTTTACAAGAGCCGGTGCAGACTCGACGGGCTGACTGGCCTCCTTCTGCACTGTAAATTCTATGATTCTATGAGATGAGAAAGGTAGACTGGTGGAATGAGCAAGCATGTGGCAGATGAAAGTTGATGCAAAATATTGTAAAGTGATATATTTTGGTGAAGAACAAGTAAGGGCAATATAAAATAAAGGTAACATTTCAACAGGAGTGCAGCAACAGAGTTATACCGGGGGTATATCTGCACAAGACATTGAAGGTAGCAGGGCAGGTTGAGAAAGCTGTCAAAACGGACATACAGGAACCTGAGCTTCATAGATAGAGGGATTGAACTCAAAAGCAGGGAATTTATGGTAAACCATTTGAAAATACTGGATTAGCCTCAACTGAAGTATTGGGTACAATTCTGAGCACCAAGAGTGGACCTGGGGATAAGAGACTTTAGTTGCATGAATCAATTGGTGAAACTGGGGTCATTCTCCTTAGAGAGCAGAAGGTTAAGAGGGGAACGTAACAGAAGTGTTCAAAATCCTGAGCGATCTCCACAGAGTAGATAGAGAAAATGCTCCAACGGGTGGGTGGTTCCATAACCAGAATGCACCAATTTGAAGCAACTAGGGAATAATTAGAGGGGTCATGAGGAAAATTAACAATCTGACTGTATCATAGTTATGCTTTGCTGATAAAATCTGTAATAAAAGAGCTGTTAAGTATTTATTTAATTGAATTCAAGTTGATAACCTGCTATAGTGAACTCCAATTATTCCTGATTATTAGTCCACTCCTCTGAAATACCAGTCCACATACATTTCCATGACCACAATGCAACGTGGGTGGCACGGTAGCCCAGTGGTTAGCACTGTTGCTTCACAGCACCAGAGTCCCAAGTTCGATTCCCGCTTGGGTCACTGTCTGTGCGAATCTGCACTTTCTCCCTGTGTCTGCGTGGGTTTCCTCCGGGTGCTCCGGTTTCCCCCCACAAGTCCCGAAAGATGTGCTTGTTAGGTGAATTGGACATTCTGAATTCTCCCTCAGTGTACCCGAACAGGCGCTGGAATGTGGCGACTAGGGGCTTTTCACAGTAACTTCACTGCAGTGTTAATGTACGCCTACTTGTGACAATAATAAAGATTATCATTACCGTAGATATAGCAATGTGACACACTCCAACATACAATGTGAATATAGATTTTGGAGATAGAAAAAGATGTAGTTGTTCAAGTATAGAATATAATAACTGTACCATAGCCAGGTATTATCTATGGTCAAAGTTGAGTGCTGGACATTTGGACTGATAACCTGGTGTCTAATTTGATCATCATCGGGAGGTGGGGGAGATTTGGTAGAACATGGGCTCTTTAAAGATTCTGTCAGAGAACTGAGCAGGCGACAGAAGAGCGATGTGATCTATGCAGGTGTCATGACTAAATGACCGTTTCCTATTCCAAATATCACAGAAGAAACAGTTGTTTTGTAAATTCCTGTTCATAGATTTATTTTCGGATATTGAGTCGACCATATGCAAATATCAATATATTGCTTTGATCAATGATCTGAGAAATAATCCTTGGTGGAAATATAGTCCAGCCGTTTGCATGAGGTAGTGCTGGTTCATATCTGTCAGCCATAGAACTTATATGAGGACATTCATTTTGCCATTATTTGTCCCTTCCATTCAGTTTAGGACAAATATCCCATCTGACATTAAATTAGCTCAAAGACAGCGTGAAAATTGTGCATGTATTCTTCTTGGTCCTGTCTTTGTGTAATCAGCATACGAGTAGTCACTATGTTAACCTGTTACCAACCCAATAAAAGTACGTTACACTAGCCTGTTTACAATGTACTGAAGATAAATAGCACAGTTTTATTGTGAAACCACCTCATCAAATACATGACCCATTAAAGTTTGCAATTTCCAAAATGCAACGTTAGACAGTTTCTGAAACTAACATTAAAACTATCTGCACCTTTTCAGAGAGCATGAGTAACATTTGGAAATATTTTAGAAGGTCATAGTGAAATAGTCTGGTGAACTCAAATTGTGAGAAAATCTCAAGCTATTAGTTATCACCGGAAGTTATTCGATATGCTCTCTGAACCCTTGCTGCCTCATCAATCTCCATTATTCTTGAGAAGGATATATGCAGTTACAACAGCACGTTGAATAGGTGAACAGTCAGTGTTTTCCGTAACAATGACCTTCCAATGAATGCAACCCTGATTTCTGTGAATTCACATGTCAATTTGATAGTTTATTTGGGAAAGTATGCCAGGTCTGCCTTGTGGGGAAATCTGATACTGGAATTTAAACAGCTTAGTTGACCAGTTTGCGATTCAGCTTCAGAAAAGATGAGCTTAAAAGACTTTTAAAACACTAATCCAAACTACGGCTTGAAATTCAAGCTGAGCATCTTGAAATCTAATAGTGGTGTCAGGATTTGACAAACAGTTTGATAAGTTTGTGTAGAGAAATATAGTGTTGCCAATTTTAGTTTGACCAATAGATTTTTCTTATTGCTCTTTTCAGCACACCTGTCTCTAAACCACCCCTTGTGCTGATTTCCTCTGTGCATCTTGAAACTGGATGAAATCAAGCTCAGTCAAGTGGAATGCATGTCCTGTAATATGTGGGAAGTCGTGAATGCCACTGATGTCCTAGATGACCACATGTGCAGAAAATATCATCAGCTGCAGAAAAGGGAGCTTCAGGTTTTAGAGTCACTGTGGTGCATCCGTGAGGCTGAGGGCTACATGAATAGCATGTTCAAAGAGATGGTCACACCACAGGCTAGGAGCATGGAGGCAAAAAGGGAATGGGTGAATTCCAGGCAGTCAAAGAGAACTAGGTACATGCTGGAGGAGTCCCCTGGGGTCCCAGTCATTGTTTGGTTTTCCATTTTGGATATTGGTGAGGGCATTGGTTCCTCGACTGTCTCAGTTCACCGCAATTCTGCCTCGCCCAGCTAGCACAAAATGTTGATTTCCTCAACCACCACATTCCCCAGGGTCCAACCCTTTCTTTCCTCTCCTTGGTCCAACTCTCTCCCAGTCTACCTTTTATCATCTCACACTCCCCTATTCACCAACTGCCCATTTCCTTCTTTTCCCAGACTCCCAATCTCTGCCACATCCATGTCTCAGCTCTCTCAATGTCCCTCTCTCCAATCCCAAATCACCCTGTTATATGAGTTATTCATGCTTATTTCCTTTGTTCCCATTTATTGCAGTTTCCTATTTTGGTCCATGCACCTATAATCGGGATGTTGCTTTTAAGCTGAAGACTCAAAAGTTCAAAATGGCCTGCTTGCCGGGACACTGCGTTCCCAGGTTTTGTATTTTGGAAAGGAGAAGCAGGACACTGTGGCACCAGCTTTGGAAGGAGTTGGTTTGATTGGTTAACTGGCAACTAGTGGGCTATCCTGGGACATTGTTCTACCTGGCAAAAGTTAGTGATTGGTTCCTGAGTGATGTTTTCTGAGTGAACATGGCAGAAGCGTTAATAATATATTTTAAAAATAAAATCTAATTTCACCTGTGTTGCAACTCCTGATCTAAGGGCCAGGAATTGACTGCGCATGAGGCCTATGCTCAATTTCCCATCCCCTAGCCACTCCCTGACACCCGCTCTCCTGGACTAATGACCCCAAACCCACACTCTCCCAGGCTGAACCTTTCTTTTTTCCCCACACCTGTCACCAGCTTCGAGTGGTTTGGGTCCTTGTCCTTTGGGGTGACAACAGAGAAAGGGGCAGGGCACAGCAGTGGCAGGAGATTTAAAACGCTAAATTCTGACACTCTTTTGGCACCAATGTCTGCGAAAGTTGATAAATGTATAACATAATCCAGTCTGTAATAGGCAACAGGGCGGCACGGTGGTTAGCACTGCTGCCTCACTGCGCCAGGGAACCGGGTTCAATTCCGGTCTCAGGTGACTGTGTGGAGTTTGCACTTTCTCCCCGCGTCTGCGTGGGTTTCCTCCGGATGGTCTGATTTCCTCCCACAGACTAAAGATTAGGTGGATTGGCCATGCTAAATTGCCCTTTAGTGGTAGGTGGGGTTACTGGGATATGGGATAGGGTGGGAGCCTGGGCCCAGGTAGGGTGCTTTTTCCAAGGGTCGGTGCAGACTCGATGGGCCGAATGGTCTCCTTCTGCACCGTAGGGATTCTATAATTTATTGATTCATTGGTTTGTCTGCCAATTTTAATTTATGGAAGACAATTTGATCATTAGAAGAGCCCACAAGTTCCTCTAGTGCATACTCTATCTGCCTCTATCCTTTATCTGGTATGTTAGTGAAACTATTCTTTAATGGTTCATGCTTCACCTGATGCACAAACGTCTGCAGGAACTGGTGACATTTCAACAGCAAGGGTGAAACTGGGCAGCAATAGAATTTTAGCACCTTCCCCAAGGGGCACTGGTAATGGGAAGGATCCTGTACTGAAACATATACTGACCATGAACATTTGACTCAGGCAGGTTTTGGGCCATCTCATGTGTAAAAGCCAGTGGACAACTTTAAGGAAAAAATGTAGATCATAGCATTCAGTGAGATATTAATAGAAAGGGTGATTCCCTGCTTATTTAACTCCATCAATCATAATTGAGGGGATTCACTGCCGCAAGTTTTGGGGTCAGCGGTGAAGTGATAGCCCCTCAAATCTTACAATTGATTTCTATTGATGAGGCACTGCTATTAAGCAGCCTGCAGAGAGATTAACTCAGACTGTCAGATATCTGTGTTAACAGCCTCTGCGTATTCAGGAAATTGCTGTCTGATTTACTGCATATTAATGGTGAGCGCTGTCAGCATCACCCTTCTCAACGCAGAGTCCAGTTCGATGGATGCTTGGCAGGGTAGGTGAGAGAAATGTCTAAATATTCGTAAGTTCATAAGATATAGGAGCAAAATTAAGCCATTCGGCCCATTGAGTCAGCTCTGCCATTCTATCATGGCTGATATGTTCCTCATCTGCAACCTACAATGTTATAGACCAAGAGCTGGATTGTGAAATCAGCCAGAGCATCTCCTCCCTAGAACACATGACCTAGGAGCGGGAGTAGGCAATTTAGCCTCCCGAGCCTAACACCCTCAATGTGATCATGGCTGATCCCATCCTGGCCTCAACTCCACCATCCGGCCCGCTCTCCATAACCCTTCAACCCATTACCAATTAAAAATCTGTCTAACTCCTCCTTAAATTGACTCACTGTCCCTGCATCCACCTCAATCTGCCTCCCCTGGATGCTCCTGCCTCCAGGATGTACATCAGCAGCTGTGTAGTGCTCATCAGATTGTGCCCCAGAAGCCTGACCACCAACATTTCCCACCGAGGTGCGTCAATCTATGCTGGTGGAGGGTGGGGCTCCACTGCGTCTAGGAGCTTCCCCAGATCTGAATCGCCGAATCTGGGGGCCAGGCTCCTGGGCACCATTGTTGCGAGCTGGCTGGGCTTGGCTGAGCATTTGCTGCTATTTTTAAAAAATATATTTTTATTCAAATTTTTAACATATTTTCAACAATTTACAGAAATAAGAAAAAACAAAGAACACATAAATAAACATCTTATAGCTATGTCACGTATTCCCACAATATACAAGCCCCCCATTAAACGATAATAAACACAGTAGTAAACACAAAGTACCCCCACCCCCCGGGTTGCTGCTGCTGCTGACCACCTCCTAACGTTCCGCTAGGAAGTCTAGGAACAGTTGCCACCGCCTGAAGAACCCTTGCACAGATCCTCTTAAGGCAAATTTTACCCTCTCCAATTTAATGAATCCTGCCATGTTGCAGATCCAGGCTTCCACGCTCGGGGGCCTCGCATCTTTCCACTGTAGCAGAATCCTCCGCCGGGCTACCAGGGAGGCAAAGGCCAGAATACCGGCCTCTTTCGCCTCCTGCACTCCTGGCTCGTCCGATACCCCAAATAGTGCGAGCCCCCAACTCGGTTTAACCCAGGTGTTTACTGTGGTGATGTGCATCAATGTAAATACATGTAGACTAGCTAGACACTAGTGGGAGCACCAGAAACATCACACACACACACTCAACCAATAGATCAGTTAGATAGGACATGACCAATGGACATTCACGATACTCACAGAGGTGACACCACCACAGGAGGGCATTACACCAACCCATATATAAAGGACACCACACACGTGATCTGCCTCTTTCCAGTGGAGACAGTCAGTGAGTACAGACACGAGGTTGATTCAATATTACACCCACCACGTGGATTGCAGCAACTGGTTAGTCAGTCTGGGTGGCTATAGTAGGATTAGCAGTAGTGTCGAACCCGAGAAATAGAAGTGTAAATAGTTTAATAAATGTGTTGAAGTTATCTCCACATCTGAACCTTCCTTTGTCAAGTGCACCACAAGGAAGCCGCTTATGTTACACCGAGAACATAACAAATCATTTACCACCTTAGACACCGTCCTCGCAATGCCCCTCCAGAACCCATCCAGTGCTTGGCATGCCCAGAACATGTGGGCATGATTTGCTGGGCTCCCCGAACACCTCACACACCTGTCCTCCACTCCAAAAAACCGACACAGCCTTGCCCCAGTCATGTGCGCCATGTGCAGAACCTTAAATTGTATCAGGCTACGCCTGGCGCAAGAGGAGGAAGAATTTACCCTACCCAGGGCGTCCGCCCACGTACCCTCATCTATCTCCTCCCCCAGCTCCTCCTCCCATTTACCTTTCAGCTCCTCCACCGAGGCCTCCTCCTCCTGCATCTCTTGGTAGATCGCCGAGACCTTGCCTTCTCCAACCCACACCCCCGAGAGAACCCTATCCTGGATCCTACGTGCTGGCAGCAGCGGAAATTCCCTCCCTGCTGTCTTACAAACGCCCTTACCTGCATGTACATGAAGGCATCACAAATAGCTCACTGTTCCCCATGTTGAGCTTATAACCAGAAAAGTCTCCAAACTTCCTGAGGATCCGCATCACCTCCGGCATCCCCCCCACCAGGTCCGCCACATACAGTAACAGGTCGTCTGCATACAGCAATACCCGGAGTTCCTCCCCCCTCCGCACCAGCCCCCTCCAGTTCCTGGACTCCCTCAAAGCCATCGCCAAAGGTTCAATTGCCAATGCAAATAGCAGGGGGGATAGGGGGCACCCCTGACTCGTCCCCCGGTACAGCCGAATGTATTCCGACCTCCTCTAATTTGTGGCCACACTCGCCACCGGGGCTTCGTACAGTAACCTAACCCAACTAAAGAACCCCTCCCCGAACCTCTTCAACGCTTCCCACAGGTACCCCCACTCCACCCTATCGAAGGTCTTCTCCGTATCCATAGCCGCCACTATCTCCGCTTCCCCCTTCACTGCAGGCATCATGATTACATTTAGGAGCCTCTGCACATTGGTGTTTAGCTGCCTTCCCTTCACGAAACCCGTCTGGTCCTCGTGGATCACCCCCGGAACACAGTCCTCAATTCTGGTAGCCAACACCTTCGCTAACAGCTTTGCATCCACGTCAAGATCAGCGAGACAGCACGCTGGACATCGTCGGGGGTAGGGGCCCCCCCCTCCCTCGCCTCATTGATAGTCCTCACTAGTAGTGGGCCCAACAGGTCCATATACTTCCTGTAAAATTCCACTGGGAACCCATCTGGCCCCGGTGCCTTCCCCGCCTGCATACTCCCCAGTCCCTTAGTCAGCTCCTCCAGCCCTACCGGTGCCCCAAGCCCCGCCACCTGCCCCTCCTCTACCCTCGGGAACCTCAGCCGGTTCAGAAAACGACGCATCCCCCCCCTCCTCCGTCGGGGGTTCAGACCTAGACAGCCCCTCATAGAAGTCTCTAATTACCCCATTTATCCCCACCGCACGCCGCACCGTGTTCCCCCCTTTATCCCTAACTCCCCCAATCTCCCTTGCCGCCTCCCGCCTCCGAAGCTGGTGTGTCAGCATCCGGCTAGCCTTCTCCCCGTAATCATACACCGCCCCTTGCCCCTTCCTCCACTGCACCTCCGCCTTCTTGGTAGTCAACAGGTCAAACTCGGCCTGGAGGCTTCGTCGCTCCCTGAGTAGTCCCTCCTCGGGGACCTCTGCATACCTCCTATCTACCCTTAAAATCTCCCCCACCAACCTCTCCCTCTCTCTCCTCTCCTTCCCCTCCTTGTGGGCCCCAGTGGAGATTAGCTCTCCCCTAATCACCGCCTTCAGCACCTCCCTATTATCGTTCACCTCTAGGTATCTTTCAATGCACCCCCGGATCTGCCCGCTCGCCTCCTCATCCGCCAGCAAACCCACCTCCAGGCGCCACAGCGGGCGCTGGTCCCTCTCCTCCCCTAGCTCGAGCTCCACCCAGTGCGGGGCATGGTCTGAGGTTGCTATGGCCGAATACTCCGTGTCCTCCACCCTCGGGATCAGCGCCCTGCTCAAAACGAAGAAGTCAATCCGGGAGAAGACTTTATGGACGTGGGAGAAGAAAGAGAATTCCCTGGCCCCCGGCCTAACAAACCTCCATGGGTCCACTCCTCCCATCTGGTCCATAGACCCCCTCAACACCTTGGCCGCCGCCGGCCTCTTACCCGTCCTGGATCTAGAGCTGGATCCAATACCGTATTAAAGTACCCCCCCCCCCCCCATTATCAAGCTCCCTGCCTCCAACTCCGCATAAATCCGGCATTGTCCCAATTCGGGGCATAGACATTCACCAAGACCACCCACACCTGCAGCTTACTGCTCACCATCACGTACCTACCTCCATTGTCTGCCACGATGCTCAACGTCCCCGCTTCCCCACCAAAATCGCCACCCCTCGATGCTCAACCCCCCCCCCCCCCCAGCGGCAGACCCCCGCCCCAACTCTCCCGTCAGGCTCCAGCTCCCCTTTGGCCAATGCAGCAGCAATCCAGTTCCTCCCCCCCCCGCCCCAGCTAGGTCCCCCCTAGCTGCGTTGCTCCCCCCCATAGCACTCTCGTAAGTCAGCTGACTCCTGCTGGCCCCGGCCGCTCCGCCACTCCATCGACCCCCCCCCAATGTGAGAATCTCCCCCGCCCCCTCCTCCTGTCCATCAGTGGGCGCTCCTCTCCAGCACCACCCCTCCCCCTGAACCCGCCCCCTTCCTTCCCTAGCCCGGGAGAAAACCCCGTGCTTTCCACCAAGCCGGCCCCGCCCCCTCAGGCGCAGCTCCCTTTCGCAGCCTGATCCCAGCTCCCCCACCTCGGGCCTCCCCTCTCCCCTGCCCCCCAATGGGGCCCCCTCCTCCAACCGAGCAATTGCTGCTTAAGTGCTGCTCGACCTAACTAGCGGGAGGCTGGTGAGCACGGTGTTGGTGGATTGGCTGATGAGCCTTCATTTGTGGCAAGAGGCCCATGAGGCCTCGTTAAGTGGACCAGTTAACATTGAATAGCGTTGCTGGCCTCGCTGGCCAAGCACCAAGAAGCTCGTGGCAGTTCCTCCTTCTGCACTGTAAATTCTATGATAATCTATGATAATCTGAGTTCCCACTCACTACCACACTTAGAAATCTTTCCGGAGGATCGCTCCCTTTGTTATTGAATGTTTTAATCAATGGCCCTATGCATCACGATCAGCAGCAGGATCAGAGGACCAACCAGTAGGTTTGCCATTGATGAAAATGGCCAAGTTCCATCTAGTTCACCCTCTAGTATCCTGGTAGTCACCTGATACAATGAAAATAGAGTTGTTGACTAATCAATGCAGTCAAACTCTATCAATTATTTTAACATCAGGCCCAGCAGTGGCGCATTGAAAAGGTCCAAAATAACCTTTTTCCTCCCAAGCTTGTTTTCTGAAAGAAAATGATCTATTTTACCTTTGAATCATGACCTTTTTCTGAGAGTCAGAACCACTTCGCATTAGGATGATTGTCTTTCAAAACCAACAGGAATATGACCGGCAAGACTGGCACAAAAAGAATGGCCAGGTAAACAAAAATGATCGGCCTCCACCAACAATTCACTACCTGTTGGAGTGAGAATCTGCAGCTTCACTGGTTTCTCTAGCGACCTCAAAGTTTGAATGAAAGAAAGAAGAAAACCTTGCAGTTGGATAGGAACTTTTGTGACTTCAAGATATCCCAAAGCATATTACAGCCAATATTTTCCACAGTAAGAAGTCTTACAACACCAGGTTAAAGTCCAACAGGTTTTCCACTTTAACCTGATGTTGTAAGACTTCTTACTGTGCTCATCCCAGTCCAACGCTGGCATCTCCACATCAACAATATTTTCCACGTGCAATCACTGTTGCAGGACGCCACGATGGGACCGTAAATCACTTCATCACCAAAGTCCCCGGCAAGGTCGAATGCCAGCCCACACAGTGCGAATTATTTGTAATGTTGCAAAAATCATGAGCACCATTAAGTTCAATGGGGAGCCTCGGAACAAACTTATCACCTTCAGTGTGGCTAACCGTGAAGTGGTGTGAATTATCCGTGTATTTGAGGAGAATTGGAATTCATGGCATATTTCTTTTACTCTGCAAATTGCTGGACCTTTTATGAGTTAATACTGCTGATAACATTATTAAACCATTATAATGACTTGACTTCCCAGCAATTTAAGGCATATTACATATTCAAGTTTTTCATTATGTCATAAAGTTCACAGAACAGTCCTGCAACAAATTGCAAGGTTATTAAATACTTACATTCATGACATGGTCACCATTTCACTGTTTTTTTTCTATTAATGTTCATTAGTGATCAGTTTGTGATTCAGGAGTGATCAAATATTCATCATGGTCAGTGCGCCTCATGTTTAGTGACCTTGCTACTTCCAAGGGGAATGACAAAGCTGAGAATTCCCTTCCATGAAATCGTGCTGCTTATGAATACTTAATTGCTTAATCAGCAGTAGATGGGGACATAATTAATCGGATCAGGAACCACTGATATCTACTACCTATGAAATCCAAGACTTTAAATTGTATTGCATGTCAGTTAACTCATCATAAAAGCGTCCTAACCGTCAAAAATAAAGTCTCTTCCGATCACGTTGAGTTGAAAAGTCACAGCTCAAATCTCCCAAACGAGTAAGTGTTGTTGCCGGAATGCAAGGACCACATCTGATTTCCCATCAGCTGTTTTCTCACAGAAACAAGGACATTTTTGTGCTGAGGCGCCTGAAGTGACACCGCTTCAAACATGTTAATTTAATGTTTTGCGATGCATCCATTCTGCTTGTGGAAATGAGTGTGCCGTCAGTACAGGAAATGTTCATTGAAAGGAGGTGTGAACGGGGGAAGGAGACTGAAGATTGTGACACGACAAAAGCATACTTGAGCTGTTTTAACTCTAAAAGAAGCTGCTAATCAAGTCAGGCTGTTATTTGGCAGCCGTTTCTGTGGATCAATGGCATATGCTTCTTTCTCAGTTTTTAACCGTCATCAGCTATTCATATCAGGTGCAAATGCAATGGTTTGTTTGTCTGCTTCTGTATTTATTTTCAATAAATCAAGACAGCAAATATAATAACGCCCACTCAGGGTGGCACAGTAGCACAGTGGTTAGCACTGTTGCTTCTTAGCGCCCGGCTAACCGAAAGATGTGGGGCGTCATTCTCCGACCCCCCCGCCGGGTCGGAGAATGGCCGTTGGCCGCCGTGAATCCCACCCCCGCCTCCGCCGAAGTCTCCGAAGGGAGAAAAGTCGGCGGGGCGTTAATGGCGCCGCTGCCGCGGAGAATGTCACGGGTCTGCGCAAGGCAGCCGATTTTCGGCCTGCCGATATTCTCCCTTCCGGATGGGCCGAAGTCCCGTCGACGTGATGACCGTTCACGTCGACGTCAATCAAACCTCCTTTTCATCGGCGTGACCCGGTGCTCCAGGCTCACGCCGACCAGCGAGGAGGTGAGTGACGGCCTGGGGGGTTGGCTCTGGGCAGGAAATGGCGTGGCCGCAGACTGATTGCGTGAGGAGAGGTGTGTCTCGGCTTGTGTGTGTGCGGCGGGGGGGGGGTTAGAGTAGGCTGGGCTCCGGGGGAGTGCTGGGAGGGGGTCCGTGCCGGGGTGGAGGTTGGGGGGGTGTCCGTGCAGGGGTGGAGGTTGGGGGTTGGGGGGGGTCCGTGCCGGGGTGAAGGTTGGGGAGGGGGTCCGTGCCGGGGTGGAGGTTGGGGAGGGGGTCCGTGCCGGGGTGGAGGTTGGGGGGGGGGGGTCCGTGCCGGGGTGGAGGTTGGGGGGGGGTCCGTGCCGGGGTGGAGGTTGGGGGTTGGGGGGGGGGTCCGTGCCAGGGTGGAGGTTGGGGAGGGGGTCCGTGCCGGGGTGGAGGTTGGGGAGGGGGTCCGTGCCGGGGTGGAGGTTGGGGAGGGGGTCCGTGCCGGGGTGGAGGTTGGGGGAGGGGGTCCGTGCCGGGGCGGAGGTTGGGGAGGGGGTCCGTGCCGGGGTGGAGGTTGGGGAGGGGGTCCGTGCCGGGGTGGAGGTTGGGGAGGGGGTCCGTGCCGGGGTGGAGGTTGGGGAGGGGGTCCGTGCCGGGGTGGAGGTTAGGGGGGGGTCCGTGCCGGGGTGGAGGTTGGGGGTTGGGGGGGGCCGTGCTGGGGTGGAGGTTGAGGAGGGGGGTCCGTGCCGGGGTGGGTGATGGGAGGGCAAATGAGTTGGTCCACCTGGCCAGGTGCCAGCCTCCAACAGTTGGACCCATGCGGTCCATGCCACCTGGCTGGGGGGAGGAGGGGATATGGGCAATGATGACATGTCGTCGTTCCCCTCCCCCCCACCAGGCCGTCATGTTTTCAGACCATCCAGCGATGTTGGCCGCCGTGGTGGCAGCCGCTCATGTCTATGTTGCCCTGGATGAGGAGGAGGAGGAGGAGGAGGAGGAGCGTGCCAGAGAGGCGGCGCAGGCTGCCGCAGAGGGGCAGGCGGCAGCCGCCCAGGCTGGAGGGACACCTGACCGACAGGACGAGGAGGGGGAGGTGGACGTCGCGGCCCCACGGCAACGGAGGCACCCGAGGGCGCCCCGTGTGTACCGGCCCCGGCAGTCATACCAGGACCTCACGGACCGGGAATGCAGGAGGAGACTCCGGATGAGCCGGGAAACCATGGCACACATCTGCCACCTGCTGGCACACCTGTCACCGCGTGGCACTGGCGGGGGGACACCCTCTCCCCGTGTCCGTCAAGGTTACAGTGGCCCTGAACTTTTATGCAACGGGGTCATTCCAGGCACCGAGTGGGGACCTGTCCGGCATATCGCAGACATCGGTGCATCGGTGCATCCGGGCAGTGACAGATGCCCTTTATGCCATGGCGCACCGCTACATCCGCTTCCCCGTGGACCGGGCCAGCCAAGATGCCCGGGCCGTGGGCTTCTCTGCCGTTGCCGGGTTCCCCATGGTCCAGGGCGCGATCGATGGGATGCACGTCGCCGTGCGGCCACCTGCAGAGGACAGGGCCGTGTTCACTAATAGGAAGGGGACCTATTCAATGAACGTACAGGTGGTCTGCGACCACCGCATGATGATCCTGCACGTCTGCGCCCGTCACCCAGGCAGTGTACACGACTCATTCGTGTTGTCGCGGTCATCTATCCCCGGCATGTACGAGGGACGCCATCCCCGGCTGAGGGGCTGGTTGCTGGGCGACAGGGGCTACCCATTGCGATCGTGGCTGATGACGCCTATACGGAGGCCACGCAATGAGGCGGAGGACCGCTACAATGATGCCCATGTAGCGACAAGGGGAGTGATCGAGAGGTGCTTTGGCGTGCTGAAGATGCGTTTCAGGTGCCTGGACCTCTCTGGGGGCGCCCTCCAGTATCGGTCAGATAGGGTCGGCCGCATCATTGTGGGTGTGCTGCGTCCTGCACAACATAGCCCAGCAGAGGGGCGATGTGCCGCAGGCAGAGGAGGGCGGAGTGGAGGAGCAGCAGGAAGAGGCCCAGTCCTCCCCAGATGAGGGGGATGGGGGCAATGGTCAGGGCAGACGGGGTAGACACAGGCGGGTGGCTGTCCACCGTTACCGGCTGGCCCAGCGGGCACGGGACAGACTGATAGACGCCCGCTTCACTGACTAGATGGGCGTGGGAATCGGGTAGTATGGCCACAGACCGCACACCATGACAACAGCCGACCACCCACACCCCCCACCCATCCAGCCACCCAGCACCCTCACCCCCCCTCCCAACCCCACACACCCCACCCGCATGCACACCACCCCCCCACCCCCAATTGCCGATCCACCGGCGGCACAACGGGCCGGGCTCACCCAGTTGCGGGTGGACGCGTGTCTATCGCAGGCCATGGAGAATGATGACAACCCGCCTCCGATGAGCTCCTGGCTCTACATCGTTGGACTATGTCTGACCCATGGCCACAGTACCACCATCCACCCGGACCATCCCTGCATGCGGCTGTGACACTGCAGCGCACGGTCCCGTCCTCTGCCCGGGGGATGTTGATGGCGGCCCAGGGGGAAGGGGGCAGACTCACCTGGGGCTGAGGTAAGACCACCCCTCACACACACACTTGCGCTCAACGTACATGACACCCCCGCACACTTTGGACAGAGCACAAAGGCAGCTTCGGTAGGTGTAACATTGACTTTAGTAACCAAAGGAGTTCATGCACGTGCCCTAGCGCCTAAAACTCATCTGTGCCCTGCACCCGTGCCAACTTACTCAGTGTCTAATTGTTTGGCCTTACGGGCCCTTTGACTACGTCTACGTGGTTCCCCAGACGGTACAGCAGAACTGGAGGTGGACTCCTGTGATTCCTGCCCTCTGACACTGGATCCCTTTGGCGGCCGTTTCCTGGGGCGTCCTGGCCTAGATGGGCCAGGCTGCGGCCCGGGCGACTGGGATGGCGAGCTGCCAGCCTGTCCTGCCCCTTGCCCACCCGATGCACCTGGGACGGAAGGGGGGGGAGTCCGAGGTGTCGCGGTGTACCGGGACCTCCCCTACAGAGGGAGCCGGGACGGACCACACCACCTCCTCCTCCCTCGGGGTGCCCGATGGCCCCCAGGCCTCTACATGGGTGGGGGATGCGAACAGACTGGCCATCCGACGCGCCCCCGACATCTGGCGCTGCCAGTCCTGGAGGCCCGTGCTGGTATCGACAGGGATCTGCAGGTTTGCAGCCATGGAGCCCAGGGGGTTGTCGAACCCTGTCTGCGACAGTGCGACGCCAGCTCGCACATGGCCACTGGCGCCAATGCCCTCAGCGATGGCCTGCTGAGACAGGGCCATGGCCTGCAGAGACTGGGCGATGGCCTGCAGAGACTGGGCTATGGCCTGCTGAGACTGGGCCATGGCCTGCTGAGACTGGGCCATGGCCTGCTGAGACTGGGCTATGGCGTTGAGCGCCTCTGCCATCTGGCGCTGGCACTGGCTCATGGCCTCCTGTGAGAGGGCAGCCATTTCCTGGGCCACAGACGCCGCCTGCACGGAAGGCCCCAGGCCTCGCAAACCGTTCCCCATGTCTGACACCGTCGCACCCATTGCCTCCACCGCGGACGCCACCCGTGCGGTGTCAGCCTGGGTGGCACGCATGACCGGGACCACTCCCAGCTCCTGGACGCGGGTGGACTCCTCCACCTGCGACCGCAGCCGCCGCAAGCCACCCGTCACCCTATTCGCTCGTCTCCGTGTCGGTGGTTGCATCGGATCTATGTGTGGGTGTGGTAACTGCAGGAACCCGGGATCCACCTGGGCGGCAGATGTTCGCTTGGCCTGGGCTGCCCTCCGACCGCCCGGTCCCTCTGCTGCTCCTACCTCCACCTGCTGTACCGGGACGGCTGTGTTGTGCGCACCAGTGAGTGTACCAGACGCCTCATCACTAAAGTGCCCAACCGTGGTGAGTGTTTCTGCGATGGTGGAGGGTGTTGGTGACAGCAGTGGCGTTGTGTCGTGCTCTTCGTCCCACTCTGAGTCCATGGCACTTTGGGGTGGGGGTTCGTCTCCACCCATCCACTCTGAGTCACTGTCCGGTATTTCGTCTTCCCGGGTAGGGGTGTCCTGGGTAGTGCTGTCCCGGGTAGTGCTGTCCCGGGTAGTGCTGTCCCGGGTAGTGGTGTCCCGGGTAGGGGTGTCCTGGGTAGTGGTGTCCCGGGTAGGGGTGTCCTGGATAGTGGTGTCCTGGGTAGTGGTGTCCTGGCTCGGATGTGACGGGGGCCTGTGGCTGCCCCCCTCATCGCTGGGTGGTCGCTCCCGCACGTGACGGGGGTGTCGTCTCCCTGTTGCTCCAGGTCTCTCCGTCTCCCGTGGTGTGCGAGGGGCATCCTGCGGGCGTCGCATGCTGGAGGGTTCGGGTCTCTCCGTCTCCCGTGGTCTCCGAGGGGCATCCTGCGGGCGTCGCATGCTGGAGGGTGCGGGTCTCTCCGTCTCCCGTGGTCTCCGAGGGGCATCCTGCGGGCGTCGCATGCTGGAAGGTGCGGGTCTCTCCGTCTCCCGTGGTCTCCGAGGGGCATCCTGCGGGCGTCGCATGCTGGAGGGTGCGGGTCTCTCCGTCTCCTGTGGTCTCCGAGGGGCATCCTGCGGGCGTCGCATGCTGGAGGGTGCGGGTCTCTCCGTCTCCTGTGGTCTCCGAGGGGCATCCTGCGGGCGTCGCATGCTGGAGGGTGCGGGTCTCTCCGTCTCCTGTGGTCTCCGAGGGGCATCCTGCGGGCGGTCTGCATCTGCGGGGATGGGTGCCTGGACGTTTGGTCCTGCGATACACAATGAAGCATGCATGGTTAGACATCAGGCAGTGATCAGGTGATACGGGGGAGGGGGATATAGGGGAGGGGATTTATGGGGACGGGCTGTTGGTGGCTCACTTGCTCGTGGGGCCCCGACCTCTGGATCAGCAACCTCCCGGTCCTCAGGTCCGCCAGCCAGTTCCAGGGCCCTTTCCTCGTGTACGGTCAGTGGCCTCTCATCAGCGGGCCCTCCTCCAGTCCTCACATGCTCCCTATTGTTGCGTGCGCGCTTCTCCTGTGGGGGGGGGGGGGTGGTGGCAGGGGTAACAGGCAACAGTGTTAGGCAGGTATATGAATGCACGCCATCGGTTGCGCGTGCATTGCAGAGGTTAAGGTTAGGGCTGGATTCACTTGGGGATATGGGGGATATGGGGGAGGGGGGATATGGGGGAGGGGGGATATGGGGGATATGGGGGAGGGGGGATATGGGGGATATGGGGGAGGGGGGATATGGGGGATATGGGGAGGGGGGATATGGGGGAGGGGGGATATGGGGGAGAGGGGGATATGGGGGATATGGGGAGAGGGGATATGGGGAGGGGGGATATGGGGGAGGGGGGATATGGGGGAGGGGGGAATATGGGGTAGGGGGGATATGGGGGAGGGGGGATATGGGGGAGGGGGGATATGGGGGATATGGGGGAGGGGGGGATATGGGGGATATGGGGGAGGGGGGATATGGGGGATATGGGGAGGGGGGATATGGGGGATATGGGGGAGGGGGGATATGGGGGATATGGGCGAGGGGGGATATGGGGGATATGGGGGAGGGGGGATATGGGGGATATGGGGGAGGGGGGGATATGGGGGATATGGGGGAAGAGGGAATATGGGGGAGGGGGGATATGGGGGAGGGGGATATGGGGAGGGGGGATATGGGGGATATGGGGAGGGGGGATATGGGGGATATGGGGGAGGGGGATATGGGGGATATGGGGGAGGGGGGGATATGGGGGAGGGGGGATATGGGGGAGGGGGGATATGGGGGAGGGGGGATATGGGGGATATGGGGGAGGGGGGATATGGGGGATATGGGGGAGGGGGGATATGGGGGAGGGGGGGATATGGGGGAGGGGGGATTTGGGGGAGGGGGATATGGGGGATATGGGGGAGGCTCACCCTGCCTGCTCTGACAAGGTCGTTCACCTTCTTGTGGCACTGGGTGCCTGTCCGTGGTGTTAGGGCCACAGCGGTGACGGCCTCTGCCACCTCCCTCCACAGACGCCGGCTGTGGCGTGGGGCAACTCTACGGCCGTGCCCGGGATACAGGGCGTCCCTCCTCTGCTCCACCGCGTCCAGGAGCGCCTCCACATCGCGTGACTCGAACCTCGGGGCTGAGCGACGGCCAGCCATCAAGTCGGGTGTTGCGGTCGGCTGTTCCGGTCGGGTGGGGGGGGAGCTGCGCGGCCTTATGAGCCGTTACGCCGTGCAGCGCGTATGACGCTGCACGGCGTGAACCACTGCGCAAGCGCGGATCCCGTTACGTCGCTGCTAGCCCATTTCGGGCCGCAGACTATCGGCCCATTTTTATGACGTGACGCAAGTGGGATTTGCGCCGTTTTTTGCGCCGATCGGCGGACTTTCTGCCGATAATGGAGAATTTCGCCCGAGATGTTCCTCCAATTTGTGTTGAGCTTCACTGGAACATTGCAGCAGGCCAAGAACAGACATGTGGGCATGGGAGCAGGGTCTTTTGTTAAAATGGCAAGCCACGAGAATGTCAGGGTCCCATTTGTTTTCATCCCATTTCATTTTAACTGTCTTTTACCATTTCTTTCTTTCTTGTCTTTCTTAATATATATCTTATCCATCTTTGCTTATCCTTTCTCCTCTTTGCTTCCCCCTTCCTCTCCCCCCACATCTAATGCGCACAGACCGTAGATGCTCAGCAAAGAGATCACCCAGTCTGCGATATAGAGGAGACCACATTGGGAGCAGCGAATGCAGTAGACCTAATTGGAAGAGATGCAAGTGAAATGCTGCTTAACCTGGAATGTGTGTTTTGGGCCCGGGATGTTAAGCATGGAAGAGGTAAAGGGGCAGGTGTTACACCTTCTGCGATCTTCTGGGATTTTCACAGTAACTTCACTGCAATGTTAATGTAAGCCTACTTGTCACACTAATACAGATTATTACATTGTTACTTTGCAATGTTTGTTTTGTTGTTTTACTCTGTTGAAATGCACATTATCCACTCTATTTTTCCCTACCCGATCATCACCTGTGTTATGGGTTAGTTATCGCACAGTTGCTAGAACTCTTGTCTGGATCAGAAGGTCATGGATCAAGTCTCACTCGGGGACTTAGGCACAAAACTCAAGGCTGACACTGAGTACATTACTGAGGGAGTGCTGGACCAACAACTTACATTTATATAGATAAAAGCGAATTACTGCAGATGCTAGAATCTGAAACGAAAACAGAAAATGCTGGACAATCTCAGCAGGTCTGACAGCATCTGTGGAAGCCATGATGTGGAGATGCTGGCGTTGGACTGGGGTGAGCACAGTACGAAGTCTTACAACTTCCTCAGACTCCAAGAGGCCAACAGCGAACCCAAGCAGACTATCAATGAACCGGAACAGCAGACCGAGAGATCTGCGGTGCGGCAACCGAAGAGGAAAGAGTCGAATTGGACCCCTGCGGAAGGCCGCTGTCTTGGACTCGGCATGTATGCTCAAGCCGTCAGGAGTCGCGTCAATGCCAGATTCATCAGTCGCATTCACGAGACAGCCCCGAACGTCACCCAAGCACAACGCAATGCCATCCGCGCTCTCAAGACCAACCGCAGCATCTTCATCAAACCAGCAGACAAAGGAGGGGCCACTGTCGTACTGAACAGAACGGACTACTGCAAAGAAGTATACCAACAACTGAACAACCAAGAGCACTACAGACAGTTACCCGCAGATCCGACCAAGGAACACATCCGCCAACTTAACAGATTGATCAAGAACTTGGATCCAGATCTACAGAGCACCCTACGTGCTCTCATCCCACGTACTCCCCGCATTGGAGATCTCTACTGCCTCCCGAAATTACATAAGGCCAACACACCAGGCCGCCCTACCGTTTCAGGCAATGGGACCTTGTGTGAGAACCTCTCTGGCTACATCGAGGGCATCTTGAAACCCATCGTACAAGGTACGCCCAGCTTATGTCGCGACACGACGGACTTCCTACAGAAACTCAGCAACCATGGACCAGTTGAACCAGGAACATTCCTCGTCACGATGGACGTCTCGGCACTCTACACCAGCATCCCCCATGACGACGGCATTGCTGCAACAGCCTCAGTACTCAACACCGACAACTGCCAATCTCCAGACGCAATTCTGCAACTCATCCGCTTCATTCTGGATCACAACGTCTTCACCTTCGACAACAAGTTCTTCATCCAGACGCACGGAACAGCCATGGGGACCAAATTCACACCCCAATACGCCAACATCTTCATGCACAAGTTTGAACAGGACCTACTCACCGCACAGGACCTTCAACCGATGTTATACACCAGATACATCAATGACATTTTTTTCCTTTGGACCCACGGCGAAGAATCACTGAAACGACTACACGATGACATTAATAAGCTCCATCCAACCATCTGACTCACCATGGACTACTCTCCAAAATCAGTTGCATTCTTGGACACACTCGTCTCCATCAAGGACGGTCACCTCAGCACTTCGCTTTACCGCAAACCCACGGATAACCTCACGATGCTCCACTTCTCCAGCTTCCACCCTAAACACATTAAAGAAGCCATTCCCTATGGACAAGCTCTCCGTATACACTGGATCTGCTCAGACGAGGAGGAGCGTAACAGACATCTACAGACGTTGAAAGAAGCCCTCGTACGAACGGGATATGGCACTCGACTCATCGATCGACAGTTCCAACGTGCCACAGCGAAAAACCGCACCGACCTCCTCAGAAGACAAACGTGGGACACAACCGACAGAATACCCTTCATCGTCCAGTACTTCCCCGGAGCGGAGAAACTACGTCATTTTCTTCACAGCCTTCAACACGTCATTGATGACGATGAACATCTTGCCAAGGTCATCCCCACACCCCCACTACTTGCCTTCAAACAACCGCGCAACCTCAAACAAACCATTGTTTGCAGCAAACTATCCAGTCTTCAGAACAGTGACCACACCACACAACCCTGCCATGGCAATCTCTGCAAGACGTGCCAGATCATCGACATGGATACCACTATTACACATGAGAACACCACCCACCAGGTACGCGGTACATACTCGTGCAACTCGGCCAACGTTGTCTACCTCATACGCTGCAGGAAAGGATGTCCCGAAGCGTGGTACATTGGCGAGACCATGCAGACGCTGCGACAACGAATGAACGGACATCGCGCAACAATCACCAGGCAGGAATGTTCCCTTCCAGTCGGGGAACACTTCAGCAGTCAAGGGTATTCAGCCTCTGATCTCCGGATAAGCGTTCTCCAAGGCGGCCTTCAGGACGCGCAACAACGCAGAATCGCCGAGCAGAAACCTATAGCCAAGTTCCGCACACATGAGTGCGGCCTCAACCGGGACCTGGGATTCATGTCGCATTACATTCATCCCCCACGATCTGGCCTGCAAAATCCTACCAACTGTCCTGACATATGACGGGGGCGAGGCTGAGTAGGTTCTTTGGGGTGGAGGACAGATCTGGGAGGTGCTCGGGAAGCCCGGCGAATCACGTCCACATGTTTTGATCGTGCCCGGCACTGGAAGCGTTCTGGAGGGGTTTCGCGAGGACTATGTCCAAGGTGGTGAAAGTCCAGGTCAAACCAAGTTGGGGGCTGGCATTATTTGGGGTAACGAGCTGGGAGTGCAGGAGACGAAAGAGGCCGGCATTCTGGCCTTTGCGTCCCTGGTAGCCCGGCGGAGGATCTTGCTATTATGGAAGGACTCGAAGCCCCCCAGTGTGGAAGCCTGGATAAATGACATGGCAGGGTTCATTAAGCTGGAGAGGATAGTTTGCCTTGAGAGGGTCTGCGCAGGGGTTCTTCAGGCGGTGGCAACCGTTCCTTGACTATCTCGCGGAGCGTTAGAAGGAACTCGGTCAGCAGCAGCAGCAACGAAGGGGGGGGGGGGGGGGGGGAGGGGAGGGGGGTATTTCTTTCGGGGGGGGGATATTTGGGTGGGTGGGGGAGGTTTTTTTTCCCAGGTAGTATTTGTACAAATATATGGGAGGGTTAATATGTGCGGGAGAAACCCATTGTATAAGTTCTGTATTATGTTTGCTTGATATGTTTATGTTTTGCTTTGCCCTTTTGTCTTTTTCTTTTCTGTTACGGGAGGGGGGGGGGGGGGGGGGTTTAACTGGTTGAAAAATGTTTGTTGGAAAAACTTTGAATAAACATATTTTTAAAAAAAGAAACTGGAAACTTGAAGCTGAGTTGTATACTGATCTCACTCCTACAATGTAGTTTACGCTCAAGCATCAGTAACATATGCACTAGCATAACCGAGACGTTGCTGAGTCTATAAACTTTACAATTCTTCTCCCACTGCTTTCTTAAATTTAATTTCCCCCTAACTGTTTTGTAATGTTACTCTGACCAAACAAATTCTTCGAGTTTGTGTAGAAGATTGTAGTTTAGTCGGGCAGTATGGTCGGCACGGGCTTGGAGGGCCGAAGGGCCTGTTCCTGTGCTGTACATTTCTTTGTTCTTTGTTTGTTCTTTGAGTTGGAAATGGTATTGGAAAATCTCATAATTCAAATAATTTGTAAATATTGATCATGAGAGGAAGGAGTTTTGGAAAATGTACATCTGAAGCCTTGGCAGGCACCCAATCCACCATTTCCTCACAGCCTTGACATTATAGAATTTCAACAAAAGTGATGATGTCAGCGATGTTAACGCCAGGAAGAGGTGCTTTAGCGATGAGCACATCTTGCAATAATCAAGCTGAAAGTAATACTGCTTCCGGAAGATCAAATTCAAATTACTTATCGCAGAAGCTAAAAAGCCAATTTGGGTTTGTTTGCAATTCCATATATATATATAAACTCCATATACACCCAGTTACACAGTGGTTAGCACTCACACTGCCTCACAGCGACAGGGACCCGGGTTCAATTCTGGCCTTGGGCGACTCTCTGTGTGGAGTCTGCTCCTCCCATGTCTGCGTGGGTTTCCTCCCACAGTCCAAAGATGCTAAATTGTCCCTTAGTGTCCAAAAGTGTGTAGGTTAGGTGGGGTTACTGGATCGGGCGGGGTAATGGGCCTGGGTAGGATGCTCTTGCGGAAGGTCGCTGCAGACTCAATGGGCTGAATGGCCTCCTTCATAGAATTTACAGTGCAGAAGGAGGCCATTTGGCCCATCGGGTCTGCACCGGTCCTTGGAAAGAGCACCCTACCTAAGCCCACACCCCCACCCTATCCCCACAACTCAGTAACCCCACCCAACCCAACGTTTTTGGACACTAAGGGCAATTTAGCATGGCCCATCCACATTTTTGGACTGTAGGAGGAAACCGGAGCACCCGGAGGAAATCCACGCAGACACGGGGACAAAGTGCAAATTCCGCACAGACATGACCGAAGCCGGGAATCGAACCTGGGATCCTGGAGCTGTGAAGCAATTGTGCTAACCACTGTGATACCTTGCCCCCCTATGTGCAGGTTAGGGTATGGGGTTACAGGAGGGTTGATGGGCGAGTGGACCTAGGTAGGATGCTCTTTTGATTGGTCGGTGCAGACTTAATGGACCGAATGGTTGCCTTCTGCACTGGAGGGATTCTATGACTTTATATCTATTTTTTTGACAATACTTGGTATAGTGAAGTAAAAGGACCATGAGATATTTATAAGAAAACAGAAGTTCCCACATTTAATTTTATTGAAAAGAATGCAATTTTCTAATTTATAAAATACAAATTTGCCTGACCTCAAGTTTCAAGATTTTAATTCTATAAAAGCTTCTTCAAGATATAATTTAAGGATGGATGGGAAAATAGATAGTTGGGAAAATAAAAACAACCAGGTTCAGATAAGAGAAGGAAAGGTACATGTGTAAAAAATATCAAGAGTGTTCCGGGTGCGGCGATGACCAGCTGAGTCGCACGTTTCGGCAGCTCCCTGTGAAACGGACTTTTGGGCTCTTGATAGGAGCCCCAACGGCAATTTTGACGGCTAAAAACACTGTGCGGTAAACCAGAAGGGAATCCCCCCTGGATACGGATGGAAAAAGGAGGAGAGAGTGGCCAGATTGCAGTGGATCCTTTAGAACAGCGGCAAGGAAGGCAAGCAAAAACCAAGATGACGTCGGAAGGTGGCAGTTTAACATGGGGCCCTGAACAACAAGAGTTCTTGAAATGCTGTGTGGAAGAGATCAAAAAGGAAATGAAGAAAGAGCTGTTGGCCCCGATACTACAGGCGATCGAAGTGCTAAAGGAGGAACAAAAGACCCAGGAGCGGGAGCTTCGGGTCGTGAAGGCAAAGGCAGCCGAGAATGAGGACGATATACAGGGCCTGGTGGTGAAGACGGAGACGCAGGAGGCACATCAGAAACGATGTGTGGAAAGGTTGGAGGCACTGGAAAACAACGCAAGGAGGAACAACCTGAGGATTCTTGGTCTTCCTGAAGGTGTGGAGGGAGTGGACGTCGGGGCATATGTGAGCACGATGCTGCACTCGTTAATGGGAGCGGAGGCCCCGGCGGGTCCGTTGGAGGTGGAGGGAGCATACCGAGTGATGGCGCGGGGACCGAGAGCAGGAGAAATTCCCAGAGCCATAGTGGTGAGATTCCTCCGTTTTAAGGATAGAGAAATGGTCCTTAGATGGGCGAAGAAAACTCGGAGCAGTAAATGGGAGAACGCGGTGATCCGCGTTGATCAAGACTGGAGTGCGGAGGTGGAGAGAAGGAGGGCGAGCTTTAATCGGGCCAAGGCGGTGCTTCATAAAAAGAAGATAAAATTTGGAATGCTGCAACCGGCAAGACTGTGGGTCACATATCGAGGGAGGCACCACTACTTTGAGACGGCGGATGAAGCGTGGACTTTTATTGTGGAAGAAAAACTGGAATAAGCGGGTTATTAAAAAGAACGTTCGAACAAAGTGGTGGGGCGAATGTGGGGGGCAAAGAGGGGTTTTATGTACTAATCCTGCGATGTGGTAACTTTTCTCTCTCCCACAGGTGGTGATGGGGGGAGGAGGGGAGGTGGAGGAGATGGGGCGTTGGCCATTGGGGGCGGGGCCACGGGAGAAGCGCGGGCTTGGTTCCCGCGCTATGATAATCATGGCGGGAATAGAGGAGCAGGAAGGAGGGGGCGTCGCACGATGCGAGCCGAGGTCACGGGGGGAAGCCGAGGTCAGCCAGAGTTTGCTGACTTCTGGGAGCAACATGGGGGGAGTAATTACGCTAGCGGGGGATCTAGCGGGGGGGGGGGGTGGGAGGGGGGAATTACTGGGTTGCTGCTGCTGGGGAGAGGGGGGAGCTGGTATGGGAGAGGATGGGTGGGGGGGCACTGCCTGGGGGAGATACAGCTGCGTGGGAACCGGGTGAGGAGCTGGAAAAAGGTGATGGCTAATCGACAAGGGGGGGGGGTAGGAAGCCCCCCAACTCGGCTGATCACGTGGAACGTGAGAGGGCTGAACGGGCCGATAAAGAGGGCACGGGTACTCGCACACCTTAAGAAACTTAAGGCAGATGTGGTTATGTTACAGGAAACGCACCTGAAACTGATAGACCAGGTTAGGCTACGCAAAGGATGGGTGGGGCAGGTGTTCCATTCGGGGCTAGATGCGAAAAACAGGGGGGTGGCTATATTAGTGGGGAAGCGGGTAATGTTCGAGGCAAAGACTATAGTGGCGGATAACGGGGGCAGATACGTGATGGTGAGTGGCAAACTACAGGGGGAGACGGTGGTTTTGGTAAACGTATATGCCCCGAACTGGGATGATGCCAATTTTATGAGGCGGATGCTAGGACGCATTCCGGACCTAGAGATGGGAAAGCTGATAATGGGGGGAGATTTTAATACGGTGCTGGAACCAGGGCTGGATAGGTCGAAGTCCAGGACTGGAAGGAGGCCGGCAGCAGCCAAGGTACTTAAAGATTTTATGGAGCAGATGGGAGGTGTAGACCCGTGGAGAGTTAGCAGACCTAGGAGTAAGGAGTTCTCATTTTTCTCCTATGTCCATAAAGTCTACTCGCGAATAGACTTTTTTGTGCTGGGTAGGGCATTGATCCCGAAGGTGAGGGGAACGGAGTATACGGCTATAGCCATTTCGGATCACGCTCCACACTGGGTGGACTTGGAGATAGGGGAGGAAACAGGAGGGCGCCCACCCTGGAGAATGGACATGGGACTAATGGCAGATGAGGGGGTGTGTCTAAGGGTGAGGGGGTGCATTGAAAAGTACTTGGAACTCAATGATAATGGGGAGGTCCAGGTGGGAGTGGTCTGGGAGGCGTTGAAGGCGTTGGTTAGAGGGGAGCTGATATCAATAAGGGCACATAAAGGGAAGCTGGAGAGTAAGGAACGGGAGCGGTTGCTGCAAGAACTTTTGAGGGTGGACAGACAATATGCGGAAGCACCGGAGGAGGGACTGTACAGGGAAAGGCAAAGGCTACATGTAGAATTTGACTTGCTAACTACAGGCACTGCAGAGGCACAATGGAGGAAGGCACAGGGTGTACAGTACGAATATGGGGAGAAGGCGAGCAGGTTGCTGGCACACCAATTGAGGAAAAGGGGAGCAGCGAGGGAAATAGGGGGAGTGAGGGATGAGGAAGGAGAGATGGAGCGGGGAGCGGAGAGAGTGAATGGAGTGTTCAAGACATTTTATAAAAAATTATATGAAGCTCAACCCCCGGATGGGAGGGAGAGAATGATGGGCTTCTTGGATCGGCTGGAATTTCCCAAGGTGGAAGAGCAGGAAAGGGTGGGACTGGGAGCACAGATCGAGGTAGAAGAAGTGGTGAAAGGAATTGGAGCATGCAGGCGGGAAAGGCCCCGGGACCGGATGGATTCCCAGTCGAATTCTATAGAAGATATGTGGACTTGCTCGCCCCGGTACTGACGAGGACCTTTAATGAGGCAAAGGAAAGGGGACAACTGCCCCCGACTATGTCTGAAGCAACGATATCGCTTCTCTTAAAGAAGGAAAAGGACCCGCTACAATGCGGGTCCTATAGACCTATTTCCCTCCTAAATGTAGATGCCAAGGTCCTGGCCAAGGTAATGGCAATGAGAATAGAGGAATGTGTCCAGGGGGTGGTCCACGAGGACCAAACTGGGTTTGTGAAGGGGAGACAGCTGAACACGAATATACGGAGGTTGTTAGGGGTAATGATGATGGCCCCACCAGAGGGAGAAACGGAGATAGTAGTGGCGATGGATGCCGAGAAAGCATTTGATAGAGTGGAGTGGGATTATTTGTGGGAGGTGTTGAGGAGATTTGGTTTTGGAGAGGGGTATGTTAGATGGGTGCAGCTGTTGTATAGGGCCCCAGTGGCGAGCGTGGTCACGAATGGACGGGGATCTGCATATTTTCGGCTCCATAGAGGGACAAGGCAGGGATGCCCTCTGTCCCCATTATTGTTTGCACTGGCGATTGAGCCCCTGGCGATAGCGTTGAGGGGTTCCAAGAAGTGGAGGGGAGTACTTAGGGGAGGAGAAGAGCACCGGGTATCTTTGTATGCGGACGATTTGCTACTATACGTGGCGGACCCGGCTGAGGGGATGCCAGAAATAATGCGGATACTTGGGGAGTTTGGGGATTTTTCAGGGTATAAATTGAACATGGGGAAAAGTGAGTCGTTTGTGGTGCATCCAGGGGAGCAGAGTAGAGAAATAGAGGACCTACCGTTGAGGAAGGTAACAAGGGACTTTCGTTACCTGGGGATCCAGATAGCTAAGAATTGGGGCATATTGCATAGGTTAAATTTAACGCGGTTGGTGGAACAGATGGAGGAGGATTTCAACAGATGGGATATGGTATCCCTGTCAATGGCAGGGAGGGTGCAGGCGGTTAAGATGGTGGTCCTCCCGAGATTCCTCTTTGTGTTTCAGTGCCTCCCGGTGGTGATCACGAAGGCTTTTTTTAAAAGGATTGAAAAGAGCATCATGGGTTTTGTGTGGGCCGGGAAGACCCCGAGAGTGAGGAAGGGATTCTTACAGCGTAGCAGGGATAGGGGGGGGCTGGCACTACCGAGCCTAAGTGAGTATTATTGGGCCGCTAATATTTCAATGGTGAGTAAGTGGATGGGAGAGGAGGAGGGAGCGGCGTGGAAGAGATTAGAGAGAGCGTCCTGTAGGGGGACTAGCCTACAGGCTATGGTGACAGCCCCATTGCCGTTCTCACCGAGGAACTACACCACAAGCCCGGTGGTGGTGGCTACACTGAAGATTTGGGGACAGTGGAGACGGCATAGGGGAAAGACTGGAGCCTTGGGGGGGGGTCCCCGATAAGAAACAACCATAGGTTTGCCCCGGGGGGAATGGATGGGGGATATGGAATGTGGCAAAGAGCAGGAATAACGCAACTGAAAGATCTGTTTGTGGATGGGAAGTTCGCGAGTCTGGGAGCGCTGACCGAGAAATATGGGTTGCCCCAAGGGAATGCATTCAGGTACATGCAACTGAGGGCTTTTGCGAGGCAACAGGTGAGGGAATTCCCGCAGCTCCCGACACAAGAGGTGCAGGACAGAGTGATCTCAAAGACATGGGTGGGGGATGGTAAGGTGTCAGATATATATAGGGAAATGAGGGACGAAGGGGAGACTATGGTAGATGAACTAAAAGGGAAATGGGAAGAAGAGCTGGGGGAGGAGATCGAGGAGGGGCTGTGGGCAGATGCCCTAAGCAGGGTAAACTCGTCGTCATCGTGTGCCAGGCTAAGCCTGATTCAGTTTAAGGTATTACACAGGGCACATATGACTGGAGCACGGCTCAGTAAATTTTTTGGGGTGGAGGATAGGTGTGCGAGGTGCTCGAGAAGCCCAGCGAATCATACCCATATGTTTTGGTCATGCCCGGCACTACAGGTGTTTTGGATGGGGGTGACAAAGGTGCTTTCAAAAGTAGGAGGAGTCCGGGTCGAACCAAGCTGGGGGTTGGCTATATTTGGGGTTGCACAAGAGCCGGGAGTGCAGGAGGCGAGAGAGGCCGATGTTTTGGCCTTTGCGTCCCTAGTAGCCCGGCGCAGGATATTGCTAATGTGGAAAGAAGCCAAGCCCCCGGGGGTGGAGACCTGGATAAATGACATGGCGGGGTTTATAAAGCTAGAGCGGATTAAGTTCGTCCTAAGGGGGTCGGCTCAAGGGTTCACCAGGCGGTGGCAACCGTTCGTCGAATACCTCGCAGAAAGATAGACGGAATGGGAAAAAGAAGGCAGCAGCAGCAGCCCAGGATCGGGGGGGGGGGGGGGGGGGGGGGGGGGGGGGGGGAGGAACCAGAAGGACTCTCAGGGTTGTTAATATATACTGTATAGTATGTATAGGTCGTTGCGACAGATAATTATATATTGGACTGTTAAATTATATTTTTGGAGAGTGTTACTTGTGACAAGGCAGTTGCCAATTAGGGCTAGTTTTCATTTTTGTTATTTATTATTTATTCATTTTTTGTTTATAAAATAGGTCATTGTTATTTGTGTTGTTATAATATTGTGTAAAGGATGCACAATGTACTGTGTTGGTTGACCAAAAATTTTCAATAAAATATTTAATAAAAAAAAAAAATATCAAGACAAACGTGTATTAAATGAGTGAAATCAAACGGGCTTGAAGTGCAAACGGGGAAAAGACTGGAAGTGAATGTCGGGGTAACTTAGTCAAAAGTGATCAGGAAGAGCATAAAAAACAAGATTGCAATGAGGAATGTGGGAAATAAACTGGGAATACCCATTGCAATTATTTTACAGGAAAAGCTCAACTTAGTGACACTGAGAGAAACCTGACTGCAAACTGGTCAAGAATAGAAAATAAACAGGTCAGGGTAGAACATATCCAAGATGGATAGGAAAGTTAAGAAAGCAGGCATATTGAAAGTTGGACCTCAAAGGTTAAAATGGGTCCTATATATAAGAACATTAAAACACAGGAGCCAGAGTGGGCCGTTTGGCCTTGAACCTGCTCCAACATTTAATAAGATCATGGCTGATCTGATGGTGGCCTCACCTCCAGTTTCCTGTCTGATGCACATAACCATTGATTGATTCGATTGATTGATTGATATTTATTGTCACATGTACCAAAGTACAGTGAAAAGTATTTTTCTGCAGCCAAGGGAGCAAACACAGTACGTAGATAGTAGACAAAAGAATAATCAACAGAGTACATTGACAATGGTACATCAACAAATAGTGATTTGTTACAGTGTGAAACAAGGGCCAAATAAGAGCAGCATAGGGTGTCGTGAATAACGTTCTTACAGGGAACAGATCAGTCCAAGGGAGAGTCGTTGAGGAGTCTAGTAGCTGTGGGGAAGAAGCTGCTCCTATGTCTGGATGTGCGGGTCTTCTTTTGCCTGTTGGAAGGGTCTGGAAGAAGGCAATGCCTGGGTGGGATGGGTCTCTGACAATGCTGTCTGCCTTTCTGAGGCAGCGGGAGGTGTAGACAGAATCAATGGGAGGATGGCAAGCTTGTGTGATGCGTTGGGCTGAGTTCACCACACTCTGCAGTTTCTTGCGATCTTGGGCCGAGCAGTTGCCATACCAAGCTGTGAAGAAGCTGGATATGGCACATCTGTAGAAGTTTGTGAGAGTCGATGCAGACATGCTGAATTTCTTTAGCTTCCGTAGGAAGTAGAGACGTTGTAGATTGAAAATCTGTCTAACTCAGTCTTGAATATATTCATGACCCCATCTCCACTGCTCTCTGTGGCGGAGAATTCTAAAGATCATTGACCCTCGGAGAAGAAATTCCTCATCTTGGTCTTAAATGGGAGCTCCCTTGTTCTGAAACTGTGTCCCTTCATTCTAGATTCCTCCACAAGGGGAAATATCTTCTCAGCATCTACTCTGCCCAGTCCCCTCAGAATCTCAATGTTTCAATAAGATCAGTTCTTATTCTTCTAAACTCTATTGCGATTGGGTTCAACATGTTCAACCCTTCCTTATACCCTTCATCATAGGAATAAATCCAGTGAAACCTCTCTGAACTGCTTCCAATGAGTGTATATCCCTCTTAAATAAGGAGATCAAAACCTGGGCGCAGCGCTCTAGGTGTTGTTTTACCAATGCTCCGGGCAGCTGTAGCAAGTCCGGAATCCAACCCGGGTCCCTGGCGCTGTGAGGCAGCAGTGCTAACCACTGTGCCACCGGACCTTTGTCACAGGTGATGTCTGACTCCTCAGGTGGACATAAGTGAGCCCTGTAGCACCATTTGAAGAAGGGCAGGGTAAGGCTGAGCATCCTGGCTAACATTTACACCTCGAATAACACCATTAAAACAACATTTATCTCTGTACTGTCTGCTCTCCTTATTTTGGTCAAATTGGCAGTAGGTGACTACACTTTCATAAAGGAGTTAATTGGCTGTGAAACAATTTGGAATTTCCTGAAGCTGTGCAGCACTATAGAAATGAAAATGTGTTATTTCCTTATTCAATACAGAGTGCCAATTTATAGATCAGTGCAATTTTTCAATCTAAAATGGTAATCCTAAATATAAAGTAAGTAAATCTTTTAGTCTGGATCTCAAACCACAACAGATTTTGCCTGATAGAATTAGAGGAAATGTTGAGACTGTCATTAATTAAATTATTAGTTTCCCAATATTTTCAAATTTGGTTCTTTAAGGTGTTAGGAAAATAAAAAGTATTTTAAGGGATTTATATTCGTATCGGTAAACATTAGAAATAAGGGGCAAGATTCTCCGGAACCTTGACTAAGTGATCCTGCAAGTGGGAAAACCAGAGTACTTCCCGCTGACGCAAGGAGCGATCCCAACATGCTATGTAATGACTTGGAAATTATTTTTGGCTGAATCATTTTTCTGTGTCATTCCATGGCCCACTAGGGTCCATACTGCAACTGAGAGAGGCGGACCTAATACCTCTGACAGGACCCGCACCTCTGAGATCGGAACGCACTTTTAAATGGTGCTCTGATCTCAAAAGGCTGCTGCCATCCACCAGGATCATTGGCAGGGCACTGTATCCCCTCCCGTGAATCGGTGGCAAGGGCCCCACCATCAGAAACCCCTCCTTTAGCCACCTCTTCAGGACCCCCCGGTATATACCCCTTACCCTTCCCAGTCCCCCCTTCGGACACACCCCTTGGAAGTGCCAATGTGACATCTTGTAATCCGAGGGGGAGTACCCTCCCAACAATTACCGCCACAGTGCGGGGGGGGGTCCTTCATGGGAGGCGGGGTCCGCTGAGGCTTGCACTGGGCCATCGCAAATCTTGCGTCTAGCTGGCAGCCACGGAGAATCCCAGCCAAGTTATAGTTTTAAGTGGGTTTAGTTTAGTGTTTCTGTGCCTGTATTGGGTAAAACCTATAGTTGGATTCATGGCGGACAAAGGTGATTTGAATGTGTGGGGTTGATTAAATTCCAACTATATTTCTACTGTGCTTAGAGAGGGCTATGTTATGAAGAACAAATAAAAGACATAAGCATGTGGGGGTTGCTTAGCAACTGGAGGCCCTTATAAATTTTTAAAAAAATTATGTTTTAGTTTCAGCAGAATATTTGGGCAGTTGGAGACAGGGGGCAAAGTTCTCTGCCTCGCGACACAGCAAACGTGAACCACGATTGGGGGGAGAATTGAGTGTCCGGTCAAATTCTATGTCCATGCCTGGTGCTGATTCAGGCGTCATGCTCTGGTTCCTCATTGGTAGCAATGATGAGGTTTGCGCACCGGCTGCGGCATTCAAAAATCGGCATTATATACATTTAGTGGGTTGGACACAGTATGCTCCACCCTTCCGAGATGCTCTCTCCACTCCTCTCAGGTGGAAGTCTAGCAAGCGTGAATTACTACACATGTTTACAAATGTGGACTGGGTGCCATGGCTGCCGAGGGGGAACAGGAGTCTAAAAAAATTGAAAAACGGTTGAAAACCGTCGGGCTTGCAGGGGGACGGCTGCCTGGGCCGGGGGAAGAAGTGGGTTGTGACCTGGGGCCAAGTCCTTGCACTTGTGTCCCCCTCAGGGTCACGGTGGCCTGGCTCAGGTGGCCATTGTTCCAGTCTGTCTTTTAAGTGCGGCCCTTTGGTGCTATTTACAGGCTCCTGGCTGCTCACACTGCCGAGTGCTCATTGTGTCCTTTTAATGTTCAGAAAGCCTCTAGCCACCTGGAAGCCCATCCAGGCCTTCCCTCTGGACACCCTCATGCCACAGCTGTATCACCAAGGGCCAAGCTCAAACATGAGCCCACCAGGTGCTGGCACTCCTCCGAAGCACTGCCCCACTGCAGAGGAAACAGGTAATCAGCAGAGTTCACCCCAACCGCCACCGTTGGAACCCTCCCTTGTTCTCTGCCCCTCTCAGGCAGAGGACCTCACAGTGATCCCCACTCCTCCGGATCACCAGATATCTCCTCCTGGTGAGACTGGCAGTGCTGACTGGCTCTGCCACCACCTCCTAGGCATTGTTCAGGACAGGCTTGAGTCTATGGCTGGGGAAGAGGGTGTCCCTCTGCTCCTCACCGGCATGGATCTGTGGGTCCAGCTCGGACTCCCGATCTCGGGGAGGGGGGGGGGGGGTCTTCTCTGAGCTACCTTTGTGGCTGCAGTGAGTGTGTGGTAAGTGGGGCGCTTAGAAACAACTCCAGCCACCAGGCTCTTTGGCGCTAACGCTGGCCCCAGCGTTTAGAAAGGTAGCTGGACTGGGAATTGCTCGGAATTCACACCAGTAGAGTGCTGGCCCATTAGCATGTACTGAATTGCTCCACAAACAGTGCCCCCATTGGGAACGCAAACCGCACACAATTCAGTCCCGGCATCAGCACTTGGTCTCCCAAATGGAGAATTTTGCCCAGGATCTCAGAGAGCGAACACCACTTGACTCTGCCAGATCAAAGACTGAACAGGTTGGGAGCTGCAAAGAAGCAGGCTTTCTAAAGTACAAGTTACAGTCCAGATAACCAGGAATTGGGATAGAAAGAGTGATCAAGATGAAACGAGTTAAGAGAACAGAGACAAAGGTATTGTTGAGAAGAATTCAAGGAAGCGTAATCAAAGTGTTGTGTTAAACAGACAATTGTAGTAACTGAAATGAATGAAAATCGCTTATTGTCACAAGTAGGCTTCAAATGAGGTTACTGTGAAAAGACCCTAGTCGCCACATTCCGGCACCTGTTCGGGGAGGCTGGTACGGGAATTGAACCCTGCTGTTAGCCTGCCTTGGTCTGCTTTCAAAGCGAGCGATTTAGCCCTGTGCTAAACCAGCCTCTTTATAACTAGACATAAAGTGGGTCAGCAGACTTCAGAGGTGAATGAAACATTTGATGTAATTTTAATATAGTCTGGAAATCAAGAGTTAAATCAATTGTGATCAGTTTGCACAGCAGTCAAGACAACAAAATACTAAAGGGGTTGATGTGAAACCCTGGACTGGATTCACTGTTAAAAGTGGCATGGAAATCGCTTCTCGGCCTTTTGGCTAAGATAAGCGTAGGATCAGGTGTAATGCCTGGATCTGGTATGTCTCCCTTGTGGGGACCATGAATTGGATTCAATTTGAATTGATTTTTGGAAGCGGGAAGGAGCTGGATTAGGGGTTTGCCCCTGTCCACACTCCGAGATCTGGCTGTGTAACTCTGATAAAGTAATTTTTAAAAAAAAGAGGCACGGCAGCTTTGTTTAAAGATGTGAGTGGAAAGGAGCTGGATTGTCCAAGCCTCCGCGACAAAATCGCGATTGGCGGAGAATGGGCGTTTACGCTGAAATCCGGTCCGAAGCCGCTCTCACGATTCTCCGGTCTCCGCAGTGAAACCCACGCAGACGCTCCGCGGGATCCAAACTTGGATCTGGAAATTCAGTGGACTAAAACTCTAACTTAGAAACCTTGCAGTCTGCATATTTTTTTTAGCATATCTAGTTACTCAATTTAATACCCAGCTTGCTGATGATGTTGAATTTCTTGTTTTTAATTCATTAAAACATTGCCAATGATGAAAGTTGTTGCAATTAACTTTCACAAATGCTGTTACTTTTACGGTATTCTTCAATAAACTAACGAGCAAAATGCTTATTCACTATGCGGGACTTAAAACTCATGAATAACTTAACATCAGGCTGCATGTCTTCACTCATAGATGCCATGAGCAATTTAAGTTGAATTGCACGGCTCCTTTTGAGGTTCTGAAATTAGCAATGCGATCCCTTTGAAAAAGTGGCTTTGGTGTGTTCGCAGCAGGTGACCACTAACAGGAGATTTCA
This sequence comes from Scyliorhinus torazame, assembly GCF_047496885.1. NCBI lineage: Eukaryota > Metazoa > Chordata > Chondrichthyes > Carcharhiniformes > Scyliorhinidae > Scyliorhinus > Scyliorhinus torazame. The sequence goes on from NC_092728.1 coordinate 77,537,537, forward strand.
AACTCAATCTCATTTTAAATTTCTTACTTTGTTTTGTTATATTTGTGGTGTTGCCTGGAATTGAAAATTTGAACAGGTTCATTGAAGTTTGACTTTGTTCTTTAATTGAATGTCATCGGTTTTTATTTCTTTTCCTCAGCGATAACATGTTATTATTGCTATTGAGTTTGGTAACACATTGGACAAACAACAATGTTATTTGACTATATATAATATTTTGTAACTAACATTTTAAGGTTAGTTATGAGTGGCAAGGTACTTGTTAGTTCATTCGTCACTACTTCAATAAATGTATTTTCAAGAGTCAAGGTAAAACTAATCAGCTGACACAAGTTATCAGCATTATCAGAGACCCTTCCCACCCAGGCATTGCCTTCTTCTAGACCCTTCCATTAGGCAGAAGATACAGAAGTCTGAAGACCCGCACATCCAGACATAGGAACAGCTTCTTCCCCACAGCTACAAGACTCCTCAAAGACTCCCCCTTGGACTGACCTGTTCCCTGTAAGAACACTATTCACAACGCCCTATGCTGCTCTTGCTCATGTAGTTGCTTTGTTTGGCCTCTTGTTCCGCACTGTAACCAATCACAGTTTGTCGATGTACCATTTGTCAATGTTCTGTGTTGATTATTCTTTTTGCCTACTATGTATGTACTGTGTACGTTCCCTCGGCCGCAGATAAATACTTTTCACTGTACTTCGGTACATGTGACAATAAATCAAATCAAAAGTCATTACATTTTGCCTGCTTATACTCTTGCTGTTATTTTAATTTGTAACTACTGCAAATGTATGGCAATTACAAGTGCTTATTTCATATTATTCTCTCTGATCAAATTTTGAGGTGAAATAATCAGAACTTGATCAGCATGTAGCAGACACTTTGCAAACAGTGACAAAAGATTATAATAATTTCAGATTGGAGGCAGCACAGTGGCGCAGTGGTTAGCACGGCTGCCTGACAGCGCCGAGGACTCGCTTTCAATCCCAGTCCCGGGTCACTGTTCGTGTGGAGTTTCACATTCTCCCAGTGTCAGCGTGGGTCTGACCCCCACAACACAAAGATGTGCAGAGTAGGTAGATTGGCCACACTAAATTGCCCCTTAATTGGGAAAAATAGAATTGGGTACTCTGAATTTATAAGAAAAAAATAATAATTTCAGATTTGAAGTTCAACCTGTCTGGGTTGAACCAACATTTAATACTTTTGAATATCTGACTTGGGACGATGTTATGCTGGGTGTGTTTCTTTGCAACAGAGAGGGCGAAGATTGGGGCTGATTTAGCACAGTGGGCTAAACAGCTGGCTTGTAATGCAGAACAAGGCCAGCAGCATGGGTTCAATTCCCGTACCGGCCTCCCCGAATAGGCGGCAGAATGTGGCGACTAGGGGCTTTTCACAGTAACTTCATTGAAGCCTACTTGTGACAATAAGCGATTATTATTATTATTATTATTAAGAGGGGATTTGACCGAGATGTTGAAAATGATTAGGGTATTTGATAAAGTGAACGGGAAACAATCTCCACTTGTCAGTAAATAGCGAGAATAAACTTGAGAAAGATTCTTTTTCAAAAATACAGTCATTGTCGGGACACAGGAGGACTATGCTGCTTCATTGGTGCATTAGCATGCAAGCACCATAATAAAGAAAAACAAGAAACTTTTGTTATGGGCCAGGGTTTAGAGAATCCCAAAGTGTATCATGGAGTTCACCTGACCCACAACTTTTAATAGTTTGTGGTATGGGGAGCACCCGGCTTACTCTACAGGTATGGTACAGCAGAAAGTGGACCAGTGGTTTTTAAAACAAAACAATGTTTATTCTATGAACTCAAGTTAACCTTTTTAAAACAAACAGTGAACATCTTAGCAACCAGTAAATCAAATACACCCCCCAAAAGAATACAACACTAAGTAATCTGTATGCTGTTCTTTTAACATCCAAAAACTTAACAAACCTCTAAACAGGGGCACATTAGGGTTTACATTCAAGACTGAAAACATTTATAATTCTTCTGAATTCACCAAATGATTAAGAGATAGTCCTTCATGGCAGAGATCAACAGCAGTGCAGCTCACAGATACACCCAAGCTTTCTCAAACTGAAACTATAAGAAGCAGAAGTGGAGCTCAGCTCCAACCACGCTCTGACATCACTCCAGTAACATGAGCAGCTCCATTTCTTAAAGGTACATTTCTTAAAGGGTACTCTCACATGACAACCCCCCCCCATCAACTTCAAGATGGTTTCATTTTTCACCTTTGCACTATCCTTTAAGAAATGCACACAGTAAACATACTTGTTCGTTTAAAAAAAAACATACGCAAACAGGTACAATAATATAGTCTTTTTTCCATTCTTCCTCCAACTGAAATCCTTCTCGATTGACAGTCTCTTTGAACAAAAAGGTCTCTGCACGATCTGTCCATTTCACTACGCCTTGGCATTTCTCTTTAAAGTCAGATAATTTAGTTCAACCTGATCACAGAGTCCCTTGAAATTCTCCAACACAGGAGCATTAGTTAGCACAGCTTTCAGGCTTTCAAATGCCTGTTGAAAGTCCGCTGTCCATTGAAATTTTTGACGTTTCTTAAGCAAATCCATCAGTGAAGCAATCACGCTACAAAACCTTTGCACAAATGTTCGATCAAATCCACTCATGCCAAGAAATCGCATTATTTCCCTTTCTCTGGAGGGTATCAGAAACTTCTCAAAGAAAGTGATTCGGGCTTTTCCAAATTCACTTTTGGCTAAGTTTATCACCAAACCCGCCTCGAGAAGTCGATTGAATAACTCCATCAGATGTTTTAAATGGTCTTTCCATGTCTGGCTGAAAATGACCAGATCGTCGATGTATACCGCATAATTGGGTAATCCTGAAACAACTTTGTTAGTTAACCGTTGAAATGTGGCTGGGGTGTTTTTCATGCCAAATGGCATAACCTTGAATTGGTATAGACCATCTGGAGTCACAAAAGCTGAAATCTCCTTCGCCCTTTCGGATAAAGGTACCTGCCAGTAACCTTTAAGTAAATCCAATTTGGAAATAAAAACTGTTTGTCCCACTTTCTCAATACAATCCCCCAAATGTGGGATAGGATAAGAGTCCATTTTTGTAACTGCATTAATCTTTCTATCGTCCACACACAACCGTTGGGTACCGCCTGGTTTTGGTACCATCACTATGGCTGCAACCCACCTCAATAATGCCATTTTTAAGCATAATCTCAATCTCTTTGTTAACCTGTGCCAATTTTAAAGGGTTAAGTCTATATGGATGTTGTTTGATTGGAACAGCATTTCCCACATCTACATCACGTATAGCCATTTTAGTACTTCCCAATTTATCTCCACAAACTTGCCCATGTGATATCAATAACTCTTTCGGGTCAGTTCGTTTTTCCTCTGGAAGATAACCCAACAATTTATCTCAATTTTGAAGACCATCCTCATTTTCCAATTAAATTTGAGGTATGTCAAATTTACAGTCATCTGGATTTGGTACGTCACTTTGAGTTAGAATCATTAAAACCTCCTCCTTTTTTTCTCCTTCCCTTTCAAAGTACCATTTTAGCATATTCACATGACACACTCGGTGAGTTTTCCTTCTATCTGGTATTTTTACCACATTTAATTTCCTTTCAATCTGATAAGGTCCACAAAACCTAACTTTTAAAGGTTCACCTACCACTGGTAACAGCTCTAAAACTTTATCTCCACTGGCAAAACTACGAACTTTGGATTTCTTGTCCGCGACCCGTTTCATCACATTTTGTGCAACTTTCAAATATTGTCTAGCCAATTCACCTGCTCAATTTAATTGTTCCCTATACTTTGACACGTAATCCAATAATGTAATTTCCGATTTCTCACCCACCAATTTTTCCTGAATCAATTTAAGTGGTCCTCTTACCTCATGACCAAAAATTAGTTCAAAAGGACTAAATTTGGTTGACTCATTAGGGGCATCCCTAATTTCAAACAGCACGAATGGAATTCCTTGATCCCAATCCTCTGGATAATCATGACAATAAGCCCTCAACATTGTCTATAATGTCCGATGCCATCTTTCTAACGCTCCCTGCGATTCTGGATGGTACGCAGTTGATTTAAATTGTGTTATTCCTAAGCGATCCATAACTTCTTTGAATAACTTGAGGTAAAATTTGATCCTTGATCCGATTGTATTTCAGTGGTTAGTCCGTATCTAGTAAAGAATTTAAGTAACTCCGCCACAATCTTTTTAGCTGTAATATTACGTACTGGAATGGCCTCTGGAAACCTAGTAGACACATCCATTATAGGCAAAAGATATTGATTCCCACTTTTTATTTTAGGAAGCGGTCCTACGCAATCGATTAGGACCCTTGTAAAAGGTTCCTCAAATGCTGGAATGGGTATTAAGGGCGCTGGATTTATCACTGCTGGAGGTTTCCCTATCACTTGACATGTGTGACATGATTGACAAAATTTAACTACATCTTTATGTAGACCAGGCCAATAAAAATGTTTCTGGATTTTAGCTTGAGTTTTCCTTATTCCCAAATGACCTCTCACTGGTACCTCATGTGCAACTCGCAACACCTCCTTTCTATACCCTACCGGCAATACTACTTGATGAACCTCTGCCCACTTTTCATCCGCCTGCATATGTAAAAGTCTCCATTTTCTCATCAAGACATCACTTTTACTGTTATAACGCTCTGGTATACACTCAGATTCCTCTTCCGTATATGCTTTCTGATACATCAGTTTTATTTCTATATCTTTTTGTTGTAACTCCGCCAATTTTCCTGAACTAAAAATATCCGCCTTACCCGTCGGGCAGCAGGGTAGCACAAGTGGATAGCACTGTGGCTTCACAGCGCCAGGGTCCCAGGTTCGATTCCCCGCTGGGTCACTGTCTGTGCGGAGTCTGCACGTTCTCCCAGTGTCTGCGTGGGTTTCTTCCGGGTGCTCCGGTTTCCTCCCACAGTCCAAAGACGTGCAGGTCAGGTGGATTGGCCATGATAAATTGTCCTTAGTGACCAAAAAAGGGTTGGAGGGATTATTGGGTTACGGGGATCGGGTGGGTCGGTGCAGACTTGATGGGCCAAATGGCCTCCTTCTGCAGTGTATGTTCTATCCTCTGCCTGTTCTTGTTCTTTTTCAACCATCTGATCAAAAATCGTTTCTGATAATGCACTTCAACATCATCTTCACTCTTTGATTTCTCCTCTTGTCTTAACCTGTGACTTTGCGACTTTGTTACTACACAATCCGGAAAAATCCCAGGATATTCGTCCTTCAACACTTCAGTTGTCTGATTTTCCACTGGCTTATCAACCACAGTAGGCATCGCTCCCACCTGCGATCCAGCTATATCATTACCCAAGATAAACTGTATTCCTGGACAAGATAGTTTCTCTATTACTTCTACTACTACTTCACCACTCTTCACTGGACTTTCCAACCTTACCTTATATAATGGAACACTACTCCTCTCACCCTGAATTCCACATATTACCACCTTTTCTGGCAACATTCTTCCCAAACTACATAACCCCTCATCTCTGACCATTAAAGATTGACTAGCTCCCGTATCTCTTAAAATTGTGACTTCTTTACCTGCTCCTCCTGATACTCATGAGTGAACTTTACCCACACAAGTAAATTCTTCAAAGAGATCTGGCACCTTCTTATCAATCACCTCTTGATCAGGCTGTACAATCTTTTGCACCTCCTTTGCTTCACTTGGGCTTTCCTTTACCACTTTAACAAACCCCTGTTATCTTATCCTGTTTTATCACACCAGCCTTCCCAGTGCTTTTCTTAAACCACCAACACTGTGACTTTACATGACCTAGTTTATTACAGTGAAAACATTTGAAACTTTTCATTTCTTTTCCACCCTCCTGGATTTCTTTTTTAATCCGAGGTATACTCTCCTTATTATCTCCCATCAGATCACCTTTACCGTTACCACTTGAGTATTTCTCATGTCCCCTGTTTCTATCCCTCACAGGCTGAAACAGATGCCGGAAACCAAGCTTTGATTTATGAACTAATTCATAATCATCTGCCAGTTCTGCTACTAATCTCGCTGTTTTAACCCTCTGTTCTTCCACATGAGTTCTCATTACATCAGGAATTGAATTTTTAAACTCCTCCAAAAGTATAGTTTCTCTGAGAGCGTCATACGTTTGGTCTATTTTCAAAGCCCTTATCCACCTATCAAAATTACTCTGTGTTGAGCCTTTCAAACTCCTGTATGTTTGACCAAATTCTTTCCTTAAATTTCTAAACCTTTGTCTGTAGGCTTCAGGCACTAGTTCATATGCACCCAAGATGGATTTTTTCACCTCCTCATACATCCCAGATACCTCCTCCGGTAGTGATGCAAACACTTCACTAGCTCTACCTACCAGCTTTGTTTGAATCAGTAATACCCACATGTCCTGTGGCCATTTCATTTGTTTAGCTACGTTCTCAAATGAAATGAAAAAGGCTTCCACTTCCTTCACGTCAAACCTGGGCAATGCGTGGACATATTTAAATAGATTCCCACCAAGCCTTCGACTTTGATGCTCTTTCTCACTATCCTCATCACTATCATCCAACTGTACGTTCCCCTTTACGTCTGCCAATTTTAACTGACTGTCATGTTTCATGGCCATTTTCTGAACTTCAAGCTCTCTCTCTTTATCTTTTTCCCTGATCTGTATCTCTTTCTTTTTGTTCTGCTAGGGCTATTCTTTCTTTTCTCCTTTCTTCTCTCTCCTTTTCTATTTCCTCTCTCTCGCTTTCGTATTCAAGCTGCTTTAATTCTTTCTCATGTTCCATTTGTTTAATTTGCAACTGAATTTTTGCCATTTCCAATCAGTCCAACTGTATCTCAGGCAACTTTAAATGCTTAACCAGCGCCATAATTACCTCACCGTTTCACATTTTGTCAGGTAATGTTAACTGCAATGTTTTTGCCAAATCTAACAGTCTGCTTTTAGTCTCTGTTCGTAAGGTACTGCGTGTGACAGTCTCCACCCCCAAAAACGTCTGAGCCTCTGAAAGAGCCATTGTCCACAACACACACCCTACTTAAACTAAAACACCATACCTGAAAAGCAACCACAATATGCTCACCCCTCACTATCTTTAAGTTCACTAAGCAAATCCAATAGATAGACTTTTATCCCGGACGAGCCCCCAATTGTTATGGGCCAGGGTTTAGAGAATCCCAAAGTGTATCATGGAGTTCAAGTGACCCACAACTTTTAATTGATTGTGGTATGGGGAGCACACGGCTTACTCTACAGGTATAGTACAGCAGAAAATGGACCAGTGGTTTTTAAAACAAAACAATGTTTATTCTATGAACTCAAGTTAACCTTTTTAAAACAAAAACAGTGACTATCTTAGCAACCATTAATTCGAATACACCCCCCAAAGAATAAAACACTAAGTAATCTGTATGCTGTTCTTTTAACATCCAAAAACTTAACAAACCTCTAAACAGGGGCACATTAGGGTTTACATTCAATACTGAAATCATTTATAATTCTTCTGAATTCACCAAACGATTAAGAGATAGTCCTTCATGGCAGCACCAGCAGTGCAGCTCACAGCCACACCCAAGCTTTTCTCAAACTGAAAGTAAAAAAGCAGGAGATCTCAGCTCCACCCACACTGTGACATCACTCCAGTAACATGAGCAGCTCCACTTCTTAAAGATACATTTCTTAAATACCCATTTCTGAAAGGGTACTCTTACATGACACTTTGAAGAAAATATTATCAAAAAGCAATACAATAAGGAATACAGTATCATCTGAGACACTCCAGGAGGGCTTTTCATTCGCTGAAACATTTGAGAATTAAGCCAGATAAAGCTCAGTATTCAAATTGCCACCATTATTTAGGGCATCTATTGGATTCTTTACACAGTAGCATCAATAATTACCCATCAGTTCTAGTTCAACAAACTTGAAAGCAATGATTGCCTTTGTTATAGGGTAGCTTATAAAATATTGCTTTAAGTACCCATATTTTGTTTAAAAAGTAACAGTGCATATCAAATTATAACTCAAGTCATTTGCTTATTGAAAATTCCTTCACAGGACGTGGGTGTTGCTGGCTAGGCCAGCATTTGTTGCCCATCATAACTGAGTGACTTGCTGGGCCATTTCTGAGGGCCGTTCAGAACCAACTGCATTGCTGAGAGTCTGGAGTCACATGTAGGCCAGACCCAGTAAGGGTGGCAGATTTCCTTCCCTAAAAGGGCATTTGAGAGTCGGATGGGTTTTTAATAGTTGTAATGGCCACCATTACTGAGACTAGCTTTATGTTCCAGGTGCCGTGGTGGGATTTGAACCCATGTCCCCAGAGCATTAGCCTGGGCTTCTCGATTACTCGTACAGTGACATTACCAGGACGCCACTTCTCTCCAAGGCAATGCACATAATGGAATATTCATGAAGTGAAAACACCATTTTAAATTCAGATGTGAATCCATAAAACACGTGTTACATTAACAGGGTGTTCCTTGCTAAACCATTAATATTTATACATCGCCCTCAATTTAAATTAAAAAAAATATAAATTTAGAATACCCAATGATTTTTCTTTTTCCAATTAAGGGGCAATTTAACGTGGCCAACCCACCTATCCGGCACCTCTTTGGATTGTGGGGGTGAGACCGATGACGCAGACATGGGAGGATGTGCAAATTCCACAAGGACAGTGACCCGGGGCCGGGATCGAACCCGGGTCCTCAGCGCCGCAAGGCAGCAGTACTAACCACTGTGCCGCCCTTTGCCAGGGGGAATTATTGACGGTGAGATTCACTTGTTGTACATAAAATTGGGAAGTGGGATCCGTGGCTGCTGAGGGAGAGGGAGGAGGTAGGACATGTTCCCAAACACACAACTGTGGGCTGCCGGTGCTGCTAGATGGGTGGAGGCAGGGGAAGAGTCTGCCAGAGCTGGGAGGAGTAGTAGGGAGTAGTGGGGATGGGCTGTGGGGTCAGGGTGTCCAGGCATGGACAGCCATTGTTGCAACCTGCAAGGCAGCCATTTTGCTGGCCACCCCACTGACGGCCCCCACCTCCCTATGTGGTAGCACATTAAAAACATGCCAAATGCTCATTAGGTTGTCAGCATTCTGGAAGAGCGTCTCGTAGGAGTATCCAGTGCTGAGTAAAGCAAGCATTTTGTTGCTATTGCCCTTCACGACAACCGACATGTGCGAGGTTGGATTTTCCATCTCACAAAGATGAAGACGGCACAAAGGGATTGGCTGAAGTCTGCACCTGTTATGCACATTGTCCTCTCCTCCTGTGAACCTGATTAAAGTGAGATCATGAGAACCGAGCAGGCTCCCCTTTCGCATTAAAGATAAGCGAACATGGCCTGTGTCGCGGATGTTGGCAAAAGTAAGTTCCGGGAAACAAAGTTTGAAAAACACTGACTTGGATGAATTTTGGAACTATGCTACATAGGAGATGATTGCACAAGTTTCAGGACTTTGAGATTAATGGTAATGAACAAAATTTCTTAACTGAAAGAAAACATCAAATACAAATAAGTGAAAAATTATTTATTGGTGATGTATTAAAGGGATCAGCATTAGAATCACTGCTGTTTGACACTATATATAACTCAGACCTTACAATCAGCTTAAACGTGTGAAAAGTTGCAGATGATACCAGAACTGGAACACTAGCAAAAGATGAGAAAAACATGCACACATTCAGATGAATTTGATCTGTGGGAAGAAAAAAAGCAACATATTCAATTTAATGCACGTAAATGAATATCACTTACAAAAGAAAAGGAACCATGATAAAAGCTTATGTATTCAGTAGGAATATATTAGTGGTCCCCGGGTCACTGACCGGATGGAGTTTGCACATTCTTGTGTCTGTGTGGGTCTCACCCCCACAACCCAAAGATGTGCAGGTTAGGTGGATTGGTCACACTAAATTGCCCCTTAATTGGAAAAAAAAATTGAGTACTCTAAATTTATATTAAAAAACTAATAATAAAAAAAGAAATATAGCACTGTTGCTTCACAGCTCCTGGTCCCAGGTTCGATTCCCGGCTTGGGTCACTGTCTGTGCGGAGTCTGTACGTTTTCCCCGTGTCTACGTGGGTTTCCTCCGGGTGCTCCGGTTTCCCCCCACAAGTCCCGAAAGATGTGTTGTGAGGTGAATTGGACATTCTGAATTCGCCCTGTACCCGAACAGGCGCCGGAATGTGGCGACGAGGGGCTTTTCACAGTAACTTAATTGCAGTGTAAATGTAAGCCTACTTGTGACAATAAAAGATTATTTAAAAAAAAAAAAGAAATATATTGCCGCTGTTAGAGGGGAGATATTAGAACTCTTGTGCACAGGCCGCTAAGTCCCATATTCAAGTTCTTAAAAAAAGCAAGGAAAGTATTAGGTTGAATTAACAAATACATTACATGAGGCAATTGTAAATGCTTTCAGATTACATTTGAAATACCAGAGCTAATTGTGGTCCTTTATTTCAAAAAGGATAACAAGCTATTGGAGAGCTGAGAGTGTTCGAAGATTAACAGTAGCAATTAGGATTGCGCCATGAAAAACGATTGCGTAACTAAGGACATCCACACCTTGAGAATTCAGTAAGTCGCTTTAGCAAAGGGCTGATCAGTGTATGGAAGAAACAGGTTGAAAGGAATTTTAATTGGTTCAATAAAAAACATTTTTGGCATTTTAAAGTGTTCGGTGTTAATAACTTTTATAAATGACAAGGAAATATCTTACAGGGAAAATTGGGGATAATTAAATGGGCAGGCTAGGTCATCTCCTGCCTGAAATACATTGTGTGTTAAACAAAACCAAATGCATGGGAGTCAGAGAAAACATGATAGGACCAAGGGACAGAAGTTGCCGCTACAACATTCATTTAAATGTGCAAGCAAAATAACAATGAACAAAGACAAAATCACTATACAGTAATTACCTATTTAAAAAGTTGTGTAAATTGGTATGATTAACGAGATGATGACTGGGGAATATTAATAAAAATTCCATATAGATACCAGAAGAAACTTTGCACTATTTTTGAAAAGGTGGAATTGCAATTTAAAATATAAATAACAAACAGCAAAACCCAGGCCAAGTAACCTACACAACATAAAGGTATGGAATGTTTAAATCAGTTAAAAATAAACCCAGGAATTGGCTTCACATTGACTTCTTTAGCTATTTAATACAGTGGGCAAAAATGTCATTTGAATTATCAGTTACTAAGATATTGCTGAAAAGAGAGACATGCTGTTGAAACTTTTCATCAAGACAAACTCAAAAATGCCAAATGGTCACAATTTATGCCAGAGGAAAAAATGAGTGCTGATTGGTTGGAAAATCAACTATGATTGGTTGAGGCACAGTCATGGAATAAGTTCCATACTTCAGGTAATTTCAAAAAGGCACAAGACCTGGACTTATTCCTTTTGTTTGCAGAGAATGAGTCCCTGGGTATGAATGTACATCACTTCTAGTAAGTGTAAATAAACCTAGTTACCAGCCTGACTGATTATCTTACACTGGTTGTTTGTGTAGTTATTAGCGCACTCAGGATCGTTCAGCAAATGATGCCCAATCACAGAATCACATCTAACAGTCGGTGTTTTGGGCTTTGCAAGCATGGATTGGCTGTGTGTGGTCTGCCTTTTAAAAAATTCTTTCATCGGGGTGTGTGATACCCAGTAAGGAGTTGATCTCATTACTAGAGACTGCTGATCACATTCCTGAAAGGCAATGAGCTCACTGGAAACAAATTGCAAGGTGTGGTATATCCTGGAAAATTGTACTGTAACAGATGGCCCCACCAGGAGATGGACCATTGGGCGAGATTCTCTACCCAGTGATGCCGGAATCGGTAATCGCGATGAGGCAGAGAACCGCCCGTAAGTCAAAAATAGAGGTCGGTGCTGGGCGCCCAATGGAATGCCATGCTCCGGCGCCTCGACAGTGGTGAGAATGTGCTCCACGCCCCGTGCCAGCATGGGCACGCACCTTGTACAGTAACGGCTGTTAGTAAATCATTAACGGGCCCCACCCGGTAGTCTCTGGCCTCCCGAGCTGCCCGTCCTCCGCCAGGCCGAAGTGACGCCGGCGTGGATCACTTGTGGTATTTATGAATCAGGCACCATGGTGCTGAGGGTGAGAGAGGAGGCAAGTCAAGTTTCCAAAGGCTCACCCGCGGGCTGACAGTTGTGCCGCTGGATGGGTGGGTGGCGTCTGCCAGAACCGATGACCAGGAGTAGGGCCAGGGGTTCAGGGTTCAGGGTTCAGGGTTCAGGGTGCCCCCCCCCCCTCCGGTTCGGGAATGGCCGGCATGGGCCGCCAATGTAGCAGCCTGCAAGGCAGCCACCTGGCTATGCACTCTACTGATCATCCATTTATGATTGTGCAGAGCATCACCGGCTGTATGGGTGCCCCCTCGGCCACTCCCCAGAAACCCCCAGATCCCAGTCAACCCACCAACAGGATGTGTGTGGACCAGTGCAGCCTGTGGTCCACCAGGTGCTGGCACCCCTCAGTTTGCAGAGGGGCTGTCACAATTCTGTGGGATGGGCAGGACAGAGCGCACTCTGAACAATGGAATCAGGCACTGTGGCCCTTGTGTGTGGCGGGTGTGGTGCCAGAGGCATGGAGCTGGTGACTCACTCTGGTTGCCTTGAGGTCGTGCAACTTCCTTCTGCACTGCTGGCCGGTCCTTGGGGTGGGGCGCATGGTCCTCACTGCCTCTGCCAGATGATCTTTTCCAGTCACTGCACCCCACCCCCTCTTGGTCCTTTCCGGGCACTCGCATCTCCCACGTCCTGGTCATTTATTTTGCCTTCTTCCCTCCTCTGTACTTGTACCCTGCTCTTGTTATGTTGGTGTGATACTGCTTCTCATGCTTCTTTTGTTGGCCATGGTTGTGTTGCATGTCCCCCTGCAACCCCCCCCCCCCTTTTCCTGGCTGTGCCGTGGCTACCCTCTCCTGTTTTTAACTTTTTAGATGTTGGCTGCGATCACATCGTGGAACAACCAAGTGAATGGCTCCCACGTTTTGTGGAAGCCCTCCTTCTCAGGCCTCAGCAGATTGGGATGGATCTAAACAGGAAGAGGAACCTGGACAGTACGTTCATCTTGATTGTCTGCACTCTCTGTGCTTGGGAGTGTGTTCCATCTCTACAGGTCCTTTTTTATTTCCTCCGTCAGGCTGCTCATGTTCCACTTATGGCCCCTGTCCAGTCATGAGCAATTTGGATCCCCAGGTAGCAGAATTTGTGTCAGGCCTGTTTAAGAGGCAACCCCTCCAGCTCCGACCACCTCCCCCCCCATTGTGGGTTCACCGGGAAGATTTCACTTTTGCTCAGGTTAGGTTTGTGGCCCGCGAAGGCTCCAAACACTTTCAAGAGTGGCATGATTCCTTCCATGTTATTTCGCAATCTGAGATGAAGAGGAGAAGGTCACCCGCATAGAGTGAGACTCTGTGCTCTCCATCTCCTCTCCGGATCCCTTTCCAGTGTTTTGCCGCGATCATCAGTGGTTCGATCGTCAGGGCGAACAGCAGCGGGGATAATGGACACCCCTGCCTTGTGCCTCTGTGCAGCTGGAAGTACTTAAGAGCTGGTGGTGTTTGTCCGTATTCTCGCTGTGGGAGCGCTGTATAGGAGTTTCACCCAGGCGGTGAACCCTGCCCCAAGCTGAAACCACTCCAGTACCTCTATGAGGTATTTCCATTCGATTCTGTCGAAGGCCTTTTCTGCGTCCAGGGAGACGATCATCTCAAGTGTTCTCTCCCCGGGTGGGGTCATGATCACGTTCAGTAGGTGCCTGATGTTCGATGTTAGCTGTCTACCCTTGACAAAGCCCATCTGGTCTTCTGCTACCACCTCGGGTATGCAGCGCTCCAGCCTTTTGGCTAGGATCTTGGCCAGTATTTTTCCGTCTGTGTTTAGCAGCGAGATGGATCTGTAGGAACCACATTCTGTTGGGTCTTAGGTATCAGCGAGATTGAGACTTGTGCTGGTGTAGGTGGCAGGGTGCCCCTCGCCAGGGAATCCGTGAACATCTCCCGCAGTTGCAGGGTCGGCGCTGTCGCAAATCTATTGCAGAAGTCCGCCGGGAAACCGTCTTGTCCCTGCACCTTCCCCGCCTGCGCGGAGCTGATACTCTCCATTTCTCCCAGGCCTCATCTACTTTCCTTCCCCACGACTGGCATGCCTAGTCCATTGAGGAACTGCTTCAGCCTCAAGTCCCCTGCTGGAGGTGTACAGCCCCCAGTCGATGGTCTCAAATACCTCTTTGACCTTATCCGACTCCGCTACTAAGTTGCCTTTGCTGTCCCTAATTTGGGCTATTGCCCTCATGGCAGCCTGCTTTCTCAGTTGGTGAGCCAGCAAGCGGCTGGCCTAGTGTCACTGTTCTTGCAGGGTCCCCCATGCCTGGCGGGGTTGGTGTACTGCTTTCCTCGTGCAGAGCAGGTCAAAGTCCGTTTGTAGCTTTTTCCTCTCCATCAGAAGCTCTACGGGGCCTCGGTGTATCACCGATCTACCTCCAGTATGGAGTCGACTAGCTGTTGTCTAGCGACCCTCTCTTCCCTGTCTCTTTGTGCTTTGTAAGCTACAATTTCACCCCTGATCACAGCGTTTAGATCCTCCCGTTATGTGGAGATTGAAACCTCCCCATTCTGGTTGCTAGTAACATACTCATCTATGGTATGTAAGACAGTTAACCATTGTATCTGGTGTAACACTGATAGAATGGGACCATTGCTAATGGGGGAATGTGCAGAACGACTTTTTTGTATTGCTACTTTTTGAGTACAGCAGTCAGAAATGTCAGATGATCCGGATGTGCAGAGGATAATTCGAACTCATGAGAAAGCCTTTACCACCCATGACTGTGGAAGGTCCTCTTGCAGGGATCTGGCCATTACCCCCAGAAATAGGTTATAGTCTTAAGTGTATTTGTCTGCGTGGGTCTCACCCCCACTTCCAAAAAAGATGTACAGGATAGGTGGATTGGCCATGCTAAATTGCCCCTTAATTGAAAAGAAAATGGCTACTCTAACTTAAAAAAGGGGATTTAATTTAATGTTTTTGTACCTAGGTTAAAACATATAATTAGATTCATGCTGGACAATGGTGTTTGTATTTGTGGGGGTTGGTTAAGTGTCAATTGTGTTTATATTGTGCTTAGAGATGGATATGGTGTGAAGAATAAATAAAAGGCATAAGCATGTGGGGTTACTTAGGAACTGGGGACTCGCAAGGTAGAGAAGCTTTTAAGCTGTAATTTAGTTAGAGCTATGCAGTGAGAGACAGCAGCTCTGATAGAAGCAGTTGGTTTAGAAGGCTAGAAAGGGATCTGAGAGGGCAGCACGGTGGTGCAGTGGCTAGCACTGCTGCCTCATGACACCAAGGACCAGGGTTCGATCCCGGTCCCGGGTCACTGGCCGTGTAGAGTTTGTACATTCGCCCTGTGTCTGCGCAGGTCTCACCCCCACAACATAAAGATGTGCAGGGTAGGTAATTTGGCCACGCTAAACTGCCTCTTAATTGAACAAAAAGAATGGGGGACTCTAAATCTATAAAAAGGGAACAGCTCTCTCAGAATTGCTAGAAGAAAAGCCACACGATGGGACAATGGTCAAGAAAGCAAGAGCTGAGATCTGAAGAGCAGCTAGTTAAGGAAACCAGAGAAATGTCCATGAAGTCTGAAGTTGAATGAACAGAGACCAAGGTAATGTTCAGAAGAATTCAAGGAAGAATAAACAACTGGGTTCTAAGTCAAAGAAACAATTGCAATAACTAGATTTAAAGTGGGACAACAGCTTTCAGAGGTAAAACAGACACCTGGTGTCATTTTAATTCAATATGGGGATTGAGAGTCAAAGTAATTGTGAGCAGTTTGCACAGTACTCGAGACTGGGTGGTATTTTCCTCCCCCTCTGTGGCATGTTCTACATCAGCGAAGGTTGGCTTGCAAGTGGCGGATGTTGGGATTTTATAATCCCGCCATTGTCAACAGGGTTTCCCATCGAACACACCCCTCTCCACTGCAAAACCTATGGTGGGAGTGCGCCTTAGGCTGGACTGCAAAGTCCCGTGCGCACAGCCAGGAAAACATGGCCAAAGAAATCCTAAAGGGGTTGGCATGAAATCCTGGATTGGGTTCACAGTTAAAGGTGGAGCTGAAACTTTGTTGAAAAGCGTCCTTTGGAAAACCAGGTCTAGATTTAGGAATGCAAAGCGCTGAGCATTATTATGAGAAAAGATTTGTGTGCTTTTCGGAGTGGAATTTCAAAACTCAAGTGATCATCATTTGGTGGTTTCGGAGGAGAAATCCACAGACATTAACTTGGGTTCAGAGTATTTGACCACAGTCATCTTGTGCGCTTAAAAGTTACTTTTTATGTTAGGAGGCCATTGTAGCTTAAGATGTACTCTGTCATCTGTGTTAATCTGAACATTAGTGTGAAATTGTTATGAGGGGGTCGGGTGAATGAGTATTGTATAATAACCCAACTTTTCATGTTTAATAAATGTTTTTTCTGTTGTTGTAATGAATTAAGAGTTCAGTGACTCTGTTCCTTCCCGTTCTATAATAAAAATATAAGTTACGGCCTTTTGAACATGGGCTCAATTCTGGGATCTTTCCGTCCGGTTATAACATCAACTGGGATCTATCCAGTCTGTGATGGGCACTTATTAGTGGGCTTCTAGGCAGTGCAGCATTTTTCTTATGTCATAGGACTTAGTCCCACAAAAGTGTTAACAGAACATACACCAATCCAGCTGCTAATGTTAGATGGATGTCTGAAGGATGGAAATGTTTCCCAAAATCACCTTGCACGTTGGACCCTGCTGCTCCCAGCCAAGAATGCATCTATACAAAGAACCCGTACGCCACCTCTGTTGGATCCTAATTTACAGTAACATGGTGAACCCCACGAGTGTGAGGTTGTGACAGACCAGGCCCCAAAGAGTCCCTTCATGTCAAAACCTGTGCGGGGAGAAGAGAGAGACGCTCTGTTAAAATTCTTTGTAGATGGATCATCTATGGTTGAAGATGGTGTTAGGAAAACAGGGCGTGGTATCCTGGTAACACAAACTAATGGAACAGTGGATGAGAAAAGCCTGAAACTACCATCTGACATGTCAGGCTAAGGAGCGAGGTTAGCAGCAGGAGCCTATATAGTGACACCAACATAAATTCCCACCACCCCAAAATATATACGCAGACTTGATGCATGCATGCAACTGCCTGACAGAATACTTGCCTATATCGGAAGCAAGGTGATTTGTTTCAGCACAAGGAAAGCTATTGCCATCTGCCCCCGTACTAGAGAAAGTATTTACGACTGCCACTGCAGCCAATGACAGATCATCAAGGTTAAGGCCCACAGCAAAACTGTGGCGTGTGCAAAGGAAAAGCAAAGCTTCTCCAAAAGGAGTGAGGCTGTTAGATGAAAGATGTGATCAGAGGGAAAGCATTGATGTACAAATAGAGGTAAGTGTGTCATAGACAAATATAGAAGACTTAAAGGAAATACAAGGTAAGGACCATGAGCCAGGTTAATCCAACAACAACCCCCCGAAAAATGGCCCATAGAATATAAAAGGGAAAAAAATTAGCATAAGAATAAAGGAGGGATTGTAGCCACCTGGGTTGGCCAATACCTGACGTAAAAAGGAGAACAGCAAAGGCTGAAGGGAAATTCAGGCAACACAGCCAGAAACTAGCAGGTGCAAGTTACCGTGTATTAAACTCTACAAAAGCCCAGACAGCATTGATACCAGCAACCATCTGCACAATAATGTAGCAGCCATCTACATACTAATGAGTGATCCCCGGGAACAATCGAAACATTTGAGATAAACAAGGCCAAACCAGACTCCTCGGCGCCAGCAGGAGCCAACACAAAAGAGGTTAACGGACACCTAAAGACCGGCCATCGATCAGGTAACCGCTCCAGTACTGGAGAAATCAAACCAAAGGAACGAATTCCAATCACTTGAAACCAGGTACGGGGTCCGTCCCGAAAGGCGGAAAGCCCCTGGGGACTATAAAGTAAAGCCCCCAAGTTCAAATTGTCCTTCTTGACAGGGTCACTCAGCAACGCGACCTAACCCTTGACAGTGACCTGTCCAGCTGCCGCCAAAGAACACAAGTCTCAAGTCAACGCTCGCTACGAGATAGGCGCTCCTAGTCCATACCAGCTTTTGAATCCCGCAAACTCAGAACCTGAACGAAAGGCCATTTGCTCCCCTGACCTGGTGGGCCAGTCCGAAGCTAAGTATTGGCCTGTTAGTGATAGAAATAGCTTAGAAAGTAGAGTTTATGCATGAGTAGATTTGACTGTGTGTAAATAAATGTGCTTTGATTTGAATCTTACTAATTGGTATACTGAGTTATTGATCATTACTTGAACTTGAACCTCGTGGCGGTATCATAAAGATTCCTGGTGACTCGAGAGCAAAGGTTATAAAACAGCCAATTGAACCAACCAAAAGTTAGCAACAGGATTGATGTTAAGGAACGGGCTATATGTAATACCTGCACAAGATAGAAACCAGATGCTCTATCAGCATCATGATATGTATTGGTATCAACGTTTCAAACCCACAAGGACCTGAATTAAATGATTATGCTGGTGGCCCAGTATGGGAAAAGATGGAAAACATTATGTAAAAAAGCTGTCTTGTATGCAGTCAGAATAATCCAGACGAATATGCAAACAAGGCAGAATTGAGATATATTTGGTCAATGGCAGGACTCTGGGCTAATCTACAAATTGATTATGTAGGCCCTCTGTCAGCCTGCAAAGGAGGTTATAAGCATATTACGACACCTTCAGCAAATGGGTATAAGCCTTTCCGATGAAAAACAATATCGCAGACCCCATTGCGAAAATACTGATAGAACAGGTCATCACAAGATGAGGTATACCTAGGAGTATAGACTCGGACCAAGGGTCACACTTCACTGCACAAGTGATACAGTTGGCAATGAAATTGCTAGGACTACAACAGAAAGTACATATAGCCGATCATCTGCAATCAAGCGATATTGAAGAAAGAATGAACATAACTTTGAAAACTATGCTAAGGAAAGTAAGAGAGCAGAATAGTACATCCTTGGACAGAAGAACATTACCCTATGTCCTAATGTTAGTGCAGAACACCCCAGGAAGTAATGACGGGGAGGAAGGCGAGTGGAATTGAATTATTAGGCTATCAATCATGAAACCTATGCAAAGGAACTGGTGAAAACTTTACAAGCACTACAGTTATCAGTAGCTGTGAAATTGGGGAAAAAGTGGCGGCAAAGAAAAGCTTGTTTTGATGGAAGGGTAATTCCTGTAGAACTGCGGATAGGAGAGCAAGGAATGGTGAGAATACAAGAGTTTTCTGACCCCAAAATGTGCAGGACTATACAGCATTGTGGACAAAGCTAACCCGTCAGTGTACAAAGTTCTGCTAGATACCGGAAGTAGTAAATGGTATTATATCAACCAGTTAAAACCATACAAGGAATCTCAAAGGGAACGGGCAGGAGTCCGTGAAGAATGTCACTCAAGAGCAGTTCAGTTGGATGCTATAGATGCAGGGAATCGGGAAAACTCAAGTGAAAGGGCAGATGGGTTTGTGGAGATAAAAGGGATGCCAGAGGAGAAATGGAAAGCCATGGCATGCTTGATAGTCAAAGGGAACAAGGAGATATTAGAGGTATTTGATGGCTCCTCAGATGAGGACTTGAGGGTTTTTTTTTAAGTCGAGAGGAATGGATATTGCCTTGATTTACCCCAATAGGCCAGCATAAGGGAGCAACGTCATGGATGTGGCTCGTGATATTCGGACTCTTGTGCTGGACAATCTGGACCGTTACAGCCAGTCAAACGAAGTGTAACCAGATATTTGACATGTGGACTGAACAGAATAACATAATTTGGGAAGAGGCTTGGACAGACTTGGATTTCTGGAATTTCTGCTGAGATTAAACTAAGACCTAGGGAATGGGGTAGATCCAGAGGGCCGATAACAGCACAAATGGCCCAGTGCCTGAGCGGAAAGCTGCAGCAGAAATTGATGGACTGCAAAGACTGTTGTTGTCCTGAAATTTCACCAACACCCGGTTCAGGACTGATAGTAGCACCGCTATATAATGTGCATAATGAATGTTACCCAAGGTTCAGAAAGGTATTGTTTAACCTGGATCCTATGAGGCCTTCTCTATGTGATTATGCCCCACCCAATGTAGGTATTCAGAATCACGTGATACTTTTACAACTTTGACATAGGAGAGCTGTAGACAGGGACAGTTTAGCTAAAGGGCAATGACACTGTGAGCACTGCTATCTCAGCCCCAGGGACCCAGGTTCAATTCTGACCGTGGGCAACAGTCTGTGTGGAGTTTGCATGTTCTGCCCATGTCTACGCGAGTTTCCTCCCAGTCCAAAGATATGCACGTTAGGTGGACTGACCATGCTAAATCGCCCTTTGGTGTCCAAAGGTTACGTGAGGTTATGTAGATGGGCAGGGGGAGTGGATCTAGGTAGGGTGCTCTTTCAGAGAGCCTGTGCAGCCTCAGTGGGCTGAACAGCCTCTCTCTGCAATGCAGGGATTCGATTCAATGATTCTACCTTAAATTGAATGCTTCAATACAACAGAGAAAGGATGAGATGCATCAGACTGGAGTCTCACTTAAACAAAATGTAATAGAGATCCACGACCTGCCAGAACATACATGGTGATGGTCAGGAAAATAAGTAATGGACTTTGGTCATTGCGTGTTGGGTATTCAGGTATGTTATTTTGTGCATATTTGTATTTAAGGATTCAAGAAGTTCATTTTGTGTCTCAGAGGTTGTCTCACTTGTTGCGTTAAGTTGTAATCATGCTGTGCCTAAAGCTACAGTAGAATTTAGAATGAGATGTAACATTGCAAATTAATGTACATTGTGTGTAATTCCACTCAGCTGAATCTCGAGGATTAAAGGGGGACTGTGATACTACTTGTATCGCCACTGCTTATTAGCAGTGTGAAATGGTGTGCTTAATCTGCTCATATATTTAAGATACTCTGTCCTGTCTAAGGTGATTTGAAGTAGACCAGGCATTTTTCAGGTCCGAAGGGGGCCGTTGGCCCATTTTCAATCAAGCTCATAAATGTGGTTATTTACCCTTGCTAGAAGCGACATGCAGTCACACAGGGGGCCATTCTCTGCAAACAAAGATTTGAATTAACCAGATGCATGGGGAGCCTATAGTTCTGTTGCTTTCTCCATGGCAAATCTCCACTAGAGTCAACTTGCTAACCAATCAGCACCTCTTTTCCCCTGCGGTATAAATTGTGGTGATCTTTTGAAATTTCGCATTCTTGCGTTTCTTCTGACAAGTGCTGGATGAAAAACCTCAGCAACATGCCTCTTTTTTTCATCAATATTCAAGTTCTATACTATCAAACAACTGTTAATAAGATAATTCTCCATAAAGAATACATTAAAAGGATTTATAGTATCCAGTACAATGCTCAGAAACATGAGAATCCTATGAAAGGGTCACTTTGCAGATATTTGCCTTTATTTAATTCACATTCAGAGGCATAAATTTGGCTCTCATTAAAAAGCACTGTTCTAGTCAATTGAAACCTGTGCAAAAGCATGAGTAGTATTGAGGTCAAGTCGGCACGCTGTTCACTCATCATCTCTTTATTTTTCTCATGTGGGTTTACTTGTTCTTTTTTAAAACTTACTTTTGAATTGTTATTCATGCACTGTTTTCAGATGAAGGGGATAAGTGAACAATTCTGTTTTTTTATTTTGGATTTACTAGCTAGTAAAGATTCTGAGTGAATGAGTTGACCCGTTCATTCCATTGTCCCCATCTCAGCTCACTAGGTGGAAAACTACAACCTCCTGTTTTAAGGGCAGGAGAATCTCTCCATTTGGTCATTGCTTTTGGGGACCGAAGAAAGGGCTGAAAGTCTGGCTCCAAGCTCTCCACTTAACGTTTCAGTGTTAGCCTCTAGTCATGAAAAAATAGCCTGAAATTGGGCTCTCTAATATTTTATCCACTTGACACCTCCCCCAAAGTAGAACAGCCAAAATTTGAAGGTAGCTTAAAATATTGTTTTAAGATTATGGTATTTCTCCAACAAGTTAGAGACAGTAGTATCCAATTAGTCACTTTGGTTGGGATTCACTTTAAAATATTGAAATGCTTCATTAAATCTTGCTGTGAAAGGCAACAAAAAATATTTCTACTGTGTAGTCTCTCGAGTGGATCTCAACATAAAGTTAAGGAAATACTGAACAAAGGTAGCATTTTATAGAATGATGCAATATTAATGGTGCCAATGTTTAGTTGACACTTCCATTCACATATCTAACACTCCAACACCCAAGGAAGGTTCATTGGGAAGGCTATTCAGGAAGAGAATTGACCATAAGTAGAATCAGTTCTTTCAAAAATACTCAACACAAATTTAAGTTGTGATATTTTATTGTACAAAATGCAAGTATTGGCTGTGTTGCACAGTCATCTGTGACAAAAATCGCATACAACAAAAAAATATACACTATATATCATTTCATTTATGTTCAATGATTAACCTAGTTATTGCCGTTATTCTTTTCATACACACTTCTCTAAACATTTAATAACACATGAATAAGCTTCTACCTCAAGGTAGTTTCCTAGTCTTAGTAACATAATTATATACATTGTCAATGAAGACCAATTTTCCTCTGTAGCTTTTATCTATCTGAAAATACTTACATATTTTAATATATTTCATGGAGTACACCTACCAATAACCTCAAAAGGCGAGCTTTGAGGCTTCAAAAGTACTTTCTGTAAATTATATGCAGAACAAATGAAAAGCTAAATAATTGATTACATCAAGGTAATTATTTTGGAAGAGTTTGGTAATTATACTGCCCTGATTGTGTGCATTTGAAAATTCAGTTTACATCTTGGTAGGGATTTTAAAAGTCCAAAAGTCGATCACCAGCATTTCAAATCCCTTAATTACCCTGAGAGAAGTATTGCTGAATTAGAATTGTGCTTTAGCCTACAACTGAGAAGTATTGAATTCTAACAAATTATTGCATAACCTATAGTTTAAGGTGACTGGGCATAGTTTCAAAGCACATTCAAGGCATGGCTGATGGTATTCAAACAATACTGTAATAAGCCGTTTGCAAACATGAAATGTGGTAGGTCAATTCTTTTAATAGGACTCGTATGCGCCTGTATACAAAGTTGGAACAACCATGAAAAATAAGAAACAATTAATCAATGATTATATTAACATAATGGGAAATCTAGATCCATCATTTATTCAGTGCTTGCCTTTTGCAATAAACAGGACATTAAATAACATTGCAAATAAAAGGTTTCCAAATTGCACGACTCACATAATTTGGAAATCTGAAAGGAAAAGCAGCCATTATAGAATTATGGCATGTGTTCATCAAGAAACGTGTAAATAATTTCCATCCTGTTGCTTTTGTGTGTCACCCCATCTTCCCATACCAAGAATAAAAGGTAATAAATACAAACGCCTAACTATTCCTTTCGCCTGGAGGATAGAATGCCTTGGACCAGAAACCTCCCTGCTACAAATATTGCTCCCGCCAACAGAAAATCTACTTGATAAGCCAGTTTCTGCCAGTGGTGATGAAGAAGAGTTCCACTAGTTTAAAGTGGAAGAAACAACAGAGAAATACAGTATGAATGATAGTCCAGACAAGATCTGAAGCACCCATTTCAAATAGCAGTCCAGCAATTTTCGACTTTGAGACTGTCATGGCCCTTTGCAGTGGCTCCACTATATTCTTCCAGGTTTTACACACAGATTGCTCCAGAATGCATTCTGTAGCAATGTGATAACAATGTAGTATGCAGTAGCTCGCAATGGATTCTGAACACACAGTCCAAAATCCAAAACAATTTGGAATTTCATGCAGCCAATGTACTGGTTTTAGCATGGGGCAGTTTGGAAGTTCTGACCTGTACATTGGAAAAATTTATGTTACTACAACTTTAAACCATTCTGGTTCTCAAATGCACTGTACAACTACAACATTACACCATATTACATGAGAGGGCACAATTTAAATATGATAACTATTTTTATTAGAGTGAAGATTAACCTAATTTAGATTCAAAACAGTAAATACTGGACAATCTCAGCAGGTCTCACAGCGTCTTTGGAGAGAGAACGGAGCAAGTGTTTAGAGTCTGGATGACTCTTTGTCAACGTAATTTCTCAAAGTAATTTAGATTGTTTGCTGTTGAAAATGAAAATATGAATGAAAATATAAATTTCTAGCATATGGTGGATTTCACATAAAGAGATGATAAATGAAACGTGATATCAGTATTAACCTCAGAGCAGTGAAAGATTATTGCAATTATGCTCTCGAAAAACTAGTTCTCAAAAAGTACAGATGTAGCCCTCTCCGTTGCCACAGATGAAACCTCTCCACTTCACAAAGAACTTGCATTCAATTGCTGATTTCACCGGAACTGAAAGGCCTGTTAACTACACCGCTGAGGAAAGGGACTCACTGCAAATAAATACTCTTGAAGCAAACAGAGATTCATAGTAGTTATCAAGGACAAGAGCAGAAACACATCCAGCAGTATAGTAACTCAGAACAAGTTGATAAGTCCAAATTAACTCTATTATCTTACCACTATTCTGAATATGTAATTGGGCTAAAGTACTTGAATAGTGTTTCACACCAGTCCTATTGCACAAACTCCTTATGGTGATAAAGAGTCTTGAAAGTGCCATCAATTATATAGGAGCCACCAAATTTTGTACCCAATTTTGCCACGGCACAAAATTTGGAGGTTAATTTATTTGTAAATGCTCAAAATAACATTGGAAATACTACACAGCCAGAATGTGGCGACTAGGGGCTTTTCACAATAACTTAATTGCAGTGTTAATGTAAGCCTACTTGTGACAATAAAAGATTATTACATCCTTTGAAAAAATACACAATCACTTGCTAATGGATAACATGATCAGATATGGTCTTCCTTGGTCTTTGGGACATTGAAAAAGACCAAACTAGATGCTTCGTGATCAGTGTAATCTTCTACTAAGTTCTCATAAGGAGTTTGTACCCTACAGTTACAGCAATCAGTCCTATGGACTAAATGGAGTTTGGACAGTGTAATTCCTAGTCAACTTTCTAAAGTAGCTTCACATTGCTCAGCACAAAATCTCCTCCCTTGGAAAGGCAACTCAGTACGTTTCTACAGATCTAATTTTTTAGTATATGTGCTGCCGAAGCGAGCACGTTTCTACAGATCTAATGGAAAATCTGAGCACCCAATATTTTCATCAAAAAAAATAGGAACACCACTTCCTCCAAGTTCTCCTTTAAGTTAAGCACCGTTCCAGTTTGGACAACAGCATTATCGTTTCATCATTGCTGGGTTAAAAATCTTCAAATTTCCTGATCACAGTAACTATGAGGATGGCAGCATTTCAAGAAAGCTCACTACACCGTCTCAGGGCAATTAGGGAAGGGCAAGAAATGCAATCTTGCATGTGTTATTCATTTACATTAAAAAAATACTGCAGCCTTAATTCCGGTATGTCTGCTGTAGAATTTCCACTATCTGAATAGCCATGTCTGGTCTTGTATCAATATCAACCTAGGGAGGAACTTCATCCTGTCAATCTGGTAAGTCACCATTTGCGTCAAAAGAGCGACAATATAACTATCAATCAGCAAATTGGATTATTGTTCTCTGCCTTCTGAAATGGAATGAAAATCGCTTATTGTCACAAGTAGGCTTCAAATGAAGTTACTGTGAAAAGCCCCTAGTTGCCACATTCCGGCACCTGTTCGGGGAGGCTGGTATGGGAATTGAACCCGCGCTGCTGGCCTTGGGACTGCTTTACAAGCCAGCTGTTTAACCCACTGTGCTAAACCAGCCCCTGTAGACAGTTTCCCAGTCCTTGCCTTGAAAATACCTCGACCTTCAGATGCTATTACTTACCAGAGTTTTGAAAGCTGCATTCCTAAATAATTGCACTCAATAAAGAGGCACGGGTAAAACATAAGAACGCTATAGTTCATGTTCTGGTGTTCCTGCAAGCTCTTTAAATGTGTACTCTGGCCTTCCCCTTATTTTCAACTCAAAATGACTTGCCATTTTATCTGTAACTTAAATAACACCAAATAATTGTGGGAGTCAGACAAAACATCTGCAGATTCCATCAATGTCAGAGGGAATAAGAGTGTTCTTTAGGCAAGAGCTACAAGGGATGTTTCCAAGATAAAATTAAGTAATCATTCAAAGAATTCTCACAGGTGGGTTTACAACTTTTTCCTTAGAGATGGCAAGAGGGTTAAATCAATAGTTATAAAACTGGGATTCAGGGGGATGAGAGAAGCCGACAATTAGGCCGTTGCCTCTATGGTAGCCCGGAGACGGATCTTGTTGAAATGGAGGGACTCAGGGCCATTGAAACCGGGGGGGGGGGGGGGGGGGGGGATGATTTTGGGGTGAAAAAAGGAGGCAGAGTGGATGGGGGTGGGGGGTATGACAGGAAGGGTGGGGCGCAGGGGTGTTGATTATTGATTTCTTATGAGACTTCATGTTCGTTCTCTTTTTGGTTTTGGTTGTGTTCGATGTCTGTATAGCGAGAGAGAAATTACTTAATAAAAGCATTTTAAAAAATAGTTCTAAAACTGGGGTCTGCAGAGACTTCTAGGAGGTCCAGGAAATAATGTCTTCAGCAGGCAAGAGAAAGAGAAACTTAAAAGTGCTGTGGAGAGAAGAAAAGGGGACAAGCTACTTGTTTAATTATAATAATCGCTTATTGTCACAAGTAGGCTTCAATGAAGTTACTGTGAAAAGTCCCTAGTTGCCACATTCTGGCACCTATTTGGGGAGGCTGGTACGGGAATTAATGGTAATGTTTCCATTCATTATACCGGATCCGTCTCCGGTAATTAATGGTAATGTTTGTCCCACACAAGTAGTTGACAAGACATTCTGCCCAGCAACTACTGAATGCTTGTCCTTCTTCAAGGTGATGGGATGCCTCATCTACCAGGGTTTCAGCAGCAAGTCTCACATTTAAAGTTGATGGAGGGGGGTGGGATGTGCGCTGCTGTTTGATACTAGGGTGCATTCAATTTGTACCCAAGCTGCGAGCAAGTGCCATTATGTTACCTGGCCTGCTATATATTTTCAGCACATTCTATTTATTTTAATCTCCTGTTGGTTTGATCCTTTTTAATGTGGAAAAGCTGCTAGTTTGACTAACTTAAATCTTTCACCATGTTGCAATAATGTAAAGTCCTTGAATGATTAAATAACACAGATAACACTTGAATGATTAAATAATCACAAGTCTCAAGTATTTTTGCGAATGACAAATTCGAGTACATTAACAGAATCAGAGGGAAGGAAACTTGTATTTTCACGAAAAAAAATTAAAATAAACTACCTTGAGCCTGTTAAGTATGTAAATAAATTAAAATGCAATCCATGAACTGAATGCCTATTAGTGACATACTGCACGTACAAGCTTTCACCACATTAAAACCACTTCAGTTGGCATATGCTAGAATGTAAGCAGACTTGTCCATGGCCTTTATCTCTGGTTTATTTTATGTTTCCTCATATTCCTCAAATTGCTACTCAAAGTGATTATCTGTTTTCTTAAAAGCATTATTAAAACACTCCTTAGATGCAGCACTTTTACATGATGAGTATTAAGGGTTGGTTTAGCTCATTGAGCTAGACAGCTGGTTTGTGATGCAGAAGAAGGCCAGCAGTGTGGGTTCAATTCCCGCACCAGCTTACCCGAACAGGCACCGGAATGTGACGACTAGGGGCTTTTCACAGTAACTTCATACTTGTGACAATAAAAGGTTATTATTATTTTTATTTGAATGGTAGTCGCCGTGATTACGAATCCATTTGAAAAGGGGCCCTTCAGTCAATAAAGTTTTGAGTATCGCTGAGTTTTAAAAAATAAATTTAGAGTGCCCAATTCAATTTTTCCAATTAAGGTGCAATTTAGCGTGGCCAATTAACCTATCCTGCACATCTTTGGGTTGTGGGGGCGAAACCAACGCAAACACGGGGAGAATGTGCAAATTCCATACGGACAGTGACCTAGAGCCGGGATTGAACCTGGGACCTCTGCGGAGTATCGCCGAGTTAAATTGTACTTCTGTCTTGCAAGTTTTGTGATCATCAAGTGAACTTAAACTGGCACCAAGGCCAGGGTGTCTACTTTAGAGTTAGGTGAAGTTTGACACATGAGCACTTAGTTACAATTGGCGTCAGCAGCACTGCGGGACCCAGAGATACAGTAACCTTCTGGAAGAGGCACTATGAATGTCTGATGCTAAAATTGCAGAATGCTGCTTGCTCTGTACAATGTTCTCAGGTTCTACTTGAATTGTTGGCATAACTGCGAAACTGTGGCTCTGCAGGGTCTACTCATAATGAATAAGTAGTTTGCATTTGCCACTTCTGGTGAAAGCTCGGCTTCCGAATGTCATGAAATATTTGTTGGAAGGCAACAAATGTCAATGTTATCAAGAGAATATAAAGCAGAATACTTGGCAAGTTTTGAATTTGAACAAATTTGATCAAAGGCGAAAATATGCCAAGAATGTTTTCATTAATCAAGAACAAAAATCAGACACTCGAAGATTATAAGATACCACAATCTTCAGAACATATTGAATTAGACACTTGCATCAGCTGATGGGAGAAGGAGCGGGTACAATTTTGTCCTTTAAAAAGCAGTTAGACAGTTACAGGGGCAGGGTGGGTATAGAGGGATATGGGCCAAATGCAGGCAAGTTGGGACTAGCTTAGTGATAGAAACTGGGCAGCATTGACCAGCATATACCTGTTTCCGTGCTGTAAACACCGATGACTTTATGACAATCCTTATGGGGCAATATTGAGACGCAACAAGTAATAGTGACACAGTGCAAATAAAAAAAACATTTTGAGAAGTTGCCTGCAAATTGAAAATTAATTTTCAGAAAAGATTACTAAAGAACCATCATCAATCCACAAAAAAGCAAATGGAAGAAAAACGTATTGGAAAATGGGCTCCCAAAGGCAACTGAAAAACACCTAAGTGCAATAATTCAGAATAAGGTCCTATAAGCATTGGAGTGGTGGGAGGATAATCTGAAAGCAGCACAATGGCACAGGTTTTTATCAAAGTGATGTCAGCAGTGTGAATTTTCCAGTGTAGAATGACAATCATACCTTGCTTTCAGGTGATGATATCCAATGCTGACTTGTTGATCTATTTTCCAAGAAATACTGGGCAGGATTCTCCGCTTGGGAGACTATTCTCTCGCCGGAGGAAAATTGCTACTGATATGCGCTCCCGCTTGGAGTGCAAATCTCAAAGCAATTCAGATTCCCATGCCGCGCAAATGAATGCATGGCGAGGAATATGAGGGAATCCGGCTATCGGGCCGCCATTTTGAGCTGGCGGCCCGATATCAGTCCCGCAACTGGCCACTCATCTGCACATCAGCCCCCCCCCCCCCCCCAAACATCGCAAAGCTGTCCCCACCCGCGGATTTTCTGGGTACCCCTTTCCCCCGACCTCCAAATTAGGGAGATCACCCACAGAAATCTCCTAAATAGGGAGACCCTCTAACTAAAGGGATCCCCCCACAGACTCTCTCCTACCCCCCTGCATACAACAGATCCCAGTCTGGAAGCAGTCCAGACAGGAGCAGTGATACACTTGTAACACTCAGTTGGAAGCACCATGTCCATTACTGGAAAGAGAGCTGTGACCTGTGTTTAAACCCCTCAGATCCATTAGCTGCAAGCCATCCATTCATTTAGGAATTGACAGCTTCCACAAACAGCTATGAGCCTTGCATTCCAATCACGGCCATCACGCTTGAGTGATTTTGAAGTGCTGAGCTGGAAAATGACAGCATTTGATTCTCTTTGACGTGGTTGATGTTTGTAAACATTCTGGTTACAGCACTTGAGTGAAGAAGATGAATGAAGCAAGGCTCACAGCTGTTATGTAGAATCTGTCAATCGCAACCCACTACCAGAAATCAATGAATGGCTTGCAGCTAGAAGATTTGAAAGGTTTAAACACAGGTCACAGCTGTTCTCTTTCCAGGACCGGTGATGCTTTCAGGTGTTACAAATATAATTTATTTCACTACCCATGTCTGGACTGCTCTCTAGCTTCCAGACAGGAGTCACTTTCCTGGGGGAGGGTCCCTTTAGTTATTGGGGGGGTTCCCTGTTTTAGGTACCTTTAGTTAGCAGGTCTCTGTGGGGGGTGGGATCCCTTCAGTTGGGGAGACCCAGTGGGGGATTCCTTTAGTTAGGGGATCCCCGAGGGGGGGCCTTCCATTTCAGAGGATCTCCGGGGTGTGTGGGGACAAGTCTGGTAGTGGAGGGGTAGGTGCACGGTAGCACAATGGGTAGCATTGTTGCTTCACAGCTCCAGGGTCCCAGGTTCGATTCCAGCTTGGGTCACTGTCTGTGTGGAGTCTGCACGTTCCCCCGGTGTCTGCGTGTGTTTCCTCTGGGGGCTCCGGTTTCCTCCCACAAGTCCTGAAAGACGTGCTGTTAGGTAATTTGGACATTCTGAATTCTCCCTCTGTGTACCCAAACAGGCTCCGGAATGTGGCAACTAGGGGATTTTCACACTGCAGTGTTAATGTAAGCCTGCTTGTGACAATAAAGATTGTGAATAAGGTAGTGAATTGTGGGAGAGGGGAGGCCCTCGGATTCACCTACTACGTCAAGTTCACGTTTGGTGATTCCTGCAGTAATCCCCACCAACGTGATTCCTGGTCCGGGATACCAGAGAATCATGTGGTTCTGGAGAGTCCTGTGCTGGGACTGCTAAGTGAACCCTGATCCTGTCACAGGTGTGGTGTGAACCTCAATTTCAGCCAGATGCCTGATCCTCCGTCCAATCTCGATCAGCGTTGCCTGTGTCACAGGGCAGAGAATCCCACCCACTGTGTAATAATTTTTCACTCCCACATGGGATGACATTGACGTTACCTGCCTTGGTATGGTTTTGCCATCAATTTCATTGGCACCAGAATGAAAAAAATCTGGATTTTAACAGACATTGCAGACACAAGCAATGTTTAACAAGTCACTGAGTGATGAAGTTCAACAAAAGTATAACATTTCTCAATTGCCACATTTATTACAAGGATCTGAATGTAAAAATCAGAATGATATTTCACTTCTAAAACTAGAATTGCATGAACTGGATAAGGTACTAATTGCAGATATGGAAAGTGTAAACTGGGGTAGTTTTTAAATGTTAATGCAGATAAATTGTATATGTTTTCAGATGGCTATAATAAATAAGATAATTGCCCATTTCCAAAGGCATTTATTGTTCCACCAGTTTAAAAGGGACATAGTATAAAATTACAATTGTATAAATAACAAAAATGCTAATGAACACACACATTTCAAGTACTGCCCATATTTTCAATATTAATCCCATAAATTTTATATTTGAAGTATTAATTCATCAGCCATGCTATTGAACATGTTGGTTATTGATGAAAATTAGTTTTCCTCTACTTGTGCTTAAAATCATTTCTTTCAAATACATTTGATCTAATTTTAAGTATCTTACTGTACACAAACCAGTGGCTTTGTTCAGCGTTCACATTCTTACTTGTAGTAAACAATTACCTTAAACAGTGCCCAGCCACCATAAATTTAGAAAAAATATTTTACAATTGTATTTTAAACCCTGTATTAATAATTCAAAGAAAACACTTGAGTTGTTAGCATTTAAATAGATCCATACTGGAGAACGTTCATTACTTTGTAAATAAAGGATCGATTTAGAGTTACTTTCATATTGCACAATATTTAAAACTAATAACCTGGTGGTATTGCAACATATTAATGGCATTTCACTTTAAAATCTAACCGTTGAGCCCATGAAGTCAATGGCTAGCAGCAGAGCTGACAAAAGTAAGTCAAATTCACAACAACTTTACTGGAGTACAAAAACAAAATACATGTCTCAAATGCAAACTCCAATGAAACAGCATATGGTTGGTATATGTTAAAATGGAGGAGTAGGAAAGAGAATCAATTTCATTATACAGTTCAAATTTCTAATGGTTGGAATCAGTGATTAATAATCCTCATGATGTTGGCTTAAATATTTAAATTCTAAATTTAAAGTAAGCAACTGCCAAAGATTGCAATTCGTGCAAGGGATGGCTAGATATATGGCCTTGAAACAGTCTGCCATTTTTTTCCCTAGCCCACAGCCGAACTGACATAACAAAAATAAGTTTTCAAGTCTCACAACCTGATGGTTCTAGAAGTCAGAGTCGAAATCCTGAGGACCCAAGTGAATAATAAAAGGTGCGATGGCCCGAGGCTGGTAATAAGGATTGTCAATGAAAAAACCACCTACAGTAAGGAAAAAAGCAGAGAAGCAAAACTGCACATTAATTATCACTGCAGTGAAGCTGTTCCGTTAGCATTTATATTTCTCTGCTCCTTTAGCTGTATGTGGAATTTTCATTGCAAACGGGACAATCTTTGTCAAAGGTATTCAAATTCGAAGAGTATTTCCTACTTTGATAAAAAGCTCATTTTAAATAAAGCAGAGAAATGTAAAATTTGCAGCAACTGGGGAGGTGGGGGGTGAATTCAGACAATGTAGTTAGTCACTTGGAATAAACAAGAAATATATACATTATAAAACAATCTCAGCCATCACATTGGAAGCTGTACAACTGCTTGCTGATTGATCTATGTTATGGGATACGATTATCATGTTTGAACTTGGCAGCATTAGGCTCAACATCAGAAATGGCTTTGTTTCCATCTAAAAGGTCACCAAAACAAACCTTTCTGTGCAATGAATAGAACTCAGGATAATAAATGGCATGTCTGTTCAACATTCTGCCGTGCAAATCACAAGAGTCAACAGTCTGACTGTTCGTGCAATTTAAGACTGCCTTGCAATGCAGCAAAACTTTGTAGCATTGACAGTTTCAACTTTTCAAACATGCTCTGCACATAACAGTCAACTATAATTGAAGGATTGCATTCGTGGAAACATTTCTGAATTTGCTCTTTAGGCATGGTCAGAAAATAGAGAGCATTTGCTTAAATATCCGCAGCAACTATTCTAAATGAGAATATAATGCACACCTTAAACTAGCTTTTCAGATTCTGTCTTACATCTGCCACTAGTCTTTATGAATCATTACAACTAAAAAAAAGGTCATATTTTGAATGCATGTAGCTCAGGAATTAGAGAGGTTGAAGACAAAAAGGTCTGAAAATGTTTTGTGACAAGGAATCAAGTAATTAGAACACCTTTTATAATCTGTAACAAAATGCATACATGTCTAAGCCACTTCAAATGGGTGGAATTATTAGCGGGTTAAACCATTAGCTTTTCCTTTGTTCATCTTCAATTACTGTCAAGAATGTGGGCCAATGTATTGTATCAAATCACCATAGTGACCTCAGCATTTCAGCATCCAATGTAGTTAGTGCATGTAATATAGGATGAAGTCCATAGGAACACAAAACATGACCTTGTTGAACTATATGCATGCGAAGCAAAGCAAAGCGAAGCAAAGGACTATGGTGGTTCTTTGCAAACTATTTTCCAATGTGACCCCATACTCACCACCAACATCAAAGGGCAGTTAGAGATGGGTAAGAAAGGCTGGCCTTGCTAGCATGCTCACATTCCATGAACAAATATGTGCATAAAAGCTCTTGAAAATTAACATGAACAACGCCAGCAAAAACAAAAACAGCAATAAAGCAGCATAGTAACATTCAATTATATAACTATTAAAGTTTGCGTATTAGAGAGCAACATGTAATGATACATCATATAAAGGTCAAAATCTGTATTTTTAAAGCACTTTTAAAAATGTTATTTGACGCATTCATGTTGGTTTCAGCCAAGTTCTCCATGTTCCATAGCGACAAAGACTCAGGGATGCCCTCTCTTCCTCTAACCACTCACACATACACATCATAATTAGTTTCTCTCCGATCACACATCCCTATTCCCAAACCCCCTCCCCCACACTCACTCACCCATAGCCCTTCTTCCCAAACCACCTCCCCATAACTCATTTACTCACCTCTCCCTTCCCAACCCTCTCATCCCCTCCCCACCCACTCAATCTCTTCC
This sequence comes from Scyliorhinus torazame, assembly GCF_047496885.1. NCBI lineage: Eukaryota > Metazoa > Chordata > Chondrichthyes > Carcharhiniformes > Scyliorhinidae > Scyliorhinus > Scyliorhinus torazame. Next base: position 77,571,768 of record NC_092728.1, read on the forward strand.
CATCCAGAACCACTCATTCTTCGCTTCCACCTTCCCAGCCAACCTGGATTTCTCCACCTTTGCCGAACTTAGCTCCAGTGTCATTGTTGCTATCCTTGCTGCCAGTGGGCGACGGTGATTCATCCTCGGTTGGTACCACTTGGATCCATCTGCCTTGAGATTAGCAAATCAGGCCCCAGGGGCTCAGACCCTGGGGGATACCAGCTCTTCAGTCACTGGGCACTTGGGTAGCACCGGGGTCGTGAGTAGTCCAAGCCAGAGGTGGCAGAAAGCAGCAACTGCTGCTGAGGGCAGAATGTGGTTCAGGCCATGGTCTCCCTCAGTCCTGGAGCCAGAACTGGAACCAGAGCCTGAATCTAAGCAGCAGACTATGATTGAATGGGGCCCAGTTGCTCCATCAGTAATGGGGCCTCAGATTGGGCAAGCAATACAATCGTCCTCTGCCAGCACCAGCAAGAGGGCCCAATGCAGGTTGCACATGGGGAGCAGCAACTGGGGGAAAGGGCTCTTCACCTCCTAACCACACCATATGGGACCGTATTTAAATCCACTGTAAGTAAAAGCCAGATCAGAACTGATGATGGATGCTGAGTGATGTCTCCCCATGCTAGGGAAAGGTCAGCAAAATTAAAAGGGTGGAATTATGAGCTCCCCTCCTTTGTAGGTAGAAATAAATTCAAAATCTTTAATTACATGGAATAGTTCCATTTATCATTCATTTGCGGCACATTCCAATCACATTAAGCTATCTTTACAAATTAACACGTGAACATCAGATTGCGTACCGAAATGAATTTTTGATATTTGAAGCCATTCAGAATACTTTCAACATGCTGGATGTAGACACAAGCAAGGCTTACAATATCCATTATTGTCAGGCACCATTCAAGACCATTACCTCCTTCCAGCATGAAAAGGAAGAAGCCAATGATAGCAAAAATAGTTAAATATTTTTAACAATCCAGATCCTCACTTTCTTTTTCATTAGAGCTGTGAGGAACATCCAAATCTCTGTGGAGCAGTGAGATGGGCAAACTTGAAGCTGGTTTCATACAACTGACTCCATTAGTATTGAGACCAGCATCAGTTGGTCTCAAGATTTTTGCTTTTTGGTTTAGCTTAGCACCTTGTATGTCTGGCCAAGATTAATCACTGTATTAGGATTAAAAGCCTTAGTTCTGCAACCATTGTTCTACCAACCTATTGGCATAACCAGGCTGCCTTAATCAGGTTTCTTCATAGGTGGGATTGCAAATCATCATTCCATTATTGTGTTTGACTGATAATTATGTTTGACAATGTCTAACATTGCACTCGGACAGCAAGATCGCGTAAAGAACCGTGATTACAGTGAAAACTAATCAAAAGGGAAAAAAAGTATTTCCATTTGTCATATTTATACATGAACCCCAAAATCACGAGGCAATTTTGACGATGACGTTATCTTTTTGAACTTTTCCAACCTAAGTATCTGGGGCCTATTATCATTGGGTACTCCCTAAATTGAAGGATGTTAGGAGACAGAAGTAATTAGATGATCTACATACCTGGGTCATTACTACATATTCTTGGCCATTAAAATGTACCTACTTAATTAATTTTATATATGCAAGGATTAGACGTATAATAAATCACATGCAATGAACAATAATAGAGCTCAAGATTGAAACTATATGAAATATTTAGATTCTAATGTACCATTCTCCAGTCACATGGATTTGCAAATGTCAATGGACTGTGATGTTCCTTATGATTTCAAAGTCAATGCTTCTCTCTTGACAGAGGGCGAGAAAGAGTCCACATCACTCTCTCAAACAGTAAATTGCTTAGTCAGCTTTGGAAAAAAACCATTTAAAAATAACCCGCAAAACCTCGCAAATCATAAAATGCAATTTGTTTTAATTTAAGGCATTACGATAAAAAAAAAGTAGTCTAGCTAAATGGCAACACAGACCATTGGCATTATTTGTATGGGATTCTCATGTAACATTTGGATGGTTTTCTTGAAATTAAGATTAGAGAATCCATGTTTATTGTTGTTGCGCCAGCTACACTAATGTTGAAACAATAAACTGTTGCTAATTAGCTTGCAATGCGTGCGGATATCACTGCGCAATCGGTCTATAATTCTGGATCAGATTTTCAATTAGAAAAAAGGTTGGGGAACTTTCAGTGATATCCACCTCAAACTTGAGCGAAAGTATTTCTTTACAAAAAGCAATTCACCAGAAAAAGCCATGAATTTATTGGTACAAATCAGTAAAAATTGATTTTAATTATCCGTCATGGATAATCCCAGCCAAAGAGGTTTTGTGGCACGTACAGAGGCAACCCAATGCCTCAGGCACCAATTTAGAAGTTTGGGTCCTCAACAGAGGACTTTTCCTTATTCTTTTAGGGGATGTGAACATCACTGTCAAGACCAGCATTTGTTACCCATCCCTAATTGCCCTTGAACTCAGTGGCTTGCTTGGCCATTTCAGAGGGCAGTTAAGAGTCATCCACATGGCTGTACATCTGGAGTCAATGTAGGCCAGGCCGGGTAAAGACGGTAAATTTCCCTATCTCACAACGCTGAGGACAGGGGTTCGACCCCGGCCCCGGGTCACTCTCCTTGTGGAGTGTGCACATTCTCTGTGTCTGTGTGGGTCTCACGCCCACAACCGAAAGATGTGCAGGGTAGGTGGACACGCTAAATTGCCCCTTAATTGGAAAAAATAATTGGGTACTCTAAATTTATAAAAACAAGATGGTAAACTTCCTCTCTGAAGAACATTAGTGAACCAGCTATTTTATTTTTAACAACAATCAATGGTAATTTCACGGTCACCATTATTAAGGCGTGTTATATTTCAGATTTATTAAATGAATTCAAATTCCACCAGCCACCATGGTGGGACTTGAACCTTATCCCCAGAATGTTGTCTGGGCCTCTGGGTTACTAGCCCAGTGACATTACCACTATGCCAACATTTCCCCCAAACGCAACTTAAAATTCTTGCTTACGTTAAGTTTTTTTTAAATTTTAAAGTACCCAATTTTTTTCCCCAATTAAGGGGCAATTTAGCATGGCCAATCCACCTACCTTGCACATCTTTGGGTTGTGGGGGTGAAATCCACGCAGACACAGGGAGAATGTGCAAACTCCACACGGACTGTGACCCGGAGCCAGGGTCGAACCCGGGTCCTCGGCGCCATGAGGCAGCAGTGCTAACCACTGATGTTTAGGTTAACTTAATTCAAAATACACTTGTTCCGGGTCCGTAGAATAAAGTCTTGCTGACTATAAGAAGCCTAAGGATTATGCACCTGAGACTGACAAGAGCTGTGTTACTGGCAAAGTCAAGTGTCACCTGCCATCAAAATGTGAACCTGTTGTGACAGGGCAGTAAGCTCGCACTTTATCCATCATTACTGCATTAATATTTTGAACAATGACGATACTGTTGCAAGCAGCAATGCAATTACTACTTAATTTCAGTAGTTTACTGAATTTATATCATAAACAGTTCTTAGTTTTAGGTAAATTATCCTATTTAAAACTCTGTCTGCAATGATTTGTGAGCAAAATTGAAGCCCATGGGATTAAGAAGGCAGTCTTGTGCATATAAAATTGGCTAAGAGGCAGAAAGCAGTGGTGAATGGGCGTTTTACAGACTAGAGAGAAGTAAACAGTCATGCATCCAGGGTACAGATTTGAGAATCACTGCTGTCCTTGGATATATAGGGCATAATTTTAAGGTTTCCATGAAATTCCAAAAAGTAGCAAACAGTGAGGAGGATAATAACAACATACTTCAGGAGGATAGAGACGTACTGGCAAAATGGGCAGACACACAGTATATGCAATTTAACAGTGAAATATGAAGTGATTCATTTTACTGGGAAAAATGAGAAGAGGTAATATAAACAAAATTACAATTTTAAGGGGGTGCACGAATAATGAGACATGGGAGTATATGTATGGAAATCTTTGAAGGAGGTAGGAAAAGGAGCAAAGCTATTTAAATTACAGAGAGTGGGGTCCGTGGTTTTATAAATAGTAGAGTACAAAAACAAGGAAGCTATGCAAAATCATTATAAATCACTGGTTAGGTCCCAGCTGGTGTAGTGAGTCCAATTCTGGGCATTGCACTTTTTGAAAGATGTTACCATGGCTCCAGGGTTTAGATTACGATGAGGGGGTCACATAAATTAGGCTTGTCTTTCCCAAGGTATAGAAGGCTAAGGGGAGATTTGATTGAGGTTTTTTAGGTTTTGAAAGGAATTGATTGATGAGAAAGAGATTATTTTTTCCCACTGGTTGGAGAATTTAGAACAAGAGAACATAACTTTAAATCAGAAGGAGGCCATTCAGGAGGGATGTTAGGAAAAACCTCCTAAAACAAAGAATGGCAGAAGTGAAGAACCTGGCAAGTTGCTTAAGGAATGCACTGCCTGAGAGCATGAGAATTAGATTGAGTAACTCTTACAGGATAACTGGATAAATATTCAGAGGAAAGAAAGATCAGTGCTTTGGGAAAGGGCAGAAGAATTGGACTAAGTGGATTGCTTTTTCAAAGAGTTGGCACAGATATATTATATTGGGTTGAATAGTCTCCTTAAGTGCTGTATGATTCAAAAAATCATGGTACTTGATTTACGAGTGCAGCATGTGCATGTATTGTTTGGGGTTTTTGCAATGGAAAACATACAATCTTTCCGATTTTATTAAGTATGGATTTACAATTTTGATTAGAAATCTCATGTATTTCTTGTCCCTTTAAGCCCTTTCCTAATAGAGCATCAAGACACCTAGCACGAAATACTTAACACACTGTTCAATTTAGAATTAAGCAAGTCTCAGACCTTTTGTACACACCTTGATAAACTGCTATCATTGACTTCCATCCTTACCACAGTCCAATACAGTCAAAAGATTTTAAGAGGAGGGTGTCCTTCTCGGGAATAAACTGCAAACAAACTGATTGGTACCTTAATCTTCGGAAGAAAGTGATGTAATCAAGGATGATCTTAAAATGATTCTCAAAGCCTATAAAGGTGGCATCTCATTTTCACAAAAGGCATGCATATACACAAAATGGGCATCGGGATAAAAAATGTTGGTTAACAATTACATAAACACAAGCATCCGAAGTTCTGTTAGGCTTGACAATGATGCAAGAATGATGGCCCATGGGTGAGACGTGTCACTTTTTAAAAAAACAGCAGCACTCAACAAGAATTGGGGCAATTAAGTAGCGAATATCCATGGGGACCTTGTTGCTGCTTCAGATTCTTCATTTTGTGCAGTGGGAAAAAGATCCTTAGCAAAGGAGTATTTTGTTTTGTTTTTGTACTACAGCTTATCAATTATAAACCTGTCTACCTAGAAGCAACTATGGCAAAGTCAAGGTGCATCTCAGATAACTATAAAAAAAGGCCACAAGAACCAAATATAATATTATGGAGGCAAGACAGCCTTAAGCCAATTTTAACACACATGCTTCATACCAGGATCTTAGGAAGGACATAGGTATATTAGCTCATTTGCAGCTTCCATCATTTGTATAAGACTTACCATCAATTTGGTTTAAACTTGAATATTTTGGAACAACCCAAACTAATTTTTCAAATACATTAATACACACTAATTATAAAATTTGAGGAGGGGAAAAAAACATTTTCATTACACAAATGATGGCCAGTACAGAGCATCTGCACAATACTGGGTTAAGGCTTTGCTACATAAAGAGATTTATAAAACAGGCAATACGCTGGCTGGTTCTGAAACAGAAAGTGTTTATTTGTGATCTATTATCTATACATCCTTCACAAATAAGCTTCCAGAAAATTCTTCAGAAGCTATGATTCAATTAAAATGTTTTGTGAGGTTTTTTTTATTTTTTTAAAGTGTATTACTTTCTACCACAGAAGGCTGGCATAAGTTATATCGAGAATGAGGTAACATTTCACAGTACATCTTCAAGTTTTAATGAACTAAGCCTTTTTGTTAAAATCAAAAAGATAGGAAAAATTATTTTACAAATAATTTGCTTCATACAACATTTTCAAACGAAATTTAATTAAAAAAGCAACTTTCTTCTCCTAATGTTCACTTTTTTTTGCTATTGTGATCAGAATCAGTTGTTAGGCTTCTAATACAATAATTAGCTGAAAAAAGAGTAAAGGGGAACAGGATATGTTGGAATTTTCATAACAGGGAACAGAAGCATTCTCTTGCCTGGCAAACCTATAGAGAGAAGAAATGAAAGGACCCCAAATAAGTTTAATGGTCCATCAAAGTGACTTAAGAATATAAGGTTCTGTTACCATAGATCTTTCCAGATTAGCCATTCAATTTTGACTTATTTATTTTTCTTATATATAAATATCACCTAATTTTATTGAACCATCTGATAAAACCACAGCATTAAAATTAATGCTAATGATTAGAAACTGTGTAACCCAACAGTGTGTGAAAACTTCACATTTTATCCACAGCTGTCCCCATTTATTTAAGTACCGGAAACCCACGAAGCTTTGAACATTTCTTTACATGCTAGGTTTAAAAACAAAACTTATCCCGCTGAACATAAACTTATTATTTGCAAAATAGATTCATTAGGAATAAAATCTGGCATTGTGGGAAAACTACATCAGGGTAGGAAACTATCTCAAATTGTTAAATGGGATTATAAGCGTGGTTGCAATGCTGCCAATTCTTTTTATAAATTGAGGCGTCTATTTAATTCACGTATTTTGAAATAAACAGAATACAAAGTAAATCATTAATCACTGAAGCAGCATTTTTCATTACATCAATTCATTTACGTTAGTAAAATATTCTCTCTTCCTCAACCAAGACAGCTTTCATTTTATCTCTAATATGTGCCCTTGCCATGAAAAAGAGCCTTTCTATCTTTTAATGGAATATTTTGCCAGACTTAATGATCAGCAATGGTTAACACTTGAACAATTTGAAAAAAAAAAAAAATTTGTTACAATAATTTGTTTGAGATTGGAGATGGACTGAAGACATTAACTGTTACACTCCAATCTCTATCCTGATACAAGACTGTCTGCAGGAAGTTATAATTCTCGATCACTTAAAAATCTGGTACTCAGCACATTTGGGCAGCAAATGTTCACTACAGATGCAACCATAAATCTTCAAAACACTATACTATCTATTTTCCTCAGGATTGAATCTAAATCTGATGCCATTCACAGAAAAATTACTCCACAGTTTATTTGAATAGCAGATCTGGAAAGATCTATGGGTTGTTAATTAATGTTATTTGGTTGAATACTAAGTTCTTGTGGCCTCACAGAATTCTACGTATCTAAACAGATTTCTTATTCTCAATTTTAATCTTCATTAGAAATCACAAAGCAGCAACAGTAGGTGTTTTAACAGCACCAGATGACTGAAGTGCAAATTTCTCAACATGCAACAGCTTACGAAGGCATTAAGACACTTTCAACCTACAGCCAAAAAAACAGCCGTGTCAAATATTGTTTTGCATCACATCTAGACACTGGAAAAAAAAACACAGGGCCTTTATGTGAGAAATGATGACAATGATTTATTTCTAGGAAACATTAATTTGGACCTCGTTGAACATTGCTGCACACAAAACTGACAAAATAGGAACTGCAGTGTTTTGGGTTGATTTTAGAAATTTATCAGGTACGTTATTTCAGACACACGCCAGCTGTGACTGTAATAGCAAACTTTGCAGATTTATATTTGGAACTCCTGTCATGATACTCAAACCGCTCACATGTGCAGCCCAACTCGGGTTCCAAATAAATCTTACATTTGCTTGTCATCATTTGCACATAAGACTCATTCAAAGCAACAGCATGGTGCCAGTTTCTGAGATTAAATCGAGCGTAATTTAGTAAATTATGGAAATCTGTCAGAATTGTTCTCACATTAGAAATAAATGTGTATTACAATACAACAAAGGTGTATGAAAAAGGCCAATTTATATGCCTTCCCAGTACTAAGCATTTACCTATTATAATGAAGTGGTGTGGTGGTTGGGGGTCACAGACTTAAATATCCCTGAAACAGTACTTAAAGAAAATTACTAAGTTGTTTCATGTTGGCTTACTTTGTGTACTAGAATGATACAATTTAAAATTAAGTCTTTAAAATGTTGACTTACTAGATAAAAATACGATTGTTGCTTTTCATCTTGCATATTTTAGATTGCCACATTTAAATCAAGTTTAAACCCTTCTCTCATTTTTGCCTCAACCTGGATATGGCTAAGTTGATTGTAAATATTTGAAAGAAAAATTGAGAAAAATTACAACAAAGAAACGAGTGTAAGAAAAAGCCGGGGCGAGATTCATTTTGGTCACAGACAAAATTGTTAACAAGATTAAATATTTTCCAGTCACACTAGTGACTAAAATTGCAGTCATCTCACTAAGCCCTTCAGCTGTCAAGGATAAGCAACTATCGAGAGCCAACCATGAGATGAGAATGTTGACATTCCACCTGTCTTGCTGCAAATCAATTTAACATGTGGGTTATAATTTTGAAGCTAAATAACCACAATACATCCATGTTCCAAAGTTCCTTTAAATTGTAATAATTGATTGCTAAATTTGAAAGCTGGCATATTATTCAATGACATTAGAATTAAAGATTCAATTTTTACAAATACAAATGCTGTTATTTATCAAATAAGTATGTCTCATATTACATTTGCAACTTTAAAATTAATTACGCCTGCTTAAGGCTATGGAAAAAGAGTAATTGCAGCAGTGAACTAAATAAATGTTATTGCAGTCTACTTTGTCAATTTGTCTGGCAGTGCAGTTTGCTTTGAATAGAGCATCTAATGGATGTAAGCATTGGGACTACATTTAATAAATGTACACTCTGGCATGGAAGGGGACAAGCAGTTTACAAGCAGTCCCTTTACAACTGGACAAATCTTTGCAAGGAGGAGCTCCAACCATGAGAAGAACCACAAGGTTATGCTGATTTCTTCTATTGTGTTTTAAGCTGTGCCAAAATGACAACCGGACTGTGTTCGTACAAGCACATAAATTAGAATGAACTAGTTGCTATTTAAAAACAACACCTTGTGTTTTAATTCAATGTAACATTCAACCCTTCACAGTACCCAAGATAACAAAAGATCAAACTAATTTTTGGAAAATATTCTATAATTTTCTGAGTTCGCAATATGTTCCATGCTCCCTATAATCTTACTTTACAAATGTAAAAATTGAAATTCAAAAGTGAGCTGTGGAAATTTGAAATATTTTCACTATGGCTAAATCTACATACAGAAATCATACACCAGGAAAGGACTGTCAGTACTTGAAGGGTTGTCAATGTTCACACACGCACATATATGTATCTCTGCACGGTGCAGAGATACATGTTCTAGATTAAGGCACTAAGGAAATGATAGCCATCTTAGAGCCATAATCCATTGTGTTGCCATACATACCGTAAGCTGGGGCAGCAGCACTGTATCCATATGGTGCCCCATAACCTAATGCCAAAAGAAAAATCAACATTATCTTCTTAAATTTAACTACTGTTGCAGCATGTCAGTAAGAACACAGCAATTAAATAAAAGTAATTATATTCCATAACCTTGCTGATACACGGTTTACTACAGGTACGCATGTTAGTGGCTTCACTGTTTACTGCATTAACCATTTTTAAACTTGATCAAGTACTATATTATTTTTCTTTTAAATAAATTTTTTAGGGGCAGCACGGTGGCGCAGTGGGTTAGCCCTGTTGCCTCACGGCGCCGAGGTCCCAGGTTCGATCCCGGCTCTGGGTCACTGTCCGTGTGGAGTTTGCACATTCTCCCAGTGTTTGCGTGGGTTTCGCCCCACAACCCAAAAGATGTGCAGGCTAGGTGGATTGGCCACGCTAAATTGCCCCTTAATTGGAAAAAATGAATTGGGTACTCTAAATTTTTTTTAAAAATGTTAAAAACATTTTCAGAGTACCGAATTCTTTTTTTCCAATTAAAGCCCAATTTAGCGTGGCCAATCCACCTACCCTGCACATCTTTGGGTTGTGGGGGCAAAACCCACGCAAACACGGGGAGAATATGCAAACTCCACACGGACGGTGACCCAGAGCTGGGATCAAACCTCGGCGCAGTGAGGCAGTAGTGCTAACCACTGTGCCACCGTGCTGCCAATCAAGTACTATATTAAACTAACAAACTATTTAATTACCAGACCAATCCAAATACATTGCTTTTGCTTCTTCAAAAACATTACACTAGTTTGCTGAGAATTTCGCCAGAAATTTACAAAGCAGTGTTACAACAAAATCAAAAGCAAAAATACAAACCTACAACACTGGGAGTGAGTGGTACAATACCACAATCATGGCCTGAATTTTTCACCCATCAGGCGAGTGCACTTGGTGAGCCGGGAAACAGGTGTGAAACATGTTCAGGTAGTGGTCAGTGCCGGAACATGATTTTACGCGGGCTGGTCAATTAACAGGCAGCCAGCGTGAAAGACATGTTGGGAAAGGCTCAGTGCTGTCGGGGAAGGCAGGAATAGGGCAGGCGACGAGGGTAATGAGGGAGCGGGTTGATGCAGAGCTGTGTCAGGGAGTGCAGACCTATAAAAAATATACTTTGATGGAAAAACTATGCCAATAATATCCAGGCAGCACATTCAAACACAAACCTCAGTCCCCAGGCACGTTTTTCAATTTTACCGCAGCACTGACATTTCACACTGCCCTGGATTGAGCTTGCTGTAAATATGCAAAGGCTGCCTGGCCAATTGACTCGCTTACCAACCGTAAAAGCAGACAGGCCATGTAAAATTGCGCTCAGTAGGCCCTTTAATGTGCTGAACTGCCTACTTGATCATCAGCGAGCGCACTTCTGGATCTCACACGCATCCGATGACTGAAACATTTCACGAGTATGTGATGATGTTGGGATGCACACCAGACATCTTGACTTCTGGACTGAGTGCCCGCCCGCCTGCTTGAGCAACATAAAATTCTGGCCCAAACGTCAGAAGAGAATCAGCAAGTTTAAGTGGAGCTAGTGAAGGCATGAATATTTCCAGAATTAAATGACTCCCTTCTTGTTCCTTCGCTACTTATTACACAAAAGTTATATGTACCTTTATCTGCCAACATCTCTTCACCACTGTATCAATCAGTGTGACTGCCCTCGCTTGATTTCACTTTTACATATCTGATCATAGCCAGAGCTTCTCCAGAAATAATGGCTTTTCTTCCCAAATCTTCACCATTACCTCTGGATGCCCTTGAGCATCTCTTTCGCACCCACATGCTGTCTTTCGATTACATCATCTGCAGACTTGGAGACAGTTTCCATTTGTACACTGATTGGTATCCAGCTGTACCTCTCCACCCCCTTTCTTAACTGCATCGCTCTGCTAGGTTGTCAGATTGTTTATCTGACGTGCAGTCTTGGATGAGCTGCAATTTCCTCCAATTAAGTACTGTGAAGGCCGAAGTCAATTTCTTCCATCCCTGCCAAAAAACTCCGTACCATTACCACAGAGTCAATATCATGCTAATATCTCAGGCTGAATTAGGCTGTGACCAACCCCAGCATTCTGAAAAAGTTTAGCCCTACGCTTCCCTCTTTTGATCTTAAAATCCATAATTTTGACAACATTTTAGATCATTCTTCTTAGGTTTGGGTTCTATATTTAAAAATTGTGCCTCTGTGAAGGATCTTAAGGCATTGTGAGACATTAAAAGGCAAGAGAAAAACCTGCATTTTAACATCTTTCATAATCACAGGACATTCCAAAGTGCTTCACAGCCAACTTTTGCGACATAGTTACTGGTGCAATATAGGAAACATGGCAGCCAATTTATACACAGCAAGCACTCACAAACAGCTTTATGACAATGAGCAGATAACGCTCTTCAGTGATGTTGAGTGAGAGTTGAACATCAGCCAGGACACTGGGGATAACTTTCTTGCTCTTCTTTAAAAAGTCGTGGAATCCTTTACATCCACTGGAGAGGACAGATAGATTTAACATCTCTTCAGTAAGATGGCATCCTCAACATGGAACTGGAGCCTCAACCTTGATTTTTGTGCTTAAGTCCTGGAAAGGGACTTGAACCGACCAGTCTTCTGACTCAGAAGTGAAACTCCTGCTGAACAGGTCACGGTTGACAATATATACATGTAAATCATTGTTGCATATTTTGCAACTATGCAAGCAAATCACAAGGCTCATCCTTGTTTAAAATCAAGATAGCGGATGTCAACCTGTGGAGCTTCTTTCCAATCTCTGCTAGCTTTCCAAAGTTAGCAATGGAAGAAACAGAACAAATGCATGGCCATGATTTGCACTCATATACATGTGAAGACCGCATGAAAATAGAGAAACCTTAGCTGTGATATCAAGGTAGAATCACAGAATGCCTACAGTGCAGAATTAGGCCATTGGCCCACCAGGTCTGAAAGAGCAGCATACCCAGGCCCACACTCCCGACCCATTCCCTTAGCCCCACCTAACCTTTGGACACTAAGGAGAAATTTAGCATGGCCAATCCACCCAACTTTCTGAAAATTTTTTTTTTATTCCAAACCAATGTATACAATGTAAGAAGTCTTACAACACCAGGTTAAAATCCGATAATTTGAATGCGAGTCTTTGCAGGTAATTAAGTCTTTACAGATCCAGAGAGAGGGGTAATCACAGGTTAAAGACCTGTCCAGACAAAGAAAATCACCTACGGTCAGAATCAAACCAGGATCCCTGGTGCATTGAGGCAGAAGTGTTAACCAGTGTGTCACCGTGCCATTCCAATAGATAATCTACAGGCACTTTGTCTAATCCACAGGCACTATCTAGATTCTTAGAAAGACTGGGCAATTTAGTTGGGTATCCATGGAACTATACTCCTGCAAGAATTATGGCCGTCAGTGTAACTATGGGGTGGAAAAATTGAAAGAACATTACTGTAGTAAGCGTTCTTAATGTCAAATGCATAATTTCAACAATTGACTCTCTGTAAATAACAAAGGACTTCTACATGACCAAATGAATAACTATGTATAAGTCTTGTTTTAGCATTCTGCATTAAATTTCTTGAAGTTAGTTGCCAAACATCTCAAAAGGTCCTGTGCAACTTGTGACAGTTCAAAACAAATATTCCCATGAACAAACTAATTAGCAACAAATTTGAGTCCAAAAGTAAATTTCAATTCAGCTGCTAGAAAGTATGTGAAAATGATTCATAGAATTTACAGTGCCGAAGGAGGCCATTCGGCCCATCGAGTCTGCACCGGCTCTTGGAAAGAGCACCCTACCTAAGGTCAATACCTCCACCCTATCCCCATAACCCCACCCAACACTAAGGGCAATTTTGGACACTAAGGGCAATTTAGCACGGCCAATCCACCTAACCTGCACATCTTTGGGCTGTGGGAGGAAACCGGAGCACCCGGAGGAAACCCACGCAGACACGGGGAGGATGTGCAGACTCCGCACAGACAGTGACCCAAGCCGGAATCGAACCTGGGACCCTGGAGCTGTGAAGCAATTGTGCTATCCACAATGCTACCGTGCTGCCCTTTAATGATATATTTGAGTCTCGTCAATTTCCCTTTTCTCTTTCCTTGTAATATCTGACCTTGAGCTGGAACCTCACTTGATTGCACAACTGAGGTTACTAACTTCTGTGCAAGGATTCACTACATATAATCTTGCCACTGCAGTGTGAAGCTATAATGGCTGGAAAAATAAAACATTTAACTGATTTTCCACAGATTAGTTTACAACATGTAATCTGAAGATCCATCTGAATATAAATTTGCAAAAATAAAACATTATGGCCTATCAGGAAGGGAATGTGCAGTTCCCGAAGTTTCAAATTGGACAATATTTCCTAAATATGAATCAAGGTATATATATCCCCTTGTTACTGGCAAGAATGAAGGAAACGAGTTATTGATTTGCACTTATTCATCTTGGGCACTATGGGCCAGGCAAACATTTGTGACTTTTTTCTTGGTTAAACAGAATGTGTTGGTTAAAGGGAAGCATGTGGGTTGAAGGTTTGCGAACATGTGGCCATGGCCACTTTCATGATTGTCTCTCTCAGGGCAGCATGGTGGCGCAGTGGATAGCACTGCTGCCTCAGGGCGCCGAGGTCCCAGGTTAGATCTCGGCTTTGGGTCACTGTCCGTTTGGAGTTTGCACATTCTCCCCGTGTTTGCATGGGTTTCGCCCCCACAATCCAAAGATGTGCAAGGTAGGTGCTAAATTGTCCCTTAATTGGAAAAAAAATGAATTGAGTACTCTAAAAATGTTTTAAAAAGATGACTCCAATACTGTGCTAAGAGTCCAACAGACCCGAATTAAAATTGTTTGGCATTTTCTATTTGTCCTGATATTTAAGATCTACTTTTTTAAAACAATTCTTGGAAGCATGAATGCAAGAAACAAGAGATATTCCATCGACTGAATATAAAAAAATAAAACAAATAAGCACTAAACAGGAAGTATATTCTGCCAGCAAGGTAAATCTATTAAAACTAATGTATTTGCATTGGTTGTGTTTGCTAATATTTTCAAAGTGTTCATTTTCACAGTATACAATAACCAATATCTGCTTGTGGATGTCACGGACTGCTATTAAAGCATTGCCATGATCACTACCTCACACATTCATCTTTCCATATGTTTTATGACGTTGCTTTAATACTTCAAATTATATTTTTTTCAAGTGGCTTAAAAATGGTTTTATCTAGTAAGCAAAATTAATACAATCAGCTATGAAATATTATATGCAGGTGTGCTTTATTTTGTAAGGCTGTGCAGAATTTGAACAGAGGTGACTTAATTTTATGCTTCTCCAGCAAAATTCATAAGATAATAGAATATAGAATCTGAGACACTTATAAAGCAAAAAGTGTTTTCTTCAGGAACTTTCAGCTTTGACTAACGCTGTTCTGCAATGTGTCATACCTGGTGTTAGATATCCTGGAGCAGCTGTTACTGCTGCACCAGCAAATGCTCCTCTGCTCAAGGCTCCTCTGCCTCTGCCTCTGAGCGACTGGACTGCAGCTGCTGGAGCAGCAATTGGACCCTTAGCCTTTATAAAATGAAATACATGAAAATGTATCAATCAACAAATGATTATTTCATTTCGATTAAATTAAGGTTTTTAAAGAAAAATCAAAGCATCATCATTTCAGGTTCAGAGCAAGTCAATCCTATAATGAAGTGATTCAATAATCCACACATTCCACTTGCGTGGATTAAAGCACATTTGCAAACTTTGAAGAAAGGCAAGGGAACTTATGTAGGAACTGATATAATTCCAGACATAAGTGCTACAAATCTAAGTAAATATGACATTTGGATATGCAAATAAATTCATTGGTGCTTAAAGGCCTTATTTTTAATTGCAAACTGTTTGCATGATATTTGTGATCAGTCACTTACCTAATTTTACATAATTTAATGCAACAGAAGCAGAAAGAAAAGTATAGAAACCCTACCGGAGGACCAATCCTCTTTTTCTTGTTGTTTGCAGCACTGGGACCAGAAAACAGTCTTTCAAGGGCACCCAAAGCAGCACTGGCCTTCGCTACTTTCTTATTAGGACCCGCTCCCTTGAACTTCTGACCATCTACTTCCACCTAGAGTGAAGATGAGAATTTTCAATCAGATCCTGTACAAACTATTGGATAATCATGGAAAACAGGAGTTACTGTAGGCTCATATATCTCTACCTCATTACTGAAGCAGCAGAGGGACCCGTGTGTATTTGTGCATAAGTCATCATAGGGCAGGTTTGAGAGCACAAATAATAAAGCATACAATATCCTAGTCTCTATTAATAAGTTCATAGAGTACAAGAGTATGTTGATTTGTATAAGACACTAGTTAAACCTCAACGGGAGGTCTGCATCCAGTTCTAGGTACAGCATTTTCGGAAAGGTGTGAAGGCATTGGGAATAGTGCAGAAAAGATTCACAAGAATGTTTTCAGGGATAAGGAATTTCAGCATGAAGCTAAATTGAAGAAGTTAGGACTGTATTCCTTGGAAAAAAAGGTGGAGGAGAGATTTGATAGAGGTATTCAAAAATCATAAGGGGTCTGGACACAGTAGGTAGGAAGAAACTGTTTCTGTGAGAGGATCATAGTGATTTAAAGTAATTGGCAAAAGAAGCAAAAACGACAGGAGAGAAAACTTTTTCATGCAAATTAGTTAAAGTCTGGAATGCACTGCCAGAGTGTGTGGTGAAGGCAGGTTCATTCAAAGCATTCAAAAGGGAATTAGAAAGGGAAGAATGTGCAGGGTTATTAGGAGAAGGGAGGAAA
This sequence comes from Scyliorhinus torazame, assembly GCF_047496885.1. NCBI lineage: Eukaryota > Metazoa > Chordata > Chondrichthyes > Carcharhiniformes > Scyliorhinidae > Scyliorhinus > Scyliorhinus torazame. Next base: position 77,588,097 of record NC_092728.1, read on the forward strand.
ATGGCACTAAGTGAATTGCTCATTCGGAGAGCTGGTTCAGACATGATGGGCCTAATCATCTCCTTTCTGTGCTGTAACAATTCTGTGATTATAGTAAATTGTCTAGGTCAAATTACAATTGCTGCCAAGAATTTTTAATGTACTTAAGGCATCAAATAAATCAATAGCAATATTTATGCGTGCCCCTAAAAGAACTAATGTATTTAAAAACCACTTCAGTCAATATCTAAACCGCATTGTCTGTTCATTTTCTTAAAACATTATTGTAAGTACGCATGCATGTATGTATGCAAAGACTTGTGGATGTAGAATAATAAATATATCCAAGTCCAACCATTGCATGTTGTCGCCAATAAAAAGGAATTTAATGTAAAAAATTTCTCAATTTAAGCATGCAGTGATCAAAATGATTAACTTTGTTGTATGTACAACTTCTGTAGAGATTATTTTCTTCCATAAGTGTTAAGTTTTAAAAGCTCTTGGTAGTTTTGCTTCTGTGTTTCAGAATACTCTAGTGGTGAGCCCGAGGAAGAATCCGCTCACCCCAAGTCCTGGTCAGGGCATAGTTAAGTTAAGTAACTTTGTCAGCAGTTTTCACAGACAAGATGAGCTTGGAGCAAGCGTGAGGGGAGACAGGAGATCTAAATTTGGCTTGGTGGGCAAAAGGGAAGGGTAGAAGGAGCAGAGGGAGCTAAACAGATGATTTCAGTATTTATGAAACATTTTTTCCTGCCTTACAATGTAAAAGGCAACTCATTTCTTCCAGTGTTTTGCATCTAGCAGCTCATGCCCTTTTTATCTGGATAGGTCTTTAGATAAGAAGCGGAGTCGCCATTTCATTCATCAGACATGACTACTTTGCTGGATGACAACCCAATATTCAGAGGCTGGAGCTCTGGGCTTTCGTGCACTGAGCTGTACGACACACAAGAAATAGTGGTAAATCTGGACATTCTGAGCGGCAAAGAACGAAACCGATGACAAGCTCTGGCAAAACAATATTTGGCACAAGAGTTTCATTCTCCTCTGCCAAAAACACACCGTACTCTACAATGATTCTGGAGATCAAAGGTAACCCACATTTATTTTCTTCATCACCAACAGTTGTCTTAAAACCCAACCCTCTCACTTCTGCCTTTGGCAAGTGCATATCTTTAGATCGTCAGGCACTGCTGAAGAATTCAACTCTATTACATTAGTTGATAAAGACTATTATAATCGCTTTGTTTCCGATTGGTATCAGTTTTTCCAAAAGTCAAAACATTTGTTCCAATTATGGTGGTTTGACAATTCGAAAACTCTTATTAAACTATCTATGTCATCATCCTCTCCAAAATTTGCTGCTCAGTGGACTTAACAAAATGACTTCTCACAATGCTACAGACTAAAATCTCCTGTCTGTTCAGCTTGAATCTGGGGATCTGTATCTGACTATAAATTTATGGCTTTCTTTCTCCATCTCATGTTGTTCCTATTTCTCCACCTCTGTGCCATTCCTCCTACACCTTGTGCTGTCACTTTATTCCACCTCCAGTTTCAGCATCTCTAGCTGACAGACAGGTTACTTGCTAGTACCTCAGTAGCAAAATGAGCTGATTCAGAAGGACAATTTTAACCCCCACAAAGTTTTGGTCATGTGGAAAGTAAACATTTCAAACAAGAATTTGACACGCCTTAAAATTGCCCTCTTCCAATTTTAATGGCAGGGAGCAGAAGGCTGGGCAATCAATCTGCTCTCAGGCGAGGGTGGGACATTTTAAAGAGGCTCCATGTCGCGCAGGTGGACGGCCATGGGACCTCGCTGTTGGGCCGCCCGCTCAAGGTGGCGGCTCGATAGCGGGATTCCCAGGAAATCCCTCGTGTTCCATGCCATGCTTAAATTTGCATGGCGTGGAACACTGAATTGCTCGCCAATTTGCGCTTCCAGGGGGATTGTAAACCGGTTGCAATTCAGCTCCGGCGGGAGAACATAGTCTCCCAAACGGAGAATCCCGCCCACAGTGTAATATAATCCAAGGACTTTGGCTCATCAATTGTTCTCCAGCCAGTCTGCTGTCAATGCTGATGCACTGTTGATAAACAGTTAGGTCATTATTATTTGGCTGATATAGCATAATCAGTGCATGTAGTTTGAATATCAGGAGATCGGGACTTCCGGTTGCGGCGATGCGGAGCTAAGCCGCACGTTTCGGCAGCTCCCGCAAAAATGGACTTTCGGGCTCTCCAGAGGAGCCCCAACGGAGCTTTTTTTTTGACTGATCCCGTGTGGGAAGGAGCAGTGAGGTCCCCCCCCACAATATTTGGCAGGGAGCAGCGGTGGAGCAACGAGGAAAGAGGCCATGGAGCAGAGAACAAAACGAGAAGAAGGCAAGATGGCGGAGTGCAAGCAGTGTGGGGGCCAGAGATGTGAGGAGGTGCTGAAAAAGGAGGTGCTGGCGCCGATGCTGTTAGCGATCGAGGGGCTGAAGGAGACCCAGGCGGTGGAGCTTCGTGAGGTGAACGATAAGGTGAACACCAACAAGGATGATATCCAGGGCCTGTCGGTAAAAATGGAGGCGCACGAGGCAGTGCACAGGAGGTGGGCCGAGAGAATTGAGGTCCCGGAGAACAGGTCGAGGAGGAAGAACCTCCGGATTCTGGGTCTTCCCGAAGGAGTGGAGGGAGCTGATGCTGGGGCGTACGTGAGCACGATGCTCCATTTGCTGATGGCCTCTCCGACCACCCTGGAGCTGGAAGGGGCTCACCGGGTCCTGGCGAGGAGACCCAAGGCAGATGAGCCGCCAAGGGCGATAGTGGCAAGGTTCCATCGCTTTGTGGATAAAGAAAGTGTGCTGAGATGGGCCAAGAAGGTGCGGAGCAGCAGATGGGAGAACGCGGTGATCCGAGTATACCAGGATTGGAGCGCTGAGGTGGCAGAGGAGAGCTGGCTTCAACCGGGCCAAGGCGGTGCTGCACAGAAAAAGAGTCAGATTCGGCATGCTGCAGCCTGCGCGACTGTGGGTCACTTATCAGGACAGACACCATTATTTTGAAACGCCAGAAGAGGCTTGGACCTTTATATAGACGGAAAAACTGGACTCGAACAGAGGGGATGTGGTTGTATATGGGGTTGTAAATATGGGTAAAGAATATTTTGTGGGTGGGATGATGGATGGGGATGTGGGTAGAGTTCTGGTTAAAATTCCTAAAATTTCCTTTTTTCCTTTCTGTAGACAAAATGATGATGATGGGGAATGTGGGCGTCGGTCCTGGAGGGAGGTGAGACTCGGGGATGAGGGAACTGGGATGATGGCCGCAACAGGGCAGCTGACTCACGGAAGTAATATGGGGGGAGCAAAAGTGCTAGATGTGGATCTAGCGCGGGGGTGGGGGGGGGGGGGAAAGATTCTAGATTCTAGGGTTGCTGCTGCACTGTCCGAGGGGGAACTAAAAATGGAAGAGGTGGTCGGGCGGGGTTTTCCACCTGGGGGACTGGAGGGAGTGGGAGGCGCGAGCACGGGACTGGCCTAAGATAGGAGATGGCAGGGGAACTACGGTGCGGAGCGCTGGGAAAGTGAACCCCACAATCCGGCTGATCATGTGGAATGTGAGCGGCCTAAATGGGCCGGTTAAGAGGGCCCGAGCGTTCGCGCACCTAAAGGGACTGAAGGCAGACGTGGCCATGCTTCAGGAGACACATCTGAAGGTGGCAGATCAGGTTAGGTTAAGGAAGGGATGGGTGGGACAGGTGTTCCATTCAGGGCTGGATGCGAAGAATAGAGGGGTGGCAATACTGGGGGGAAAGTGGGTGTCATTTGAGCCCAAGAACATAGTAGCGGACAAGGGAGGCCGATACGTGATGGTGAGTGGTAGGTTGCAGGGGACGGAGGTGGTACTGGTGAATGTATATGCCCCAAACTGGGACGATGCTGGATTCATGCAACGGATGTTGGGGCGTATTCCGGACCTGGAGGTAGGGAGCTTGATAATGGGTGGGGATTTTAACACGGTGCTGGACCCAGCATTAGATCGTTCCAGATCTAGGACGGGGAGGAGGCCGGCTGCGGCCAAGGTGCTTAGGGGGTTTATGGATCAGATAGGGGGAGTAGATCCGTGGAGATTTGCCAGACCTTTGGCCAGAGAATTCTCTTTTTTCTCCCATGTACATAAGGCCTACTCACGGATAGATTTTTTTGTTTTGGACAGGGCACTGATCCCGAAAGTGGAGGGAACGGAGTATTCGGCCATAGCCATTTCAGACCATGCCCCGCACTGGGTGGAGCTGGAGCTGGGGGAGAGGGACCAACGCCCGTTGTGGAGGTTGGATGTGGGACTGCTGGCAGACGAGGAAGTGTGCGGGAGGGTGCGGAGGTGTATTGAAAGATATCTGGAGGCTAACGACAACGGGGAGGTGCAGGTGGGAGTATTATGGGAGGCGCTGAAGGCGGTGGTCAGGGGAGAGTTAATTTCCATCAGGGCTCACAGGGTGAAGAGTGAGGGCAGGGAAAGGGAGAGGTTAGTGGGGGAGATTTTAAGGGTGGACAGGAGCTATGCAGAGGCTCCGGATGAGGGACTACTCAGGGAGAGACGAAGTCTCCAGACGGAGTTCGACCTGTTGACCACAGGGAAGGCAGGGGCACAGTGGAGGAAGGCACAGTGGGCGATATATGAATATGGGGAGAAGGCGAGCCGGATGCTGGCACACCAGCTCCGTAAGAGGATGGCAGCGAGGGAAATAGGCGGAGTCAAAGATGGCAGGGGAACTACGGTGCGGAGCGCTGGGAAAGTGAATGAGGCTTTTAAGGCCTTTTACGAGGAACTGTATAGGTCCCAGCCTCTAGGGGGAAAAGAGGGGATGCGGCGATTCTTAGATCAGTTGAGGTTCCCAAGGGTGGAGGTGCAGGAGGTTGCTGGTCTGGGGGCACCAATTGGGGTGGAGGAGCTGGTTAATGGACTGGGGAGCATGCAGGCAGGGAAGGCCCCGGGACCGGATGGGTTCCCGTTGGAGTTCTACAGGAAGTATGTAGACCTGTGTTATAACCTGCCTACTTACCATTGGCTGGGGACTAATGACTATCCCACAATCCTGTGGGAGTATGAGCTTCCCCAATGAGGGGGGCGGAGAAACCACTAGTAAACTCCTAGTATAAATAAAGCTGGCCAGTTCAGGAACCAGCAGGAAGGAGTATGTAGCAAGGGAAGTTACTGCTACTGTTATGTATATATGTTATAGTAAATAAATGTTATTACTTTGTATCCTTAAAACTGGTGCTGGATTCTTCATGGCCCTTACAAAAACCTGTTAGCTCCGTTGCTGGTAAGGACCTTCAATGAATCAAGGGAGGGGGGGACCCTGCCCCCGACAATGTCGGAGGCGACGATCTCTTTGATCTTAAAGCGGGATAAGGACCCACTGCAATGTGGGTCATATAGACCGATCTCGCTCCTTAATGTAGATGCTATGTTGCTGGGAAAAATGTTGGCCATGAGGATTGAGGACTGTGTTCCGGGGGTGATTCACGAGGACCAGATGGGATTCGTAAAGGGTAGGCAGCTAAACACCAATGTGCGAAGGCTCTTTTAAATGTGATAATGATGCCATCGGTGGAGGGAGAAGCGGAGATAGTGACAGCCATGGACGCGGAGAAAGCCTTTGATAGGGTAGAGTGGGAGTATCTCTGGGAAGTGTTGAGGAGGTTTGGGTTCAGGGGAGGGTTTATTAGTTGGGTTAAGCTCCTGTATAAAGCCCCGGTGGCGAGTGTGCTCACCGGCGGAGGTCAGAGTATTTCCTGCTGCACCGAGGGACGAGGCAGGGGTGCCCCCTGTCCCCTCTGCTGTTCGCATTAGCAATTGAACCTTTGGCCATGGCGTTACGGGAGTCGGGGAAATGGAAGGGGATGGTTCGAGGGGGAGAGGAACACCGAGTGTCGCTGTATGCAGACGACCTGTTGATGTATGTGACGGATCCAGTGGCGGGGATGGTTGAGGTAATGCAGATCCTACGGGAGTTTGGAGACTTTTCGGGCTATAAGCTCAATGTGGGAAAGAGTGAGCTCTTTGTGATCCATCCGGGGGACCAGGGAAGAGGGATAGAGGACCTACCATTGAGGAGGGCGGAAAGGAGCTTTCGATATTTGGGGATTCAGGTAGCTAGGAGTTGGGGCACTGCATAAACTCAATTTGACGATTGGTGAAACAGATGGAGGAGGATTTTAAAAGGTGGGACATGTTGCCACTCTCGCTGGCGGGTAGGGTACAGTCGGTTAAAATGGTCGTCCTCGAGATTTTTTTTTGTATTCCAATGCCTCCCAATTGTGATCACTCAGGCTTTTTTTAAAGAGAGTAAGCAGGAGCATTACGGGTTTTGTGTGGGCGAGCAAGACCCCGCGGGTAAGGAGGGGGTTCTTGGAGCGTAGCAGAGATAGAGGAGGGTTGGCATTGCCGAATCTGGGTGGTTATTATTGGGCAGCCTACGTGACAATGATCCGTAAGTGGGTGTTGGAGGGAGAAGGGGCGGCGTGGAAGAGGTTGGAGATGGCGTCCTGCAAAGGAACGAGCCTGGGGGCGCTGTTGACGGCACCGCTGCCGCTCTCGCCGACAAGGTATACCACGAGCCCGGTGGTGGCGGCAACGCTAAAGATCTGGAGGCAACGGAGATGGCACAGGGGTGCGACTGGAGCCTCGGTGTGGTCCCCGATCAGAGACAACCATCGGTTTGTCCCAGGAAGGATGGACGGGGGATTTCAGAGCTGGCATCGGGTAGGGATTAGAAGAATGGGGGACCTGTTCATTGATGGGACGTTTGCGCGCTTAGGGGCGCTGGAGGAGAAGTTTGGGCTACCCCCGGGAAACGCTTTCAGGTACATGCAAGTGAGGGCGTTTGTGAGGCGGCAGGTGAGGGAATTTCCGCTACTCCCGGCACAGGGGATTCAAGGTAGGGTGATCTCGGGCGTATGGGTCGGGGTGGGCAAGGTGTCGGCGATATACCAGGAGATGAAAGAAGAGGGGGGGGCTTTGGTAGAGGAGCTGAAGGGTAAATGGGAGGAGGAGTTGGGGGAGGAGGTTAAGGAGGGCCTATGGGCAGATGCCCTAAGTAGGGTTAATTCCTCTTCCTTGTGTGCCAGGCTTAGCCTGATACAATTTAAGGTGGTTCATAGAGCGCATATGACAGGGGCGAGGCGGAGTAGGTTCTTTGGGGTGGAGGACGGATGTGGGAGGTGCTCAGGAAGTCCGGCGAACCATGTCCAGGTGTTTTGGTCATGCCCGGCACTGGAGGGGTTCTGGAGGGGAGTTACGGGAACAGTATCTAAGGTGGTGAAAGTCCGGGTCAAGCCAAGCTGGGGGCTAGCGCTATTTGGAGTAGTGGACGAGCCGGGGGTGCTGGAGGCGAAAGAGGCCGGCATTCTGGCCTTTGCGTCCCTAGTAGCCCGGCGAAGGATCTTGCTAATGTGGAAGGAGGCGAAGCCCCCCAGCGTGGAGGCCTGGATAAATGATATGGCTGGGTTTATGAAGTTGGAAAGGATAAAGTTTGCCTTGAGAGGGTCTGCGCAGGGATTCTACAGGCGGTGGCAACCGTTCCTAGAACATCTCGCGGAGCGTTAGATGAAGGTCGGTCAGCAGCAGCAGCAACCCAGGGGGAGTGGGGGGAAGGGGAGGGAAAGGGGGGGGGGGAGGGAAAGGGGGGGGGGGGGAAGGGGGGGTTCCTGTGGGGGGCCTGTGAGCAAAAAAGCACATGAATGATCCGGAAACTGATATGTACGGGAAGAATCCAATGTACAAAGTTCTGTATTTTATGGACTTGCCATGTTCATGTCTTGCCACGCGAGTTCTTTTTCTTTTCTTTGTTACGGCGGGGGGTTGTTTGTAAGGTGGAAAATATTGTTATTGAAAAATTCTTAATAAGAATATATTTTTAAAAAAAAGAATATCAGGAGATCTTAAAAAAAATATTGACATGCTAACTGTGGATAATGCAGTACAGCCAATGCTCAAGTTCTCTAGCTTGAATAATAGCATTGCTATGATATATTTTAAACACAGGAAGCACATTTAATGCTCAACTTTCTCCAGTAGGTACTCCAAAGAGTAAAAGCCACAAGACTTTCTTTCTTTGTTATCTGCTTACACGTGCTTCTGAAAAGGTGTGACATTTGGTATTTTAAACCCATTTATTTTTTTAAAGAGCCACTTTAGCGTGGTCAATCCACTTGCCCTGCGCATCTTTGCATTGTGGGGGGTGAGGCCTACGCAGACACTGGGAAAATATGCAAACTCCACACGGACAGTGACCCAGGGCCGGGATCGAACCCGGGTCCTCAGCGCCATGAGGCAGCATAAACCCATTTTTTAAAAAGAAACCGTGCAATGTCTGTCTATAGATCTCAGAATTTTAAGCTAAATGCAATAAAAAATTCTGAACCAAAATACTGTGGAAACTGTAAACCTGAAATAAAAACCAGCATAAAAAAATACTTCCTGTGCTATATTTCAACGTACCTCCATGACAAAACGTTTGTCATGACTGCCACCAGTTTCAGATATCAATTCATATTTCAAACCCCTCCTCTTCTCATTTAGCTCCATAACTGGATTTTTTCCACTTGCAGTTAGGATAGGACCCTGTGTTCTCATCTAAATGGGAAACAAAATATATGCACAACATTTTTTATGCATTACCGCATGGTTTCATTTAAACCAGGATGTCTTAAAATAAATCATTCGTGATTTACAATAGACTTTGTCTATTTCTATTCATCGGTTTAAACTGCAAACACTAAAGACAAATGCTGGCAAAACTAGCTGTGAGGAATTGTTGACATCAACAATATAAGCGGATGGTGTCTTCAGCAATCATTGTTATCTTAACTGCGTATGTTAATTCATTTCTCGTGCTTGGCCATGCCTAGTGGCTTCGCAAAGTAATATCTTCATCTCACTTACAAAACATGCCTGCAAATTAGCAGGATTGGACAGAATAAAGGGACATTCATCGATCAAATATGTGTTTGGAACTTTTAAAATGCAGTACGGAAGGAAAATTGTACAGTACTTTGCATACTGTACATCATTGAACAATACACCACAATTAGCCTTTCTGACAGATTCTTGCTCAGAAGAGTGTGTGTTTAGCACAGCCCCATATCATAAAAACACTTGTACATACGTAGCATCTTATCACATCTCAGAAACATCGCAAGATGTTTCACTGCAACAAATTAATTTTAAGTAGCTGCTATATGTTTATCATGCAAATAAAAACCTGTCAGACGTCTAATTTTATCGAACAGCCTCAAAGCTATAATTTAAAATATCAAGATACAGAGTACTACACAGAAGACTCAAAATATGAAACTTCATTAATCCCTCAACTCTCTATGAAATTATACAACAGCCAATTTCAAGGGGGAAGGAAATGCCAACCAGATAAGCATTTCTTTTTAAACTATCCCACTCTTATTCATATCACTTTTGGAAAAAAATTCAATTGGGAAATTAATTGCTACAAACTTCTAGGTGGATTTTGCATTTATTTCTAGAAAATACAGATTCATACAAAAAAATATATGGATTAACCTGTTGCTTTGATTTATGTGATGTGGTCTTACCACCCTGTTACATCTGGCGCCTATCTTGGTGCTCTGCGGAGGTGCGTCGTGGGAGAGGTCCTAATCGCACTTCGCGTCGGTTGCAAAACAGAGTGCGAGTCATCGGACCCACGGTGCCTGGCACGATCTGGATCACGTCCTTGCTGGAGTGATCCAGACAATCATATTCGAATGAGTCATTAGGCCCATTTAAATATGCATAAAATCCTCCTGGCGGCTGGACTCATTGGCCGCACTGGCGAGGCTTCAACCGGGAGTCGATTAGTACTGGTATCCACAAGCAGAGAGCATGTGTGATGGTCATTCCGGGAGTCTAGGAGGTCATTGGAGCTCCCCAGGTGGTCAGGACAGGGATCTCCCGAAAAGGAGGGTGCCTCAGCGACCCAATAGCCGATCTCAGGGAGTTCAGTCCCTATAGTTGAAAAAATTTCCAAGTGTAGGCTAGATCCGTTAGAAACTCCCCAGGGCCCAAAGAAATGACAACATGTGGGTGAATCCAGGTCTGGATCTTACCCAAAAAGCAATCAGGAAAAACCCTGTGGGGAGGCAAAAACATAGAGGTATTGTCACTGAATTAGTAATCCAGAGACACAGAGTCATGGGTTCGAATCCAATAAAATTCTGGAATTAAAAGTGACCATGAAACCATTGTCGAAAAAACTCATCTGGTTCATAGGGAAGGAAATTTGTCGTCCTTACCTCATTTTGCCCACGTGTGACTCCAGAACCAGAACAATGTGGTTGACTGTTAAATGACTCAAGGATGGGCAATAAATGTTGGCCCAGCCAGCGATGCCCACATCCCATGAATGAATTTTTAAAAACTCACCCAAAATGACACTTTGTCTTTTTTGTGGTGAATCGCACCCGTGAGTGTTCAGTAGAAAATCTGGTTTACAGTCTAGGTTGCCTCAATTGTATCATTAAGCTAAGACTCAAATTGCAAATACTGCATTTGAGGTCAGTGCTAGAGGGATGGATGGAAGCTTTGGTTCTTTACTGCACTGGCTTGTTCAGTCCTGAAGGCACTTGACTCTGTTCTCCTCAAATGTCAAAATTGTATGATGACAGAATTCTCCATTTGGGTTTATCCAAGGTTGTTTCTTTCCATGTGTTCAGATCCAGCTTACAAGCTCTGAGGGCTTATAGATTGTCTTTCACATCTAGGTTTGGGATGTCCTGTGGTGTAGGTTCCCGTGCTCATCTGGCTGTAAAGTACGGCCTTTGGTATGTGGGAATGTTCCATACGAACCAGGGACCCGCCGCGCCAGAAAGTAGGCCCGGAAAAGGGGGGTGGGGTGGGCCCGATCGTGGGCCTGACCCCATCAGAGCCCCCCCCCCCCCCAACCCCGGTGAAGGAGCCCCCCATTACATTTAACTACAGTTGGCAACCCTAGTGGCAATTCAATTACAGCATTTTTCCTGCAATTGAAAGAAATTATATTCCACAATGATCTTCATAGATGGACTTTTTCCCTTTCAATTTGTAGAGATGAGTTATGGAGGCATCCTTGTGGTCTTGGGGCACAGCATCCTGGTTCCAGATTCGGCAGAAGAGACTCATGAGTTTCTTAAATATGCAAGTCCCTCCATACTTGATCATTTGAGGCTGGAATCCATTAGCTCCTGGCAACTTGCCCATAGAAAGCTGGCTGATGGCCTTCGTGATTGCCTCATGAGAAAGAAGGATCGAGAGCAAGCTCTTCCAGATTGGTATCCTTACACACTATGGATTGTTGGTTTCCAATGAAAGAGAATTTCATTCACATTTGGAGTTGATTGCCATCTGCTGATGGGTGTCACACCCTTGGATTTGGGGCCATAGTGTAATTACAGACATTCATGTCCAGGATTTAGGTTGTTTTTAATCAGCAGTTGCTTAATGCTCATCAGCCTGGTTTGCTCATCACGATTATCTCTCATAATCTGGCCTACAGCATGTAGTATTTTGCTCAACGGTATCTGATGTTCCTTGCTGGCGATTTCTTGTAAGAAATTAAGATTTGTGAGTGCCGTGCACTTCGTCTAGAAGCTTGCCTACCTTGGTTGCTGTTGAATCCATCTTGGATGCTTCCATTTAACAAATCCCAAGACTTCAAATGCTGTGCTGTAAGAATACCTCTAATCATCTTGCTGAGGTTACTGATTATAGAATGCTTCTTTGCCCTCATCTGTACAAGTCATTGTTGGAGCATTGGCGCTATTGGGTGTTGCATGCTGGTTATTGGCAAGACTTAAATTGAAGGACCATGAGTCGATCACTAATCCCCATAGGAAATGAGTCAAACTGATTTGCCAGATCAGATTAAACTGCAAAGCCCACGCCTGACTGTCAAGGTTGGTCCCTGGACTTGCCACTCCAGTAGAAAATATGGACTGCACCAACCTCCTCAAGGTGACTCCTTAGTGAACCCAGTTTTGCTTAGGGCAGCTATGTTGATGCTGTTCCTGCCCAGCATTCTGACTCCAAAGGTTGTTCTGAAATCTGGTCCCATATTGGTGCTCTGACGTTCCATTAACCAAGCTTTATACGATGACCAGTAATCTTGTTCTTTACATTTTGATTTTGGTGAATGGATGACCTGGCAGGAATAGGGAGAGTAGACTGTGTTTAGGGTTCCTTTCTTCCTCTTCCCTGGATTGTGGAGAGCAGCACTGTATCTGAAAAGATGTGCTCTGTGGCCTCAGGATACAAACTCCACATCTGTCCTGATCTGTGGACAGCGGCAGTCAGCCAAAAGCTGCCTATGTGCAGGGTTATGATTGAAACTGTCTGTAGCATCCCCTACCTGTTGTCACTTCCCCCTCGCCACAAGGCTTCGTATGCCTGATGTTTTGGTTGATGACTTGCTGAACATCTGCACACTGAGTATATTTAAGTGTGTGAGGTTTGTGCAGTCTATCCGACATCCTCATCCAAGCCAGCTAATACTACACAATGCATACCACAAGCATAGCAGCTGGAAGGATGCAGGTTTGATTTTGGAGTTCTCCTAGATGAGCTGCTGAGCTGAAGAGCCTCACCTACCCTAGACATCCATCCAGTCCATTGGCACGATAGATGATCTTCTGGACTGTCAGCTGGCATATACCTATCTAGTTAACCCATAGCTAGAAGTTTTGAAATCAGTTAGCTTCTCCTAGACTGCCAATTACCAGCAGAGCTGTCTGCTTTAGATGTGCCAAACACCCATCTGTTTTCACACCTCTGCCCACAGTTCTAAACAGATTAGCACTTGAATTTTGATTCAGAGAAATAATTTGAGATGACAACACATGGGACTTATTTGGATTGAGAGCTTCTCAACTCTCTTTGCCATCCAAGTCCTTTCTAACCCTTTGAAGGCCTACATACATCGGATTAATCCTACGATTGAGTAACATAAGACTCAGAATAATTTAACATTTTCCCATTTAAAAGCAGCAACATACATTCTGTCATAGAAGTTGTTCACTTTTAAATTGATCACCTGCAATATGGATTTGGCTCTTTCGGGCTTTGCAAACACAATTTTAAATGCAGCGTTCAACAGCAGTCAAGTTATTTGTCAATTCTGAACAAGTAACAATATTGAAGAAAGTTTATAGGCCACACAGAAGAAATGCACTACAAACATTATACCGTAGACCTGTAACAATTGTAGCTCCTCAGCAACTGAAAATATTGGATGGCACAGTGGTTAGCACCGTTGCCTCACAGCGCCAGGGACCCAAGTTCGAATCCGATCTTGGGTGACTGTGTGGAGTTTGCACTTTCTCCCTGTGTCTGCATGTGGTTCCTCCGGGTGCACCGGTTTCCTCACAAAGATATGCAGGTTAGGTGGATTAGCTATGCTAAATTGGCTTTAGGTGGGGTGTTCGTTCAGAGGGTTGGTGCAGACTTGATGGGCCGAATGGCCTCCTTCTGAACTGCAGGGATTCTATGAGTTAATGTGAGCATTGCCAGATCTTAGTCAGCAATACGTATCAAATAAGGCAGATTAAAAACAAAAGAAAAATTTGCACAGCATGCATATTTGGATCTCTTTCCTCACTGCAGCAGCCTCCTGATTTGGACATGTAGATGTAAACATCGGTCATGGAAAGTGGGTGGTATCACATTGGCCACATGTTATACGCCTCACTCAATATTCCATTCCATGGACTTCAATGAAATTGAATATTGGGCAGTGTGGAATAACAAGTGGCTCATTAGCTACCATGGGTGACTGTCTTGATCCTTGTTGTCAACCAGCAGTAACCTGGGGGCTTGCAGGAATAAAGTTTAAGCTGATTTGCTTAATTTGGGATATATCGCTATGTTCTGTTTAAATTTAGAGGGTTTGAATAGCTGTTATCTGTATCTATTATTGAATTTAAAATTCATCCACCATTTGAAGCAGTACTGCAAACACAGATTTCAAAAGTACAACACTTCCCAAATTCAAACTGGATAAGCCAGGTGATTATGGAGTAGCCAGATGATTCTGGAGTTGCCAGGTGATACTGGAGTAGCCAGGTGATTCTGGAGTAGCCAGATGATTCTGGAGTTGACAGGTGATACTGGAGTAGCCAGGTGATTCTGGAGTAGCCAGATGATTCTGGAGTAGCCAGATGATTCTGGAGTTGCCAGGTGATTCTGGAGTTGCCAGGTGATTCTGGAGTAGCCAGGTGATACTGGAGTAGCCAGGTGATACTGGAGTAGCCAGGTGATACTGGAGTAGCCAGGTGATTATGGAGTAGCCAGGTGATACTGGAGTAGCCAGGTGATACTGGAGTAGCCAGGTGATACTGGAGTAGCCAGGTGATACAAGTGGTGACAAGGATACAAACCAAATGACTCAACAAAAGAACAAAGGTGTAGTTTAATGGTGAGAAGGTGAGTGTGAGGCTTATTTTATTTTGACTTTTCCCCTGCCTTGAATGTCAGCAACCAATCAATTGGTGGATTCTCAAATATCTTCTCCACCCAATTTCTATCAGCATGAAGAAGTAACTACCAGCTATTTTATAAATAACACAAACTACACTCACTGGCATTTTAAACACCGCGTCCATATGAAGTGGTGGGAGTGGATCAGCTGCCTAACAAGACCCTCCAAGGCTAGATAGAGGCACTGGGGATGGGAAGAACTTCAAGATCATGGAGTATGCTTGTGTTGGACTGAGAGACATACATTCTAGCAGTGTGTTTCGCACAGCATAAATGAGACCATTTTACCATGAAATTCAGTGCTTTCCAATGCTGCTTTACTGCACAAAGGATGCAAAATAATTCTGCTGCCTATGGCGCTGAGGACCCAAGTTCAATCCCATCCCCGGGTCACTGTCTCTGTGGATTTTGCACATTCTCCCCGTGTTTGCGTGAGTTTCACCCCCACAACCCAAAGATCCCCACAATCCCAATGTGTGCAGGTAGGTGGGTTGGCCACACTAAATTTATTTTTAAATAAAGGATGTGAAATAATAAGTGAACAGCACCCTTAGTTCAATTTTCTGAAATTTTAATCTGCAATAAATATGAAGTAGCAATAATTAGCTGCTATTTATGTGAATTAACAATTCATGCAGAAAGTCTGAAACTTGACACTGCACATTATCTAAACATTGTAGAAAGAGCCGAGGTCAGTATTTTCTTCTGAACTGTAATTATTCTCCTCCAGTTGATATTTGGCAGGAAATAATTTTCACTTTGCATGCAAAGCGACATCAAGCACTCCTAAGATTAGATACATCACAGGCCAGATGCAGTAAGATACAGACCTTCCCACACATTATACTGACAATCTGCCTAAACTTTAGAGCCATGAGCAACAACTCCTACTTCACCCCAGTGTAAACTTTCAGCTTTTGATTTCCCACAATCATCATTCACTTTAAATAGGGCCACACCCAGTTGAATTAGATTAGGTTTACCCAAATTTGTTTTGTATCAAGTGCGTCAAAACAGGGATTTGGTGCACAATAGTGAATGGTCATAAAGGCCTGGCTGAATCTGGATTTGGAAGTTCATATTCTCGAGTGGCTGCCACCAAAATAGCCTAATACCAAACAAATTTGGGTAAAACTAATCTAATTCAACTGGGTGTGATCCATCAAATAAAATTTCTCGACTGGTCAAAAAGTTGGTTGGTGCCAGAATTTCACAGCATAATGGTACCTCAACTGGGCTTGTGCAAAAGCAGCTTCAAATTGCTGAACAGAAGCATGAAAATTCACACTCATTTGGTCAAATTAAAGATCTGTGTGCCGAATAGGGAGGATACTGGTGTTGAGACCTAAATTCACACACCACACAGGCATTTTATTTCTCATCCTAAAGTTGCTAGACACAATCCCAATGTGTGTTTACACAAGGTTGAAAGGTATTTTAACCCAATTTGCTCACCCCATTATCCATGATCTGATCAAACAATTTTGAATCTATTTCCCAATCCATATTTTATTTGCACTTGAATGCTTTTGCTGAGTCAGCATTTACTGCATCAAGCAGTAATCAAATTTTGCCACTTTCAGTGCTCAATCAAAGACACTCCAGCAACTTGACCACTCAACTGTAAGTGAAATATACGATGTGAATAAGCATTTTTTTAAATAGTGCACACACAATTACTAATTTTAGTCATATTTTTGTGTTGTCATGCGAGAGTACCTTTAAGAAATGGGTGTTTATAAATGGGTGTGTACATAAATATCTGTAGTGAGTGTACCTTTAAGAAATGGGTGTTTACTGCTGCAGTGATGTCAGAGAGTGGGTGGAGCTGGGCTGTCGGTCAGCTTTTCACTTTCATTTTTGAGGAGGCTGCAGGGTGCGTTTTAGTTTCGTTTTCAGTGTTGGAGCTGAAGCCAGACCAAGCATGGGTACTGCTGTTTTCTCTGCCATCAAAAGACTATCTCTTGATCATTTGGTGAATTCAGAATTATAAATGTTCTCAGTAGTGAATGTAAACCTAATGTGCTGCTGTTAAAAGGTATTTCTTGTGTCTGGATGTTGTTTGGGAAGTTATTAATTATTACTTAGTGTAGTATTCTTTGGGGGTTGTATTTGAATTAATGGTTGCTAAGATGTTCACTGTATGTTTTAAAAAGGTTAACTTGAGTTCATAGAATAAACATTGTTTTGCTTTAAAAAATGCTTTTCCATTTCTGCTGTACCACACCTGTAGAGTGGGTCGTGTGCTCCCCATACCACAATCTATTAAAAGTTGTGGGTCAGGTGAACTCCATGATATTTTTGGGGGTTTTCTAAACCCTGGCCCATAACAGTGTCATCACTGCAACTTGATGGAACTTGAAAGTTCATCAACCTCCCTCATTGTCCACCAACTTACCTTATTGTCTAAAGATAATTGATTTGCCTTGCTTCACAAGTTTTTAGGAAAATAGTTACAATTGCACCTCTAAAGCACGTACACTTTCTTTTTTTTTTAATAAATATTTTATTGAAAATTTTTGGTCAACCAACACAGTACATTGTGCATCCTTTACACAATATTATAACAGCACAAATAACAATGACCTATTTTATATAAGCAAAAAACAAAAAATGAATAAATATTAAATAACAAAAATGAAAACTAGCCCCAATTGGCAACTGCCTTATCACAAGTTACACCCCCCCCGCCCCTCCCCCCCCCTCCCCCCCCAAATCCTGGGCTGCTGCTGCTGCCTTCTTTTTCCCCTTCCATCTATCTATCCGCAAGGTATTCGACGAACGGTTGCCACCGCCTGGTGAACCCTTGAGCCGACCCCCTTAGGACGAACTTAATCCGCTCTAGCTTTATAAACCCCGCCATGTCATTTATCCAGGTCTCCACCCCCGGGGGCTTGGCTTCCTTCCACATTAGCAATATCCTGCGCCGGGCTACTAGGGACGCAAAGGCCAAAACATCGGCCTCTCTCGCCTCCTGCACTCCCGGCTCTTGTGCTACCCCCAATATAGCCAACCCCCAGCTTGGTTCGACCCGGACCCCCACTACTTTTGAAAGCACCTTTGTCACCCCCATCCAAAACCCCCGTAGTGCCGGGCATGACCAAAACATATGGGTATGATTCGCTGGGCTTCTCGAGCACCTCGCACACCTATCCTCCACCCCAAAAAATTTACTGAGCCGCGCTCCAGTCATATGCGCCCTGTGTAATACCTTAAACTGAATCAGGCTTAGCCTGGCACACGAGGACGACGAGTTTACCCTACTTAGGGCATCCGCCCACAGCCCCTCCTCGATCTCCTCCCCCAGCTCTTCTTCCCATTTCCCTTTTAGTTCATCTACCATAGTCTCCCCTTCGTCCCTCATTTCCCTATATATATCTGACACCTTACCATCCCCCACCCATGTCTTTGAGATCACTCTGTCCTGCACCTCTTGTGTCGGGAGCTGCGGAAAATCCCTCACCTGTTGCCTCGCAAAAGCCCTCAGTTGCATATACCTGAATGCATTCCCTTGGGGCAACCCATATTTCTCGGTCAGCGCTCCCAGACTCGCGAACTTCCCATCCACAAATAGATCTTTCAGTTGCGTTATTCCTGCTCTTTGCCACATTCCATATCCCCCATCCATTCCCCCCGGGGCAAACCTATGGTTGTTTCTTATCGGGGACCCCCCCAAAGCTCCAGTCTTTCCCCTATGCCGTCTCCACTGTCCCCAAATCTTCAGTGTAGCTACCACCACCGGGCTTGTGGTGTAGTTCCTCGGTGAGAACGGCAATGGGGCTGTCACCATAGCCTGTAGGCTAGTCCCCCTACAGGACGCCCTCTCTAATCTCTTCCACGCCGCTCCCTCCTCCTCTCCCATCCACTTACTCACCATTGAAATATTAGCGGCCCAATAGTACTCACTTAGGCTCGGTAGTGCCAGCCCCCCCCTATCCCTGCTACGCTGTAAGAATCCCTTCCTCACTCTCGGGGTCTTCCCGGCCCAAACAAAACCCATGATGCTCTTTTCAATCCTTTTAAAAAAAGCCTTCGTGATCACCACCGGGAGGCACTGAAACACAAAGAGGAATCTCGGGAGGACCACCATCTTAACCGCCTGCACCCTCCCTGCCATTGACAGGGCTACCATATCCCATCTCTTGAAATCTTCCTCCATCTGTTCCACCAACCGCGTTAAATTTAACCTGTGCAGTGTGCCCCAATTCTTAGCTATCTGGATCCCCAGGTAACGAAAGTCTCTTGTTACCTTCCTCAACGGTAGGTCCTCTATTTCTCTACTCTGCTCCCCAGGATGCACCACAAACAGCTCACTCTTCCCCATGTTCAATTTATACCCTGAAAAATCCCCAAACTCCCCAAGTATCCGCATTATTTCTGGCATCCCCTCCGCCGGATCCGCCACATATAGTAGCAAGTCGTCCGCATACAAAGATACCCGGTGTTCTTCTCCTCCCCTAAGTACTCCCCTCCACTTCTTGGAACCCCTCAGCGCTATCGCCAGGGGCTCAATCGCCAGTGCAAACAGTAATGGGGACAGAGGGCATCCCTGCCTTGTCCCTCTATGGATCCGAAAATATGCCGATCCCCGTCCATTCGTGACCACACTCGCCACTGCGGCCCTATACAATAGCTGCACCCATCTAACATACCCCTCTCCAAAACCAAATCTCCTCAACACCTCCCACAAATAATCCCATTCCACTCTATCAAATGCTTTCTCGGCATCCATCGCCACTACTATCTCTGTTTCACCCTCTGGTGGGGCCATCATCATTACCCCTAACAGCCTCCGTATATTCGTGTTCAGCTGTCTCCCCTTCACAAACCCAGTTTGGTCCTCGTGAACCACCCCCGGGACACATTCCTCTATTCTCATTGCCATTACCTTGGCCAGGACCTTGGCATCCACATTTAGGAGGGAAATTGGTCTGTAGGACCCGCATTGTAGCGGGTCCTTTTCCTTCTTTAAGAGAAGCGATATCGTTGCTTCAGACATAGTCGGGGGCAGTTGTCCCCTTTCCTTTGCCTCATTAAAGGTCCTCGTCAGTACCGGGGCGAGCAAGTCCAAATATTTTCTATAAAATTCGACTGGGAATCCGTCCGGTCCCGGGGCCTTTCCCGTCTGCATGCTCCTAATTCCTTTCACCACTTCTTCTACCTCGATCTGTGCTCCCAGTCCCACCCTTTCCTGCTCTTTCACCTTGGGAATTTCCAGCCGATCCAAAAAGTCCATCATTCTCTCCCTCCCATCCGGGGGTTGAGCTTCATATAATTTTTTATAAAATGTCTTGAACACTTCATTCACTCTCTCCGCTCCCCGCTCCATCTCTCCTTCCTCGTCCCTCACTCCCCCTATTTCCCTCGCTGCTCCCCTTTTCCTCAATTGGTGTGCCAGCAACCTGCTCGCCTTCTCCCCATATTCATACTGTACACCCTGTGCCTTCCTCCATTGTGCCTCTGCAGTGCCTGTAGTCAGCAAGTCAAATTCCACATGCAGCCTTTGCCTTTCCCTGTACAATCCCTCCTCCGGTGCTTCCGCATATTGTCTGTCCACCCTCAAAAGTTCTTGCAGCAACCGCTCCCGTTCCTTACTCTCCTGCTTCCCTTTATGTGCCCTTATTGATATCAGCTCCCCCCTAACCACCACCTTCAACGCCTCCCAGACCACTCCCACCTGGACCTCCCCATTGTCATTGAGTTCCAAGTACTTTTCAATACATCCCCTCACCCTTAGACACACCCCCTCATCCGCCATTAGTCCCATGTCCATTCTCCAGGGTGGGCGCCCTCCTGTTTCCTCCCCTATCTCCAAGTCCACCCAGTGTGGGGCGTGATCCGAAATGGCTATAGCCGTATACTCCGTTCCCCTCACCTTCGGGATCAATGCCCTACCCAGCACGAAAAAGTCTGTGCGCGAATAGACTTTATGGACATAGGAGAAAAACGAGAACTCCTTACTCCTAGGTCTACTGAATCTCCACGGGTCCACACCTCCCATCTGCTCCATAAAATCCTTAAGCACCTTGGCTGCTGCCGGCCTCCTTCCAGTCCTGGACTTCGACCTATCCAGCCCTGGTTCCAACACCGTGTTAAAGTCTCCCCCCCATTATCAGCTTTCCCGTCTCCAGGTCCGGAATGCGTCCTAGCATCCGCCTCATAAAATTGGCATCATCCCAGTTCGGGGCATACACGTTTACCAAAACCACCGTCTCTCCCTGTAGTTTGCCACTCACCATCACGTATCTGCCCCCGTTATCCGCCACTATAGTCTTTGCCTCGAACATAACCCGCTTCCCCACTAATATAGCCACCCCCCTGTTGTTCGCATCTAGCCCCGAATGGAACACCTGCCCCACCCACCCTTTGCGCAGCCTAACCTGGTCTATCAGTTTCAGGTGCGTTTCCTGTAACATAACCACATCTGCTTTAAGTTTCTTAAGGTGTGCGAGTACCCGTGCCCTCTTTATCGGCCCGTTGAGCCCTCTCACGTTCCACGTGATCAGCCGAGTTGGGGGGCTTCCCGCCCCCCCCCCTTGCCGATTAGCCATCATCTTTTTCCAGCTTCTCACCCAGTTCCCACGCAGCTGTATCTCCCCCAGGCGGTGCCCCCCCGCCCATCCTCTCCCGTACCCGCTCCCCCCTTTCCCCAGCAGCAGCAACCCAGTAATTCCCCCCTCCCATCCCCCCCGCTAGACCCCCCGCTAGCGTAATTACTCCCCCCATGTTGCTCCCAGAAGTCAGCAAACTCTGGCTGACCTCGGCTTCCCCCCGTGACCACGGCTCGCACCGTGCGACGCCCCCTCCTTCCTGCTTCTCTATTCCCGCCATAATTATCATAGCGCGGGAGCCAAGCCCGCGCTTCTCCCTTGGCCCCGCCCCCCATGGCCAACGCCCCATCTCCTCTCCCTCCCCACCTCCCCCCATCACCCCCTGTGGGAGAGAGAAAAGTTACCACACCGCAGGATTAGAACATAAAACCCCTCTTCGCCCCCCCCATTCGCCCCACCACTTTGTTCTAACGTTCTTTTTAATAATCCACTCATTCCAGTTTTTCTTCTACAATAAAAGTCCACGCTTCATCCGCCGTCTCAAAGTAGTGGTGCCTCCCTTGATATGTGACCCACAGTCTTGCCGGTTGCAGCATTCCAAATTTTATCTTCCTTTTATGAAGCACCGCCTTGGCCCGATTAAAGCTCGCCCTCCTTCTCGCCACCTCCGCACTCCAGTCTTGATAAACGCGGATCACCGCGTTCTCCCATTTACTGCTCCGAGTTTTCTTCGCCCATCTAAGGACCATTTCTCTATCCTTAAAACGGAGGAATCTCACCACTATGGCTCTGGGAGTTTCTCCTGCTCTCGGTCCTCGCGCCATAACTCGGTATGCTCCCTCCACCTCCAACGGACCCGCCGGGGCCTCCGCTCCCATTAACGAGTGCAGCATCGTGCTCACATATGCCCCGACGTCCGCACCCTCCACACCTTCAGGAAGACCAAGAATCCTCAGGTTGTTCCTCCTTGCGTTGTTTTCCAGTGCCTCCAACCTCTCCACACATCGTTTCTGATGTGCCTCCTGTATCTCCGTCTTCACCACCAGGCCCTGTATATCGTCCTCATTCTCGGCTGCCTTCGCCTTCACGACCCGAAGCTCCCGCTCCTGGGTCTTTTGTTCCTCCTTTAGCCCTTCAATCGCCTGTAGTATCGGGGCCAACAGCTCTTTCTTCATTTCCTTTTTTATCTCTTCCACGCAGCATTTCAAGAACTCTTGTTGTTCAGGGCCCCATGTGAAACTGCCACCTTCCGACGCCATCTTGGTTTTTGCTTGCCTTCCTTGCCGCTGTTCCAAAGGATCCGCTGCAATCCGGCCACTTTCCTCTCCTTTTTCCATCCGTGTCCAGGGGGAATTCCCTTCTGGTTTACCGCACGGTGTTTTTAGCCGTTAAAATTGCCGTTGGGGCTCCTATCAAGAGCCCAAAAGTCCGTTTCACCGGGAGCTGCCGAAACGTGCGACTCAGCTGGTCATCGCCGCACCCGGAAGTCGCACGTACACTTTCTATCTGATCTTCTAATTGCATAATTCTGGAAGTGAAAGGTAACTATCTCCAACATGATTATTTTCAAATGAACTCCAAGTGTTAACAAAAGGGAAGTAACCTTTGGTTAAACCTGATACATATTAGTGAACACTTACTTAATTTACTTTGAAACTAAAAAAGTCAAATTTCTAAAAATTGTGAATTTATAATAGCAAAATAATGAACTGATTCAGTCTACCTATTTATTGTTAGGCATTTGAAATCTGGTACCTCTAGAGTATTGGTGCTGGCCGTCGTAGCACAGCCAACTGTGTCATTGCTAGAGTTTGTAGAAACAGTTTCATTCTTATCATCGGCTGAGGACTTTTCTTCCATTTCCTGAGATTCAAAACCCATCTTCAAATCCATACCAGTTGGACAGCCCATTGCCTGAAGTACCTGGAATAACAGTGACAAAAAAAAAAAAATAGAATTTGGAAGCTTCAAGTGTTTCCCTATCCCAGTGCAAAAACTCCAATAATCTCATTAAGCTTTCAGAGCACTCACTGCATTGCATGTCTAAATTCAATATTACTATTATTCGTTTATTCATGGATTTGGCAGACACTAACAAAACATTTAACCCTTTGTTGTCCGCCTAGTTAACTGGAATTACATGTAATGAGCTCAGCTAGGGGTCACAGGTTCGAGCGAACATGTAGGGTTTTACAACAATTCAGCTGTTTACTTGGCCATTTTCTTGTTGCTAACCAAAAAATTTGATTTTTTTTTTTTGCATTCAATTTTGCAATTTGTCATGATTTCTAGCTTACTAGCCCATTGTCAGTACAATAAAAATAGGCTATTGTACAGCAAAGGTAGCATTAAAGGGGGAGAAGGTGCCATAGTGGTAATTTCACTGGACTCATAATTTGGAGGCTCAGACTGCTATTTGGGTTCAAATCCCACACAGGCAACTGATGGAATTTAAATTCAATTAACAATAAAAGAAAATGAAATTGAAAACTCATCTCAGTCATGGTGACCATGAAACTATCTTTGATTGTTGTAAAAATCCACCTAATTCATTCATTTTTCCCCCAGAAGGAAACCTACAATCCTTTTCCAGTTTGGCTACGTGTGAATCCAGACCCATACAATGTTGCTGACTCTTAACTGCCCTCTGAAATGACCCAATGAGCCACTCAGTTCAAGGGCAATTTCTGGGAAACAAATGATGGCCTTGCCAATGCCGCCCACATCTCATGAAAGAATACATTTTTAAAATGTAAAATATTATTCATGGAGATAATCTGTTGAAATTTCGGCCACATTAACACTACCCAAAGTAACTTGCTACAAAACATGGCACTTGAAATCAGGATTGTCACAGTCCATTGTAATAATAATAATAGCTTATTGTGACAAGTAGGCTTCAATGAAGTTACTGTGAAAAGCCGCTAGTCGCCACATTCCGGCACCTGTTCAGGGAGGCCGGTACGGGAATTGAACCCGCGCTGCTGCCTTGTTCTGTATCACAAGCCAACTGTTTCGCCCACTGTGCTAATCCAGCCCCTGGATTGTAGAGTAACCAACTGAAAAATATTTCTGATACATACAGATGCTGTAATTCAGCATACATAATTTTTCAAAACATTACACCAATCAATCCCAAAAATTATAAATGGGTAATTCTTTTGACTGGATCAATGAACATAAAACAGCTTCATATATTAGAATTCTATGCTTGAATTTGGTAATAATAAAACTGGTTAGTAAAGTAAGTATTTCAATGAAACTACTGGCTCAAACTCAGATATTCTCCTGACACACTGCAGCAGATTATCTGTCTTTTATAGTTCACAAGCCTTCATGGATGTATTGCTGGAAAATTAAAGACTTTGGAACAGGTTGTATATTCGCCATCTTAATTTGTGTAACAGTATTTCAGGGAGATTCATGACATGCTTTTCCTGAGGGAAACCTAGGTAATTCTACATTTGGTTTAAAACTGAAGAATCTGGAACAACCTTAAAAGCTATTATTCAAAATCATAAATGACAGCATTAGCTTTGTAAATTTCTTCAGCAGTAGTACACAGGAACGTAGGCTATTTTAGCATTTAATTTCCATTGTTAGCGAGCTTTGAAAAGGCTGATGTGACAGAAATTGCTCATTTGGAATGGTCAATGTGGTGGAATGCGGGTTTGTAATTAACAGTCCCCACATAAAGTTCATAGATCATAGAATTTACAGTGCAGAAGGAGGCCATTCGGCCCATCGAGTCTGCACCGGCTCTTGGAAAGAGCACCCTACCCAAGATCAACACCTCCACCTTATCCCCATAACCCAGTAACCCCACCCAACACTAATAGCAATTTTGGATACTAAGGGCAATTTATCATGGCCAATCCACCTAACCTGCACATCCTTGGACTGTGGGAGGAAGCCGGAGCACCCGGAGGAAACCCACGCACACACGGGGAGGATGTGCAGACACCGCACAGACAGTGACCCAAGTCGGAATCGAACCTGGGACCCTGGAGTTGTGAAGCAATTGTGCTATCCACAATGCTACCGTGCTGCCCTTGGTATCCTAAGTTGTTGGTATCAGCTACCAAGGGGACATTAGCACAAGTCAGGCACCGTTCCCAAAACAATGGAAACATTGAAAGTTATGTAGTAGTCCAGCTACGCCAGTTTCACATTAGCATAATGCAAAAATTAAAAATGGTCATGTGGTGTTCCTTGACTATAAATAAAGCTCAGAGACCAAGATGTTCAAAAGAAACTTCAGTGCACTTTTAACCAGCTTCCAGCTTTTTGTTCTTCTGTTAATATTACAAACTAGTCAACAAAAGATGGTATGATAAGACCTTAAAGCTCGACAGGAAAAGGCGGAGGGTATAATTTTCTGATTTTATTTTTGCAGAGTGTTGTAGCAAGGGTGAAAAAGTGAGTGGAAGCTGCCAGCCCCAAGGCAGCTTCTTCTACCGTATTTTTAGACTCTTAGCTAAAAACAAGTTCAGGGGCAGATCTCACAACATCACCCTAGGCACACCCTGCCAAAAACGATGGTTTTTAAAAGATTGGGGTCCAACAACAACCCCCTCCCCCCCCATCTCACACAGAATACCCACTGTCCACAGGCAGTGGTAGGGTGCAGTGTCAAGGTATTGCTCAGTTTTCACCCTCTCCCCCCTGGAGGACATTTAAATACATTCAAATGGTGCATAAAACGAATTTTGGGGCTCTAGTGGGATCCTCCCACCCACCCATATGAGGGAAACTGTGGGAACCTATCATGTACAAATCTGAAGCTGAGTGAGATTTGTCAATAAGCTACTCTACCAGCATATTACAACAATAGATGACATACAGATGTCATTAGTCTTTAACAGCACATAGAAGCAAAACTACCTAGAGACACTGATCCTTCAAGGAGTTTGCATCCTGTATCTCATTTATATCATATTAGTACTTCAAGTGGTGACTGGCAAAAGGAAGACTGGATCAATTGTAAATATAACAGTGGTTAGCACTGCTATCCACAGCGCCAAGGACGTGGGTTCGATTCCGGGTTCATTGGGTCTGCATGAAGTTTGCACATTCTCCCCTTGTCTGCGCGAGTTTCCTCCCACAGTCCAAAGGTTAGGTGGGGTGATGGGGATAGAGGAGAGTGGGCCTCGGTAGGGTGCTCTTTTGGAGGGCCGGTGCAAACTCAATGGGCCGAATGGCCGCCTTCTTCACTGTAGGGATTCTATGAAATACCTAAAGAAGCCGTCATTGTGGCCACACTGAACAGCGCAAATTGTTGAAATAAAACAATAAAAAGTAGCATAAATCCAAGACACCAATGAGAAACATAAACAACAGGGAGTCTAGGATGGTGTTTGGCACAAGCAGATGTTGGCACAAGCCAGAAATGGAAGCCAACGGAACTCAAAAATACAGGCACTAGCTAGACTAAAAAATGTTATTTTATCCATGTTAAAATCAAGGGTCATATGCAAATCTACCTGCCGGAAGAATTGAGGTTGGTAATAAACTTACCAAACTTGTCAGTTTTGATAAAGATAACCCAACCTTACTGGAAACCATAGATTTATCAAACAACATGGAACATGTCTCAACCAGCTTATTTGTGTGAAAACATTTTTGTCGTTTGGTGAACTACATAGCCCAGAATGAACCCATACATCCATGTGTTCGTTAACATTTCCTACTTAGGCTCAATTGCGAGGGCTGGTTTAGCACAGGGCTAAAGAGCTGTCTTTTAAACCAGACCAAGGCAGGCCAGCAGCACGGTTCAATTCCCGGACCAGCCTCCCCGAACAGGCACTGGAATGTGGCGACTAGGGGCTGTTCACAGTAACTTCATTTGAAGCCTACTTGTGACAATAAGCGATTTTCATTTAATTTCATTTTTATTTCTTTGACTTATGATTTGTGGAGAACTTCTTTTACCAACTGTTTTGAGATGTGTGTGTCAAATTTCAAGCTGCACCATTATTGTAACCCAAAACAGACTGAAATGAATTAATTATGCAGTACACAATAACCTTCATTTTAGGAGTAGTTTGTATGCAGGGAATCTAAATAATATTTCCTCATTAATTGATTGCTCAAAAAAATAAATCCAATGTCACGGACAGAATTTATGTTTTCTTACTGTCTGTGACCGAGGTGTTTTATATTTAAGGTGTATGTGTTCCTACCTTCAGAGTGGTTGTCCTAATTTAAATAATCCCATTAGCAAGTTGTTCTGTGAATTTTTAAAATAAATATTTAATATGGCACACTGGAGGTACAAAAACACGATGCATCACACAGACAAAGATCTGATATAGAGGAAGAAATATATACAGGGTATTTAAATGGTATAATTGTCTCAGTCTCTTTTGTGGCAGACCTGTAGGCTCTTAGATGAGTTGATGCTTTACATTAAGGTCCTGTAAGCAAAGGTCTTCTAAGCAGAGTAAGCTGCCAAAGCTTCTTGTAATTGAATTTTCAGTAGGTTGGCTCTCAGGTAAACCTGAAGTTGGAACAGTTTGGAGAGAGACCTTCTACGACTTTTAAGATATGGCTGTTTATTACTGCAGCTGGTTTGATGACTTTCTGCTGGTCTCTGACTCTGCAGAGTTGATTGTTGCTGTTTTAAGAGCAGGCACCAAACATGGCAGTCTTACCAGTGTGATTTTTGACATGTTACAATCCAAAGTCCTTTCGCAATAAGGTGGTTTGTTAGGCTGATAACTATCTTGTGTTGTGGCTTTTCACATATTGAGAGTTTGATATTGTCAAGGGCCTTGTATTTGAATGAGGGCCATCACAGTACAATGAAAGGTCAATGGGGTCTATTTCACATTCCTCTAACATCCATTGCGTTTTGATGTCTCCGGTGAAACATGGAGAAGGATTGCCTGAAAACCCCATTGTCTGTAGGTTTTGGTCCTTCCTCAAACATGAGATATGTGAATTTCATAAGTGTCTGTGAGGTCCCATCACTCTGGTACATATTTAATTGGATATTGGCTGTAGGCTTGGGTGTCTACAGTTCAAATGTCAAAAGTCACATGGTAGATTGCAGCTATCGGAATAGCACTGGTGTTATTTCACTCTTTAAAAATATAACTTTAAAATTTGTTGTATCGCCGTGACTGCACTGGGCATGATGCAGTAAATTTGATTGTTGTTTTCTCTGGAAATTTCCTATCCATGGCATGGTTGTGCATTCCATGAGCATTTTCCCCCAAACTGACCCTCTCAAAATTTACTCTAACAAGCAAAAAATATCATTATTGTAAGCTACTTTTATCTTACCTTAACTGCTACATTAAGTTTGGCTGTTTTTTTAGATGGTCCTGAGGCTTCATAGGTTTTTCCATCAACATCCACAGACATCGTGAAGACAGGTGCATGCACAGGACCAGACTGTGAAAGAAGCTTGTACTGTAGGCCAGGTTTAATTTGATTCAGTCTCATAAGAGCATTCATAGGTTGGTTAACATCTATTGCCTTGCTTTCCATTACTAGAAAAAAAGTGCAAAAAGGAAATCTCAAAAGTCCTCAAAGTTTTTGTTCGAAAACATACTTCTGCTTTAGAAATTATCACAATTTTTCCACCTGACGGTTTAACATGAGGAAGATTCAAAATGTATAAAACAGGTTTTATTTCATCACATTATTTACAGGACTTACAACGTGTCCTCAGTAATCTGGCTGTTCTTTGCTGAGTATCCACTAGATGCTCTTTCAATTAAGTATTTAAGTGGCAAATTACTGGGAATTGAAATACAGTCTTAGATGCCCACAGTGCACTGCAGACATCTATGTACAGGGAACTTTTCACCATTGTTGTTAGAACGCCTACTTCTATCACCCTGTTCTTTCGAATATCTAATTAATTTAAGGTCCACTAAACAGACTTTTGTCCATAATCTCACTCCAGCCATACACAACCCAATATATTCTTCACTCCTCTTATACTGGGTAACTCATTATTTCTCACTCTCTTTGCTCCACTATTAACAGTTTATCCCTCAGAATGTTTCCCTATACCCCTCTAACATTATAGAACCATAGAATTCCTACAGTGCAGAAGGGAAACATTTGGCCCATCAGAGTATACACCGACCCTCTGAAAGAGGATCTTATCTAGGCCCACTCCCCCAGCAAATCCCCGGAACCCCACCTAACATACACAGTTTTGAACACTAGGGGGCAAATTACCATGGTCAATCCACCGAACCTGCACATCTTTGGACTGTGGCAGGAAACCGGATCACCCAGCGGAAACCCATGCAGACTTGGGAAGAAAATGCAAACTCCACACAGACAGTCACCAAAGGCCGAAATTGAACCCAGGTCCCTGACGTGGTGAGGCAACAGTGCTAACCATTGTGCCACCCATATCTGCTAACCAATGTTTCAAAATCTCATTTTCATCATGTGTTTGAAACTGCTCAAATTTTTCTATTTTCTGCTGTGGTTTGTACCCATCATCTTTTCTTTGTCAGTAATTTCCGGTCAACCACCACCCTGAGCTACCTAACCTACACTTGGCTATCTGACTATCACTCTGACATCAGCAAAACTTAAAACAACCAATTTCTATCACAAACCTTGCAACTTGACCCAGACTTTGCCCACCACCTTGGTTGCTTATTAAGAAATAACCTTACATGGGCATCTTGATTAACCCAAGAGCTGAACTTCAAATTACATACCAAAAGTCAGCAAATCTTCTTCCACACCAGTCTGTACCTCACAACCAGCTCCACACCTTTGTCATTCCAGGCTCAAACATTTTCAATGTTTGCCTGTTTGCCCCATTCTCCAGTTACAACTCTTCTAGTCAAAATCTATTGCCTCCCACCCTAATGCTATCACCACCGCCCACCTGCAATGCACTGAATTCTACAAAATCCTGTTCCCTCTCGACTGCTGCAAACCCCTTCAATCTTGTCCTTTGATCTGACTCTGGCCTCCTTTTGATCACCCCTCTTCTTTCATTCCACTTGTTACAGCAAGGCCTTTAATTGTTTCGACCTCATGTTTGAATCGTTTTTTTACCATGCTAAAACATGTTACATAGTTTGAAATATATAAGCAAATACTGGAAATCTGACATAAAAACAAGTGCTGAAAGATCGTAGTAGGTCTGGCAGCAACTGGGGCAAGCAAGAGCGAGAGAGAGAGAGAGAGAGAGAGAGTGAGTGAGAGTGATTTAGCTAAATGGGAACCAAGAACTAAAGTTCCATAGTGAGTGCATTTAGCCGTGTTTCCTGGTGCTCACAGTGCCGAGAAACTCCCTGCTATTTTACGTGCCCCGGATAGATAGGGGGCATCAGCGGGGAATGTAGCCCCGTTTTCTGCACCAAGGAGCACTGAACGCCGGAACTCCTTGCCGTAACGGGAGATCAGGACGCCATTTGTAAATGGCTTCCCGATCTTTGGAGTCCCATAGGCAACCCCTGACCTTCCCAGCCCCAACTCATGGTGAGAGGATCCTCGGGGCCCTCCCCGGACACTATACAGGGCACCCACAGCCTGATCGCAGTTGCGGGAAAAATGCCAGCTTGCACCTTGGCACTGCCAACCTGGTAGCCTGGCAGTGTCCCTGCCAGCTGGCAGTGGCACCTGTGCACCTTGTCAGTACCAGGCTGGCACCCATGTGGCACTGCCAAGGTACCACCCTGCCCAGGAGGCAAGCACCAGGGGGCTCCGAACCCCTAGGAGACCCCCACAAGTGTCATTCTGTCTGGTTTGTGGAGACCAGTACTGAACGGCGCTTGCCCAAGATCGCCAAGGCGAAGGGGATAGATCCCAATGCCTCAGGTGTGTCGGGGGACTGCATATTAAAGACTAGCTGTCAAGTTTTGCCAAAAGGTGACATCGCAATGTCTCGTGAGATCGCGCTAGGTCTCCTGAGGCGTTGCGAGCCGGATAGATCTCATGAGCGGGGTCTTTCGGCTTCTATAGGCTACGTTGCGCCGTGTGCTCTGCCTTTTCAGGTGCAACATGGCCGTTCGATCATGCCCACATTTAGCATTTAGAGTCCGGTATGACTGGAGTTCTAAAGAAAAGTTATATTGGACTTGAAACTTTAAATCTGTTTCTCTCTCCATAGATGTTGCCAGACCAGCTAAGTTTTTCCAGTATTTTAATTTCATTTTTTGTAAATGCAAGATGTTGTTGCACTGTGCATTGTGATGCCTCTTTCTCATTGAGATGCAAACTAAAAGTTCCAAGTTATTTCAAATGCCAACGTGTTTTAGTTGTTCACATCTCTTAATTAGCCACCTTAAATAGCTCCCATTACAGCTAGCTCCAGTGTCAAACTTGTAGCAGCCAATATTTTACCCAAACGGAAATATATAGCTAAAAATGCTCTCTATGAACCACTCAATTTTAGAAACAGAAATGGAAGCATATATCTTTGACGGTACTCTCTGCATCTATTATCTCATTAACTTGCCTTTCACATGCATCCTTTAATATTGTTGTCAAGTAATTACTTTTCCTCTTAACGGGTGAAAGATCAAGTGAGATTGAGTAAGGGGTGGGTGGGCAATTGTTCCACTTGGGATTTGACTCGAAGTCGAGTGAGCGTGCCATATTGCTGAACAAGAAAACGGGATTTACAGGGGCTAGCAAGGTGGACTAGGGGAGGGGGGTTTGTGATAGTGAGTGGGGTGCTAGTAGGTACTCCGGTGATGTTGGTGAATGTAAATGCATCTAATTGGGACAATGAAGGCGCAATTAGGGGCGATCCCGGATTTGGACTCTCACCAAATTATCTCACCAGATATTATGGGAAGGGGTGATTTTAATTGTCTACTGGAGTCTAGGGTGGATACCTCGATCCCTAAGCCGATGGGGAGGTCGAGAATGGCGCGAGCTGGGAGGGTTTAATGGAGAGGATGGGGATTGTGGATCCTTGGAGGTTTGGGCACTCAAGAGCAAGGGAGTATTTCTTCTTATCAATGTGTACAAGGATTATTCCCAGGTTGACTTTTACGTGGTGAGCTGCCAGAGACAGTAGTAGAGGCGGGTACAATTTTGTCTTTTACAAAGCATTTAGACAATTATATGGATAAGATGGGTAGAGAGGTATATGGGCCAAATGCGCGCAATTGAGACTAGCTTAGTGCAAAAAACTGGGCGGCATGGACCAGTTGGGCCGAAGGGCCCGTTTCCATGCTGTAATCCTCTATGACTCTAGGGCAGCGAATGTGGAGGTGACATGATGGCGGGATGGGCAGATTGGGTCAGGTTAGAGGGGTCGTCTTGCAAGGGTACGGGCTTGAGGGCTCTGGTGATGACCTGCTGCTGTTCGCCCCGAGGAAGTATACGAGGAGTCCAGTGGTGGAGTCATCTATAAAAGTTTGGAACCAGCTGAGGAGGCACTTTAAATTGCGTCACATGTCAGTGATGACTCCATGTGTGGGAATCATAAGTTTTGGGGGGGCCTCAGGTGCTAGAGGATACGCTTTTGGATAAAATGTTGCTCCCGGATGGGGGTGATGGTAGGATTGGGAATATATATTGGTGGTTGGAGGAGCAGGGCACGTCCTTAGTGAAAAGGACCATGCAGAAGTGATAGTAGTAGTTGGGAAGGGAGATAGGATAGGAACTTTGGTGCAAAGTAATATGCTGAGTGAACTTTTTTTTTAGTATCACAAGTAGGCTTACATTAACACTGTAATGAAGTTACTGTGAAAATCCCTAGTCGCCACACTACGGCGCATGTTCAGGTACAGAGATGGAGAATTCAGAATGTCCAATTTACCTAACAAGCACATCTTTCAGGACTTCCTAACCTCCTTTGCGCAAGGATGAGTCTTATACAATGTACGGTGGTGCACAGGCTCCACACAACTCAGGCCTGGATGAGCGTTTTTTTCTGGAGGTAGCAGGCGAGTGCAAGAGGTGTGGGAGGGGGCCGGTGATGATCTGGGGCTTGAGGAGTTGGAGAACTTTTGGGAGGCGGTAATTGGGAACATAGGATTGCAGGAGCTCAGATGAAGCCGGTCCCAATGGTGGCGACCTTTGGGGTGTTGGAGCTGCTGGAGGGGAAGGGGGCTGATGTCGTTTTCTTCGTCTCTCTTCTTGCCTGGCGGCGAATACTTTTGAATTGGAGGTTGGCCGCGCCGCCAGGGGCTGCGTCATGGGTCGGAAACTTAAGATGTATTTCTCAGGTTGGAGAAAAGATCAAATTTGCCCTAAGGAGGAGGGCTTTGAGATACGGTGAGGCCATTAATGGCTAGTTTTGAGTAGCTGTGTCTTGCGGGGGGAGGGAGTAAATGGGGGGAAAATGTACAATCTGTATACATTGTTGTTAAGATTGTGTTATTATGTTGAATATGTTTGGAATAAAATAATCTTTTTTTTTTTAAAAGCAGTTCAGATAAGGTTTGCTAGACTAATACCAGGAATGAGTGGATTGTCTTTTGAGGAAAGGTGAGATTTGTATCCATTCGAGTTTAGAAGAGTAAGAAGCGACTTGATTAAAACCTTTAAGATCCTGAGGGGAATTGACAGGGTGGATGTGAAGAGGGTGTTTTCGCTTGTCGGAGAATCTAGAACCGGAGGTCACTGATTAAAAATAAGGGGTCGCTCATTTAAGAAGGAGAGGAGGAGAAATTCCCTCTTTCAGGGGGTCAGGAGTTTTTGGAACTCTCTTCCTCCAAAGGAAGTGGAAGCAGAATCTTTGAATATTTTTAAGGCTGAGTTAAATGGATTCTTGATTAATAAGGGGACGAAAGGTTATTGGGAGTAGGCAGGAATGTGGAGTTGAAGTTACAATCGGATCAAGCATGATCTTATTGAATGTTGGAGCAGGCTTGAGGGGCCGAGTGGCCTACTCCTGCTCCAACATTCATATGTACTTGTACTTTCGCATTGTGATTTGCTAACTAATAGAAATAATCTCTCAATACACTCAAATTCTCTTTCAACACTTATTGTATATGCCACTTTAAACTGTTCTTTTCTAGAGTAGAGCCAAGGTTTATTCAACTCTTTCATAATTAATATTTTCTCGTCGCCAATATTATGAACCTGTGCTTTACTTTTTCCAATGGGTCCAAAATCCTTTCTAGAATAAAATGCACGGGTGAGGTTGGATTATGTTCTTCATCATCATCTCGTTTGATTTAATGTCCCAGGTATAAATTACAGAATATCTGATCTTTTATAGCCTTTTCCACCTGCAATATTGCTTTTAACGAGCTACATATCACCGCCCAAGGGATTGTCAGAAGGCACAAGCCTTTCCACTGCTTTAAGGTGGCAATCCATGGAGGGATTCTGGTGGCGCCACCCATGGCAAGATTAAGGGGAAGTGCCAGATAAAGTGCAGTCCAGAAAGTCCTCAATGGCAGAAAAGACAAAGGAAGACCATGCGTTTTATTGGCTGAGAACGTGGAGGAAGACTGTTGCAGCAAGGTGGTCCCAGTCATCGTGACTTGACACATCATTGAAATCTGACCATCAACATCATGTAGATAATGACAGCCCCCCACATTAAATAAAGTCAGGCAAGGGACCATTTGACATGCCCTATGATGATGGAAAATTGGCGATGTGACAGGGTTGTGAACCTGGGAGTCCCTCGTCAAACATCTGCACACAGACAACAGATGCATGAAGATCAATGGACATCTGTGTTGGGACAGATGTCTGAGCAGTCCTCTTCAGGGTAATCTCTCCTCACCACAAATGGGGAAATGTGGACGGAGCTAGAAAAGGTGACCTCCTGGTTGGGACGTCATCATCTTCATGGTCAAGGAAGGAAACCTTCACAACTTGTAATGTTAGAACACTCATGCATAATCTCAAGATTGACTGTCTGGGAAAAAATCTGTAATTGTATCACGTAAGCTTTCAAGTCTCCAAATTGACATTGCTGTCCTCAGTGAGACCCAGCAGCTGCAGGAACAAGCAGGGAGATGCACATTCTGCCGGAATGGAAAGTCTGACAGCAATACTCAACCATGAAGTTGATTTTGCCATCCAGAATAAAATCTTGAATGGACTGCTAGAACTCCTCATTTGTACAAATTTAAAGCTTATGGACATCCTAATACTCAGCCCTAATTATTAGGGCACTGTCATCAGCGCTTACTTAACATTTACAGTGCAGGAGGCCATTTGGCCCATCGAGTCTGCACCAGCCCTTGGAAAGAGCACCCTACTTAAGCCCACGCCTTCACCCTATCCCTGTAACTAAGTAAACTCTACCTAACCTTTTGAACACTAAGAGGCAATTTAGCATAGCCGATCCACCTAACCTGCACATCTTTGGACTGTGGGAGGAAACTGGATCACCTGGAGGAAACCCACGCAGACACGGGGAGAAATTGCAAACTCCACACAGTCACCCTAGGCCGGAATTGAATCCGGGACCCTGGAACTGTGAGGTAGCAGTGCTAACCACTGTGCCTCCGTGCCGCCCTTGACCTTGATGTCTGACCTTGAAGAAGGCTTCACTGCCATCCCAAAAGGAGAAAAGATCATCCTTCTGAGGAATGTTAATGCCAGGGTTGATCGTGACCATGATCCATTGAATCCCTACTGCGCAGGAGGCCATTTGACCCATCGAGTCTGCACCGACCCGCCAAAAGAGCATCCTACCTAGGCCCATTGTCTCAGTACTGGCACCTACTGGATTATGCCATTGTCCGGGTCAAAGATCTACGTGGTGTCTGTATCACTCAATCCATGTGAGGGACTGATGCCTCCTGGTCAGAGTATTGACTTGTTTGTTTGATTGATGATGAATATCCACCGAGCACCAAGACACCTCACGACCCCAAGAAGAAGAAGTTGAATGACTCGGCCCTAAAGCAGCCTGAGCAAAGAAGGATTCTAAGGGCAGTTCACATCCAATCAGGTTGATCTTCACATATCTCACCCAATTTCAGAACAGTGGGAAAAAAATAAAGCCTAAATTTGTGGGCCAAGACCACTGGGTTTCAGCATATTCAGGACTAGTTTGACAAAACCAACACTGAAATATGTGACACGCCCTACCCCAAAGGAAAACATGCAGCCTTTCGTGCCTGGTAGAACAACCCAGATCATAAATCAAGAAGGCAGCATACAAACAGCCCAAGGCTGCCACCCAAAGTCAAATCATCATGACATGTGATGCTTTTTTGAAGTCACCAGTATCATCCATGGTCCAAGATCAAACGGACAAAATCAGCATTTGCTCATGGGGTGCTGCATCTTTTTTTAAAGATGACAAAACCATCTGTCAACGCTGGAAAGAACATTTCTTTTTTTTTATTTTAGTGTAACCAATTCAATTTTTTCCAATTAAGGGGCAATTTAGCGTGGCCAATCCACCTACCCTGCACATCTTTGGGTTGTGGGCGCAAAACCCATGCAAACACAGGGAGAATATGAAAACTCCACACAGACAGTGACCCAGATCCTGGATCGAACCTGGCACCTCAGCGCCATGAGGCAGCAATGCTAACCACTGCGCCACCGTGCTACCCCGAAAGAACATTTCTAACAGCTTAACTTTGAATCCACAGTGGCAGCTGATACATTCCAGGCCATTCCCCAGTACTGTGTGGTAGAATGCATGGGTGAACCACCATTGAGGGAGAGCTGTAACCAATTCTTCCCCCTGCATTGCACTCGGTGCTCCTCCTCCCAGAGAATAGCGGGAGAGCCTCTAAAGTGGGTTGGCGCTGGGCACCAAATAGAGCGCAATGCTCCCGACCTGCGGCACCGACGCAATCTACATCCCAGGTTTCCGTCGCATTAACCTGTCTCCCAGAATTCACTGCCCCCACAAGTGCAGTGCAAGTCTGGGGCGAATCAGTACTGGTCTCCATCAACAGAGATCAGACATGATCAGCATGGCACGGGGTTTGGAGGCAATTGGGCCCCTGGCAGTGACAACGAATGGAGGGGGGATGGTCTCTGACGGTGAGTAGGAGGCATTGGTATGTAGGATCTGGATATTGGGGCATCTTTTAAAAATGGCACCACAATCTCCGAAAAGACAGCTTGGCTGGCTCCTCTAGGTTCTGCACTTCTTTTTCCTAGTGAGAATCTCACCAATCTCAAAACAAATGACTAAGTGTATGTGTATTATGATGGGAATTGCGCCAGAACAGCCAGTGGAATTTCCACTGTTTTTCCACCGAAATGTCACTTAAGGAGCGAAGTAACCGAATTGCAACAGAGTCCTTGTGTCGAGCATGATTAGCCGGGTGTTTTCCGGTGCTCGCAGTACTGAGAAAGACCACACTATCAAACGGGACTCTGTTGCAATCCAGGCCCTCGGTGGGGCACACCCCACTGAGGCCACACTTAGTCCCGTTTCCTGCACTGAGGAGCTCCACTAGCCAGAACATTTTTTAAGTGGTGCCCCAATCTCTCGACCCCATCCCTCAATGTGACCCCCTGACCTCGCAAAGCCCCAACTCACGTAAAAGTGTGTCCACAGGTGGCCGGCCACCCCCCCTCCTCTCACACAGATAGCGCACTCCCAGGCCCAATCCCTGGCGTGGGCGAAATGCCCTGCCACCCTAGGTACCCTGGCAGTGTAAGGCCGGCACCCAGCCTGGCACTGCCAGGCTATCACCCTGCCAAGAGGGTAGCAATGTTCGGGCCTCCGATCCTCTGGGAGACCCCTCAGATCCACCCCCCGTTTGTGGAGATCAGTACTGAACAATGTTCACCTAAGATCTCCGAGGGAGGGAGTTAAGATCCCAACATTTTGGGTTGATCAGGCAAGCTGCATATTAGAGTGAGACTCGCTACTCACTCTAATATGCAGATTTGTCAAATATCGATCCCCGTCCAGAATGCTCGCGACACTGCGCGAGATCCCATTAGATCAATGAGGCGTGGCGAGCGGGGGAGATCCCGGAAGAGGCATCTATCGGCTGTGTCACGTCTCCATTTGCCTGAATGGGTGCACATCGCAGCCGGTAGATCGCAACCGTAGTCATTTTTCGGAGAATTCCTCCCCACATCTCAAGAAGTTAAGCGAAGAGGAGGGATCAATATAATTTAGTCTGCTCTCACTGTAAAAGAATACATTTAGATGTAACGCAACAAGAATTTTCAAGGTCATGAGAGTCATAGGAATTACAGTGCAGATGTGTAATAGAATTGATCAAAATAAATTGGTAATTAAGGGGCATAATTTTTTTAAAAAAGAACAATGAACTCGGGCAAAACCATCAAATATATATGGCTGTTGGGATCAATGACATTAATTAAATCAAAGGGGATTTTGGATGCGTTTCTGAGAAAAGGCTTTCAGGACTTTGATCAATATCAGCATTCTGCTTTCTCAACAAAGACTGATTTTCTGGGCCTAATTGCTTTTGTCTGCTCATAAAATATGCGCCCCCCTCTTCTCATTATGAGATACAGAGTCATAAGGCGTTATGTTCTTATTCACTCTAATTCTCCAATGGAATGTGAAAATGTAATCTTGGTACTCTAAGCTCCATCGTCAATGGAAGTTCTAATAGGTGGAAATCATTTTTGTTTACAAAAAGTATTTGAACAAAATGTCATGAAACAGAATTGTAGATATACATTTTTACTGTCAGTTAACAAACTTCTCAAATTTGTGGTTAACTTGAAAGCACATGGAAGAGAAAGTTGCAAATTGGATATTGGATCGTCTTAGATAATCAGAAACATATGATGGTATTCTATTGATGGTAAAT
Organism: Scyliorhinus torazame; assembly: GCF_047496885.1. NCBI lineage: Eukaryota > Metazoa > Chordata > Chondrichthyes > Carcharhiniformes > Scyliorhinidae > Scyliorhinus > Scyliorhinus torazame. Next base: position 77,626,822 of record NC_092728.1, read on the forward strand.
TGATGGGAAAACATGGATATTAGCTTACTTTTTCTCAGGTTCCTTTTCATCTTTTTGTTTGGATCTTTGTCATCTCCCATACCATCTTCATAAGGTCTCTTCAAAGGTACTGAGAGTGGTCCTGCAAAAAATCCTGAAGCATTTTAATTCATTACACATCTTTAGGTGAAAGACTAAATCAATAAAATTATTCATCCATGATTTGTATTGTAACACAGAGTTGAGATATGAACTTGCCATTCTTCATTCAGATAAGTTTACTTTTGAGAAAAGTATCAACAGTACAAAAATATTTATTTTATTTAAAGACATTTCTGCACTGGCTGATTTGATATTCTGAGGCAATAATCTTACACTTTTTCAAACTGCTGCCATTTATCATTAATGTACCAGGATTAAGTAGACCATTGTGGTCAATTTATCAGGCGTATTTTACTGATTTTAGGTTAAGCAATATCCATAGGCAATGATTTGCTTGGAGTTTGTTGTGAAAGAAATTCCATAAGACAATGCTACAGCTTTAATTTTTAACATTAGAACAAGGGCCATATTTCTATTTTTCTTTAAGAGCATACGACATACTTCGTATAAAGTTACAGCTGAATAATTTTTTAAAATTCAACACGTCCTGTTGTTGTTCTGAACTTGAGATAACCTGGAAGGGTTGTCAATTAGTAGAGAATTCAAGCAGTTGTCAATTTAAAGAAACTGTCAACAATCCAAATTAGCCTCTAATTTGTGGCACAGCGGAAGCACACTGGGCCCATAACCCAGAGGTCGATATATTGAAACCATCCCCTGCTATTTACATTCTCACCCACACCAAAAATAAGTTTCCCATTCCTCCTGTGGACACTGAACTGGTAAACCATAAGCCTAAAACAATGTTCAGGGATCCCTAGCTCGAATCCCACCACAGTAAGTTTCAATTTTAAAAAATCATTCTGTAGCAGACACGAGGGAGCTGAAAATTGTCAATTTAGACCATTTGGTAACAACAGCTAAGCGAAACAAACAGATATCAGCTAAGACAGAAATGATCAAGCACTGGATACTTGTCAACTGCCTGACTCGATATATTAACTCTGTTTCTCTCTCCACAGATGCTGCCAGCCCTGCTGAGCTTTTCCAGCACTTTTGTTTTTATTTTAGATCACCAGCGTCTGCAGTGTTTTGCTTTCATTTAAGGCACTGGATACATGATGAAATATAAGATTCTGAGGGGCTTGACAGTGTAGATGGTGAGAGGATCTCTCCCCTCATGGGGGAATCTAGAACTTGGGGGGCACAGTTTCAAAATAAGGGGTCCCCCATTTAAGATAGAGATGAAGAATTTCTTCTCTGAAGAGGATTGTTAGTGTGTGCAATTATCTGAGCAGACAGGAAAGTGGAGTTACAGTGGCTCAGTGGTTAGCACTGCTGCCTCACGCCGATGAGGAGCCAGGTTCGATCCTAGCCCCGGGTCACTGTTCATGTGGAATTTGCACATTTATCCCGTGTCTGCGTGGGTCTCACACCCACAACTGCGTATGGTAGGTAGATTGGCCATGATAAATTGCCCCTTAATTGGAAAAAAAGAATTCAGTACTCAAAATAAAAAAAAGTCCATAATCAGATCAGGCAAGATCTTACTGAATGGTGGAAAAGGATAAAGTGACCGAATGACCTACCTGTGTTCCTACTTATATTCTTGTACAATACACTGAGCAAATGTAACTACTTTAAAGAGACAATTTGATATTGATGCTTGGGAGAAACTTGCCGTTAACCATGCAATATGGCGATGCCTCATCTAACAAGCCACAACACGGTCGAAAACTGACTGCATAAAATCTGCTGTAGAAAAGCAACAAAAGCGACTTCCGGGTGCGGCGATGACCAGCTAAGTCGCACATTTCGGCAGCTCCCGGTGGAACGGACTTTTGGGCTCTTAATAGGAGCCCCAACGGCAATTTTAACGGCTAAAAACACTGTGCGGTAAACCAGAAGGGAATCCCCCCTGGACACGGATGGAAAAAGGAGAGGAAAGTGGCCGGATTGCGGTGGATCCTTTAGAGCAGCGGCAAGGAAGGCAAGCAAAAACCAAGATGGCGTCGGAAGGTGGCAGTTTAATATGGGGCCCTGAACAACACGGGTTTTTGAAACGCTGCGTGGAAGAGCTTAAAAAGGAGATGAAGAAGGAGCTGTTGGCCCCGATATTACAGGCGATTGAAGGGCTAAAAGATGAGCAAAAGACCCAGGAGCGGGAGCTTCGGGTCGTGAAGGCAAAGGCTGCCGAGAACGAGGACGATATACAGGGCCTGGTGGTGAAGACGGAGATGCACGAGGCACACCATAAACGATGTGTGGAAAGACTGGAGGTGCTGGAGAATAATGCGAGGAGGAAGAATTTAAGGATTCTTGGTCTTCCTGAAGGTGCAGAAGGGGCGGACGTCGGGGCATATGTGAGCACGATGCTGCACTCGTTGATGGGATCGGAGGCCCCGACAGGTCCGCTGGAGGTGGAGGGAGCCTATCGAGTTATGGCGCGAAGACCGAGGGCTGGAGAAATTCCTCGAGCCATAGTGGTGAGATTCCTCTGTTTTAAGGACAGAGAGATGGTCCTAAGATGGGCAAAGAAAACTCGGAGCAGCAGATGGGAGAACGCGGTGATCCGCGTATATCAAGACTGGAGTGCGGAGGTGGCGAGAAGGAGGGCGAGCTTTAATCGGGCCAAGGCGGTGCTTCATAAAAAGATCAAATTTGGAATGCTGCAGCCGGCAAGACTGTGGGTCACATATCAAGGGCAGCACCACTACTTTGAAACGGCGGATGAGGCGCGGACATTTATTGTTGAAGAGAAATTGGAATGAGTGGGTTATTAAAAAAGAACGTTTGAGACAAAGTGGTGGGGCGAATATGGGGGGCGAAGAGGGGGGAAAAAGTGGGGAGCGATGATTTTTATGTTGTTAATCCTGCGACCCGGTAACTTTTCTCTCTTCCAGTTTGTGGGGGAGGGAGGAAGGGAGGTGGAGGAGTTGGGGGCGTTGGCCATTGGGGGCGGGGCCAAAAGGGAACAAGGCTTTGTTCCCGCGCTATGATAATTATGGCGGGAATAGGGAAGCAGTAAGGAGGGAGCGTCGCACGGTGCGAGCCGAGGTCACGGGGGGAAGCCGAGGTCGGCCAGAGTTTGCTGACTTCTGGGAGCAACATGGGGGGTGTAACTACGCTAGTGGGGGATCTAGCGTGGGAGGTGGGGATTTACTGGGTTGCTGCTGCTGGGGAGAAGGGGAAGCTGGTATGGGGTGGGGTGGGCGGGGCGGGGGGGGCACTGCCTGGGGGGGACACAGCTGCGTGGGAACCGGGTGAGGAGCTGGGTAAAAGGGGATGGCTAATCGACAAGGGGGGGGGGGGGGGGGGGTTAAAGAGCCCCCCAACCCGGCTGATCACGTGGAATGTGAGAGGGCTGAACGGGCCGATAAAGAGGGCACGGGTACTCGCACACCTAAAGAAACTTAAGGCAGATGTGGTTATGTTACAGGAGACGCATTTGAAACTGATAGACCAGGTTAGACTACGCAAAGGATGGGTGGGGCAGGTGTTTCATTCGGGGCTAGATGCGAAAAACAGGGGGGTGGCTATATTAGTGGGGAAGCGGGTAATGTTTGAGGCAAAGACCATAGTGGCGGATAGTGGGGGCAGATACGTGATGGTGAGTGGCAAATTACAGGGGGAGGCGGTGGTCTTAGTGAACGTTAATGCCCCGAACTGGGATGATGCCAACTTTATGAGGCGCATGTTAGGACGTATCCCGGACCTAGAGGTGGGGAAGTTGGTAATGGGTGGAGATTTTAACACGGTGCTGGAACCAGGGCTGGACAGATCGAGGTCCAGGACTGGAAGGAGGCCGGCAGCAGCCAAGGTGCTTAAAGACTTTATGGAGCAGATGGGAGGAGTAGACCCATGGAGATTTAGTAGACCTAGGAGTAAGGAGTTTTCGTTTTTCTCCTATGTCCACAAAGTTTATTCGCGAATAGACTTTTTTGTTTTGGGAAGGGCGTTGATCCCGAAGGTGAGGGGGACGGAGTATATGGCTATAGCTATCTCGGATCATGCTCCACATTGGGTGGACTTGGAGATAGGGGAGGAAAAAGAACGGCGTCCACCCTGGAGAATGGACATGGGACTAATGTAGGGTGAGGGTGTGTGTCTAAGGGTGAGGGGGTGTATTGAAAAGTACTTGGAACTCAATGATAATGGGGAGGTCCAGGTGGGAGTGGTCTGGGAGGCGCTGAAGGCAGTGGTTAGAGGGGAGCTGACATCAATCAGGGCACATAAAGGAAAGCAGGAGAGTAGGTAACGGGAGCGGTTGCTGCAAGAACTTCTGAGGGTGGACAGGCAATATGCGGAGGCACCGGAGGAGGGACTGTACAGGGAAAGGCAAAGGCTACATGTAGAATTTGATTTGCTGACTACGGGTACTGCAGAGGCACAGTGGAGGAAGGCACAGGGTGTACAATACGAATATGGGGAGAAGGCGAGCAGGTTGCTGGCCCACCAACTGAGGAAAAGGGGAGCAGCGAGGGAAATAGGGGGAGTGAGGGATGAGGAGGGAGAGATGGAGCGGGGAGCGGAGAGAGTGAATGGAGTGTTCAAGGCATTCTATGAAAGATTATATGAAGCTCAGCCCCCGGATGGGAAGGAGAGAATGATGTGTTTTCTGGACCAGCTGGAATTTCCTAAGGTGGAGGAGCAGGAGAGGGTGGGGCTGGGAGCACAGATCGAAATGGAGGAAGTAGTGAAAGGAATTAGGAGCATGCAGGCGGGGAAGGCTCCGGGACCGGATGGATTCCCAGTTGAATTTTACAGGAAATATGTGGACTTGCTCGCCCCGCTACTGATGAGAACCTTTAATGAGGCGAGGGAAAGGGGACAGCTGCCCCCGACTATGTCAGAGGCAATGATATCGCTTCTCCGAAAGAAAAAAAAAGACCCGCTGCAATGCGGGTCCTATAGGCCTATTTCCCTCCTGAATGTAGACGCTAAGATTCTGGCCAAGGTAATGGCAATGAGGATAGAGGATTGTGTCCCGGGGGTGGTCCATGAGGACCAAACTGGGTTTGTGAAGGGGAGACAGCTGAATACGAATATACGGAGGATGCTAGGGGTAATGATGATGCCCCCACCAGAGGGGGAAGCGGAGATGGATGCCGAGAAAGCATTTGATAGAGTGGAGTGGGATTATTTGTGGGAGGTGTTGAGGAGATTTGGCTTTGGAGATGAGTATATTAGATGGGTACAGCTGCTGTATAGGGCCCCGATGGCGAGCGTGGTCACGAATGGACGGGGGTTTGCATATTTTCGGCTCCATAGAGGGACGAGGCAGGAATGTCCTCTGTCCCCATTATTGTTTGCACTGGCGATTGAGCCCCTGGCAATAGCATTGAGGGGTTCCAGGAAGTGGAGGGGAGTACTCAGGGGAGGAGAAGAACACCGGGTATCTCTGTATGCGGACGATTTGTTGTTGTATGTGGCGGACCCGGCGGAGGGGATGCCAGAGATAATGCAGATACTTGGGGAGTTTGGAGAATTTTCAGGATATAAACTGAACATGGGGAAAAGTGAGTTGTTTGTGGTGCATCCAGGGGGGCAGAGCAGAGAAATAGAAGACTTACCGCTGAGGAAGGTAACAAGGGACTTTCGCTACTTGGGGATCCAGATAGCCAAGAATTGGGGTACATTGCACAGGTTAAATTTAACGCGGTTGGTGGAACAGATGGAGGAGGACTTCAAGAGATGGGACATGGCATCCCTGTCACTGGCAGGGAGGGTGCAGGCGGTTAAAATGGTGGTCCTCCCGAGATTCCTTTTTGTGTTTCAGTGCCTCCCGGTGGTGATCACAAAGGCTTTTTTCAAAAGGATTGAGAAGAATATCATGAGTTTTGTGTGGGCCGGGAAGACCCCGAGAGTGAGGAGGGGATTTTTGCAGCATAGTAGGGATAGGGGGGGGACTGGCACTACCGAGTCTAAGTGAGTGCTACTGGGCCGCCAATATCTCAATGGTATGCAAGTGGATGGGAGAAGAGGAGGGAGCGGCATGGAAGAGATTGGAGAGGGCGTCCTGCAGGGGGACTAGCCTACAAGCTATGGTGACGGCGCCGTTGCCGTTCTCACCGAAGAAATACACCACAAGCCCGGTGGTGGTGGCTACTGTGAAAATCTGGGGGCAGTGGAGACGGCATAGGGGTAAGACGGGAGCCTCGGGGTGGTCCCCGATAAGAAATAACCATAGGTTTGCTCCGGGGAGAATGGATGGGGGATTTGGAACATGGCAAAGAGCAGGAGTAACACAATTGAGAGATCTGTTTGTAGATGGGACGTTTGCAAGTCTGGGAGCGCTGACCGAAAAATATGGGTTGCCCCAAGGGAATGCATTCCGGTATATGCAACTCAGGGCTTTTGCGAGGCAACAGGTGAGGGAATTCCCGCAGCTCCCGACGCAGGAGGTGCAGGACAGAGTGATCTCAAAGACATGGGTGGGGGACGGTAAGGTATCAGATATATATCGGGAAATGAGGGACGAGGGGGAGATTATGGTAGATGAGCTGAAAGGGAAATGGGAAGAGGAGCTGGGGGAGGAGATTGAGGAGGGGCTGTGGGCTGATGCCCTAAGTAGGGTAAACTCATCGTCCTCGTGTGCCAGGCTAAGCCTGATACAATTTAAGGTGTTACACAGGGCGCATATGACTGGAGCACGGCTCAGTAAATTTTTTGGATTAGAGGATAGGTGTGCGAGATGCTCGAGAAGCCCAGCGAATCACACCCACATGTTCTGGTCATGTCCGGCACTACAGGGGTTTTGGGTAGGGGTGACAAAGGTGCTTTCGAAGGTGGTGGGGGTCCAGGTCGAACCAAGCTGGGGGTTGGCTATATTCGGGGTTGCAGAGGAGCCGGGAGTGCAGGAGGCGAAAGAGGCTGATGTTTTGGCCTTTGCGTCCCTAGTAGCCCGGCGCAGGATACTGTTGATGTGGAAGGAAGCCAAGCCCCCGGGTGTGGAGACCTGGATAAATGACATGGCAGGGTTTATTAAGCTGGAACGGATTAAGTTCGTCCTAAGGGGATCGGCTCAAGGGTTCACCAGGCGGTGGCAACCGTTCGTCGAATACCTCACAGAAAGATAGAGGGAATGGAAAAGAAGAAGACAGCAGCAGCAGCCCGGGGGGGGGGGGGGGGGGGGGGGGGGGGGGGGGAGAGAGAGAGAGAGAGAGAGAAGGAACCAGAAGGACTCTCAGGGATGTTAGTGTACATGTATAAAATGTATAGGTTGTTGTTATAGGTAATTGTATATTGGACTGTTGAATTGTATTTTTGGAGAGTATTTATTTGGGACAAGGCAGTTGCCATTTAGTTTTGTTTTTTTAATTTTGATGTTGTTTATATATTATTTATTTCTTGCTTAAAACTGGCCATTGTTATTTATATTGTTATATTACTGTGTAAAGGATGCACAATGTACTGTCATGGTTGGCCAAAAATTTTGAATAAAATATATTTATTAAAAAAAAGAAAAGCAACAAAAGCGATTTTCATTTCATTTAATTTCAAAAGCAGAAGGAGAGAGACCAGGACCCTGGATCAAAAATCTCCTTTTCTCGGGGCAACAATTGCCCTCTCTGCCCAAAGGAAACGACTACGATGACTTTTTTGAAAGTGATCAACAAAACGTTTGCTTTTGCAAACCAGTTGTCAAAATTTTGGTTGATTGGATACTGTAAGCCCCGTCAGCCTTATGCCATGCACATTCTATATCCAAATGCCAAGAGAATGTGCTGCAGACCTGTATCCACAAAGCCAGAACTCTACTTTGAGCAATCAGCAGCATGCTTAGGAATTTTACAATGTGCTCAGCATTCTTTTCAGTCCTTAGTTCCAGTGAGTACCTTGCTCAAGACTAGAATATTTGTCAATAGTTAAGCATTTAATTTCAGTTACATACAACTATTGAAAGAGTTTGAGACTAATATTTTTTTAATGTCTTCCTCTAATCAAATATTCTGGGTACAGCAAGCAATTAGAGGGGCAAACAGCATGTTGACTATCATTGCAGGGGGATAAAAGTACAAAAATAACAAAGTCATGCATCAATCGTACACGGTTTTGGTGAGACCACGCTTGAACGCTGTACACAGTTCAGGTCTCCATTTCCAAGGAAGGTTATGGCAGCCACGGAGGAGGTACAGCGAAGGTTCACTAGATTTGTTCTGTGATGAGAGGCTGAGTATATTTGGCCTAAATTTAAGAATGAGAGGTGATCTCCAGATATCCAGCAATAGTGATGTCATCAAACAGGGTTCAATCACACTGAAATGTTTTCGGGCAGAAGTGTACCAAATTTTCCACTTAATAAAAATTTACATTAATCCAAACAAATGAGTAGGTCATTGAGAATATGGGATTGAGAAATTGGCATATCCAAATTTTTGAAATTTATTTGAATAAATATATTTTCCAAAAATTAAAAATTAGTCTCTCAGAGGCCATTCAGCAGTAATTATGATTTTAGCACACTGTTAAAGTCCAGTTGCACTTTATTCAACAAGGTGCATTTTTTTCAAGGACTTTTCCAGTGAGATTAATAGCACGGAAAGGGCATTAAAAAAAAAATCAGTTTAGTAATTTCTACTTGACAGAGGTATCCGGGGGAGGGGGCCGCCAACAATGCACCCCTTTATTGAAGGGGTGCATACGACCCTCCAAAAGAGCACCCCACCTAGGCCCACCCACGTCCCCATCAGTGTAGCCCCACCAAATCTTTGGACGCAAAGGGACAATTTAGCATGGCTAATCCATCTACCCTGCACATTTTTGGACTGTGGGAGGAAACCCATGCAGATATGGGGAGAACGTGCAAACTCCACAAAGTCTCCCAAGCCTGGAATTGAACCCGGATACCTGGCGCTGTGAGGCAGCCACGATTATCACTGTGCCACCGGATCACTGACTGCAAATTCTGGTTTCTCCATTTAATTGAGCATGTGTAGACTTTAGAAGTTGTCAACTTCAGAGCAGTAATGATGGCAAATGCTAATAGATTTGCTTTTATTACTGCTGCAAAACACAGGCTTCTGTGTCAAATTGGATCATGAAAAAATTTATCATCTACCTACCATCTCGCTCACCCAGTGATCTGGACCATTTTTGAAGGGAGGATCTTGTTGATGGAAGTGGGTCCATCTCCAGTACTTTATAGATCTGACCGAAGGCCATGAGTCTAAGTGCATGCTGTAAGCACAAGATCTATAGATAAATAAATTACAACTTCATACATATAAGCAAGTTGTTTTAGACTAGGTTTTGTATTAATAAACATGTAAGAGGTTCGTAAATGGGCTTGCAAGTTCATCCTAGAAGTAAACTGAGCTAGGCGAGGAAGGACCCAAATTTGATGTTTGGTCATGTGCATAACTAATGGATCTGAACAAGAGCTACAGTATGGCAGTCATAATTGGAGGAAAGAACAGTGACAGGTTTTGCTTCCAATTAATATTCAGCAACTCCTGCTGGAAGCATGCATGTGTAGAGAGGCAAGAGCAGTATCAAGTTATTTGAACAGCCTGCCAAAACCCCATGTCTGAGAATTATGTCAAATAGGCATGGTATTAAAGGAGGAAATAATCTAGCAATGACAATAAAGGAGTAATTAATATCCCCACCACCTGATTAGCAAGTTGTAGGAACTTCTCCCAAGATGCTCTACACAATATCACAATCACAATCTTAGCCATGCTGGATTACTAGCAGCAGCAATTTCAGTTCACACGAGTATGGTTCCATTTTTCTCCCAAGAGGTCTAATGGTAAAAACATTGAGACACATTTCATCACTTTGTTCTCTTGCACTGGGAAAAGATTGACTGTGAAAGTATATCAAAAACAAACTCACTATCTGATCATATTCTACTATATTTTTCCACAATACATAGAATCCATTAGCGCAGAAACAGGCCAGTTGACCCAATTGATTCTTGCTAGTATTAATGTTCCACACAAGCCTTCTAACTTCTGCCCCTCTTCATCTATTCCTTCCTTTATATTTGTATCTAGCTTATCTACCTTATATACCTACACTATTTGCCACAAACACAACCTGTGTAGCATTCTCACCACTTTCGGGGTAAAGACGCTTCTCCTGAAATTTTTATTGTATTTCTTACTTTGGCCCCTGGCTTTGGGTTCTCCACAAGTGTAAACATCTTCTCCAAGTATAGATTATTTAACTATTAGTTATACATGCACACTACAAATGCCGACTTTTAAAATTAATCCTCTGACTTATATGAAATGCTTTCACAATTATTGCCTTCCAAATCTTCTCAACTGGTAACTAAGGTATAAAATTACCACTAGATAATCACAAAATAAAGAAGTAAATTCCCTGCTACACTCAATTTACTTAATCATATAAAAACAATTACTGCTTACAGGTATGGATGATCCGAATGTATCTATATTTTCAAAAAGAAGCCAAAGTTTCAAGATTGGAAAACATTTTCTTCAACTTCCCACAACACTAAAAGCTTTCAATGGTCGTGGCCCTGATTTTCAATCATACCTGGGCACTATGAGTAATGTTGTCCATTTCCTGTGGAGTCATCGAGATCAACACATCAGTTAGGTCTTTTTCACAAGGATCATGCAGCCCTGGACCACCTGCATAGAAAATAGACAAAGTTTGCATTTCAAGCAGTAGACATTTAGCACAATAAATTCTATACATTAAAGCACAATGATTAGTAAATGTGGCAAGCAACTAGTTATTAGCCATTCGAACATTGGGTGAAAAAAGTTTCATTTGTAATTTAGCCAAGGTAAACGTTAAATGTTATGTACCACAGCTGATTTTTCATCGATTCCATACCAGTGTTTGGCAGAAACTACTAATTTCAAACTTTCATATGAAAACAAAACATCATATCTTATTATCTATCCTATTTAAATTAACATAGAACATGTGAGCATGCTAAAACAACGCTAATCTACTCAATACTAATATTAGCAACCTATTTCAATGTATTTATTAATTGTTAATTGAAACTCTTACCAGGTAGAAGAATCCCTGATGCCAAGCACTCCATTACACGTCTCAAGGCTTCACCAGCCCCTAATGGTCTATTACTAGTACCTATGGCTTTTTCACAAATAAGCTCTAGAGGCTAAATGTAATAAGGAACAAGAAATCAGTCACATCCGACATGTAATGGAGAAGGATTTAAAAAAAATAAAAGCACACCCTTAGATTTGATGAAAGATTTTCAAACTAATTTCCAAATAAATATGATTCCAAGTTCTTTTCACAACAGCTTAGTTCAAATTCACCTGGTTAGTGCCAAGAGATAAACTTAATTAGTATCTGGCCAAGATAAATCACAATACCATATGAAAAAAATCTATACCTGATATGTCAGACCGCTAAATTTAATTAAATCCATAATTTAATTTAATTAATTCATGTTCATTTTGACATTCAGAAATTTGCATTTCACTCTTTTTAATTTCTGAATTTGTCTTATTTCGAAATACAAAGTTGGTAGAAGCTTCTATGTGTTCAGGCTATTTGATTTGACAAGGGAACAGTCTATATTTAAACTTACCCATCCTTTCAATGGTCCCCATGTGGGTAATCTGTTGCATAAATCACGCAGAATACGAATCACAATTACACATGACTTTAATCCATTTGCCCTCGCCTAAAACATACAGAATTGTAGTGATACGTCATCTGCTTAGCAGAGATATAAATTACATAGTACTGTGGCATTTCTCAGTGGCTTAGAAAATTAAATTAAATTCTCATGCAAACAAAAAAGAAATTTTACTGAGAACAAACTCCATCTCTCGAATGACCGATTTCAAGTACAAGCAAGAAGCATAAATGTTTAACGATTGCTTTTGTAGCCTCATGATAACTAGTAAAAGAAAACTATCTACCTATTGTAGTATACCGGCTGACTTAAACTGTGCGCGGAGTACCAAAGCTACAAAGAGCAAATGAATAGCATTAAGTGTTTTTTTATATAACAAATAGTTTTAACATTAAAACCTCATAAGGCTACAATAACAATAAGGTAAGAACAAGTAGCCAACCTGAAACCATTTGGCATGTCGCAGAGACGCCAAGGCGTTTAGGCATTTCTGCCTGTCCAATAAGTCCGGTGGATCTTTCATCGCAAAATTTTCTACTGGTGAATGGAATAAGAAGACAGATACAGTTTGACCAAGGGGTTTCTGTCATTCAGTACTAGGGAGTGGCAGCATCCTAGGCAAACAAGGCTCCCAGAAATTTTAATGGTTTAATAGTGCATTGTGGTTACTACAACAGCCATTTACAGTAACGTGAACATGTGAGACAGAAGCAAAAGGCATTCATTCGGGATACGAATCAATGGCATATCAACTGCAGAGTATATGATTCTGAGTCTTATTTAAAATGCAGAACACAACAGATTATACCACACAGCAGATACTTTTGTTGACTGTTAGTCAGGCCTTAATTTCTGGTATCTTGGGTAATCTAAAATTAAAATAACGAATTGTTATTAGGAGAAAAACATGATCGACTTCCAAAACTTTAAAGTCTTTCAGTTTGCATTTCCCTTCACAATGACTTCAGCCTTTGTAGATCAAATCGCAAGAGCTCACACCATCAACGCCATAGAAAAATGCCATTTCAGATTTATGATTGTGTCTTATTGCCACAACACAACATTGATATTGAGGACCCAGGAAGCCAGAAATTAACTATGTATGGCCTTATCATTTTAATGCCATGTGCAAGTGCCACTTGTGGAAGTTATTGTTTTCTGAGAAATTCGCGCCAAAACTGTCTTGGATATTAGAAATAAACCACCTGTAGGCGCCTGCAACAAAGGTATTAAAATGTAACAGAAACTCAATATGGCAGTTAACCCCTACTGAAATTTGCAAAAGCATTTCATAATTTCAAATATTTTCAACAGCTGGAGTTTTCTGCCTTTTAAAGCAACAAAAACATCTGCTATAAAGTACAATATTTCTTACACAAGGGATACAAAGATAAACTGCCGTAGATGGGTGGTTAATAGTCTAAAACATTGGATTAGACAGCATAAAGGATGACTGTCTGCAGGGGCAATTTTTATCCAGCCACGCGATTCTGAATCGAAACATATCAAATTGTAAAACCTCACTCACTTCATCATCACTCATCAGTCATGTCCTAATTTTTTTTTCAAAAAAGAAGGCACATTAACATTTTGTTTCAAAACTATGAGTACAGCTTCATTCTGTTTTGATGTCCACGGGCTATGGTTAAGGTCAACATTGCTCCTCCTACAAAATTTTGATTTGTTTAAAGGTTCTTGCAATGCAGAATTTATTGCATGAAAGGGCTCTTCTGCAAACTTACATAACCATACAACAATACATTCTTTTTGCAGTCAGTCATCTTTTACATGCAAGTTCTACAGAAAAAAAGATAAGGATAGGGGACAAAGAGCAGGCAGTGAATGGGATAGACTTGCACCAAAGTCCCTTTTAAAACACTCATGTATTCACTTCATGCCCTGTACAATTTTGAGTTTGAAATTAATGTAGGCTTCCAACATAACAATGTTCCATGGCATGTGGTGGCAGCAAATGATACAACTCCCTGCAACTTGCACAGAATCAGTAAATGATTCAGAATGTATAGTAGAAAGTTCAGTCTCCCTTTAGGCAGGGAACATTCGGCCTATTGCCAATGCAAAGTTTATTGACACCTAAACTACATATCAAGCAGTGTGAAGCCAATCGCCATCTCAGGAGGTCTTGAATTTTTATGAAACTGCATAAATTTTACGTTACTGGAAAAGATTTTAAATCTCAGGGAAGAAATCAAAACAATGGTAACATAGTTAACTTGAAAACTAAGTGAGAAAGTTGAACTTAAAATTATTCTTCAAATCTGTTGCTGTTGTCAATACATTAATTTCAAACCAATAATTGTAGGTCACATGGTAGTAGGTGTCAACAACCTGCTCACCTCAACTTTTCAAAATATGCAATAGCACAAGCAACTTCAAGTTTTCCCCAACCCCCTTCGACAGCAGGGCATGAACGTACATGAATCATTCATATAAGACAAAATGTAAACAGCTGAGTAAGTCCCCTTCAGCCCTTATTGCGTTGGGTGCTGATTAGTGACTGTATAGCATACTGTGTGGCAGGAAATTTTGGATGGTATTAACTTTGGCAACTAATGTGTACTTGAATCAGTTGATTACTAATGGTGCTTAAAAATTCCTTCTGCGTTTCTAAGCATACAACATTTCATACCATAATTTCTTGCTGAACAGTAGAAAATTACTGAAGGGACTTGTAGCAAGTCTAGAAATGGGGAGAACAGCAACAGGGAGTCCCCTCCTGCCCAGGTGGGCACAGCTGCCTCCATTCCCATGACAGAGAGCGGCCAGTTGGTCAAAGGTCTGACATTGTCCAGTAAGGCTCAACAAACTATCACTGACACGCTTTGGTGGCTAAACCAAAAAAAAAAAAATTCCTACAAGTAAACAATAAAACCAAATTAACACACACTACTTTATTCTTACCAGTTATTTTTCTTTCCCAATCTCAGTGCTGTCACAAGTTCCATGCATTTTAAATAAATGTACTCAAGGCATACTTGAGGATAATAATATTGATATGACTGTTTGAATATGGAATGCTCTTTGTGGTTCAAGTCCTATCCTTGTAAGTTGCGCATACTACAAGAATAGTGCATCTGGATTAATTAGTTTAAAAAAAAAATTAGAATTCAAAAATGTGGGCCCTGCTTAACTAATTAAACCTCAAAGTCTTAGGTTACCATTTATCACAATGAATACCACTTCAACATTGACATTTTACAAAACTTACAACAGTATAAACACAACTACATGGGCTAAGAGTGCTGTGTCACTCACACCATTATATATTTATAATAGTCTGCACAAACATTAATTACAAGTTGTCCCCTCCCCAAACATACAAATATATTTAGAGTCTATAGTTCTCGGTTTTACATTTTTGAATACTTATATATTGAAATGCATCACTGTTGGATCCATGTATGTTGTTTACTTTTCTTTTTGCAGCACTGAGATGGGGCAAAATTGACACCATATAAATTATTAAAAATGCAGCAAGTCTTACATTTATGTGGCCAGTTTAATTACCTGCAGTAGACAAGTAATTTAAATACACAATGTAATAGAGTAGTACGCCTTTTATATATGGAGTACACAACTTTATTTTCAAAGACCCTGGTGTTTTTCAATATCACGTATTCATTCATAGCATTCATGATTTCTGAACAGTTTAAGAACTATGTTAAAAATTTTGGAGAAGTAACCCTTTGATTTTTGTATTTTTTTTTTTTTAAAAGGGAAAGATCTGCATGCTTTGCTGCAAGTGACCGCTGAAGCTGCAAAATTTATTTTCAAGGTTTGATCAAACCTGCTCTGCAAGACCACAGAAGTCTTACAAGCAAGCAACAACATAAAGTTGTAACACGTATCTGAAAAAAATGCTGGTCAATATACCTCCATCTTCTTTCTTTTCCATTTCATCTCTCACCACTGGCGAACTCAGAATAATCTTCAGTGTCAACTTGGGTTCTTTTGTATTTTGAACAGTGATAGCTGCTTCCTCCACACATTTCTCAACTTCAAATTTTTCTTCTGAAAGTTTCTAAAGGTATTAACATTTAAAAAGATATAGACAAACCACATTTTAATCTAAAGAAACAAAAGATAGCCCTTCATATTCACACATCTCAAAACTTCATGGGTGAAAGTTTGCTTCTACAACACCCACATATTGCAAAACAATAACATACAACTTTGAAGCAGAAGTAGGCCACTCACTCATAAGAACATAAGAACTAGGAGCAGGAGTAGGCCATCTGGCCCCTCGAACCTGCTCCTCCATTCAATGAGATCATGGCTGATCTTTTTTGGACTCAGCTCCACTTTCCTGCCCGAACCCTTATTCCCTTTATTCTTCAAAAAACTATTTTTATCTTAAAAACATTTAATGAAGGAGCCTCAACTGCTTCACTGGGCAAGGAATTCCATAGATTCACAACCCTTTGGGTGAAGAAGTTCCTCCTAAGCTCAGTCCTAAATCTACTTCCCATTATTTTGAGGCTATGCCCCCTAGTTCTGCCCCGCCAGAGGAAACAACCTGCCCGCATCTATCCTATCTATTCCCTTTAAATTTTATACGTTTCTATAAGATCCCCCCCATCCTTCTAAATTCCAACAAGTACAGTACCAGTCTACTCAACCTCTCCTCGTAATCCAACCCCTTCAGATCTGGGATTAACCTAGTGAATCTCCTCTGCACACCCTCCAGCGTCAGTACGTCCTTTCTCAAGTAAGGAGACCAAAACTGAACACAATACTCCAGGTGTGGCCTCACTAACACCTTATACAATTGCAGCATAACCTCCCTAGTCTTAAACTCCATCCCTCTAGCAACGAAGGACAAAATTCCATTTGCCTTCTTAATTACCAGTTGCACCTGTAAACCAACTTTTTGCGACTCATGCACTAGCACACCCAGGTCTCTCTGCACAGCAGCATGTTTTAATATTTGATCATTTAAATAATAATTCCCTTTGCTGTTATTCCTACCAAAATGGATAACCTCACATTTGTCAACATTGTATTCCATCTGTCAGACCCTAGCTCATTCACTTAGCCTATCCAAATCCCTCTGCAGACTTCCGGTATCCTCTGCACTTTTTGCTTTGTGTCGTCTGCAAACTTGGACACATTGCACTTGGTCCCCAACTCCAAATCATCTTATGTAAATTGTGAACAATTGTGGGCCCAACACTGATCCCTGAGGGACACCACTAGCTACTGATTGCTAACCAGAGAAACACCCATTAATCCCCACTCGTTGCTTTATATTAATTAACGACTCATCTACCCATGCTACTACTTCACCCGTAATGCCATGCATCTTTATCTTATGCAGCAATCTTTTGTGTGGCACCTTGTCAAAAGCTTTCTGGAAATCCAGATATACCACATCCATTGGCTCCCCGTTATCTACCGCACTGGTAATGCCCTCAAAAAATTCCACTAAATTAGTTAGGCACAACCTGCCCTTTATGAACCCATGCTGCGTCTGCCCAATGGGACAATTTCCATCCAGATGCCTCGCTATTTCCTCCTTGATGATAGATTCCAGCATCTTCCCTACTACCGAAGTTAAGCTCACTGACCTATAATTACCCGCTTTCTGCCTACCTCCTTTTTTAAACAGTGGTGTCACGTTTGCTAATTTCCAATCCGCCGGGACCACCCCAGAGTCTAGTGAATTTTGGCAAATTATCACTAGTGCATTTGCAATTTCCCTAGCCATTTCTTTTAGCACTCTGGGATGCATTCCATCAGGGCCAGGATACTTGTCCACCTTTAGCCCCATTAGCTTGCCCATCACTACTTCCTTAGTGATAACAATCATCTCAAGATCCTCACCTGTCATAGCCTAATTTCCATCAGTCACTGGCATGTTATTTGTGTCTTCCACTGTGAAGACCGACCCAAAAAACCTGTTCAGTTCCTCAGCCATTTCCTCATCTCCCATTATTAAATCTCCCTTCTCAGCCTCTAAAGGACCAATATTTACCTTAGCCACTCTTTTTTGTTTTATATATTTGTGGAAACTTTGTCTGATTTTATATTCTGAGCAAGTTTACTCATAATCTATCTTACTCTTCTTTATAGCTTTTTTAGTAGCTTTCTGTTGTCCCCTAAAGATTTCCCAGTCCTCTACTCTCCCACTAATCTTTGCCACTTTGTATGTTGAACCTGCACCACCATTCAATCAGATCATGGCTGATCTGATTGTAACCTTAACATTCTTGCCTATCAAAGGCTCATGACCCTCAAGAGGAAAATATTCTCCTATTCTCCATCTTAAATGAGCAACTCTTCAAGTGACCCCTAGTTTTGAATTCTCACAAGAGGAATATCCTCTCCACATCCACCCTGTCACAATCCCTCAGGATCTTAAAAGTTTCAATCAAGTCACCTCTTATTCTTCTAAACTCTAGTGAATACAAGGCCTGCCTGTCCAACCTTTCTTCAGAAAACAACCAGCCCATTCCAGGTATTAGTCTAGTAAATCTTCCCTGACCTGTTTCTAACGCATTTACATCTTTCCTGAAATAAGGAGACCATTTTATACACAGTATTCTAGGCATGGTGCACAATTTAACACCCAAAAAACAGAGTCCTGTTTTGGGCGTGAATAGAGGCGTGTTTCTCGGCGCTAACGCCCCCGCTATCAAACGGGACTCTGTTTCTTTTTTGGCCTCGGCGAGGAATGCCCGCCAACGCCTCACAACTTAATTTACTGCACAGACAAACTCAGCTTGTCAGTGCAGGACGAGATCAGGGCACCATTTTTAAATGCCGCCCCAATCTCACAACCCTCACTGTGGCCTCCAGATACCCTAGAGACCCAGAGTATGAGGACATGAGTTTGAATCTCACCATGGTAGATGGTTTGAATTCAACATAAATCTGACATTGCAATCTGATTGTTGATTGATGTAAAACTCCATCTGGTTCACCAATGTCCCCTTAGGGAAGGAAATCTGCCCGGTCTGGCCTACATGCAACTCCAGACCCACAGCAATGAGGTTGACTCTCAAAGGCCCTCTGAAATGGCCTAGCAATCCACTCAGTTCAAGGGCAATTAAGGATTGACAATAAATGCTGGCCCAGCCGGTGACGCCCACATTCCATGAATGAACAAAAAAAACTGGAGTAGTTGTAGAGAATAGCATTGAAGCATTTAAGGGAAGTTAGATAACTTCAGAAGAAAAAGGAATAGACGGGTCTGCTAAGAAGCTTAATGGAAGTAGAGTGGGAGGAGGCTCATGAGGAGCACAAACACCGGTAAGACAAGATGGGTCTAACAGCCTTTTCTGTGCAGTAAATTCTATGTAACAGCATACTCAAATAAATGAGGGGGTAAAGGAAGCATTGCAGTCATTTCAATTTGTGCCTAAGTCCCACGAACATGAATCGGATTAATGACCAAAACGTTTCATAATGTGATTTTGGGACAGATGTTGGTCAGGGCATCAAAAAGTCTTCCTGTGCTTCTTTGAAGAGTGCCATGCAATCTTTTACATTCCTCTGAACAGGCAGACTCCCAGTTCCTCAGCCTGTACTGCACTAAAGCTTCTATCCTCCAAATAACTACTTTTTGCTTCCCACACAGGATAAAGTTTAGTTTAAAAAATCCCTATACTATTTTGGCTGAGCAGGGGAGTTTACCCTGATGCCCATGCCAAATTTCATACCTCAACCAACATCACTGAAACGGATTACCTGGTTATCATCACGTTGCTCTGTACAAATTGGTTGCCACGTTTCCTAAATTTCAACAGTAACTGCACTTCAAAAGCACTTAGTTGGCTTTACCCCGAGGTTGTGATAGTCACTTTACAAATGTAAGTCTTTCTTTATATACCACAGAGAATCAATTGCAGCTCCCAAAAGTACTTAACATACAAAACTAGCTTAATCTTCAGCACCTCCTGCCACTTGCAGAATTCTATTCAGTCACCTGCACATGGCACAGGAGACTGAAGGCATGATTCTACCTGTCAATACGAAAGGAGGCATTCTCCATGGAAAAGTGTAAACTGCTGCATGCACGGCTTCAAATTTGTATATGTAAAGACTGATGGATTTTTATTAAGACTTGATCCTAATTTTGTACCTCTTAACAAGAATAGTCATATGTGTGTGTGTGTTGGGGGGGGGGGGTCAATTTTTCGCAGGTGTTTGCCATTGGCGAGAATGGCAACACATCATGCAGGAATCGTTAAACTATGGGCAGCATGGTGGCGCAGTGGTTACCATTTCTGCCTCACGGTGCCAAGGACCCAGGTTCGATCCCAGCCCCAGGTCACTGTCCGTTTGGAGTTTGCACATTCTCCCCGTGTTTGCATGGGTCTCAACTGTCACAACCCAAAGATGTGCGGGCTAGGTGGATTGGCCACGCTAAATTTCCCCTGAATTGGAAAAATTAATTGGGTACTTTAAATTTATTTATTTTTTAAATGAAAAAAGAATCGTTATACTTTCCATAACCTACACCAATGACGTAACAAGGTTTCCGCCATTCATTTAAATACATTATTATGAGTTTACTGTGTAGGGAAAGAGGGACATGCTTGGGCAGTACCCTGGCACAGGTTGGCAGAGGCAGTGCCGGGGTGGGCCCTCTGGGGAGCCCCATGGGAGGGGTCCCCCTTATGTGTGTTTGTGCGTTGGGGAGGGCTGATGTCTGTGAGGGTGTAGAGTGCCCCAAGATCATGGTGGGTGGGTGGGTGGGTGGGGGGGGGGGGGGTTGAGGAGTGCTACCAGTACTGCGAATGAGGTATAGGGTGCCCCAATACTTCTGGGTGATCCTCCGTAACCATGAGGAGTTTATATTTAGTGCTCTTCCGAGCGCTCTTTAAAGATGGCGCCTCGGTCACTGCAGAACCGGTCCTATCGATCCCCGCCCTGCCAGAGTGATGGGGTAAACCACACACCTCCGATTTTACTTGTCAGAGTGTCAGAAGATCTGGTCTGAAAGCTCGACTGTAAATCTGGAGGGATACACGGCAGTTTTAGGTCAGAGCCCGACACGCTGATAAATTTTGGGAAAATTCTGCCCATGGTGTTTAATGTAGATTAACGGTAACATTTTCACTCATGCAGAGTCAAGTATGACTGCAATTTATGCGTCGTACATTTTCTTATCCAGCACAACCAATTATTTGGAACTCACCTGAACTTGTATTGGCAGATTGTTATGCACTGTGTTTAGTAACTTCTCGGTTGGTTTTTCTTTACACATTAACACCAGCTCTAAATCCAGGTCTCCCTTTATCAACAAACCCTTTGCAACCAATCCAATTCTCATCACACCACACAAGACGCGACCACTCTGTTCACTGTAAAAACAATGATCAATTATGTGATTTGTTTTTCCTTCAAAAAGAGAAAAGTAAAATCTTTTATGAAACAGCTTGAAGAATTCGCCCTTTGTTTTTTAAAATACATTCAGAGTACCCAATTAATTTTTTCCAATTAAGGGGCAATTTAGCGTGACCAATTTACCTACCCTGCACATCTTTGGGTTGTGGGGACGAAACCCATGCAAACATGGGGAGAATGTGCAAACTCCACACGGACAGTGACCCAGAGCCGAGATCGAACCCGAGACCTCGGCGCTGTGAGGCAGCAGTGCTAACCACTGCGCCACCGTGTTGCCCTTGAATTTGCCCTTTGAATAGTAAATTCTTTTGAAACTTTCAAATATACAATTGTCTAATGTATAGAATCCTGCCTGTAAGTTTTTTCTCGCAAATATACATTCATTTCCTTTTTGAAAATTATTATTGAACTACTTCCACTATTATTTCAGGTAGATAACTACTGCATAAAAAAACTACTGCATACAGAACATGACTACTGCATTAAAAAATTCCCCACCTTCCCAGGGCTCTTTTACAAGTTACCCCAAGTCGAAACCATGTTAACAACTCTCTTGCCAGAGAAATAGTTTCTCCCAGTCTACTTTTGGTCATTTTGAACACCTTGATTGACTTTCCCTTCAACCTTCTCTAGACTTTTTCCACATATAGTTGTTTGGCAGTCAGAACTTGAGTACTGTTGAAAAACGATACTTTGTCAACCTAGCAATTAGTACTCTCCTCAACACAGCATAAAGTTGTTGCTTCCCCTGACATTCTTGCAATTGTCCTGATGAGTGCAAGACGAAAAGATTTGACTAATATCTTTTTTCAGCAATACTTTTCACTTAACTAAAGTTTCTCATTGCTCAGATCATTCGATTATTTCTTCTGCACCTTCTTCTAAATTATGGTGCCAATAATTAGTTACAATTCTTTATTTCAGATGAGGCATAACGAGTGATTTATGCTGATTTAGCATACCTTTCTTGCTTTTGTACTTTATACCTCCAGTGTTCACAAAATCCATTATCTCGTATGCATTCGTTAAAGAGCCTTATTGGCTTGTCCTGCCACTTTCAAAGACTTGCATTTGTAAATCCCAAGGTCTCTTCTGTTTTTGCAACCCTGTTAGAATTGTACCATTTAATTTGAGAGAAATAACTTCTTCTCATCTGTTTTAAATCTGCTACCCTTATTCTAAAACTGTGACCGGTCGTTCTAGATTGCCCCACACGCCTACTTTGTCAATATTGTTTATCATCTTATATACCTCAATTAGATCTCATCTCATTCTTCTAAAGTCGAAGAGTGTAGGCCTCAATCTCCCTTCATAAGACAGACCCCTCATTGCTGGAATCAATCTAGTGAACCTCCTTTGAACTGCCTCCAATGCAACTACATCCCTCCTCAAGTAAGGAATCAATACTGTACACAGTACTCCAGGTTCAGTCTCACCAATGCCTTGTACAGTTGCAGTAATGCTTCCCTTCTTTTATACTTTATTCCTTTAGCTACAAAGGACAAAATTCCATTTGCCTTCCTTATTACCTGATGTTTTTACCTGCATGCTATTTTTCTATGATTCATGCACGAAGACACCCAGATCCCTCTGCACTGAAGCACTCTGAAGTTTCTTTTCATTTAGATAATAAGTTGCCTTTCCATTTTTTTGATCAAAATGGATAACCTCACACTTATCCACATTAAACTCCATCTGTCAAATTTTGGTCCACTCACCTAATCTTTTCTTATTTCCTCATTGCAACTTACTAACCCAACTAATTTAGTGTCGTCTCCAAGTGAATATAGTACCTTCTATTCCAACATCCAAGTCATTAATATATATTGTAAATTGCTGGTGCTTGACAACTGAATCCTGTGCCAACCAGATCCATTTATGCCAAATCTCTGCCTTCGGTCAATTAGCCAGTTTTCTATCCAAGGTAATAAACTGCCCCATATTCCATGTGATCTTACCTTGTGTCTTAACCTTTTGTGAGGCATCTTATCAAATACCTTCTGAAAGTCCAGATATACTAGATCTGCAGGATGCCCATAATCCACATGACTTGTTACATCTTAGAACTCTAGCAAATTAGTCAAACATGGTTTACCCTTGATAAAATCATGCTGACTCTGATGGATTTTCTAAACGTCCTGTTATTATTTCCTTAATAATGTTCGAACAATTTCCCAACAACACAGCGGCATGATAGCACAGTGGTTAGCATTGACGCGTCACAGCTCCAGGGTCCCAGGTTCGATTCCCAGCTTGGGTCACTGACTGTGTGGAGTCTGCACGTTCTCCCGTATCTTCGTGGGTTTCCTCCGGGTGTGCTGGTTTCCTCCCACAGTCCAAAGATGTGCAGGTTAGGTGGATTGGCCATGCTAAATTGCCCTTAGTGTCCAAAAAGGAAAGGTTAGGTGGGGTCACGGGGATAGGGTGGAGGTGTGGGCTTAAGTGGGGCGCTCTTTCCAAGGGCCGGTGCAGACTTGATGGGCCGAATGGCATCCTTCTGCACTGTAAATTCTATATTCTACATGAACAAATGTTAAACATATGATGTTTAATGTGGATAGCCGGACAGAAACCCCAATATTTTATTTAATTTGTAAGACTGTGAGGAAACGATGCGTCACTCCAGGCACAAATAGGGATATGTTATATTAAAACAAACTTTATTACTACCACATGATTAAACTAATTTTATCATGCGCAGCATGGTGGTACAGTGGTTAGCATTGCTGCCTCACAGCGCCAGGTACTGGGTTCGATTCCGATCTTGGGACTGTGTGGAGTTTGCACATTTTCACTGTGTCTGCTTGGATTTCCTCTGGATTCTCCGGTTTCCTCCCACAATCCAAAGATATGCAGGTTAGATCGACTGGCCATGCTAAATTGCCCCTTAGTGTCCAACTGTTAAGTGGGTTATGGGAGTGGAATGTACTTTTGGCGGGTTGGTCTAGATCTAATGGGCCGAATGGCCTCCTTCTGCACTGTAGGGATTCTATCATTCTAATTTTCCTCTCCTTCTTCTGCTTCCCAAAGTCTATCGCTTCTGTGCATTACATTTAATCTACCGTGAGTACATTTCGCTAATCTGTCTGTCCTCCTGAAATCTGTGACAATCCTACTCACTTTTAACTACAGTTCCAAGTTATCCACCACCTGCAAACTTTGAATTTATTCCCAATTCCAGGTCATTAATATATATCTAAATGAATTGTGATCCCAATACCAAATCTTTGGGACATCATTCTAATCTCCTGTCTCTAATCTGGGAAAAAAAGGTACACTTCACTACTCTCTGTGGCCTGTCTTGTAGTCCATTTTGTAGCCATGCTTTCAGTACCTTTTAAATCCCCACGGTTTTGATTTTGTTAAAAAGTCTATTACGTGGCACTTCATTGAACACCATCGAAGACCACATACATGACATCACCTTCACCAGCCCTCCATTATTTCATCAAAAACTCAATTAAGTTCATCAGGTACAACTTGTACTCAAAACGCCATGTTGGTTGTCATTTATTATCCCTGGTTATTCCAAGTAACAATTCATTTTTCCTCTGATGATCTTTACAAGTTTGTACACCATTGACGTCAGGTTCATTGGCCTAGAATTACTAGGTTTATCCGATTTTTAAAAAGTGATGTAACATTTTCAACTCTCCAGTTCTCTTGCACCACTCCCATATTCAACAAGGATTGGAAGATTGTGGCCAACTTTCCAATCCTCATGATTTCAATGGCCTGGGATGTATCACAACCTGGAGAAATTTTCTATTTTGAGCACTGCTGTCCTATTAAACACTGGGGCGAAATTCTCCGGAAACGGCGCTATGTCTGCCGACTGGCGCCCAAAACGGCGCAAATCAGTCGGGCATCGTGCCGCCCCAAAGGTGCGGAATGCTCCACATCTTTGGGGGCCAAGCCCCAACCTTAAGGGGCTAGGTCAGCGCCGGACGAATTTCCGCCCCGCCAGCTGGTGGAAAAGGCCTTTGGTGCCCCGCCAGCTGGCGCGGAAATGACATCTCCGGGCGGCGCATGCGCGGGAGGGTTAGCGGCCGCTGACGGCATTCCCACACATGCGCGTTGGAGGGAGTCTCTTCTGCCTCCGCCATGGTGGAGACCGTGGCGGAGGCGGAAGGGAAAGAGTGCCCCCACGGCACAGGCCCGCCCGCGGATCGGTGGGCCCCGATCGCGGGCCAGGCCACCGTGGGGGTACCTCCCGGGGCCAGATCGCCCCGCGCCCCCCCCAGGACCCCGGAGCCCGCCTGCGCCGCCTTGTCCCGCCGGTAAGGTAGGTGGTTTAATCTACGCCGGCGGGACAGGCATTTTAGCGGCGGGATTTCGGTCCATCCACGCCGGAGAATCGCGCGGGGGGGGGCACCAACCGGCGCGGCGCGATTCCCGCCGAATATCTGGTGCCGGAGACTTCGGCAACCGGCGGGGGTGGGATTCACGCCAGCCCCCGGCGATTCTCCGACCCGGCGGTCGGTCGGAGAATCTCGCCCCTTATCTATTTCCATCCTATTCAATTTCTCTTTCCCCACCTCCTTTATTGTGATTGGACAGTGTCCTCTTTTTTTGTGTAAACAGGTATAAAGTACTCATTTAGTACTCTGTCATGTCTTCTTCGCCCATAAAATGACTTCATTTTTTACTCTAGAGCTATCCTTTCTTTTGATTATCTCTTTGCTCCCTTATGCTTATATAAGACAATAGTATTCCATTTCCTGTTGCCAGCTAATCTTTACACACATACTCTCTGAACCCATTTTATTCCTTCTAAGTTCTCTTCTGCACTTTCCACATTCAGCTAGTTTTTTTATGAACCTGACATTTATCATCATCCTCGTCACTTTCAGATTTCCAGCATTTGCAAGACTTTGCTCTTAATTTATCATAAGATAGTTATTTCCATTTCATGTTAATCGCAATTTCTTCAGCCAGGGAACTCTAACTTTGGATACACTTTCTTTCCCCATCACAGGAATATGTTTAGCACAGGAATAGGGTTAACCTTTCAGGTGTGTGATATTTCATCTGAACCTGCCACACACCTGAAACATTAACTCTGGTTCTCTCACAAAAGATGTTGCCAGATGCGCTGAACATTTCCAGCATGCACAGTATTTTACTTTAGCATGTTTATTCTGCACTGGCATGCTTGAAGGCCTCCCATTGCTTAATACTATTTCAGAGGCTAATTTCTATATCCAATCCATTTGGGCCAGATCTCTTTCAACTCATTCAAATTAGCATTCCAGTACTTTTGATTGTTCCTGGTCTTTTTCCATACCTAATCTAAACCTAATTATATAGTGATAACAGCCTTCCAAACATGTTCCACTCGTCCCACTTAATTTCCCAGAACTAGACCCTATTATACATTTCTATATAATTGGATTGAAAAATAAATTTGGGAACCATGTCCTTGGAAATGAATAATTTTCTATTTTTAAGGACACAATACAATTTTGTCTGCTAGAAGTTAAAATTATCCTAAATTATTGGAATGTAGAAATTTGATTAAACTTTATCGGTTAGAGAACCCGTTTAACTAAATGTTGATCAAATTTCAAAACTGAACATTGCAATTTGTCAGCAACTAATAAACAAATGATGTGGATGAAAATCTAATAAATCAGCAGAACACTCTTCCACTGACATGAGAGTCAATTACAATATTTCTTCTGTACAGAAAACACAGGGAAACGTTCTTTAGCAAAATTGGCATCAACTCACTTTGCATTGCTCTCTGATGTGCCACTTTTCTTCACATCTGCAGCTTCGTCTTCACCGTCATCCACATTAATTGATTGTGAATTAGTTTCATCCAAATAGTCCGATACATGTTTCAGTGCACACTCCACTGTTGAAACCATATTCTGCACAGCTTCAAGCTCTTCTTGGGAAGGATACACCGAGGAATGTTTTGCCATGACATGTCGGTCATCATTCGCAAATGTTCGGATTGGTCTCTTCAAATAGAAAATGAAGTTTATATATTGAACCATGTACAAATTTACGACTAAATGTTCTAAAAGCTTTAAGTACTAAAAAAAAGCAGAGTCAAAATCCATGCATAGGATAATGCCTGCTCTTCTGCTATTCCCTTGGGCATCCATTCCACTGGGTGACGAGAACAGATATTCAGCTTTTCTTCTGGTCTTACTACAACTTCTGCTCGACAGAAAACTTTAAAAGGTTAACAGCAGATATTTGGAGTTCACAGCTTTCAACTTCAGGAGGCATTAAGCATTCTGCTCTCTCCATTCTTTCGTGATTTCATTGTCACTTGTTACGGGAATGATTTTTCTTCTGGTGGGGGCCAGTGAAGAACATAACAACAAATGTGTACCTCAGAGCACAAGGCCCAGTTGTAACTGTAATGTCATTACTACCAGGTTCAGAAATGTTATTCTTTACCTCTGACACTTGTATAGTTTGATTACTGAACATCTGTGTAGTTCTCAACAAAATGCAATTTCTACAGATTATTCAAAATCATATGGATGCTGATGGAAAAAAGTTTGAGAAATTATCTTCATCAATGTCATGATCGAAAAGGCATAATTCTCCATTTCCCTGCATAAGTCTATCATTGAGCAACCCAAGATGATACTGTTAAATCTGGTGTACTTGACACTCTTTTTAGTTTTAGAAAACATTGAGGGATATTACTGAGACTGCAGCTATGTAAGTGGACTTTGAAAAGGAGATAATTTTATGAGCTAGGCAGGTTAGGCTGCCTGCAGGGACTGTGGATAAGCCTTTGATTTCTGGAGAAAATGCAAAAAGCATAAATTCTCAATCACAAATCAGGGAGCACAGGACAGGATTGATTAAGAGCTTGGCATGCAGAGGACATAACTTGAAGAATGTTGAAGACCCTACCAAGGTAGGTAATGTTAGATTGCTTACCTTTTGTATGGTCTTCTTCATTCTTTCAACATACTTCATCCTCCAAATACAAATGATTAAGCCATCACCCAAACGGGGGAAAATTGCAAGACACTGTCCATTTAAGACTTTTCATCCTTGCAGTAGCCATGCAAGCCACATGATCTCCCCCGCCTGTGCTGCATATAAGGCTCATTCTGTACCTCAGTTCTTTCATGGAGGAGAAAACAGAAGAAATCAAATTGATACTGCCAGGAATACATAAAAGAAATTGGTAAGCGCCAAGTGAGAAAAAGAGATGGTATGGTTTGAGCTACTCTGAATACCATTTCCTTATTTGCACTTCAAAAGGCAGTTTCCTTTGTTATTCTGCACTTTCTAGAATTTCAAACTTACCCATATGCATTGTGTAGTTGTTTCTGCATGGAGAATAGCTGAACCACCAAGCTAACCTCACCTACACTGTTTTAGCACGATCACATGGCAGACCTGGTGCTTATGTGACTGATAAGGGTTTTTGACTGGTATTTTAACATCCAAAGATTTAAATATAATTTAATTAATCTGGGTGCCAAATCCACACTTGTGCAATCACAAAAGGCATGGTTTAAACCAAGAGTAAATGCCATTGAAGATTTAAAAAGTGTTATAACCTGCCTACTTACCATTGGCTGGGGACTAATGACTATCCCACAATCCTGTGGGAGTATGAGCTTCCCCAATGAGGGGGGCGGAGAAACCACTAGTAAACTCCTAGTATAAATAAAGCTGGCCAGTTCAGGAACCAGCAGGAAGGAGTATGTAGCAAGGGAAGTTACTGCTACTGTTATGTATATATGTTATAGTAAATAAATGTTATTACTTTGTATCCTTAAAACTCGTGCTGGATTCTTCGTGGCCCTTACAAAAAAAAGGTTTAGAAACATCCATATTATTTCAGTATTTAAGACATCGGACTAGATTTTTATGCGTCAGCTGCAGTGAAAGCTTGTATAATATCCAAGTTGTCAACTGGTATTTACAGTTTGTAAAAACTGAATTTTGTTTTCTCCTTCTCCCAACTGAGCCATGACTGTTGGAGGGTGACTGGGGTAGATGAAAAAACAAGAGCTACCGCCTGCACAGTATCAGTAAACCGAAAATCTGTCCTGAGAATCAGTACATGAAGTTCTGCCAGGATCCCAAAACATGGCTTCCTACTCAGGGCAGACTCACACCAACGACCGCCGCTGGGACTGATCATCTTCTCTTCCTTTATTGGAAGGCAAATAGCTCTTTTTTTCCGTTTAACAGTATAAAAGGTGGGCTTTCCATTAATATAACAACAAATCAGTGGAGAAAATAGATTACTCTCCTGACTGTGCTCAGGCTCAGTGCTAGATAGCACATCTGCATTCCATGAAACATAGGTCTGCTTGTACTGAATCTACCCGGGACCTTTGAATGGCTCACGGCTCTGTACAATTGCACAGATTACACAGCCACATCAGCATCCTTGAATTCAACTCTAATTTGTCGCATTACATTTTTCCACTATTGTGTACAGACCTACCTAGAACCCACTGGTAATAGAACAAGTAGATTCTGGTGTCTATAGCTGGTAAAAATGGTGGCACCGCCCGTTCTAGTAAACCCCTAGATTCATCTAGATTCTAGATAAGCTCAATCTCAATCTCTCCACCTCAATACATGCTCCACACATTCCCATTCCAGTCTCACTGGATAGCATAAGGATTGCACAGTACTTGCGAAATAGTTAAAAGTCACAAACCTTGGGCATTCAAAGGAACTCAGGGTAGAGTGATCCATGCATCTAGATCATTAAAATGTCTTTAATATATACGGCGAGAATAACCAAACAAAATTAATGGAATGTTGGCTTTATATCTAGCAAAATAGGTTACAATTGGGTAGAATTTATGCTACCAGCATTAAAAGTTGTGGGTCAGGTGAACTCCATGATACACTTTGGGGTTCTCTAAACCCTAGCCCATAACAGTATATCTACTATGCTATTAGGGAGGGAGTTCCAGGATTTTGACCCAGCGATAGTGAAGGAACAGCAATATATTTCCAAGTCAGGATCGTGAGTGACTTGGAAGGGGACCTCCAGGTGGTGGTGTTCCCATGGATCTGCTGCCCTTGTCCTTCCAGATGGTAGTGGTTGTGGGTTTGACACAAAGGGCCCTGTCCTATTGCACTTTTTTCCGCTAAATAAATGCTTGGGGACAGCCATGCTCTGGTTCATTCCCAAAGGCAATGCCTTGAGCAAAGCAGACCTGCTTGGTTTGAATTTAAACAAAAGCTTGGCAGTTAACAGTTTTCTGGTGCAGTCTCCATGGCAATGCCTCTACCAATCGTAGCCCATTTGCCAACCAATCTACACTGTCTTGTCATCCAATATAAACTGCTGTTCGCTTTACAATTGGTATCCTTGTAAATCTGTCCTGTTCAGTGTAAGATGAAAAGCTTTGACAGCAAAGCTTTCTGCCCCAACAATATTTAAAAGGAAATTCAAACTCCCAATTAATAGCTGAAAAGGATGACACAACAAAATTTCACAAGTTGAAATATTCAATATAAGAATTTACTAAAACTACAATGGCTACTTGTGCTTTAAACTACTGAAAGGAACAATCCTACAATATCTGCCCTTGCTTTTTGTTCCCAAGTCTGAGAATTTTGCACCTTTCTCAGCAGATCCTTTGACTAGGCTAGGCCTGTTGTCAGGTACTATTTTGAATAGTTACGTAACATCCGCCATTTTAACTAAAGTTTAAAGACACAATGCAAAACGTAACCGCTTGAAGACCTCAATTGTAACCCTATTTTAACTGATTGGGGAGTTGAGGACTGGTGGGCATAGTCTAAATAAATCTGGAATACCGTTTTGGCCTCTTATCTAAGAAAAGATATACTGGCATTGGAGGCAGTCGAGAGAAGGTCCACTATGTTGATCCTGGGTATGGAGGGATTTTCTTATCAGGAGAGGTAAAGTAAGATGGGCCTGTACTCATTGGAGTTTAGAAGAATGAGAGGTGACCTTATTGAGACAGATAGAATTCTCAGTGGCTAGACAGGATAGATGCTGAGAGGGTGTTTCTTTGTGTTGGAAAGCCTAGGACCAGAGGACATAATCTCGGAGTAAGGGGTTGCCTATTTAAGACATAGATGAGGAGGATTTTTTTTCCCCGAGGCTAGTGAACCTGTGGAATCCATTACTGCAGAGAACGGTAGAGGCTGGGTTGTTAAGGACGTTCAAGGCTGAGGTAGAAAGATTTTTAATCAATAAGGGAATCAAGGGTTATAGGGATATGGTTGGAAAGTGGAGTTGAGGATTATATCAGATCAGCCACCATCTTATTGACAATGGGCCGAATGGCCTACTTCCTTTCCTATGTCTTATGGCCTTATTAACGCCAGCCGTTTTGTGATTGAAGTAAGGAAACACTCCCAAATGGAAGGGGTGGTAGATGTTTGGAATGGGATCAATTGTTAATTTAAAGCCTGAGAACGACACATTTTTGTTAACTAAAAGCATCATGGACTTAGACTGCAGATTATTCAAGCCACAATAAATGGAGGAACAGGTCGGGGCTAAATGACCTACTAATGATACTTGACTACAAATCTTTGAACAGTATTAATTGGTTGTACACTTAGCATCTGTACATTAAGTCAAATAGAAAGAACCAGATAATTCTTGTGGCATCTCCTACCAGCATTCAGCATGTGGCCAATGTACTATGCAACCTCTATTAGCCCATGCATCAGCTTATAGTATCAAGTGGACAGAAACTTTTTTTTATAAAGCACTGCTTCTGCAATGGATAACTGATTTGGTAGCTTGTTGTTGAGACATGGAACTAGAACATCACATGGGAATCCAATCTGCGTAAAAATTTCTAAATGCATCAATCACGATATCAGTGTCTGCTGATGCCATCACATTCAATATCTAAATGCAATTTTGAGTATTGCTAGCAAGCACTATTTCCAAAACAAAATCACACCGACAGTTAAGCCAATTTTCTTAACCAGTCAGTTTATAATGGGTAGATAATAGTGATGCTTTGATGCAAATCCTAATTTACTTACAGTCATTCCACGTTCTACAAAATATAGCAATTTTCGTGTCGATCAATATTAAACCAATCTGCACTATGTAATTCATGTTCTGGCATCCTGCAGTAGAATCTTGGGCTATCTTTAATAAATCGTAGTAGTATGCTCAAGATACCATTCTTTGCTGGAACACTTTGGTATTCCATTCCTCAATTGCTTTGATTTCCACGATTACATCAAAATCCTTTCTTTGTATTTTTGTCACTCTGCAGGTTTTAAGTTGTTGGGATGCTGGTACTTTGTGTCGATTATCATCGAATGACCTCAGTTCAGACCTATAGTTAGCTCAACACAATTCAAATTGTGCAGACCCCTTGGAACACTGCAAAATGTTATGGGGAGTCCTCTATTTCCTCACATGCTCCCATGAGGTCTGATATATGAAACCATGATTGCCTAAGTTGTTTCTTTCTCATATTTAAATATATTCTCCAGGAATGCATCACACACCTCCTCCCAACCTAATCAACATTCTCACTGGGCCACCAATAGATCTGGACAGCATGGTAGCATAGTGGTTAGCACAATTGCTTCACAGCTCCAGGGTCCTAGGTTCGATTCCTAGCTTCGGTCACTGTCTGTGCGGAGTCTGCACGTTCTCCCCGTGTGTTTCCTCCGGGTGCTCCGGTTTCCTCCCACAATCCAAAGATGTGCAGGTTAGGTGGATTGGCCATGCTAAATTGCCCTTAGTGTCCAAAATTGCCCTTCGCGTTGGGTGGGGTTACTGGGTTTATGGGGGTAGGGTGGAGGTGTGGTCTTGGGTAGGGTGCTCTTTCCAAGAGCCGGTACAGACTCGATGGGCCGAATGGCCTCCTTTTGCACTGTAAATTCTATGAAACTATGAAATCATGGAGAGCATCAGCTCCATGCAGGCGGGGAAGGCGGCGGGACCCAACGGGTTCCCGGTAGACTTCTATAAAAAATTTGGGTTATGTTTGGTATGTTTGAAGACTCGCTAGCAAGGGGCAACTTGCCTCCTACACTAGCGCAGGCCATGATCTCATTAATATCTAAAAAAGACAAAGACCCGACGGAATGCAGTTCGTATAGACCCATTTTGTTACTAAATGTAGGCGCATAAATACTTGCAAAGGTCCTGGCCAAAAGCCTAGAGGGCTGCATACCAGAGGTGGTCGCAGAGGACCAGACGGGCTTTGTCAAGGGGTAGGCAATTCACTGCAAACATCAGGTGGCTGATGGATATAATAATGACACCCGCCCTGCCCGAAAAGCTGGAAGGGCATCCAAAGGGGAGACAGAGTGCACAGTGTTTCACTCTATGCGGATGACCTGCATCTATACGTCTCAAAGCCACAGGAAGGACTGAAAGCAATTATGCAGATCCTGAAAGAGTTTGGAACCTTCTCGGGTTACAAGCTCAACCTGGGCAAGAGCGAGGCATTCCCGGTGAACCCAAACGGGGGAGGGACAGAGCTGGAGGGGCTCCCTTTTAAAATAGCCCAAAATAGATTCCGATACCTGGAGTTCCAAATAGCCAGAAACTGGTCACAGATCCACAAGTGGAACCAGACAAGCGTGATGGAGGCAGAGGTGGGACGCGCTCCCACTCTCCTTGGCGGGGAGAGTGCAGACGATCAAAATGAACGTGCTGCCAAGATTCCTCTTCCTGTTTAGATCCATACCGATCTTCATCCCCAAGGCCTTCTTCCAAAACGTGGACAGCTTAATTATGGCATTTGTGTGGGAGAGGTAAAAATCCAAGAATCCCCAAACCAACACTGCAAAGGAGGAAAACTAAGGGTGGACTGGAACTACCAAACCTGCAGTACTACCACAGGTCAGCAACAGCAGAAAGAGTGAGGGGATGGGTACACAAACCCAACACGGAGTGGGTGCAGATGGAGGAGGCCTCCTGCAGGGGGAACGACCCTCTGGGCTCTAGCCACGGCAGCACCCACCCCCACCCCCACCCCCGACAAAATACACACCCAACACATCAAGCCCAGTAGTAGTTGCCACACTGAAAACGTGAAACCAATTGAGGCAACACTTCGGACTGACCAAGATGTCCCCCATCTGCGGAAGCCATGCTGGACAACACCTTTAAAAAAACTGGAGACAGGAAGGGGGAACGCTGACAGTTAGGAACTACTACATAAGAAACAGACTGGTGACACTGAACGAACTGGTGGAGGAATGGGAACTACCGACGGACAAGAAATGAGACACTTACAAATAAAACACCTCCTCCACAAAGAGAGGGCCCAGGGCCCCAGAGACCACACTATCAGAGGACCTGATGAATATGGACAGTAAAGAAGGGGGACTCTGTGGGGAAAATATATGGACAGCTATTGGACAGGACCCGAATGCCACTAGATGAGACCAGACGGAAATGGGGAGACGACCTGGGGACATAAGTGGGTTGGTGACTCTGGAGCGAAGTACTGAGCAGGGCCAATTCCAGCTCCTCCTGCGCAAGGCTCAGCCTCAAGCAGTTCAAAGTGGTGCACAGAGCAAACCTTACCAGAACCCGAATGAACAGGTTCTTCCCGGAAGTGTAGGACAAATGTTTTTTTTAAAATAAATTTAGAATACCCAATTTGTTTTTCCCAATTAAGGGACAATTTAGTGTGGACAATTCACCTACCTTGCACATCTTTGTGGGGGACAAAACCCACGCAAGCACGGGGAAAATGTGCAAACTCCACACGGACAGTGACCCAGAGCCAAGATCGAACCTGGGACCTCAGCGCCGTGAGACAGCAGGGCTACCCACTGCCAGAGAGGCTCTGCCAACCACACCCACATGTTTTGGGCCTGCCCAAAACTTGCTGGGTTCTGGACAGCCTTCTCCGAGGCGATGTCCAAGGTTGTGGGGGTTCAGGGTGGAGCCATGCCCAAAACTGACGATCTTCGGGGTATCAGAGCAGCCAGAGTTACACATGGGGAAGAGGGCCAATGCCCTAGCTTTCACTTCCTTAATTGCACACGGGAGAATCGTGCTCGGCTGGCGCTCAGCAGCACCACCCACAACTGCAGACTGGCTCACCGACCTCTCGGAATTTCTCCAAGGGTCGGAAGAAGCTTCCTTAAAGCATGGGGGCAATTTGTCGGCCTGTTCCAAGACCTGTTCGAGGCCAACAATAACTAGCAGAGAGGAAAATTTAAAATCTAAAAGAGGAATGACAGGAACACACAACCCAGGGGGAGGAAGAGAGAAGGAAACCCGAGGGGAATAAAAGGAACAACATGGAAGGAGGGGGTGGAAGACCGCCCCCCCCCCCCAACAAGGCGGATGCGTGGAAACTCACAGGAAAGAAGGGGAGAGAGCCGAAGTAGAGGGGGGCACATCACCGAGCAAGCATGGAGGATAGCGCAACGAGACAGACAGTGACAAATTGGAAATAGGCACAAGAAAACCTTCTGTACAATAACAAATACAAATTGCAATATATAGAAAACTGAAAATGCCAATAAAAATATATTTTTAAAAACATTCTCACTGGGCTGCTTAATTAGCTTCCTCTCGAATACATCTATACTATTCACTCAACCAGTCCCCGAGTTGCAAAATCCACATTCTAACCAATTTTCAGGTAAAGAAATGTCTCTTGAATTCACTATTGAATGTAAGAGTGTGGCAATGGTACAGGTTTGATCCACATTTTGGCTGAGGTAGGCTCAAAGCTGTCTCTTTGCACTAACCGTGATTAGAAATCATTTCAGTTTGGTCTGGTTCGGCGATTAATTGCCAAGGAATGAGCAGGGGGAGAAGAAGAAACTATTGTATATTCCTTACCCCTGTCTCTCCTTGCCTTGCCCACAAGTGGAAGCATGTCTATTATTTGCCTTATCAAACCCTTTCATAATCTTGGAAGGCCTCTTTCTGACTTCTGTTTGAGAGAAAATATCCAATCTGTTTCTGATACATATTAACTTGCAGCTCTGGCGTAATTCTAGAAGAGCTTTATTGCACTTCCATAGCCCTCAACATCAGCAAAACTAAGGAGCTGGTCATAGACTTCAGAAGTGAAGTGTCATACACACCCATCTGCATCAATGGTGCAGAGGTGGAGATAATAATCTTTATTAGTGTCACAAGTAGGCTCACATTAACACTGCAATGAAGTTACTGTGAAAAATCCCCTAATCACCATACTATGGCATCTCTTCGGGTAATACGGAGGGAGAATTCAGAATGCCCAATTCACCTTACAAGCACATCTTTCAGGACTTGTGGAAGGAATCCCGAGCACCCGGAGGAAACCCCGCAAGCACGGGGAGAACGTGTGGACTCCGCACAGTGACCTAAGCTAGGAATCGAACCCGGGTCACTGGTGCTGTGAAGCAACTGTGCTAACCACTGTGCTACCATGCCGTCCAATGGTTAATTCCAAAAATATCTCTCCAGTTCCACCCACATCGACGCCACGACTAAGAAACCACATCAGCACCTATGCTTCCTCAAGAAACTAAGGAAATTCTGTGTGTCCACATTGACTCTTACCAATTTTTATAGATGAACCATAGAAAGCATCCTATCTGGCTGCATTATAGCTTGGCATGGCAACTGCTCAGCCCAAGACCATAGGAAACCACAGAGAGTTGTGAAATCAGCCTAGTCCATCACGCGAACCTGCCTCCCATCCATTGACTCTGTCTACATCTCCCGCTGCCTTGGGAAAGCGGGCAGCATAATCAAAGGACCCTCTCACCCGGTTATTCTCTCTTCCGACTTCTTCCATCGGGCAGGAGATACAAAAGTCTGAGAACATGCACTGACAGATTCAAAAACAGCTTCATCCCCGCTGTTACCAGACTCCTGAATGACTCTCTTATGGACTGAACTGATCTCTCCACGCATCTTCTCTACTGTGTAGCACTACACTCACCTGATGTCTATGTATTTACATTGTGTATTTATCGTATGTCCTCTGTTTTTCATGTATGGAACGATCTGCCTGGACTGTACACAGAACAATACTTTTCCCTGTACCTCAGTACACGTGACAATAAATCGAACTCTAATGCTTCTATATCTTTTCTAAAATGGAGACCAGAACCCTTTACTTTCTGACAAGCCTAACATGATCTCTCTGCATTTCAACTCTCCTCTCGAAATGAACCAGTGCTGTGTTTGTATTTTTATAATCTCACTAGCCTTTAGGATTTACATCATATATCCTTGACCTCCTTTACATCCATTATTCCCAAGGAACGCATGTCCTCCTTATTCTTCTCATCAAAATGTTTATTACCTTGCACTCAGCTACACTGAAATTCATTTGCCAATTACACTCCTGTTGTGTAGGCTCAACTGTCTTGTATTTTGTCGCAGTCCTCCTCTGTATAAACTAAAGCTTCCAATTTGGTTTTGATTCTTTTCCTTGTGCTTCTTTCTCCTATAATTTTCGCTGATCTTTTTCTGCCTCCAATTTATGTGCACATTTCTTAATTATTTTCCTCCATAGTTAGACAGACAGGTTTAAGGTCATTATCCACATTTTGATCCTTTCCTAGTTGTTGGTTAATTTAATGCCACCTTCTTTGTTCCCGAGTAATATTAATTCCGTCAGCTATGATTTGGATTTCTTCTTGATAGCTTTTTCCTTTCCCCATATAAAGAACTGCTTGTACAGCAGAACACACATTTCCCATGGTCTTAACTAAACATAATGGCCTGGACTTTGCTCTAGTAATGGCATGGCTAACAACGCATTACAAGGCAAAACTAGCAACAACTGGCATCCACACACATGTAGTTAAACACAAAAATCCAGAAAGTTGCTGCCAGATAAGTTTTTCTTTCACAGGGTGACCTGTTGCAGACTTCACTGATAAAACTCGGCACTGAAAAGTACCCCTGGAAACGTTAGGGCTAGCATATTCAGGAGTCAATTACTGCTGAGCAATCTTCTGTAACCCTGCAATTGTGGAGTCTCACTCCCCTAGAATAAAATTAATGTTGCAGACAGGGATAGAGTCGGACCAATCACCCCCGGATTTAGGTCTGAGGCAGCCACAGGCTGTTTAAAAAGCCTGCTTCAGTTACCTGCAGCATTGTCTCAATTGTTTGGTTACACGTTAGATCCTCTTGTCCTCACCCCTTACACCCCATTACGAACTCCCATTGCTCATATATTGTCAACACATTCCCCACCCATTTCCAATGGCCCCTATACCCTCCTTACCAACCCATGCACCCCCCACCCATCCACATGGCTGTGTCAACGTGGGGCCAATTCATGACCTCGCGCCCATTGCCTTTACAACCCCATGTCTAATCAACCAGTATTCATCATAAGCAGAGCTCAGGAACCTTGACGTTATAAGACATAGGAGCAGAATTAGGCCACTCGGCCCATTGAATCTACCCCACCATTTAATCATGGCTGATATTTTTCTCATCCCCATTCTCCTGCCTTCTCCCCATAACCCCTGATCCCCTTATTAATCAAGAACCTATCTATCTTGGTTTTAAAGACACTCAGTGATTTTGCCTCCACAGCCTTCTGCGGCAAGCGTTCCACAGATTCACCACCCTCTGACTGAAGAAATTCCTCCTCATCTCAGTTTGGAAGGATCGTCCCTTCAGTCTGAGGCTGTGCCCTCGGGTTCTAGTTTTTTCTTACAAGTGGAATCATCCTCTCACGTGCACTCTATCCAGGCCTCTCAGTATCTTGCAAGTTTCAATAAGATCCCCCCCTCATCCTTCTAAACTCCAACAATTACAGACCCAGAGTTCTCAACTGCTCCTCATATGAGAAGCTCTTCAATCCGGGGATCATTCTTATGAACCTCCTCTGGACATTATAAATGTTATAAACATTCTAGATGTTGTAAACATCTATTATAGTTCACGATATAAAAATGCATTCATATTCATGATAGCCCATTCAAAGCATTTAAAATTCCCCAAGCACTTGCTGTGCCTTAAAAAAACCAAATATCTGTATTAATAACCCCACAAAGAAAGTTGATCTTAGAACAATCAATCAAGCTGTGAACTTACTGTGATAAAGATAACATTGGAATGGAAAGCAGCAAAGCATCAACGCTATCATTATGGGAACGATTCTCCGGTAATGCTGCGCTCGAATTAGAGCACAACGCAGCCGCTGAATCCCGGGAGAGGCCACCCATCAGCCTATGGACCTTGTGGGATACACCCAGGTCCCGCAAGTGTCGGAATCGGAACTCTGCTCAAAAAGGACAGGACCAAACTGCGCTTGATGAAGTAGGTCTTAAACCTACTTAAGGCCAAACTATCTGGGATCTACCGCCTCCCTCACTTCACCATCCTCCCCAGCGCGGCTGCAGCCAGGCGCCAATCAATGCTGGACAACAAAAATGTGGACCAGGTGGAATGGCACCCGGAGAATCGCCCAGGCCAATGTTTGCCTCTGGGTGGTCAGAGATATTGCAGGGTGGCCCCCTGGGACGTGGGCACTTTGGCACTGCTAAGCTGGCTGGAGCACTGTCCGGGTGCCAGGGTAGAAGTGCAAGAGTGCCCAGCTGCCAGGGTGACACTGCCAAGGGTCAGGGCCCCGAGTGGGGGAGCATGCCCATGAATAATGGAAGGTGGGGTTGAAGGGTGGGCGTACACAGGGCAGGTAAATAAGGTCCTCTGAGAGGTTTGGGGGGAGGGTGAAAAGCCCGTGGAAAGGGGCTTGGAGAGGGGGGGGGCCACCCAGGGGTGTCCTCACTTGGGGGGGGGGGGGCAACATTTCCTTCCCATGGGTGGGGTGGTGGTGGGTGGGTGGGGGGGGGGGGGGGGGGGGGGGGGGGGGTGTTGGGAATTCACAAGTGCACTTAGAGATCGGGGTACCCAATCAATGGAGTTCAGCTCCCCAGTGCTGAAAGAAATTCTATATGTGGGCTAAACAGGTGAGAAACTGCCCAGGGCCCAAAAAGTTACTTAAGGTAATTGGATAACGGTGGGGAACTCACTGGCAGAGCCGGCGGGAAACCCGCTGGCAGAGCCGGCGGGAAACTCGCTGGCAGAGCCGGCGGGAAACTCGCTGGCAGAGCCGGCGGGAAACTCCCTGAACAACCCACTGCAAAGGAACTTAGAACATTATTCATTGAATTACCAGGACAGGCAGTTTATTTTAAATTTTTAAGGGGTTGGCTGTTTAAATAATTTAACAGGTTGACAATTCTATAGACTTTACTCACACTTCAAAAGTATTTATGACCTCTAAATGTTCAAATAGCCCTGCTGAATTTGGGTTTACAACATGTGCAAGTCATCTTCTGCACCTGTTTCTCATCCAGTACCACCCCCCATTTCCTGTGGCAAAAATGGATCCATCAGAAATCTGTCAGGATCTGCATTCGGCCCACCATTTTTAAAAGGTTTTCAGAGTCTCGACGAGTCCACAGAAATCGCAGCCCTGTATATTTGAATGTATGAAACATAGAAAATAGGAGGTGTAGGCTATTTGGCCCTTCGAGCCTGCTCCGCCACTCAACATGATCATGGCTGATCTTTCATCTCAACATCATACTCCAGTGCTCTCCCCATACACCCCTTGAGACCTTTAGAGTCTAGAGATCTATCTATTTCCTTCTTAAATATATTCAGCGATTTGCCCTCTAAGGTCTTCTGTGGTAGAGAATTCCACAGGTTCACCATCCTCTGAGTGAAATGTTTCTCTTCATTTCAGTCCAAAATGGCCTACCCTATATCCTGAGACTGTGACCCTTGGTTCTAGATCCCCTAGCCTTAGGGAACAACCTCCCTGCATCTGTCCAGCTCTGTCAGAATTTTATACGTTTCAATTAGATACCTCTCATTCTTCTAAATTCCAGTGAATATAGGCCCATTGGCCCAATCTCTCCTTATACGACAATCCTGCCATCCCAGGAATCAGTCTGATGTACCTTTGCTGCTTTCCTCTGTGGCAAATATATATTTTCTTAGCGAAGGAGGCCAAAACTGCACACAATACTCCAGGCATTAGTAACCAATTGGATGAATTAATGGCACATATAGAAATAAATGGATTGGATGAAGTAGGCATTACTGATTGCAGGGTAACCAAAGTGGGAAACAAAATATTCTAAGGCACCTGACATTTAGAAAAGTCAGTCAAAATGGAAAAGGAGGTGGCGTAACCTTGATAAGAACAGATAAGATAATGGCAGTATAGAGAAAGGATCTTAGTCCAGTAAATCAGAATTGGTATTGTGGAACTATGAAATAACAATAATAATCTTTATTAATGTCACTAGTAGGCTTACATCAACACTGCAATGAAGTTACTGTGAAAATCCCCTAGTCGCACACTCCGGTGCCAGTTCAGGTACACTGAGGGAGAATTCAGAATGTCTAATTCACCTAAAAAGCACGTCTTTTGAGACTTGTGGGAGGAAACCGGAGCACCCGGAAGAAACCTATGCAGGCACTGGGAGAATGTGCAAACTCCACACAGTGACCCGGCCGGTTATCGAATCTGGGACCTTGGAGCTGTGACGCAACAGTGCTAACCACTGTACTACCGTGCCGCCCAATAAAGGGTAAAAGATTGGAGTAGCTAATAGACCTGTTAACAGGAATTAGAATGTGCGCCAGAGCACAAATCAGGAAATTAGAGGAACATATAACAGAGTAATAGAATAATTCTGGGGACCTTAACCTTCATACAAACTGGGTAAACCAAATTGGCAAAAGCCACTTGGAGGCAGCTTTCTGGAATAGCATTTCAATGAACCAATTTGAGAGTAGACAATTTGGGATCTTGTATTGTGGAATGTGACAAGAGTAAATTAATAATCTTTTAGAAAAGGGACCTCTAGGGAAGAGTGATCATAATATGATAAAACCTCTTAAATTTGAGATGCCGTTAAGTTTGAAACCAAGGTCTAAAATGTAAAGCTATGTATGGGTGTAGAGGTGGTGAGAAATTAGATTGAAAGGAATTATGGTGGATAAACAATGGCAAACATTTCACGGAATCACAGAACGGTTACAGCATAGGAGGAGTCTATCTCGTCTGTTGTATATGCGTCTGCTCTCCGAACGAGCAATTAATCTAGTGTCACCACCCCCCCCCCCCCCCCCCATCCTCTTCCCATAACCCTGCCATTCGTCCTTTATAGATAAAAATCCAATTCTCTCTTGAATAATTTGATTGGACCTGCTTCCACCATATTGTTTTCCAGACCTTAACTACTTATGTCACTTTTGCTTCTTTTTCCAATTAAGTACAGTTCCCTCTTGTTCTCAAACCTTTCATGATTGGGAACAGTTTCACCCTATCTACTTTGTCAAGGCCCTTCATAATTTTGAATACTTCTATCAAATCTCCTCTCAGTCTTCTCTTCTCCAAGGAAAACAGTCCCAACATCTTCAATCTATCATCTGGAACTATGCTTGTGAATTCTTTCTGCACTTTCCTCAATAACTTAAAATGTTTTCAAAAGACTGGCACCTAGACTGGATGCAATGCTCCAGCTGAGGCCAAACTGGTGTCTTATACAAGTTCAACATAACCTCCTTGCTCTTGTATTCTATCCTCCTATTAATAAAGCTTAGGATACTGTATGTTTTATTAACCGCTTTCTCAATCTGTCCATGTTCTTTCTACCAAAATTACTCACTTCACATTTCTTTGCATTTAACTTCATCTTCCCATTCCACCAACTTAGTGATGCTCTTTTTAATTTCTACACTATCCCCCTCACAGTTCACATGCTCCCAAGCTTTATATCATCTTCAAATTTTTGAAATTGTGCCCTGTACACCAAAGTCTAGGTCATTAACATGCATCAGGAAGAGCAAGGGACCCAATACTGCCCTATGGGGAACTCCACTATAAATCTTCACACAGCCCAAAAAAATCCCATTAAACACTACTCTCTGTTACCTGTCACTCAAGACAATTCTGTATCCATGTTGCTACTTTTCCTTTTATTCCATGAGATCTGACTTTGTTCACAAGTCTGTTGTGCAGCACTATACAGTATCAAACACCTTTTGGAAGTCCATCAATAGTATTGCCATCTACAATCCTCTCTGTTATCTCTGTTCTTTAACAAACATACATTCACTTAAGGAAGAAAACTCTGCCAGAAAAGTCATGGAATAGCCAAGGCTAACTAGAAAAATTAAGATTGTGTTAGCTTAAAAAAAAAGGTTTAGAATGTTTCAAAAAAGATTAGCAAGCCTGAAGATTGAAAGGGTTTTAAGTATCAAAGAATGACTAGAAATTAAAATAGGGGAACACATTGAAAATAAACTAGCAAGAAATATGAAAACAGACTCTAAGAACTTAGGTCTGAACTCAAAAGGGAAGAGGTCAGTGAAAGTATGTATAGGTCCCCTAGAGACAGACAGGAGAAATTATAATAGGGAATACGGAAATAACCAAGATGCTAAATAAATATTTTGTCTTTGCTTCCAAGTAGAAGATGCCAAACGACACTGGCAATTGTGGGGAATCAAGACTAATCAGAGTGAAGAACTTAAAAGTAATTAATATTTGTAAAGCACTGGAAAAATTATTGGATAAAAATTTGACAGATGGTCTAGACCCTAAGTCTTTAACTCTAAGATTTTAACTGAGATAGTTGCAGAGATAGCGGATGCATTGATTTTAATCTTCCAGAATTTCCTAGTTTCTAGAATGGTGGTTGTCCATTCAAAGAGACTTTACACAATCTCCCTGTTAAAACGTGTCACGGCCTCTGTTCCATCGTGGCTGCTGTTTCCTTAGGGAAAGAAAACGCAAACAAGTGAAAATTACTACCGTGATAGGAGGTGCAATCTACGAAGGGTTTAGCGTAGTTAGTGAATCAAGGGAGTCACGAAAGGCCGGACTTTACTATATATAAATCAAAAGAGATGGGAGTATTTTGGTCCTATATTCGCTGGACTTTAGAAGAACGAAAGGTGACATAATTGAAATGTGTAAAATTATTCAGAAGGCTTGACAGGGTAAATGTTGAAAAGTTGTTTCCTTGGCTGGAGATTCTAGAACCAGAGATTATAGTTTCAGGATAAGAGGTCATTCCATACGAGATAAGAAAAAAAAAATTCACTCAAAGTTACAGACTTTTTTGAATTCTCCGTCTAGAGGGCTGTGGATGCTCAGCCAATGAATACATTCATTGTTGATTTTTGGTCATGCATGGTATCATGGGTTATGGGGATTGGGTGGCAATGTGAAGGTGATGTAGAAATTCAGCTATGATCTTGTTTAATTGAAGGGCAGGCTTCATGGGCTGTCTGACCTACATCTGTTCCTATTTCTTTTGTTCTTATTCTATTCATGGGTGATTCACACGGA
This sequence comes from Scyliorhinus torazame, assembly GCF_047496885.1. Taxonomy (NCBI): domain Eukaryota; kingdom Metazoa; phylum Chordata; class Chondrichthyes; order Carcharhiniformes; family Scyliorhinidae; genus Scyliorhinus; species Scyliorhinus torazame. Next base: position 77,671,147 of record NC_092728.1, read on the forward strand.
GTGCAGTAGCTCTGAGCAAACAAGCTAATTTCTAACAAATGTGTTAAAGATATTAATTTTTGAAATGGAGAAGCAGAATTGATATACCTCCCAGGGTGGGTACATGAAGGGTAAATTATTACCAAGAACAAGATGACCCATTTACAGTATGGCATAAAAATACGATTAAACAATCAATCGCCACATGCAAAGGCATTATACCAAATTATTAGAACAGTAGGTGGACAATGCTGACTTAACTTCTGAGGCTGCGCTGATGAAAACAGGCCCTTCTCTGGTCATTACAATTCAAATGAATGATTTAAAATTTCCAGGCTGCGCCAAACAAGAAGCAGAATAATTTGTAATAGCTTGCCCCGGGCTCTTTTGCAAACCAAGACAACAAGCTGTAAGTGACCTGGGACTGTAATTAATAAAAGGAGAAAGTTAATCATGCTATAAAGTGCTGAGACTGCTGTTCTGGTATCAACGACAAGCCATTTGATTTACTATTAACTATTATTTTCTGTTGCTTCCCATTCCTATCTTTCTTCTTAAACTCCTGAAGAAATAGGAATGTTTGGGGTAGAGTATAATGGAATCCTATAGAACAGAGGTTTTCAAACTGCGGATCATGGGCAGGTGTCGGGAGGGTGGCGGGCGATTGGTCGAGGCATCCCCAATTGTGGGAGAAGTGGCCAACAGCCACGACTGGCTTTTAAATTGAGAGGGCTACCCCTTTGGAGCAGTAGTGTGCTGCTCAGGTCAGCTAAAGCTGTGTTGGGGAGTTGATGCTGGAGTACATACTCGGTTGATGACTCCATGCTGCTGGCCATTGGGAAATATGTACCCCTTTGGAGCAGTAGCGCCCTGCTCGGCGCACTCAAAGAGCGAAAGTTATGTTTGTGAGTTGGTGCTTGGGTGCACACCAAGGGGAATGCATCTTGGAAAATGAAACAGAAACCCTGCAAGGTTATCCATCTTTGATAATGCCTCAGTTGGAGCAAACTTTGGAGAGAAATCCAAGATTAGATCTTGGATTGTGAAGACTGAAATCCCTTTTGAGAGAGGGCTCGTTGGTCTAGGGGTATGATTTTCGCTTTAGGTGTCTCGGTTTCGAAATTTGCGAGAGGTCCCGGGTTCAGATCCCCGACGAGCCCTTTGATAAGGTTTTCTGTTGGTCAAGCGATATGTTTTAGAGGGCAGCACGGTAGCATTGTGGATAGCACAATTGCTTCACAGCTCCAGGGTCCCAGGTTCGATTCCGGCTTGGGTCACTGTCTGTGCGGAGTCTGCACATCCTCCCCGTGTGTGCGTGGGTTTCCGCCGGGTGCTCCGGTTTCCTCCCACAGTCCAAAGATGTGCAGGTTAGGTGGATTGGCCATGGTAAATTGCCCTTAGTCTCCAAAATTGCCCTTAGTGTTGGGTGCGGTTACTCGGTTATGGGGAATAGGGTGGAGGTGTTGACCTTGGGTAGGGTGCTCTTTCCAAGAGCCGGTGCAAACTCGATGGGCTGAATGGCCTCCTTCTGCACTGTAAATTCTATGATAATCTATGAGACTGAGTTTCAGTGAGATTGGGTGACCTCAATGTTCTGGATGTCTGGGTGGATTATTATTGAGCACACCACAGTTCCAAAGGGATACTCTAACTGCCCTGCTCGATTACCAAAACTTCCCTCCACTCTCTTCAATTAAAGTTTTTCTTTAATCCATGAACTATGTCTTGGTCGCTTCTACCATTCATTGTGTAGTGTGATGTGTTCAACCTCAGTTGGTTTGTTGATTCATATCGATCCTGAATGTTAGAACACAAGGGGCACAATTCTTCCAAAAGGGAACAAAGTCCCCGAGCGAGCGCGTTTAGCCACGTGTTTCCTGGTGCTCGCAGTGCCGAGAAACTGATGACTATTCAACGGAGCAAGGACAGGTACTAAAGAGAAACAGGCGAGCATTCCTGAAAGTTAAACAATCTGTTGCTCAATTGTGGGCAGCACGGACGTCCGGGTTGCGGCGATGCGGAGCTGAGCCACGCGATTCGGCAGCTCCTGCGAAAACAGACTTTCGGGCCCGATAACGGAGCCCCAACGGCATTTTTTTGAAAATCAACCCGTGGGGAAGGAAGAAAGGTCCCCTACCAACCTGCATGGACCGGACCCGCAGCGAAACGGCAAAAAAAGCGGCCCTGGAGCAGCGAGAGAAGAAAGAAAAAAAAGCAAACTGGCGGCGCCAACGGACAAAGAAGAGATGAAGGAGTTCATCAAGCGCTGCTTTGAGGAGATGCGCAAGGAGATGGTGGCGCCTATGCTGGCGATAATTGAAGGGCTTGGAACAACCCAGAAAGCCCAAGAGGTGAAGATCCAGGAAAATGTGAGCGAGAAGGACGATGAGCTCGTGGGTCTGGCGGAGAAAGTGGAGCGGCACGAGGCGCTGCACAAGACGTGGGCGGGAAGACTCGAAGACCTGGAGAACAGGTCGAGGAGAAACAATTTGAGGAGCCTGGGACTCCCAGAAGAAGTGGAGGGGGCCGATGCCGCGGCATACGCGGGCACAATGATCGGGATGCTGATGGGTGTGGAGGCCCCCCCGGGATTGCTGGAGCTGGATGGGGCGCACCGAGTGCTTGCGAGGAAGCCCAAGGCAAATGAGCCGCCAAGGGCGATGGTGGTGAGATTTCACCGGTTTACGGACAGAGAGAGGGTCCTGAAATGGGCCAAGAGGGAACGGAGCAGCAAGTGGGACAATGCAGAGATCAGAATATACCCGGATTGGAGCGCGGAGGTTGCTAAGCGGAGAGCGGGTTTCAACTGGGCCAAAGCGGTGCTGCATCGGAAAGGAGTGAAATTTGGAATGTTGCAGCCAGCGCGACTGTGGGTTACACATAATGGCCAACACCACTACTTCGAAACGCCTGAAGAGGCATGGACCTTTATACTAACTGAAAAGCTGGACTCTAATTGAGGGTTTGTGTGGGAGGGGGGTGTTTGAGGGTTAAAGTATGATGGTTGTTGTACATAGGGGGTCAATCACGCGCAGGAAATGTTATATGGGCTGGGGGAGGGAGACAAGGCCACGACAGGAGCTGCGCCATGGGGGGAGGGGCAGGCTTTGGAAAGTGCGGGGTTTTCTTTCCCGCGCGCGGCAAGAAAGGCGGGAAGGGGAACGAAGGAATGTATATTGATTGGGAGATTCCCACACGGGGCAGTCAAAGGGATGGCGGGAGAAGCCGGGGTCAGCAGGCGTCAGCTGACTTACGGGAGAGATATGGGGGGAGCAAAAAAGCTAGACGGGGATCTAGCGGGGGAGGGAAGAGGGGGGGGGGGGAGGGGAGGGAGGGCGGGGGAAAAAGGGTTGCTGCTGCACTGGCCGAAAGAGAACGGGACACAGAAGAGGTTGCTGGGACGGGGGTCCCCCGGTTGGGGGACTGGAGAGTGAGGGAGACGCGGACAAGGGACTGGCCCAGAAAAGGAGATGGCTGGTCGGCGGGGGCTGGGGGGGGGGGGGGGGGGGGGGAAGAGAGAGAGAGAGAGAGAGAGGAGGAGAAGAGAGTGAGAGTCCCTCCAATCCGGCTGATAACGTGGAACGTGAGGGGCCTGAATGGGCCGGTGAAGAGGGCTCGAGTGTTCGCGCACTTGAAGGGACTGAAGGCAGACGTGGCAATGCTCCAAGAGACACACCTGAAGGTGGCGGACCAGGTCAGGTTAAGAAAGGGATGGGTAGGACAGGTATTTCACTCGGGATTAGACGCGAAAAATAGAGGAGTGGCAATTCTGGTGGGAAAGCATGTGCCATTTGAGGCCAAGACTATTGTAGCGGATAATGGAGAGAGATATGTGATGGTGAGTGGTAGGCTGCAAGGGACGAGGGTGGTGTTGGTAAATGTATACGCCCCGAACTGGGATGATGCTGGATTTATGAAGTGCATGTTGGGGCGCATTCCGGACCTGGAGGTAGGAGGACTGATAATGGGAGGGGACTTCAATACAGTGCTGGGTCCCGCCCCAGATCAAGGACGGGCAGGAGGCCGGTGGCGGCCAAGGTGCTCTGGGGTTTTATGGATCAGATGGGGGGAGTGGACCCATGGAGGTTTGCAAGACCGCAGGCCAGGGAATTTTCTTTTTTCTCCCACGTACATAAGGTTTACTCCCGGATAGATTTCTTTGTTCTGGGTAGGGCGCTTATTCCGAGAGTGGAGGGGACGGAGTATTCGGCCATAGCCGTTTCGGACCATGCACCGCACTGGGTGGAAATGGGGCTGGGAGAGGAGAGGGACCAACGCCCGCTGTGGCAGTTGGACGTGGGACTGCTGACTAATGAGGTGGTGTGTGGGAAGGTGAGAGGGTGCATTGAAAGGTACTTGGAGGCCAACGACAATGGGGAGGTGCGAGTGGGGGTGGTATGGGAGGCATTGAAGGCGGTGGTCAAAAGAGAACTGATCTCCATTAGGGCTCATAGGGAGAAGACAGAGGGCATGGAAAGGGAGAGGTTAGTGGGCGAGATCTTGCAAGTGGACAGGAGATACGCAGAGGCCTCGGAGGAAAGAGTACTTAGGGAACGGCGATGGCTCCAGATGGAGTTTGACCTACTGACCACGGGCAAGGCGGAGGCACAATGGAGGAAGGCGCAAGGGGCGACCTATGAGTACGGGGAAAAGGCTAGCCGGATGCTGGCGCACCAGCTCCGTAAGAGGGCGGCAGCGAGGGAAATAGGGGGAATCAAAGATGGAAGGGGAGCCACGGTTCGAAGTGCCACGAAAATAAATAAGGTATTCAAGGCCTTCTATGAAGAGCTGTACAGGTCCCAGCCCCCAGGGGGACCAGCTGGGGTTCCCGAGGGTGGAGGAGCAGGAGGTGGTTGGTTTGGGAGCACCAATTGGGTTGGAGGAGTTGAGCAAGGGTTTGGGGAGCATGCAGGCGGGGAAGGCCCCGGGGCCGGACGGGTTCCCGGTGGAGTTCTATAGAAAATATGTGGACCTGCTGGCCCCGCTGCTAGTGAGGACCTTTAACGAGGCAAGAGAGGAGGGAACCCTGCCCCAGACAATGTCGGAGGCGACAATCTCCTTGATTCTTAAGCGAGACAAAGATCCACTGCAATGTGGATCGTACAGGCCGATATCGCTCCTCAATGTGGACGCTAAGTTATTGGCAAAAGTGCTGGCCATGAGGATTGAGGAATGTGTCCCGGGGATGATTCATGAGGACCAGACGGGATTTGTAAAGGGCAGGCAGTTAAATACCAATGTGCGGCGGCTCTTGAACGTGATAATGATGACATTGGAGGAGGGAGAGGCGGAGATAGTGGCAGCTATGGACGCGGAAAAAGCCTTTGACCGAGTAGAGTGGGAGTACCTCTGGGAGGTATTGCGCAGGTTTGGGTTCGGGGGAGGGTTGATCAGATGGGTTAAGCTCCTTTATAGCGCCCCGGTGGCGAGTGTAGTGACGAACCGGCGGAGGTCGGAGTACTTTCGGCTTTACCGAGGGACGAGGCAGGGGTGCCCCCTGTCCCCCCTGTTGCTTGCACTGGCAATCGAACCCTTGGCCATATCACTTAGGGAGTCCAAGAAATGGAGGCGGATAGTCCGCGGGGGAGAGGAGCAGCAGGTATCGCTATACGCGGATGACCTGTTGCTGCACGTGGCGGATCCAATGGAGGGGATGGTGGAGGTCATGCAGACTCTGAAGGAGTTTGGGGAGTTCTCGGGCTACAAGCTTAATGTAGGGAAGAGTGAGCTTTTTGTGTTACAGGCAGGGGACCAAGAAAGAGGGATAGGGGACCTACCGCTGAGGAGTGCGGAGAGGAGTTTTCGGTATCTGGGGGTTCAGGTGGCCAGAAGTTGGGGGGCCCTACATAAACTGAATTTGACGAGGTTGGTGGAGCAAATGGAGGAGGATTTTAAAAGATGGGACATGCTCCCGCTCTCGCTGGCGGGTAGGGTGCAGTCGGTCAAAATGGTGGTCCTCCCGAGGTTTTTGTTCGTGTTTCAGTGCCTCCCCATCGTGATCACCAAGGGCTTTTTCAAGAAAGTAGGTAGGAGTATGGGTATGTGTGGGCAAATAAGACACCGAGGGTTAGAAGAGGGTTCTTGGAACGCAACAGGGACCGAGGTGGGTTGGCTTTGCCAAACCTAGAGAGTTACTACTGGGCAGCAAACGTGGCGATGATCCGCAAGTGGGTCATGGAGGGAGAGGGGGCGGCATGGAAGAGGATGGAGATGGCGTCCTGTAAAGGAACGAGCCTGGGAGGGTTGGTAACGGCACCGCTGCCGCTCTCGCCGACAAAACACACCACAAGCCCGGTGGTGGCGGCAACGCTAAGGATCTGGGGCCAGTGGAGAAGGCACAGGGGTGCAATGGGAGCATCGGTGTGGTCCCCGATTAGGGGCAACCACCGGATTGTCCCGGGGAAGATGGACGGGGGGTTCCAAGGCTGGCATCGGGCGGGGATTAGAAGAATGGGGGACCTGTTCATTGACGGGACATTTGCAAGCCTAGGGGCACTGGAGGAGAAATTTGAGTTACCCCCGGGAAACGTATTTAGATATATGCAGGTGAGGGCCTTTGTGAGGCAACAGGTGAGGGAATTTCCGTTGCTCCCGGCACAAGATAGGGTGATCTCGGGGGTATGGGTCGGGGAGGGCAAGGTGTCGGAAATATACCAAGAGATGAAAGAAGAGGGGGAAGCGCTAGAAGAACTGAAAGGTAAATGGGAGGAGGAGCTGGGGGAGGAGATTGAAGAGGGGTTATGGGCTGATGCCCTAGGTAGGGTTAATTCCTCCTCCACGTGTGCCAGGCTCAGTCTGATACAATTTAAGGTGGTTCACAGAGCGCATTTGACGAGGGCGAGACTGAGTAGGTTCTTTGGAGTAGAGGATAGATGTGAAAGATGTTTAGGGGGCCCGGCGAACCATGTCCATATGTTTTGGTCATGCCCGGCATTGGAGGGGTTCTGGAGAGGAGTGGCGGGAGTAATATCCCAGATGGTGAAAGTCCGGGTCAAGCCAAGCTGGGGGCTAGCAATATTTGGAGTAGTGGACGAGCCGGGAGTGCAGGAGGCGAAAGAGGCCGGAATTCTGGCCTTTGCGTCCCTAGTAGCCCAGCGAAGGGTCTTGCTCTTGTGGAAGGAGGCGAAGCCCCCTAGCCTGGAGGCCTGGATAAACGACATGGCGGGGTTCATAAAATTGGAGAGAATTAAGTTTGCTTTGAGAGGGTCTGCACAGGAGTTTTACAGGCGGTGGCAACCGTTCCTAGAATACCTCGTGGAGCGTTAGAGGAAGTTCGGTCAGCAGCAGCAGCAACCCTGGGGGGCAGGGGGGAACGAGAGACTGTTTGAGGGGATGGACGAGCGGGAGATGGCATGAAGGGTGGGGAGAAATGGAACGTGCGGCCAAGAGCCAGTGTATAAAGCTATGTAAATATACCATCTTGCCATGTACATATCTTGCTCAGGGAGAATTGCGTTATTTTGTTACGGGGGGGGGGGGGGGGGGGGGGGGGGGATTATTGTTTGTAAGGGGAAAAAATTGTGTTGTTAAAAAACCTTAATAAAAACATTTTTTTTTTAAATTAAAATTGTCGGCAGCACGGTAGCAGTGGTTAGCACTGTTGCTTCACAGCTCCAGGGTCGGAGGTTCGATTCCCAGCTTAGGTCACTGTCTGTGCGGAGTCTGCAGGTTCTCCCGTGTCTGCATGGGTTTCCTCTGGGTGCTCCGGTTTCCTCCCACAGTTCAAAGATGTGCAGGTTAGGTGGATTGGCCATGTTAAATTGTCTTTAGGTTAGGTGGGGTTACTGGTTTACAGGGATAGGATGGAGGTGAGGGCTTAAGTGGGGTGCTCTTTCCAAGAACCGATGCAGATCCAATGGGCCAAATGGCCTCCTTCTGCACTGTAAATTCTATGATCTAAGCCAGTGTTCTTCAAACATTTTTTCCGGGGACCCATTTTTACCAACCGGCCAACCTTCGGGACCCAACCCGGCCGACCTTCGCGACCCACGCCGTCCGACCTGCGCGACCCACCATTTTCTCTTACCTGGTTTGCTGCTGACAAAAATGGAGGAAATGGTTTTGGGTCCCTTTGGCCCTCGTACACGCTCCTCCAATGGAACCTGTTGGATGAAGGTGAACCCTTCTGGTGTCGGAAGGTATGGAGTCTCCATCTGTCCAAAGTTCTAATTTTTTTCCCTGTGAAATTTTATCAAATAACCGCCCCCCCCCCCGAACTTGTAAAAAAAAAATGAATAAAATAAATGGAAAAAATGAATAAAACCCCCAACTTGTAAAAAAAAAGATAAAATGAATTTAAAAAATGAATAAAACCCCCCCGAACTTGTAAAAAATATATAATGAATAATATAAATGAAAAAAATAAAAATTAAATGAATAAAATAAATGAATAAAAACCACTACAGAACATGTAAAACAAAAAGCAGCAACGTTTAACAAAATAGCGGCCGCACTGCGCATGCGTGCCGATCATCGTGCGCGCATGCGCAATGCGGCCAAATTATAATTTTTTTAAAAAACATGTTCACGGCCGCTTGCAGCCGGCGTTATGAAAAGCCGGCTGCTGCGCGGGGATTTGTGCGATCGGGAACGCCGCGGACAACGGCTCCGCGACCCTCCCGACACCCGCCCGCAACCCACTCGCGGGTCGCGCCTCCGACTTTGAAGAACACTGATCTAAGCAGACGATGTCTATGAAAACTTATATTCTTCAAACCAACACAACCAGAGGACGAACCAAATATCATTGTACAGTCTGAAGTTCCAAACAGTGATGTGATCATACCAATTGCACCTACAGAAATGCTGTCAACAGATACAGCAGATCTACCGAGGTTAAGATCAACAAGGCATAGAAAGAAACCTGAAAGATTGAATCTGTAATTGGACAAAATAACTGTACATTATATAAATTATTGTGCTATGCATATCATATATATTTATTGAAATGATGTATATATGTTTTGTTCAAAATCTCAAGGAAAGGGGATGTAGTGATATGCATAAGCAATTGTACATGTAAATATGTTTGACCTCCGACCACTAGGTGGCTATACCATGTGAAACTTTAACCGAGGGGGAAGAAGTCGTCGTAGTTAGCGGTGTTTGTGATTGTTCCAATTTATTACTATTAGCTTCCAACCCATTTTTGTTATAATAAATTTGACTAGTCTAGAACTAGATGTTCTTTGGTCCGCAGAGCTCGCAAAGAGGAGGGCGAGCTTTAATAAGGTCAAGTCGGCCCTGTACAATAAGGGCATAAAGTTTGGACTACTATACCCGGCCCGCCTATGGGTGACCTATGTTGGCCGGGAGTGGTACTTTGGTTCGTCGGAGGCGACAGCGGACTTTATGAAAGAGAATAGACTGACAGGAGAAGGAGGATCTTGAACTTTGACTGAGGAGAACTGAACTATGTTTTGTAACACTTTGGATTTGTGCTGTTTGGACTTGTTTTGGGGGTTTTGCTTGTTTCTGTACCTTTTTTTGGTTCGGTTTGGGGTTATGCTGCTATATAGTAACTTGTTAAGGGAGGAGGGGTAGGCCTTTGTGCTCGGACCTTGGGAGGGATTATTTGTTTGTTTTTGCTTCTTGCCTTTGTTTTGACTGTTTGCACTAAGAGGGAAACCAGTGGGGGTAAGATGGTAGGCGCCATGGGCGGGGTCTGCCAGGCTAGCTGGGAGGGCTAGTTCACGGAAGCAAAGCTGAAGACTGATGTGGGGGTGGGGGGATGGGGGGGGGGGGAGAGAGAGAGAGAGAGAGAGGGGAGGGGGGCTGGGGGGACTAGAACTGCTGACGGGGACGGGGCTTTCAAATTGGAGCAGGAGGTTGTTGATGACGGTGGTTGCCCGACGTCCAATATTAGACAGCTCCTAAATGTGACAATGATGCCTGCGGAGGGTCGCGAGGTTGAGGTGGTGGTGGCCATGGATGTGGAGAAGGCCTTTAATCGAGTGGAATGGAGGTACCTGTGGGACGTCCTGGGAAGGTTTGGGTTCAGGCAGGGATTCGTGGATTGGATCCGGTTGCTATATCAGGCACCGGTGGCGAATGTACGGACCAACCGGGTCCAATCGGAGTATTTTAGTCTGTGCAGCGGGACAAGGCAGGGGTGTCCACTCTCCCCACTACTGTTTGCCCTGGCCATAGAGCCTTTGGCAATGGCGCTGAGGCATCGAACATTTGACGGGGGGGGGGATAGTGGAGGGTGTGTGGAGCATAGGGTCTCGCTCTATGCGGACGATTTGCTCCTGTATATAACAGATCCACTGGGGGGGGGGGGGGGGGGGGGGGGGGGGGGGGGGGGGGGGGGGGGGGGGGGGGGGGGGATTGCAGGAATTATAGGAATACTGGAGGAATTTGGCCGGTTCTCAGGTTACAAACTAAACATGAGCAAGAGCGAGGTCTTCGCCATCCAGGCAAGGAGGCAGGAGAGGAGACTGAGGGAGATGCCGTTCAAAGTGGCGGGATGGAGTTTTAGGTATCTGGGGATTCAGATGGCAAGGGACTGGGGCAGTTTCATAAATTAAATTTGGGCAGGGTGATTGAGCAAATGAAAGGGGTCTTTCGCAGGTGGGACGTGCTCACGCTGTCATTGGAGGGGAGGGTACAGACTGTGAAAATGAAAGTCCTCGCGAGATTGTTGTTTGTGTTTCAGTGTCTCCCAATCTTTATCCCCAAGGCATTTTTTAGGAAAGTAAACGCGGCGGTCTCGGGTTTATATGGGCTGGGAAAACCCTGAGGGTGAAGAAGGTCCTTCTTAAGCGGGGGCGCAAGGAGGGAGGCTTGGCCCTTCCGAACTTTATTAACTACTACTGGGCTGTTAATATTTCAATCGTTAGGAAGTGGGTAGTGGGGGAGGGGTCGGTATGGGAGCAAGTGGAGGCGGCAACTTGTAAGGGCACGAGTCTGGAGGCTCTGTTAACGGCACCTCTGCCATTCACGCCGGCTCAATATTCCACAAGCCCAATAGTAGTGGCAGCCCTGAGAGTGTGGGGGCAAAGGAGGCAACACATGAGACTGGAGGGGGCTTCGGTGTGGTCACCAATCTGTGACAATCACCGGTTCGCTCCGGGGAGGCTGGATGGCTGCTTCAGGAGGTGGCAGCGGGCAGGGATTGAGAGGTTTGGAGATCTCTTCATTGAGGAGGGGTTCCCGTTCCTGGAGGGGCTAGAGGAGGGCTTTGAGTTGCCGGGTGGAAACGGGGATTTTGGTACCTGCAGGTACAGGACTTTGACCAGATGCAGGTTCCAAGCTTCCCTCGCCTCCTTCTAAGGGGACTACAGGATAAGGTGATGTCTAAAACAGGGGTTGGGAAGGGGGGGGTCTCGGAAATATATAAGGAACTGATGGAATGGGAAAGGGTCCCAATCGGAGAGGTGAAGGGGAAGTGGGAGGACGAGTTGGGAGGGGAGTTGGAAGTCGGGCTCTGGGAGAAGGCCCTGAAAAGAGACAATGCATCCTCGTCGTGTGCAAGGCTTAGCCTGATCCAGTTCAAGGTGGTCCACAGGGCTCATATGACTGTGGCCCGGATGAGTAGGTTTTTTGAGGAGGTGGAGGACAGGTGTGGGCGGTGCGGGGAAGTCCGACGAATCATGTACATATGTTTTGGGCGTATCCGAAGCTGAGGGTTTTTGGCAAGGAGTCTCAGATGTCATGTCAGAGGTCCTGGAAGGGAGGGTGACTCCGAGTCCAGAGATTGCAATATTTGGAGTGTCGGAAGATCCGGGAGGGGGAAGACGACGAAAGGCCGACATTTTGGCCTTTGCCTCCCTGGTGGCCCGGAGACAGATTTTGCTGGGATGGAGGGACTCGGAGCCTCCAAAGTCGGGGTGTGTGGGTCAGTGACGAGGCAGGGTTTCTCAGGCTAGAAAAGATTAAGTTTGCCTTAAGGTGGTTCAAACAGGGGTTCGCTCGGAGGTAGTAGCTGTTCATCGATTTCTTTAGGAAAACTGACCGCCAGCAGAAGGTTTTGGGTGGGGGGGGGGGGGGGGAGAGAGAGAGAAAGAGGAGGAGGCATGGCAGTGAAGAATAGAGGCGGGGAATCTAAGGTATGGGTAGCTAGAGGTTAGGGCTGGGGGAAGTTGGGTGTGATACTGTGGGGTTTTTGTGTGTCTTGGACCGTTCTGTTATTTAGAATGTTAATATGTTGAAATGTTAAAATTATAAATGCCTCAATAAAATGTTTTCTAAACAAAAAGACACATTGAATGACAGCTCTTGGTGTGGTCAAAAAGATCGAAGAGCCGGCAGATTGGGTCAATTCAATGGTGTGTGTTAAATATCTCAGGATATGCATGGATCCTAAAGATCTAAATGCAAATATAAAAAAGGTAACACTATCCAATACCTAAGCGAGAGGAGATCACAAGTGAAATGTCTGCTGCGACATAATTCAGCAAACTTGATGCTTCACAAGGGTTCTGGCAGCTCAAGTTAGATGAAGAAAGTATTGTACGTTCAATACTCCATTTAGTAGATATTGTTTTCTTTGTGTGCCCTTCGGCACAATCTCAGAGTCAAGTGATTTTCCACAAAGCGATGGAACACAATGTTGAAGGCATTCAGGGTGTTCGAGTAAATGTCAAAGACATCATCGCTTTTGGCTGTTCGGCTCAGACATGTTTAGGTACTTCCAGGTGCGGAGCTTCGCTATGGTTTTTTTTTTCAGATTTCCTGATGGTGCTGTTATCATCCTTATTGGACAGGATTCGCTCCTGTTCGGGGTCAGAGGAGAGCAGTACGTCCAGCATGTATGAATGGATCATAGGGGAAGAGTTGAGTTTAGTGGAAGTGGTGAAGACTAAATGGGTGGAGGAGTTGGGGCCAGTACTGGAGGCGGAGATATAGAGGGCTAACGTCACGTCGTCGTGTGCAAGATTGAGCCGTACCCAGCTAAAGGTAGTGTTTCTAGCGCATCTCACTAAGGCTACAATAAGTTGCTTTTTGAGGAGGTGGAGGATAGGTGTGACCATTGCTCGAGGGGCCCCCACACACGTTCTGGTCCTGTTATATGCTGGTGGGTTTCTGGAGGTCCTTTGTCAACACCATGATGTTGATCTTAAATGTTGAGCTCTGCCCTTTGGGGCATCAATTGTGCCGGGCTTCGGACAGTTGCAGGGGCAGATGACCTTGCCTTCGCCTCATTGGTGGCACAGAGGCTTATCCTGCTGGGCTGGAGGTTGCCGACACTGCAGAGTGCTTCGGCCGGCATGGCTAACGGACTTGTTGAGAGTTGTTGCAACTCGAGAAGGTCAAATACACCGGGAGCGGATCGATTGAAGGGTTCTACCGGAGATGCCGGCTGTTTATATTGTATTTCAGAGATTTGGTCACTGTTAGCTGTTTGGGTGGGAGGGGTTCTTTTCTTTTTTTGTTTGTTTCACGAGTTGGAAGGTTGTGTTGGGGATTTGTGTTTATTAAGGGTTTTTATTTGTAGGTTTGGCAATTTTGTAAAAAATGTAATAAAAACAGCTGAAAAAAGTTAAAAGATGTTAACATATTACAGCGATACAATGTCCATTGCAATATGTGGTGATACTGACCCCTCAAGAGGGGCTAAACAAAGAAATTGTACAGCAGAGGTTCGCTGTGGTAAAGGACTTTCCCTATAATGTACTTTTAAAATACTTGCCATTTGTTACCATGAAGTGTCCTTTTCTTCCACAGGCCAATCTCAAATTTGGAACTACATCCTGATGTCATATTTACATACTACTCATGAGTTGGATCAAAAAATGTTAAAATAAAAAGGCATGTATATTTATGCATTCTTCTTCTTCCTTCTATGCCCAATTTTAACAATTTTAACTCCTACGCATACAGTGGAAAATTTTACAGAAAATAATCCATTAAGAAATTTTCCAAGTGATTACCCATTAGTAAGCCTGAACTTCTTGGGCTTCAGCTTTACAGTCATGTCACCTGATGCATACTGTCACCATCGGCTGTCTCTTGATCCAAGGGATGATGTCTAGTCGTGTTTCTGCTATGGATTTTCATGCGACTGAACAGGCAGAACATCTTGCACATCGGGCAGGATAGCTGATGAAGTAGTGGGATCTGAATGGTAGGATTTTCTTCCTTTTCTTTCCTTCTTTGCCGCCACTCTTGTCTTATCATTAAGTTTAGACTCAAGGCTTGCGGAACAAATTGTCTTCATCTTGAACGACTGTTAACAAGCTTCTCCTGGTCATTAATGTCAATGCAGCGACCGTAAAGGAGAGCTTCAGAATGTCTTTGAAGTATTTTCTTTTCTTGCCCCCAGAACACGGACGGTTGGAAAAAGTTGAGAAAACAGGAGCTGGCACCTCTTGGCCATCTGGACAGTTTCCAGTCCAATCGTAGTAGATTTTGCAGGCATTTTCCCTGTATGCTTATGGAGCTGGCTTCAAGGACACCAGCATTTGTTTGGTGGTCCTCCCATTAAATCTGCAGGAAGCAGCAGAGGCATTGCTGGTGGAATTTCTCTAGTGTTAGTGTGTTATTGATTCACAGTCCTGGTCTCACTGCAGTACAGAAGTGTGGTGACAACAACTGCTTTGTACCTAGGTCTTTGGCTGACCTGCAGAGGTCTTTGTTGTCAATCACTCACTGCCGTAGTTTGTACAGTTGATCTCATGCGGGATCTCCTGGTCAATGGCAGCCTTTGAGAGACACGGCTGTCAAGGTATGGGAAGTGCTCAACATATCAACAAATGTGCATGGTAGAATATTTGGCTTATCAGGTGTAGGTTAATATAGGAGGTTTAAGTCCCTTGTATGCAGAACTAAGAAGATTAAGAGTGTCTTTCAAATTTGATGCAGAGTGGGCAACAACACTGCAGTCATCTGCAAACCGTCAATCATGTATGTCTTTGGTGGTCAGTTTAGATTTAGCATGGAAGCGACTGAATTTTTTTTAAAATTTAGAGTACCCAATTATGTTTTTTCCAAGTAAGGGGCAATTTAGCGTGGCCAATCCATCTAATCTGCACATCTTTGCGTGTGGGGGTGAAACTCACGTAGACACGGGGAGAATGTGCAAACTCCAGACGGACAGTGACCCAGGGCCGGGATTCAATACCGGGTTCCCAGCACTGTGGCAGCAGTGCTAACCACTGTGCCACCCTAAAGCGACTGAAGTTAAAGAGTTTTCCATCTAGGCAATATTTAATACGCCAGAAGCAGTTGCAAATAATATAGGGATTAGTCATGCAATCTTATTTTACACCGGTCCAAATTTTGAAAACGCTCGTTTCAGATCTCCTTCTACTCAAAACAGTTGCTGTAACATTGTGAAACAGTTGCAGGATTGTGAAGAAGTTTTTTGGACATCCAAACCGTTGGGAGCATAATCCACAAAGCCCCATTATTAACTAAGTCAAATGCTTTGTTCAGATCGATGAACACATTGAAGAGTTGAGTTCCTAGTATTGTTCTAGACATTTTTCTCTGATTTTCCTGGCAACAAAGATCAGATCAAAGGCTCTTCTGGAAGGTCTAAAGCCTTCTTTATGATGATTTCCTCAGCCACAGGAAGTAAACTATTCAGGAGGTCACATGTCAGGACTTTCCCCCTCTTGGATATAGTAACAATTGTTGCATTCCTGAAATCAGGGGAGAAGTTCTTTTTCCTCCCAAATCCATTGGTGAGAGCACAAAGCTTTTCTCGCCCAGTTTTTTTTGCAATGGCTCCTCTCTAGATATCAAGAGTCACAATCAACATTGGCATTCTTCGAAGGTATAACAAGCAAAGTGGATGACGGGCATCCTGGAGATGTAGTAAATTTGGACTTTCGGAAGGCATTTGATAAGGTGCCGTACAGGAGGTTAATTCACAAGGTTAGATCACATGGGATTAGGGGTAATTTATTAGCTTGGATAGAAGACTGGCTGGCGGACAGAAGACAGAGTTGGGATAAATGGGTCTTTTCCTGGATGGCAAGATGGAACTAGTGGCGTGCCGCAGGGTTCAGTCCTTGGGCCCCAGCTATTTACAATCTATATTAATGACTTGAATACAGGGATAGAAGGCTCTGCAGCCCAATTTGCAGACGACTCAAAAATAGGTGCGACAGTAAGTTGTAATGAGGAAATAAGGACCGAACAAACAGATATCGATAGGTCAGGAGAGTGGGCCAAAATGTGGCAGATGGAGTTTAACATGGATAGGTGTGAGGTCATGCATTTTGGTCAGAAAAATGGAAAGACAAATTATCTAAATGGGGAGAGATTTCAGGCTGCTCCGCTGTAGAGGAATCTGGGGTCCTTGTTCACGAGTCACAGAAAACTAGCATGCAGGCACAACTGATAATAAGAAAGTGAATGAAATGTTGGCATTTATAGCTAAAGGATTGGAGTATAACGATAAGGAAGTGTTGTTGCAACTATACAAGACATTGGTGAGACCACACCTGGGAGTATTGTGCACAGCTTTGGTCCCCTTATTTGAGGAAAGATGTACTGGTATTACAGGCAGTTCAGTGAAGGTTCTCTAGGTTGATGAAATGAAATGAAAATTGCTTGTCACAGGTAGGCTTCAATGAAGTTACTGTGAAAAGCCCCTAGTCGCCACATTCCGGCGCCTGTTCGGGGAGGCTGTTACGGGAATTGAACCGTGCTGCTGGCCTGCCTTGGTCTGCTTTCAAAGCCAACGATTTAGCCCTGTGCTAACCAGCCCCTAATTTGAGGATTTGTCGTATGAAGAGAGATTGAACAGTTTAGGACTATACTCTCTAGAGTTTAGAAGAATAAGGGGTGATTAAATTGAGTATACAAGATGATAAAAGGTGTGGATAAAGTAGACGTGCAGCGGATGCTTATTCTTGTGGGGCATTCTAGAATGAAGGGTCATAGTTTTAGGGTAAGAGGTAGCAAATACAGAGTTGAGGAGAATCTAATTCTCCCAAGGAGTTGTGAATCTGTGGAATTCGCTACCCCAGAGTGGACAGTGAGTAAATTTAAGGAAGAGTTGGGACAGATTTTTAATTGGTAATGGGTTGAGGGGTTATGGAGAACCAGCCGGGATGAGATCCGCCATGATCGAATGGTGGAGCAGAGTCGATGGGCCAAATGACCGAATTCTGCTCCTATACATTATGAACTTATTAAAGTTACTCAGACAGATGATCTTTTCTTTATTTGGGATGCGAGTGAGGGCTTCATGAAGGTCAGGATAGAATGTGCCCTTATCAGAGTCAAGGGAGGACGGTACCATATTGATTATGGCTGAGCTATAGGTGAAATGTCTTTCAGCCGTTTATTTATACAATTGGAGAGTTCTGGCACTGCAGTGCATCCACAATCTTATTCCAGATTGCAAAACCAACTCCACAGAGACGACGGTTGCTGTCTGCCTTTCCTTTTCAGTTGGAGGTGTAACCACCTGTTGCTCCTCCAGCTGCCCCTTCCCAGGAAGATAGGTCTCAATGATGTCAGTTTGGAGTCTTGCGAGCACACATGATACGACTGCAAATCTCCTTTCTGGATGGTCACTCTCGAGACTATCCACGAGTGTTTCCAACATTCCAAGTTGCAAAATTTAAAGTTTACTTTCTTTGATCACCAAGATTTTGATTCTCAGGGTGTGGTTCCCCAGCCAGGAGAAAGTGGGACAGCCTATTTGCAGGACATCTTTCCTAGCTCCTTCCCCATTTGGGTTGAAGAGAGGCAAAGGCACTTCTGTCCCAACAAGATGTCCAATGACTTACATGCATCTGACACCTGTGAAAAGATTCTTGACGAGGTACTTACAGGTTCACATCCCTGCCCTCATCACCAATTCTCCACTGGCACAAGATTTTGCAAATGGGCCTTTGGTGTGGGAACCTTGGGGCACCATCACTATCTACACAATATTGACAGGTTGGTGGTAAGATTTTGGTGACACGCCGAGTCACTGTGACCAGAATCACCATGCCGCTGCAGCATTCTTCCAACTTTGCACTGGGAGTGATGCATAATCTTCCTTTCCCTATTCTACCTTGAGGGCTTTTTGGACCATATTTTGTCTGACACCTTGACACAACCTTGCTGCCAGGGAGGGCTCTACCAGGGGAATAGAGCTCCTGACGACATTGTTCAAGGGATTATCAGAGTAAGCAGCAGCAACAGAGAGAGAGAGAGCAGCAGCAGCCACTCTCTACGACAGCAACAACTCCAAGTCTGCACTGTGAGTAGCTACTTTGGACTGCCATGCAAAATTGCCCCCAGTCTCCAAATGTTGGGTAGGGTTACATGGATATGGTGGGGAATTGGGCCTAGGTAGAGTGCTTTTCAGAGGTTTGGTGCAGACTTGATGGGCTGAATGGCCTCCTTCTATACTTTCAGGATTCTATGAATGAAGTACTTAAGCCTCTCCACCATGGAGGGATGCGTGCACATACGCAACAAAAATATGGATTGTATTTGGGAACAGAAATTCAAATGTTGTATTCCTGTAGTGAAGGTCATTGAAGCCGAATGAGGGATTGACTCTTCTCCACTGTTCACAATGTAGGGGGCTGATTCAGTGACGACTAGCGATAGATTATGGAACCTTCCTGGCCTTCAGGGTTTGGTCTCACACCTCATTGTGGCTTTGCTGGGCTAGTGGGAAAGAAACAACTAGAGGAAAAATAATATTTGGTGCAAAGAGCAGAAATGCTAAGAGAACACTGGACAACTTTCATTTGACAGTTCGACAGCAAACAGACTTGCCAGTTTGGATTACCAAGCACAGGATTGCCAGACAACCAACTGGGTTTTTGGAACTTCATGAAGAGGCCTGCACCATCTTTTCATGTCCAGAATTCCATATGCAGATGTTATATGAAGCTGCAATTTTTTGAATTCCCAATTATCCAGCATCTTATCTGCTAGAATTGTCAGCAAGGTCTTAAGGAAGATGATGTTATATTGCCCAACCCACTAATGCTCTGGTTAATCATATTTCATCACTCTTTCTGTTTTTGTTTTTCCCATTTGTATTGTGTTTCTTCATTCTGTCCTGTGGGCACTGCTGTACCAAACAGACAAATACAATTTTGGAACCTCTAGATTTATCTGCATTTTCTGTTATTTCCTCACAGTAACTTTTACCTTGAAAATATTATTCATCGTTTCAAAAAAGTCAGTTCGTCATTTGCTCACCTTGTAAGCTTGATACTGAAATAGGGCGCATCGAATCCATCCTGCAGGATAACGGCTACACTGATCTTAACATTACTTGTATATTGCGCAAACTCATGAACGGGCCTCAGACCACCACTTACGTTCCTGAAAAATCACCCATCTACTTCAGGTTACTTAAGGTGTCGCAAAGGTTTCGGCAACAAGTGAAGCTAGGCATTTTATGCTACTACTGTGCAGTAGTAGCATGAGTGGTATTCTCCACTAATAGGATTCTGCTGTCAAGACGTTCTCCCTGTCACACAAATGAGAAATGTGGTAAATGGATTTCAATTCCTAGTGTGATGCCATTTGTATAGGCTGTACGTCCCAATGACTGGTGGATCATATCAAACAGTATTTCCCTTCGGCTGTTCGCAACAGGCAAAGTACTGACTGTACCCAACCAGCCTGTGCTTGCAAAACTCAAAACATAATGTCCAACATTAGACCTGATCCCGCGATTGCACAACACTTACTAAACAGTCCTGATTCTGCTAAAAAGTACACCGACAATTATTTCAAGATAATCAGTCGGGCTGGCATTATGACTCACTTACGCTTTTAGAAGCATGAAGCTATATATATTCACGCACATGGCCCTGTCCTTTGCAGGCAGAAGGATCATGTCCATGCATTGCGCCTTATTCAATGAAATAAAAGTTTGGGATACAGCCATGCCCTGGTTCATTCCCCATGGCAATGTCTTGCCTGATTAGAGCCAACTGTCTAGTTTAAATTTAAATAAAGTCTTGGCAATAACTGCTCCCTGGTGCATTCTTCATGGCAACATCGCTACCGAAGTCCTTCATGCCAACCAATCCGCAATCGCTTATCGCGCAGTATAAATTGTTAGCTTTACAATAGGCATTCTTGCGAATTCTGTGCTGATGAGTGCAAGACAAAAAGCTTCAACAGCATGTCTCTTTTATCAACAATACTAGTAGCTATTTACAATAATATTTCCCTTAAGTTTCATCAGTGCTTTTCAACTTCATCATGTAATCAGTTGTACAATAATTTGAACAGAAAATTAAATAGTGCCGACATGCAGCATCTGTTTACCTAACAATAGCCAAGCTAGCTGATGCATCTGTCCAAGCATCCGGATTCACTCACTGCAATGATTCTGCTACACAGAGGACAATGACAAGCACCTAAAATTTTAGCTATGCAGCAGAGTCCAAGGTCATTTGGCATCTTACAGCAGCATGTTAACGCCAGTTTCATTAGAGAGCGTAATTTATGAACATCCCCTTTATAATTAATAATTAATATCCTGCAGACTCTTGAGGCTTCATTTTGTGGTTTAAAGACATTGGAAATAAATCAAGAACAGTACACTCTGTATATGGAATGGTAGTACCAATGTAGTAAATATCAAGCCACCAAATGGATTTTTGTTTCACTGAGCTGTTCCGATTGCATCCATTAGATTGCTTGCTAATTTTTCACATAAACCAAGATCAGAAATGACAAAAATCAAAGAACATACCATGATTCCCCACTTGCTATTCCAGCTTCCCTTTTCCGTCTTTTCCTGTTTGATGCTCCTTATGTTCTGCAGTCTCCTCTAGCCACTGGTTTTCTTTTTCGCAACAGAACTTCCTCATAAGCTCTTGCAATCCCTCGACAACTCAGATCTTAAAATAGCAAATGGTATAGCAAGAGCTTCTTTTTAATGTACCTGGAGAAAAACACCAGCAGTCCAAAGTGAAATTCAGGCAGCAAAAAGCACTTGGTCAAGTAATGTTGTTTTGCAATATATTTTAAATTACAAAAGTAAAATCTCAATTCCAAAATCATAGCTTATGTGGAATTGAAACTATGTACTCAGCACATGAGGAAGTAACCATCTTTAAAAGTGGTCACACCATTAAGGTTAAACAGAGAGCAGAGGCTCTGGGGAATATGGAACTAGCAGTCTGCAGCATATCTAATTGAATGCTTGGTTGCTCCATATTCCCGAGATTCTGCATTGGTTAAGCAGTTTGTTTCTTCACATTTGACATAATCAGAAACCACAAATCTGTTGTTAAATGCACACAATATTTAAAAACCTGCTATTTTTTTCTAGATTGTTGAGATGCCTTCAATCAATGCAACAGATTAATTATCTCCATCTCACTAATGTACATAATATCTTTACTCATGAACTTTTAATAGTTAACGCACTAAATCAGAACGTTAGTTTTGCAATTTTTCAACAACTGCAGTGGGTGAAAAATGCTATTTATCAAACATCCAATAATGCAAAATCTTAACAATAGATATCTTGCACAGTTAAAAATACAGTCTGCCACTCAAAAGACAATTATTTGTGGAACTTTATCGATTGTGACTGGGCTAACTATATATTTTTTGTCTGTGGCGAACTATTAACACTTTTTATTGCTGGATTCAGCCATAGAACAGCCAAACCCACGGGCACACCACATTAGCTGACTGCAGCAGGTTCGACAAGGTGAATACGCAATACGCAATAGGGAGTCTAATTTGCTAATTGCATAATTGGGCTACAGGATTTGGCAATACATAATAAAAATTGTATACCATTGTAAAGATATACTATACATTTGATTCTGATATGAAAAACAGCCTTTTGTTTCAGTGTATTTTCAATGGGTGAAATGGTATATAGAACATACAGTGCAGATATACAGGAGGCCATTCAGCCCATCAAGTCTGCACCGACCCACTTAAGCCCTCACTTCCACCCTATTCCCCCGTAACCCAATAACCCCTCCTAACCTTTTTGGTCACTAAGGGCAATTTATCATGACCAATCTACCTAACTTGCACGTCTTTGGACTGTGGGAGGAAACCGGAGCACCCGGAGGAAACCCACGCAGACACGGGGAGAACATGCAGACTCCACACAGAGTGACCCAGTGGGGAATCGAACCTGGGACCCTGGCGCTGTGAAGCCACAGTGCTATCCACGTGCTACCGTGCTGCCCACGAAACAATCGTACCAATAAACAATATCTGCCAATAAACAATCCACTTTTTCAGTGTTCTACCAGCAGGAACGCTCCTAAACAAAATACTACAGATACTGGAAATATGAAATTAGCATTAAAATTCTGCAAATACTGCATCTGTGGAGAGTTAACATTTCAGATCGACATCCTTTGCTGGAAGGTCAATATAAAAGCTCTGTCTTTTAAGTCTAGGCCAAACCAAAGAAGTGGAATCTCTTGTTAAGAGGAAGAAGGAGGCCTATGTGAAGATGAGGAGTGAAGTTTCAGTTGGGGTGCTTGATAGTTACAAGGTAGCGAGGAAGGATCTAAAGAGAGAGCTAAGACGAGCAAGGAGGGGACATGAGAAGTATTTGGCAGGTAGGATCAAGGAAAACCCAAAAGCTTTCTATAGGTATGTCAGGAATAAAAGAATGACTAGGGTAAGAGTAGGGCCAGTCAAGGACAGGGATGGGAAGTTGTGTGTGGAGTCTGAAGAGATAGACGAGATACTAAATGAATATTTTTCGTCAGTATTCACTCAGGAAAAAGATAATGTTGTGGAGGAGAATGCTGAGACCCAGGCTATTAGAGTAGATGGCATTGAGGTACGTAGGGAAGAGGTGTTGGCAATTCTGGACAGGCTGAAAATAGATAGGTCCCCGGGGCCTGATGGGATTTATCCTAGGATTCTCTGGGAAGCCAGGGAAGAGATTGCTGAGCCTTTGGCTTTGATTTGTATGTCATCATTGGCTACAGGAATAGTGCCAGAGGACTGGAGGATAGCAAATGTGGTCCCTTTGTTCAAGAAGGGGAGTAGAGACAACCCCGGCAACTATAGGCCGGTGAGCCTCACGTCTGTTGTGGGTAAAGTCTTGGAGGGGATTATAAGAGACAAGATTTATAATCATCTAGATAGGAATAATATGATTAGGGATAGTCAGCATGGCTTTGTGAAGGGTAGGTCATGCCTCACAAACCTTATTGAGTTCTTTGAGAAGGTGACTGAACAGGTAGACAAGGGTAGAGCAGTTGATGTGCTGTATATGGATTTCAGTAAAGCGTTTGATAAGGTTCCCCACGGTAGGCTATTGCAGAAAATACGGAGGCTGGGGATTGAGGGTGATTTAGAGATGTGGATCAGAAATTGGCTAGCTGAAAGAAGACAGAGGGTGGTGGTTGATGGGAAATGTTCAGAATGGAGATCAGTTACAAGTGGCGTACCACAAGGATCTGTTCTGGGGCCGTTGCTGTTTGTCATTTTTATCAATGACCTAGAGGAGGGCGCAGAAGGGTGGGTGAGTAAATTTGCAGACGACACTAAAGTCGGTGGTGTTGTCGACAGTGCGGAAGGATGTAGCAGGTTACAGAGGGACATAGATAAGCTGCAGAGCTGGGCTGAGAGGTGGCAAATGGAGTTTAATGTAGAGAAGTGTGAGGTGATTCACTTTGGAAGGAATAACAGGAATGCGGAATATTTGGCTAATGGTAAAGTTCTTGAAAGTGTGGATGAGCAGAGGGATCTAGGTGTCCATGTACATAGATCCCTGAAAGTTGCCACCCAGGTTGATAGGGTTGTGAAGAAGGCCTATGGAGTGTTGGCCTTTATTGGTAGAGGGATTGAGTTCCGGAGTCGGGAGGTCATGTTGCAGCTGTACAGAACTCTGGTACGGCCGCATTTGGAGTATTGCGTACAGTTCTGGTCACCGCATTATAGGAAGGACGTGGAGGCTTTGGAGTGGGTGCAGAGGAGATTTACCAGGATGTTGCCTGCTATGGATGGAAAATCTTATGAGGAAAGGCTGATGGACTTGAGGTTGTTTTCGTTGGAGAGAAGAAGGTTAAGAGGAAACTTAATAGAGGCATACAAAATGATCAGGGGGTTGGATAGGGTGGACAGTGAGAGCCTTCTCCTGCGGATGTAAATGGCTGGCACGAGGGGACATAGCCTTAAACTGAGGGGTAATAGATATAGGACAGAGGTCAGAGGTAGGTTCTTTACGCAAAGAGTGGGGAGGCCGTGGAATGCCGTACCTGCAACAGTAGTGAACTCGCCTACATTGAGGGCATTTAAAAGTTTATTGGATAAGCATATGGGTGATAATCGCATAGTGTAGGTTAGATGGCTTTTGTTTTTTGACTTCCCATGTCGGTGCAACATCGTGGGCCGAAGGGCCTGTACTGCGCTGTATCGTTCTATGTTCTATGTTCTAAACGCAGAGAGGTTAGGCCAGTTTAGAAAATGTAACATGTTCAGCATAAGAAAGTGGCTTTTTAAAGTCGACAGGCAGAAAGCTAGTAAACGGTTTTGTTACTTTGTATGAGAACAGTGAAATGTATAATTCAATGTTTTATAACTGTTTGTTTACTTCGGTTTATGTAAATAAACCACTGTGATCTAATAGAATGTATACCAAGCTTTTTTAAAATTCATTTACAGGACTTGGGCATCGCTGGTTAGGCCAGCATTTATTGCCCATCCCTAGTTGCCATTCAGAAGGTGGTGATGAGTTGCTTTCTTGAACCGCTGCAGTCCTTCAGGTGTAGGTACACCCACTATGCTGTTAGGGAGGGATTTCCAGGATTTTGCCCCAGTGACAGTGAAGGAACGGCGATATATTTCCAAGTTGGGGTGGTGAGTGACTTGGAGGGGAACCTCCAGGTGGTGGGGTTCCGAGGTATCTGCTGCTCTTGTCCTTCAAGGTGACAGTGGTCGTGAGTTTGGAAGGTGCCATCTAAGGAACCTTGGTGAGTTACTGCAATGCATCGGTGGTGGAGGATTTGAATGTTTGTGGAAGGAGGAGCAATCAAGCGAGCTGCTTTGTCCTGGATGGTGTCAAGCTTCTTGAGTGTTGTTGAAGCTGCACTCATCCAGACAAGTGGAGGTATTCCAATACACTTCTGACTTATGCCTTGTAGATAGTTTTTGGGGGCGGGGGGGGGGGGGGGGGGGGGTCAGGAGATGAGTTACTCGCCGTAGGATTCCTAGCCTTTGACCTGCCCTGGCAGCCACAGTATTAATGTGACTATTCAGTTCAGTTTCTGATCAATGGTAACCCCCAGGATGTAGACTGTGGGGGATTCATGCCATTGAATGTCAAGGGGTGATGGTTAGATCCTCTCTTGGAGATGGTCATTGCCTGGCATTTGTGTGGCACGAATGTAACTTGCCACTTGTCAACCCATGTCTGGATATTGTTCAGATCTTTCTGCATGTGGACATGGACTGCTTCATTATCTGAGGAGTCGCGAATGGTGCTGAACATTGTGCAGTCATTCGCAAACATCCCAACTTCTGACCTTATGATGGAAGGCAGGTCATTGATGAAGCAGCTGAAGATGGTTGGTTCCAGGACACTACCCTGAGGAACTCCTGCAGTGTTGTCCTGGAGCTGAGATGATTAACCTCCAACCACCACAACCATCTTCCTTTGTGCCAGGTATGACTCCAACCTGCGGAGAGTTTTCCCCGATTCCCATCGACTCCAGTTTAGCTAGGGCTGCTTGATGCCATACGCGGTCAAATGCTGCCTTGATGTCAAGGGAGTACATTATGGAGTCCTACGTATATGGAATATGTTTTGGAGTTCCAAAAGAGAAAATGCTGGAAAATCTCAGCAGGTCTGGCAGCATCTGTAAGGAGAGAAAAGAGCCAATGTTTCGAGTCCAGATGAACCTTTGTCAAAACTAAAAGGCTGCTAATATCCATTACAAGCCCACTGACTCCCACAGCTTTCTGGACTACAGCTCTTCGCATCCTACATCCTGTAAGGACTCCATCCCCTTCTCTCAGCTCCTTCGCCTCCGTCTCATTTGTTCCGATTATGGCACTTTCCAAAGTGATGCTTTGAAAATGTGTTCCTTCCTCAACCGTAGTTCCCCATCTACAGTTGTTGACAGGGCCCTCAACAGCCTGTGGTCCATCTCTCGCGCCACTACCCACACCCCCTCCCTCCCAGAGCAAGGATAGAGTCCCCCTTCTTCTCACATTTCACCCCACCAGCCTCCGCATGCAAAGCATAATCCTCCGCCATTTTCGCCAACTCCAACATGATGCCACCACTAAACACATCTCCCCTTCACTCCCTGTCAGCATTCCACAGAGACCGTTCCCTCCGGGATAATCTAGTCCACTCCTCCACCATACCGAAAACCTCTCCCATGGTACCTTCCCATCCAATCGCAGGCGGTGTAACACCTGCCCCTTTACCTCCTCCACACTTAACATCCCAGACCCAAAATACTCATTCCAGGTTAAGCAGTGTTTCACTTGCACCTCATTCAATTTGGTCTATTGTATGCACTGCTCCCAATGTGGTCTCCTCTATATCGGAGAGACCAAACGTAGACTGGGTGATTGCTTTGCTGAGCACCTTCGGTCTGTGCGCATACAGGGCCCTGACCTTCCCGTTGCTTGTGTCATGTGAGAGTACCTTTCAGAAATGGGTGTTTATAAATGGGTGTGTATATAAGTGTCTGTAGTGAGAGTACCTAAGAAATGGGTGTTTATTACTGCAGTGATGTCAGAGAGTGGGTAGAGCTGGATTGTCTGTCAGCTTTTTACTTTCGTTTTAGGCGGTTTGCTGCAGGGTGTGTTTTATTTTCGTTTTCAGAGCTGGATAGCTGCAGTCACAGCCAGCAGGTGTATGAATCTCTCTCTGTAATCTAAAGACTGTAAATCGATCCTGGTGATTTAAAACTAATAACAGTAGTGACTTTAACCTGATGTGATTCTGGGAAAAGGTGTTTTAAGTCTGATGGATGTTAAAAGGAAAGCTGAAAGGATTACTTAGTTTTGTATTCCTTGTGGGTTGTATTTGAATTAATGGTTGCTAAGATGTTCACTGTATTTTTAAATAGGTTAACTTGAGTTCATAGAATATACATTGTTTTGCTTTAAAAATTACTTTTCCATTTCTGCTGTACCACACCTGTAGAGTGCGCCGTGTGCTCCCCATACCACAATCTAGTAAAAGTTGTGGGTCAGGTAAACTCCATGATACACCTTGGGGTTCTCTAAACCCTGGCCCATAACACTTGCCATTTTAATACAAGACCCTGCTCCCATGCCCACATATCTGCCCTTGGCCTGTGTCAAAGTTCCAGTGAAGCTCAACGCAAACTGGAGGAACAGCATCTCATCTTCCGGTTAGGCATGCTACACTTTCCGGTCTCAAAATCAAATTCAACAACTTCAGGTGATTAGCTCTACCCCACCTCGACCCCTTTATGTTCATTCCATTTCATTTTAACTGTCTTTTACCGTTTACTTCTTTGTCTTTCTTTATGTATATTTTCCCCCACACTTTTTCCCCTCATCTTATCCCCCCTTTCCTTACCTTTTCTCCCCTTTGCTTCCCCCTTCTTCTCATTTTACCTCTCTCCCACCCATGTTCCTCCTCCCCCCACATCTATATCTGTCACAGCT
The DNA here is from genome assembly GCF_047496885.1 of Scyliorhinus torazame. NCBI lineage: Eukaryota > Metazoa > Chordata > Chondrichthyes > Carcharhiniformes > Scyliorhinidae > Scyliorhinus > Scyliorhinus torazame. Next base: position 77,698,642 of record NC_092728.1, read on the forward strand.
TACCCTCTGATTTTAGTTTCTCTGCTGTTTGGCCATTCACACCTTTTATTCTCTCTGGGGACTGCCATTAACACTTTCCCTTGGTTTCTGTAGCTATGACTCATCTTTCATTCCCTCGCCCTGCAATATAAATATCTCCCACTTTCTTTGTCTTTTAACTTTGACAAAGGGTGATCTGGAGTCGAAAACTTAGCTCTTTTCTCTCCTTGCAGATGCTGCCAGTCCTGCTGAGATTTTCCAGCATTTTCTCTTTTGGTTTCAGATTCCAGCATCTGCAGTAATTTGCTTTTTATTATGGAGTTCCACTTTTTGTAAAGATGAGAATCATGTAATGGCATGGTTTACATTCACGTAGCTAGTTTACAGGTCAGTGACGCCAAATCTGAGAAAACATCTGGTATAAAAACCCAGAAATGCAAAAGTGAGACCGAATTCCAGTATATTAGAGCACTTGGAATTAAATTCAATGAAAGAACTCAGATCAGAATATAATATGAGCAACACCTTGTTACTCGTAGATCCAGTAATGTTTTTAATAGATGTATTTATTTCCTTCAAAACTTATGGGTTAGTTAGTCTCAGAGCTGGTGTGTTCACTACACAGGAGAAACAGTTGGAAAATGAAAATGTATATGGGTACAAATTCCACCTCCCCAAAGAAAAAGTAGTGGAAATTTCAACATGATGCTGCTTACACAAAACACTGCAAATAGCTGAAAAGCAGAATACTGCAGGTACAGGAAAATCTGAAATTAAAGCAGAAAATGCTGAAAATGTTCAGCAAGTCGGAAGCATCAGTGGAGAGAGAAAAAGTGTTAACATTTCAGACTTTTCAATCGGAACTGGGAAAAGCGGTTAGTCTTTGAGCAAGGTGTGTGTGGGACAGGATTAAAGGAAGTTCTGTGATAGGGTGAAAGATAGGAGAGATTGAATGATGGAACAGTTAGTCTTCCAGGGTCAAAGAGACTGGTGATGGGCGAGGCAAGAAACAAAAGGTATGTCTAGGGCAGGTGCTGCGGCTGACAGAAAACAAAAATGTGAGAAAAACTGAAACAACTCTATGTTGACTCCAGAAGGCTGTAAAGTACCGAGCTTAATTTGGAGATGCTGTTCCTCAAGCTTACAATGGGCTTCACTAGAACAGGACAGTAGGTTGAGGACAGAGATGTCAGAGTAAGAGCAAGGAGGAGAATTAAAATGGCAGATCACGGAACCTCGGGATCATGCTTGTGCAATGAACGAAGAGGTGTGTTGCAAAGTGGTCACCAATTTTGCATTTGGCCTGCCCAATGTACAGGAGACCACATTGTGAAGCAGCAAAGATATTAAGACTAGATTGAAAGAAGTGCACACAAAATGCTGATTCACTTGGCAGGGGTGCGTGTGTGTATGTACGTGTGTGTGTGTGGGGGTTGTTGTTTGGAAGTTACGTTCCTGCATCTGCATGGTGGAACGGTGCTGTGGGAAGTGGTAGATGGGATGCTGATCAAAGGGACTGCTTTGTCCTGGATGGTGTCAACCTTCTTCTGTGCTGTTCGAACTGCATAAATCCAAGCAACTGGAGAATATTCCATTGCAATCCTGGTTTGGGTCTTAGAGAGTGGGCAGATTTTGGAGTGTCAGAAAGTGAATTCCAAAACTCTTGACCTGTTCTTGTAGCCAATATATTCATATGACTGGTTCAGTTAAGTTTCTGGTCAATGGTAACCCCTAGGATGTTGGTGGGGGAATCTGTGGTGGTAATGATGGTGAACAACATGGAAGATGATTCGATTTTCTCTTTTGGAAATGACCATTGCCTGGCACTGTGTGGCACGAGTGTTGCTTGCCATTCATCAGCCCTGGATCACATCTATTTGTTGGGTGGATGCCAGTGTTGTAGTTGTTCTGGAACAGCTTGGCTAGGAATGAGGCTAGTTCTGGAGCACAAGTCATCAGCACTACAGGTGGGATTGTCAGGGCCTATGGAAAATGGCGAATGGGACTCAAGAAAGGAGATGGACAGAAAGCAGGCAACTACAGGTCAGTTAGCTGAATAATTGTCATAGCAAAATTGCTAGAATCTATTATTGAGGTGGTTATAGCAGGGCATTTAGGAAATCTCTCTGCAACCCGGCATAGTCAACATGGTTTTGTGAAAAGGAAATCATATTTGACTAATGTATTGGACTTCTTTAAAGAAGTAATAAGCAGTGTGGAGAAAGGGGAATTTGTGAATATGTGGATTTCCAGAAGACATTTGATAAAGTGTCATATCAAAGGTTACTTTGTAAAATAAGATACATAGGAAAATGAGTTGTCAAAAGGACATAACCTATGTCTCTTTGCAAATTCCTTAGGTGAGTGGGCAAATAATTGGCAGATGGAATGTAGAGTGGGAAAATATGTACTTGTCCACTTTGGCAGGAAGAATAGAAAAGCAGCATATTATTTAAATGAAAAGAGATTGCAGAACTCTTGAGGTAGAGAGAGATCTGGATGTCTTGGTACGTGAATCACAAAAGGTTAGCATGCATGTACAGCAAGTGATTTTGAAAGCAAATTGAATGTTGCTGTTTATTGCAAGGGGAATGAAATATAAAGGTAGGGGTGTTTCACCACAGTTGGTAGGCCATATCTGGAGTACTGTGTACAGTATTGGTCTCCTTGTTTAAGAAACAATAACAATGCATTGAAAGCAGTTCAGAAAAGGTTCACTTGACTGATCAGGGATGGGGTATGGAATATCTTATGAGAAAAGGTTGGACAGACTGGATCTGTACTCATTAGAGTTTAGAAGGGAGGTAATCTTATTGAACCATAAGATCCTGAAGGGACTTGACAGCATGGATGCTGAAAGGATGTTTCCCCTTGTGGGAGAGAAGACATTAGGGGACACATTTTAAAAATAAGGGATTTCCCATTTAAGACAGAGATTAGGGGAAATATTTTCTCTGATGGTCACAAGTCTTTAGAATTCTCTTCCTCGACTTCCGGGTGCGGCTATGCAGAGCTAGGTCGCATATTCGGTAGCTCCTGCTTGGAACGGACTTTTGGGCTCTTTACAGGGCCCCCACGGCATTTGTTTTACATTTACCGGTGTGGGAAGAAGACTGCAACATTCCCCTGACAGGAATGGTATGTCTTTTGGTTACCAGACCCGGGAGAAACAGTAAAATATTCCGCTGTAACTGCAGGGGAGAGAGGGGCCTCTTCCAGTATGCAGGCAGGGGAAGGGCAAGCTTAAAGCTGCAAGCTGATTTGAGGGCCTCTATTAAAGGTGAATTCTAGCAGCAGAGGGAACAACTGTGAAAAGATCTACCAAGGCCATTGAAGAAGCGGGGACGAGGCTTCCGGTGGTGGCCATGGAGGAGTAGGTTGCGCATTCGGCAGCTCCCGTCTGGAACGGACTCTCAGACCTTTTTCAGGATTTTACACAGATTTTTGGGGGGAGATTGGTGAAGCGAACATTGCCAAAAGGATTCCCTCTCGAGACTTCCGGTTGCGGCTATGCGGAGCTAAGTCGCACATTCGGCGGCTCCCGCAAAAACGGACTTTTGTGCTCTTTTCAGGGCCCCCAAGTGCACTTATTCGACGTTTCCCGTGTGGGAAGGAGTTAATAATAGCGCCCCGTCAGTATATGGCTTTAACTAGGAGCGGGGCGACAAAAAAGGTGGTGGTGGACCCGAGGAAGGGAGGAAGGACAAAATGGCGGCGGGCGGAGACCAGGCAGCGTGGAGCCAGTGGGCGGAGGAGCAACAGGAGTGTATCCAGCGCTGCCTCAGAGAGATTACAACGGACCTGCTATAGCCGATGAAGGCTTCTATTGATAAGCTGCTGGAGACACAGACGGCCCAGGGGGTGACGATCTGAGAGGCTCGACAAAAGATCTCTGACAATGAGGACGAGATCTTAGGCCTGGCGGTAAAGGTGGAGGCACACGAGGCGCTCCACAAGAAATGGCAGGAGCGGTTCGAGGAGATGGAGAATCGGTCGAGGCGGAAGAATCTGCGGATTCTGGGCCTCCCGGAGGGGCTGGACGTGGGGGCCTATGTGGTCACCATGTTGAACTCGCTGATGGGAGCGGGGTCCTTCCAGGGGCCCCTGGAGCTGGAAGGGGCCCTAGAGTGTTGGCGAGGAGGCCCAAGGCTAACGAGCCTCCGCATGCGGTGCTGGTGCGGTTCCATCGGTTCGTCGATCGGGAGTGTGTGCTCAGGTGGGCCAAGAAGGAGAGGAGCAGCAGGTGGGAGAATGCGGAGGTTCGGATATATCAGGACTGGAGTGCGGAGGTGGCGAAGGGGAGGGCCGTGTACAATCGAGCGAAGGCGGTGCTGCACAGGAAGGGGGTGAAGTTTGGCATGTTGCAGCCGGCGCGGCTGTGGGTTACCTACAAGGACCGGCACCACTATTATGAGTCTCAGGAGGAGGCGTGGGCCTTTGTTCAGGCCGAGAAGCTGGACACAGACTGAGGGTCGGGATGGGCGATTGGGGACTGCGGTGGATATGTTATGCCTTGTTTTTGGTTCGGGGGGGGGGGGGGGGGCCTTTGCATTGCATTGTTTTGGGTTTCTTTTTCTCTGTGTTTTTCTCTTTCGGGTTGGGGAGGGTGGATGGGGCGAGTTGGGCACTGTTTTGGTTGGTGGCGGGGCCTGGTAGGTGGAGAGCGCGGGCTTTTTTCCCGTGCCGAAGACTGGGGGGGGGGGGGGGGGCGGGGCGGGGAAGCGAGGATTGTTTCCCGCGCTTAGAACGGAGGGGGGGGGGGGGGGGGGGGAGGGGGAGAGCCTGTGGATGGGGAGCGGGAGAGGAGGGTGTGCCACACAATGGACGGAGTCGAAGGGGAGGCGGGAGTGGCCGGGGTCAGCAGGAGTCAGCTGACTTGCAGAAGTGCAATGGGGGGAGTATACCAGCTACAATGGGTCCTAGCCGGGGTTGGGGGGGGTGGAGTGGATCGAGTTGCTACTGCTAAGGTCAAGGAGGAGCTGGAGCTGGGGGGGGGGGGGGGGGGGGGGGGTCGAGACGGGGGTATGGCGCTGTGGGGAATGGGCCGGGTGTGGGATGCAGGCGCGTGGCTGGCCGAGGAAGGGTCATGGCTAGTCGGCGGGGGAGGGGGCGGGTAGCCCCCTGATCCGGCTGATAACCTGGAATGTAAGGGGACTGAATGAACCGGTTAAACGGGCCCACGTGTTCGCGCACCTGAAGGGGCTCAAGGCGGATGTGGTTATGCTCCAGGAGACACACCTGAAGGTGGCAGACCAGGTAAGACTGAGGAAAGGGTGGATAGGTCAGGTGTTTCACTCGGGGCTAGATGCCAAAAATCGAGGGGTGGTGATCTTGGTGGGAAAGAAGGTGTCATTCGAGGGGTTGAGCATTGTGGCAGATAATGGCGGTAGGTACATAATGGTAAGTGGTAAGTTGCAGGGAGAGAGGGTGGTACTGGTCAATGTGTATGCTCCGAACTGGGACGATGCGGGTTTTATGCGGCGTATGTTGGGTCGGATCCCAGACTTGGAAGTGGGGGGCTGATAATGAGGGGAGACTTTAACACAGTGTTGGATCCGGCACTGGATCGCTCCAGGTCTAGGACGGGTAGGAAGCCGCCGGCGGCTAGAGTGTTGAGGGGATTTATGGACGAAATGGGAGGAGTGGACCTTTGGAGAATTGCAAGGCCGGGGACTAGGGAATTTTCATTCTTCTCAGATGTCCATAAGGCTTATTCTCGAATCGACTTTTTCATTTTGAGTAGGCGCTGATAGCGAGAGTAGAGGATACCGAGTATTCGGCAATAGCCATTCGGACCACGCCCCGCATTGGGTGGACTTGGAGATGGGGGAGGAGATGGACCAGCGCCCGCTGTGGCGCTTGGAAGTGGGGCTGTTGGCGGACGAGGTGGTGAGCGAGCAGGTCCGAGGAAGTATAGAGAGGTACTTGGAGACCAACGACAACGGTGAGGTCCGAATGGGGATCGTATGGGAGGCACTGAAGGTGGTGGTGAGGGGAGAGCTGATCTCCATTAGGGCCCACAAGGAGCGGAGGGAGCGGGGGGAGGGAGAGGCTGGTGGGGGAGATGGTGAGGGTAGACAGGAGGTATGCGGAATAGCCTGAGGAAGGATTGTTGAGTAAGAGGCGCAGCCTCCAGGCCGAATTCGACCTGGTGACCACCAGGAAGGTGGAGGTGCAGTGGAGGAAGGCCCAGGGGGCGGTCTACGAGTATGGGGAAAAGGCAAGCCGGATGCTGGAGCATCAGCTTCAGAAGCGGGACGCAGCTAGTGAGATCGGAGGAGTTAAGGACAGGGGAGGGAGCGTGGTTGGTATCAATGGGGTCTTCAGGGACTTCTACGAGGAATTGTACCGATCCGAGCCCCCACGGGAGGAAGGAGGGATGGGCCATTTCCTGGACCAATTGAGGTTTCCAAAGGTGGAAGAGGGACTGGTGGCGGGACTGGGGGCCCGATTGGGCTGGAGGAGCTGATCAAAGGGATAGGAAGCATGCAGGCGGGGAAGGCACCGGGGCCGGACGGTTTCCCGGCTGAGTTCTATAAAAAATATATGGACCTGTTGGGCCCGCTGTTAGTTAGGACCTTTAATGAGGCAAGGGGGGTGGTGGGGGGGTTTACCCCCGACGATGTCCTGGGCACTGATCTCCTTGATCCTGAAGCGGGACAAGGATCCCCTACAATGTGGGTCTTACAGACCGATTTCCTTGCTAAATGTAGATGCCAAGGTGCTGGCGAAGGTCTTAGCCACGAGGATTGAGGATTGTGTGCCGCAGATCATCCATGAAGACCAGACGGGGTTTGTGAAGGGGAGGCAGCTGAACGTGAATGTGCGGAGGCTTTTGAACGTTATCATGATGCCGGCGAGGTAGGGGGAGGCGGAGATAGTGTTGGCGATGGACGCTGAGAAAGCCTTCGCTAGGGTAGAGTGGGGGTACCTGTGGGAAGTGCTGAAGAGGTTCGGGTTTGGGGAGGGGTGTCAGGTGGGTTAGGCTGTTGTATCAGGTCCCGATGGCGAGTGTGGCCACAAATAGGAGGAGGTCCGAGTACTTTCGGTTGCACCGAGGGACGAGACAGGGGTGTCCCCTGTCTCCCCTGCTCTTCGCACTGGCGATTGAACCCCTTGCTATGGCACTGAGAGAGTAGAGGAACTGGAGGGGGTTGATGCAGGGTGGGGAGGAGCATAGGGTGTCGCTTTATGCGTACGACCTGCTGCTGTCTGCGGCGGACCCGGTGGGAGGAATGCCAGAGGTAATGAGGATCCTTAGGGAATTCGGGGACTTTTCGGGGTACAAGCTCAATATGGGGAAGAGCGAGCTGTTCGTAGTTCAGCTAGGTGATGAGGAGAGGGGGATTGGCGAGCTCCCACTAAAAAGAGCGGAGAGGAGCTTCAGGTATTTGGGGGTCCATGTGGCCAGGAGCTGGGGGGCCCTGCATAGGCTTAGTTTTACAAGGCTGGTGGAGCAAATGGAGGAGGAGTTCAAGAGGTGGGACACGTTGCCGCTGTCCTTGGCGGGTAGGGTGCAGTCAATCAAAATGACGGTGCTCCCAAGGTTTTTGTTCCTGTTCCAGTGCCTCCACGTGTTTATACCGAAGGCTTTTTTCAGGCGGGTTAACAGGAGTATAATGGGGTTTGTGTGGGCGCGAGGGACTCCGAGGGTGAGAAGGATGTTCCTGGAGCGGAGTAGAGATGGGGGGGTGGGCTGGCGCTGCCCAACCTCTGTGGGTACTACTGGGCCGCCAATGCGACGATGGTGCGCAAGTGGGTGATGGAAGGGGAGGGGGCTGCATGGAAGAGGCTGGAGACGGCGTCCTGTGTGGTACGAATCTGGGGGCGTTGGCAACGGCGCCGCTGCCGCTCCCTCCAAGGAGGTATACCACGAGCCCGGTTGTGGTGGCGGCCCTCAAAATTTGGGGCAGTGGAGGCGGCATAGGGGGGACGTTGGGGCCTCGGCGTGGACCCCATTACGGGGGAACCACCGGTTCGCCCCAGGAAGAACAGGTGGAGAGTTTTCGGGGTGGCACAGGGCAGGGATACGAAAGTTGGGGGACCTGTTTGTGGATGGGAAGTTCGCGAGCTTGGGTGAGCTGGAGGAGAAGTACGGGCTCCCCCCGGGGAGGTACTTACAGGTAAGGGCGTTTGCCAGACGGCAGGTGGTGGAATTCCCGCGGCTACTGCCACACACAGTACAGGACAGGGTGTTCTCGGGGGGGGGGGGTGGGAGTGGGGAAGATCTCGGAAACTTACCAGGTGATGCAGGAGGAGGAGGACTCGGTGGTGGAGTTGAAAGGTAAGTGGGAGGAGGAGTTGGGAGAGGAGATCGAAGAGGGGATGTGGGCAGATGCCCTAGGGAGGGTGAATTCTTCCTCTTCGTGCGCGAGGCTCATCCTCATACAGTTTAAGGTGCTGCACAGGGCACACATGACCGGGACAAGGATGAGCCGGTTCTTTGGGGGTGAGGACAGGTGTGTTAGGTGCTCAGGGAGCCCAGCAAATCACACCCATATGTTCTGGACATGCCCAGCGCTGGAGGAATTTTGGAAGGGCGTAGCGAGGACGGTGTCGAGGGTGGTAGGATCCAGGGTCAGACCGGGCTGGGGGCTCGCAATATTTGGGGTGGCTGAGGAGCCGGGAGTGCAGGAGGCGAAAGAGGCCGGAATTCTGGATCAGCGATATGGCAGGGTTCATTAAATTGGAGAGGGTGAAATTCGCCTTGAGAGGGTCGGTACAAGGGTTCTTTAGGCGGTGGCAACCGTTCTTAGACTTTCTGGCAGAACGATAGACATTGGTCAATGGCAGCAGCAGCTTGGGGGGGGGTTACTTTATTTTTGTTTATGTTATTTACACTGGAGGGTCTGAGGGGGTGTATACACCTGTTGTGTTAAGTTGGTGTGTTAATGTTAATTTATTATTTATGTACAGGGGGGGGGGGGGGAGAGAGAAGGGGTTTTGGGGGGTTGTTTTTTTAGATTGTGTTTTGTACTTTACCCTGTTGGGTTCTTTTTTCTTTCTCATTTTGTTATTGATATTTTATGAAAACCTTCAATAAAAATTATTTTTTTTAAATGTAAAAAAATTCTCTTCCTCAGGGTCATTGAATATTTTTGAAGCGGAGGTAGATGGATTCTTGACAAACAAGGTAGTCAAAGGTTAACAGGGGTAGATGGAATGTGGAGTTGAGGTCACAATCAGATCCGCCAGGATATTATTGAATGGCACAAAAGGCTTGAAGTGCTGACTGGTCTACTCCTGCTCCTAATTTGCATGTTTGTGTGAATAGACTGAAAACTGGCACCAACGATAGGGTCCTCAGGAGATTGTAGAGATGGTCCACTCAGCACTTCTGGCTGAATATTGTTACAATGACTTCAATCTTTTCTTTTGCATTGATGTGCTGGGCTTCACCATCATTGAGGATGAGGATGTCTATGAAGCCTCCTACTCTGGCTTGTTTTAATTGTCCACTGTTCACAAGATGTGGCAGGGCTATAGAACTTTCAACTGATCGGTTGGTTGTGGGAGTGCTTAAATCTATCTATAACATTGCTGATTAGTATGCATGCATGTTGTAGTTTCACCGGTTGGCACCTCGTTTTTAGGTTTACCTAGTACTGCTCCTATATTTCTCATTGAATCAGACGGTGTTGATGTTAATGGAAGAGTGAGGGATATAATCATGGTCCAATTATATCGGTTACAAATTGTGGTTGAATACAATTCTGATGATGGCCGATAGCCCCCCAGGGATGCCTAGTTTTGAGCTACTAGATCTATTCGGAGTCAATCCCATTTAGCATGGTGGTGTGCTACACAGTACGATGGGATGGGTGGGATCTTCAGCATGAAGACAGGACTTTGTTCACACAAGGACCGTGCAGTGGCCAAGCCTACCAATGCTGTCCTGGATAGATGCATTTGGAACAGGTAGATTGGTGAGGATACTGTCATCAAGTAGGTTTCTCCTCTTGTTAGGTCTCTGACCACCTACCACAGTTCCAGTTTGACAGAACTATCCTTCAGGATTCAGCAAATTTAATTCAGTAGCGACGCAACCAAACTTCTGCTGCCGATGAATATTGAATCCTTGCTACCCACAGTACTTCTTCCAAGCAATGTTCAACATGAAGGTGAACTCATTCGTCAACTGAGATAGGATCGCAAATTATAATTAGCGATAATAAGTGATAATCCATGTCCATATTTGACCCGATGACATGAGACTTCATGGGGTCCAGGGTCAATGTTGAGGACTTCCTGGGAGCCAATGGACCAAACCTGATTCAATGAGATGTATAGGAGCAGTACCGGTGAACCTAAAAAAGGTGTCAACCTGGTGAAAATAAAATATAGATCTGCATGCACGCTCATCATTCCCTTCCGACTATCTACCATTGTACTGTCATTGCTGGAGAGTCTGTCCTGACAGTGGGACAGGACATACCAGCGATGGTGATGGAGGAGGCTGGGACATTGGCCATAAGGTGTGATTTGGTGTATGTGGTGACATATGGTTGTTGTTTAACTATTCTGTGGGACTGCTCTCCCAATGTTACCACAAGTTCCTACATTGGTCATGACAGAGTCTTTGCTGGGTCGATAGATTGGATGCACCCACTGACATTTCTGGTGCCTCTGTCAATGCAGTACGCGGTGGTCAGTCAGATTTTAATCTTATTTAAATTCTCCGTAGCTGTGGGACAACTGACTTGCTTGCTCGGACACTTCAGAGGACTGTCAAAAATCAACTATGTAGACAAGATTGGATCACAATGGCAGAATTCCTTCCCTGAAGGACAGTATAAGGTTCTGATGACAATCTTTTAGTTGCGTGACCATCATTACTGATAACTAGTTTTTTTATTCCAGATTTATTAATTGAATTCAAATTCTCCTAACTGCCGTGGAGGGATTTGAACTCTCATCCACGGAGCATTATCCAAGGCCACTGAATCACTAGTCCAGTAGCAGTATCGCTATGCTACCATTCCATGTTTATTTTTAACAACGCAATTAAAATAAAAATGCTTGTATTTATACTGCCCTTTTCATGACCTTAAGATACCGCAAAGCACTTTAGTCAATGAAGTAACTTTGAAATGTACTTACTGTTGTGAAATAGGGAATAAGTAGTCAATTTTCCCCAGAGGTCCCTCGAATAGCAATGAATGTGTTAATGGTCAGCTAATCAGTTTTGTTTTAGTGATGTTGATTGAGGAATAAATATTGGCCGGGACACAGGGAAGAACTGCCTGTTTCTGTAACAGGTCAATTTAAATTTGCTGTTAACAATCAAGATATCAATACTCACCTATTCAAGTTAGAACAAAATAACTCTAAATATAGCACCTATGGCTTCCTTTTGAAACATCATGCACGTCTAGATCAAATTACTTTCAAGGTTTTTTCTTGAGATATAAAATAGCCATTAGGTAATAGCCATTTTAAAATTTTAGTAATACTCTAGTTGAGAATACGGTGTGCATTATTGCACATCACACTCCAGGAAGGACTCTGAACGTTTACAGAAAGTGTAATGAGATTCACTGGGATACTGACAGGTGTGGTCAGGTACACAGACAAATTTTAAAATGGTGTCTTTCTCCCCGAGAACAGCCCAGGTTGCAGGGTGATATATTACACAAGGTAGAAAGAAACAGCTATTTTCAGTAGCTGAATCAAGAGCTACGAGCCAGATACATGAGACACAAAACCAAGAGCAGGAGCGATTTCTTCACACAGCTTTACCGCTATGGAATTCATAAGAACATAAGAACTAGGATCAGGAGTAGGCCATCTGGCCCCTCAAGCCTGCTCCGCCATTCAATGAGATCACGGCTGATCTTTTGTGGACTCAGCTCTACTTTCCGGCCCGAACACCTTAACCCTTAATCCCTTTATTCTTCAAAAAACTATGGATCTTTACCTTAAAAACATTTAATGAAGGAGCCTCAACTGCTTCACTGGGCAAGGAATTCCTTAGATTCACAACCCTTTGGGTGAAGAAGTTCCTCCTAAGCTCAGTCCTAAATCTACTTCCCATTATTTTGCTTTCACCCGCCAGTGGGAACAACCTGCCCGCATCTATCCTATCTATTCCCTTCATAATTTTAGATGTTTTTATAAGATCCCCCCTCATCCTTCTAATTTCCAACGAGTATTGGATTGGGTTTGTTTATTGTCACGTGTACCGAGGTACAGTGAAAAGTATTTTTCTGCGAGCAGCTCAACAGATCATTAAGTACATGAGAAGAAAAGGGAATTAAAAAAAATACATAATAGGGCAACACAACATATACAATGTAACTACAAAAGCACTGGCACCGGATGAAGCATACAGGGTGTAGTGTTAATGAAATCAGTCCATAAGAGGGTCATTTAGGAGTCTGGTGACAGTGGGGAAGAAGCTGTTTTTGAGTCTGTTCGTGCGTGTTCTCAGACTTCTGTATCTCCTGCCCGATGGAAGAAGTTGGAAGAGTGAGTAAGCCGGGTGGGAGGGATCTTTGATTATGCTGCCCGCTTTCCCCAGGCAGCGGGAGGTGTAGATGGAGTCAATGGATAGGAGGCAGGTTTGTGTGATGGACTGGGCGGTGTTCACGACTCTCTGAAGTTTCTTGCGGTCCTGGGCCGAGCAGTTGCCATACCAGGCTGTGATGCAGCCTGATAGGATGCTTTCTATGATGCATCTGTAAAAGTTGGTAAGAGTCAATGTGGACATGCCGAATTTCCTTAGTTTCCTGAGGAAGTATAGGCGCTGTTGTGCTTTCTTGGTGGTAGCGTCGACGTGGGCGGACCAGGACAGATGTTTGGAGATGTGCACCCCTAGGAATTTGAAACTGCTAACCATCTCCACCTCGGCCCCGTTGATGCTGACAGGGGTGTGTACAGTACTTTGCTTCCTGAAGTCAATTACCAGCTCTTTAGTTTTGCTGGCATTGAGGGAGAGATTGTTGTCGCTACGCCACTCCAATAGGTTCTCTATCTCCCTCCTGTATTCGGACTCATCGTTATTCGAGATCCGGCCCACTATGGTCGTATTGTCAGCAAACTTGTAGATGGAGTTGGAACCAAGTTTTGCCACGCAGTCGTGTGTGTACAGGGAGTAGGGGGCTAAGTACGCAGCCTTGCGGGGCGCCGGTGTTGAGGACTATTGTGGAGGAGGTGTTGTTGTTCATTCTTACTGATTGTGGTCTGTTGGTCAGAAAATCGAGGATCCAGTTGCAGAGTGGGGAGCCAAGTCCTAGGTTTTGGATCTTTGATATGAGCTTGGCTGGGATTGTGGCATTGAAGGCGGAGCTGTAGTCAATAAATAGGAGTCTAATGTAGGAGTCCTTGTTTTCGAGATGCTCGAAAACAGTCCCAGTCTACTCAACCTCTCCTTGTAACCCAATCCCTTCAGCTCTGGGATTAACCTAGCTAATCTCCTCTGCACACCCTCCAGTGACAGTTCGTCCTTTCTCAAGTAAGGAGACCTAAACACAATACTCCAGGTGTGGCCTCACTAACACCTTATACAATTGCAGCATAACCTCCCTAGTCATAAACGCCATCCCTCTAGCAATGAAGGACAAAATTCCATTCGCCTTCTTAATCACCTGTTGCACCTGTAAACCAACTTTTTTCGACTCATGCACTAGCACACCCAGGTCTCTATGCACAGCAGCATGTTTTAATATTTTATAATTTAAATAATAATCCCTTTTGCTGTTATTCCTACCAAAATGGATAACCTCACATTTGTCAACGTTGTATTCCATCTGCCAGACCCTAGCCCATTCACTTAGCCTATCCAAATCCCTCTGCAGACTTCCAGTATCCTCTGCACTTTTTGCTTTACCACTCATCTTAGTGTCATCTGCAAACTTGGACACCATGCCCTTGGTCCCCAACTCCAAATCATCCATGTAAATTGTGAACAATTGTGGGCCCAACACTGATCCCTGAGGGACACCACTAGCTACTGATTGCCAACCAGAAAAACACCCATTAATCCCCACTCTTTGCTTTCTATTAATTAACCAATCTTCTATTCATGCTACTACTTTCCCCTTAATGCCATGCATCTTTATCTTATGCAGCAACCTTTTGTTTGGCACCTTGTCAAAGGCGTTCTGGAAATCCAGATATACCACATCCATTGGCTCCCCGTTATCTACCGCACTGGTAATATCCTCAAAAAATTCCACTAAATTAATTAGGCACAACCTGCCCTTTATGAACCCATGCTGCGTCTGCCCAATGGGACAATTTCCATCCAGATGCCTCGCTATTTCTTCCTTGATGATAGACTCCAGCATATTCCCTACTACCGAAGTTAAGCTCACTGGCCTATAATTACCCGCTTTCTGCCTACCTCCTTTTTTAAACAGTGGTGTCACGTTTGCCAATTTCTAATCCGCCGGGACCACCCTAGAGTCCAGTGAATTTTGGTAAATTATCACTAGTGCATTTGCAATTTCCCTAGCCATCTCTTTTAGCACTCTGGGATGCATTCCATCAGGGCCAGGAGACTGGTCTACCTTTAGCCCCATTAGCTTGCCCATCACTACCTCCTTAGTGATAACAATCCTCTCAAGGGCCTCACCTGTCATTGCCTCATTTCCATCAGTCACTGGCATGTTATTTGTGTCTTCCACTGTGAAGACCGACCCAAAAAACCTGTTCAATTCCTCAGCCATTTCCTCATCTCCCATTATTAAATCTCCCTTCTCATCCTCGAAAGGACCAATATTTACCTTAGCCACTCTTTTTTGTTTTATATATTTGTAGAAACTTTTACTATCTGTTTTTATATTCTGAGTAAGTTTACTCTCATAATCTATCTTACTCTTCTTTATAGCTTTTTAGTAGCTTTCTGTTGCCCCCTCTAGTCTCCCTCTAATCTTTGTCACTTTGTTTATTTTTCCTTCAATGTGATACTCTCCCTTATTTCCTTAAGATATCCACGGTCGATATTCCCTCTTTCGACCGTCCTTCCTTTTTGTTGGTATAAAACTTTGCTGAGCACTTTGAAAAATCGCTTGGAAGGTTCTCCACTGTTCCTCAACTGTTTCACCATAAAGTCTTTGCTCCCAGTCTACCTTAGCTAGTTCTTCTCTCATCCCATTGTAATATCCTTTGTTTAAGCACAAAACACTCGTGCTTGATTTTACCTCCTCACCCTCCATCTGTATTCCACCATATTGTGATCACTCCTTCCGAGAGGATCTCTAACTATGAGATCATGAATCAATCCTGTCTCATTGCACAGGACCAGATCTAGGACCGCTTGTTCCCTCGTAGGTTCCATTACATACTATTCGAGGAAACTATCGCGGATACATTCTATAAACTCCTCCTCAAGGCTGCCTTGACCGACGTGGTTAAACCAATCAACATGTAGATTAAAATCCTCCATGATAACTGTTGTACCATTTCTACATGCATCCGTTATTTCTTTGTTTATTGCCTGCACCACCATAATGTTACTATTTGGTTGCCGATAGACTACTCCCATCAGTGACTCCCATCAGTGATTTTTTTCGCCTTACTATTCCTGATATCCACCCAAATGGATTCAACCTTATCCTCCATAGCACCGATGTCATCCTTACTATTGCCCGGATGTCATCCTTAAATAACAGAGCCGCAGCACCCTCCCTTACCATCCACTCTGTCCTTCCGAATAGTTTGATACCCGTGGATATTTAACTCCCAGTCGTGACCATCCTTTAACCATGTTTCAGTAATGGCCACTAAATCATAGTCATTCACGATGATTTGCGCCATCAACTCATTTACCTTATTCCGAATACTACGAGCATTCAGGTAAAAGACACTTATGTTGGCTTTTTTACCTCATTTTTGAATCTTAACACCTCGATCAGTAACCTATCCTAAGTTATATTTCCTCTTCACTTTTCTCCTAATTTTCCTTGTCGTTGAACCCATATCTTCATGTAACAACCTGCCGCGTCGCTTACCATTAATGATTTTACTTCCCGTTTTATTCCTTTTAGTATTACTGGTCCTATTCACTGAGCTCCCCTCAGTCACTGTACCTTGTACTCTCGCCCTTTTTAATTTTTGACTATGGCTTCTCTGCCTTACACGTTCCCCCTTACTGCCTTTTGTTTCTGTCCCTGTTTTACTACCTTCGAACTTCCTGCATCGGTTCCCATCCCCCTGCCACATTAGTTTAAACCCTCCCAAACAGCTCTAGCAAACACCCCCCCCCCAGGACATCGGTTCCAGTCCTGCCCAGGTGCAGACCGTCCGGTTTGTACTGGTCCCACCTTCCCCAGAACCGGTTCCAATGCCTCAGGAATTTGAATCCCTCCCTCTTGCACCATCTCTCGAGCCACGCATTCACCCCATCTATCCTGACATTCCTACTCGTGGCACTGGTAGCAATCCTGAGATTACTACCTTTGAGGTCCTACCTTTTAGTTTAACTCCTAACTCCCTGAATTCAGCTTGTAGGACCTCGTCCCGTTTTTTACCTATATCGTTGGTGCCTATGTGCACCACGACAGCTGGCTGTTCACCCTCACCAGAATGTCCTGCAGCCCTTGAGAATTAGTAATGAATTTTAAGATAGTTTCTACATCAAAGATTAGATTGAATAGACGGATGACGCATAAGGGGCTGAAGGTATACGAGAATTGGATGGGCCAACATAATTAGAAATACTTATTCACAATGGGCAAATGCCAAATTGAGCCAAATGGCATGTTTCTGTGTTGTAACATCTATCTATTAAGATTGTCAATTAATTACAGTCAACTTGCACAAATACCATGATTAAGATTTTTTTTTTTTTTTAATGCTTGTTAATCATGGAAGTGGTGTAGAGTACCTGGGTGGAAAGTTAGTTACAATCAATCGTTGCCTTGACATAGTCATTCGCTGACTACCTGTGCCAATCACATGCTGATTTATTTGCCTGCAACTTTCAGTAATCTCAATTCTTCACTGCCGGTTCTGTATGCCTGGTTGTTAACTTTATTCATGAGTGGTATCTGAATGATATTGGAATTATATTATGCAGCCATTGTGCACTGGTGGACATGTGGCACTATTAGGTGTCAATTAAATATGTTACCAAAGCAAAGATTACCCCAGATTACATTTTGTAATTGAGAGATTAATTCTTGGATAGCCCTTGCTTCTCTGAGAGAGAGAGATAGAACATCCTATGCAATATACTCTGATACTAAGGACAGACTAGATGAAACATATCCACAAAATTGCATGATTTAGTGCAATGGGCAGCACGGTAGCATTGTGGATAGCACAACTGCTTCACAGCTCCAAGGTCCCAGGTTCGATTCCGGCTTGGGTCACTGTCTGTGCGGAGTCTGCACATCCTCCCCGTGTGTGCGTGGGTTTCCTCCCACAGTCCAAAGATGTGCAGGTTAGGTGGATTGGCCATGATAAATTGCCCTTAGTGTCCAAAATTGCCCTTGGTGTTGGGTGGGGTTGCTGGGTTATGGGGATAGAGTGGAGGTGTTGACCTTGGGTGGGGTGCTCTTTCCAAGAGCCGGTGCAGACTCGATGGGCCGAATGGCCTCCTTCTGCACTGTAAATTCTATGAAAAATAATTATTTAATTTCTATCAGAACTGATTCCAACTCAATTATTGACATGTCTGTATACGTTGCTCATCAACTCATACTAAAACAGTTACCTGACAGCAATGAGTCACAAGTGCTGCTTATCTACTGTTAGAATCCCTGACAAGAACCCAACTGTTTGCAATTTGTAAAACTGTGAGGAAAGGTTACTGCACGACAGGAGTGATAACACTAACCTACAGGTATCCTTTATGCTAACACAAACTTTAATTTTAATTTGGATTTTGTTTATTGTCACGTGTACCAAGGTACAGTGAAAAGTATTTTTCTGCGAGCAGCTCAACAGATCATTAAGTACATGAAAAGAAAAGGAAGTAAAAGAAAATACATAATAGGGCAACACAGGGTGCACAATGTAACTACATTTAAATGTAGTATTAGCCACATTGACAACAGAGAAATAGCATTACAGTTACTGTTCTGAAGTAAAAGAAGAAACTTTAACTTACTTTCTAAACCTGCCACTATATTCCAATTAAGCAAATTAACATAGTTCAAATGTCACTCATGTATAATGTTAATAACCAGGTTTTCTTTACTTGCTTAAACTGAAACACCTCCTTTCAGATTAAAATCCTGGGAAGAACTAACATTTACAGATGGACTTGGCTCCTCCCCTTAATTAGATCATCTGTACACAAAGCATAACATAGGAAATTAGGAATTAGGAGCAGAAATAAGCAATTTAGCCCTTCGAGCCTGCTCCGCCATTCAATCAGATCATGGCTGATCTCTTCCTGGTCTCAGGTCAATCTCCCCGCCTGTTCCCGTTCCTCATATCCTTTTAGTAAAACATCAGAAATATATCTCCCTCTTGAAACAATTTAATGATTCAGACTCCACCAAACTATGGGACAGCGAGTTCCACAAATTCATCATCCTCTGCGAGAAGTAATTCCTCCTCATCTCAGTTTTAAATCTACTGCCTCTCAACCTATATCTGTGACCTCTCATTCTAGATTGCCCCACAAGGGGGAACATTTATGGGGAGGCGGTGGCATAGTGGTATTGTCACGGGACTAGTAATACAGAGACCCAGAGTAATGTTCTGGGGACAATGGTTCGAATCCCGCCATGGCAGTCGGTGAATATTGAATTTAATAAAAATCTGGAATTAAAAGTCTAATGATGACCATGAAAACATTCTCGATTGTTGTAAAAACCTATCTAGTTCACTAATGTCCTTTAGGGAAGAAAATCTGCTATCCCTACCAGGTCTGGCCTACATGTGACTCCATATCTACAGCAATGTGGCCATTGGTAAGACTTTTAATTCCAGATTTTTATTAAATTAAAATTTCACCATCTGCCGTGGCGTGATTCGAACCCTGGTCCCCAGAGCCTCTAGATTACTAGTCCAGTGACAATACCACTATGCCACCGCCTCCTCATAAATGTTCCCCCTTGTGGGGCAATCTAGAACAAGAGGTCACAGATATGAGTAGAGACTCTTAACTGCCCCCTCAAGGGCAATTAGGGATGGGCAATAAACGCAGGTCCAGCCAGCGACGCTCATGTCCTATTAATTAAAAAAAATTGGTCTTGAAGGAAAATGTGAAAATGTAGAAAAAAAAATATTTTTAAAAAATAATAAAATTGGTCTTTGTTTACTTTATCAATCCCTTTTAATATTTTATATTCTTATATCAGACCACGTCTCATTCTTCTAAACTCCAGCAAGTATAAGCCTATACTGTTCAACCTCTCCTCACACGTCAATCTTTTCAGCCCCAGAATCAATCTGCTGAACCTCCTCTGAACTGCCTCCAATGCCACATCCTTCCTCAAATAAGGAGTCTAAACTGACACAATATTCCAGATGTGGTCTCACCAACATCCTATACAATTGCAACACTTCACTACTTTTATACTCCAGTTCTTTTGCAATAAACGCTAAAATTCCATTTGCCTTTTTTATTAAATACTGTACCTGCATTCTGATTTGCTGTGATTATCATAGAATTTACAGTGCAGTGATTCATGAACAAAGACACCCAGATCCTACTATCCAAATAAATTTTGAATCTGGTTTCCATTTATATAATAATTTGCCTTTTTATTTTTTCAGCCAAAATGGTCAAACCCCATACTTATCTACATTACACTCAGTCCTCCAAAAATTTGGCCCATCTCCAAGCCTATGTATATCCATCTGTAAACTTTTTATCTTCTCTTTACTGCCTGCTTTCCCACCTATTTTAGTATCATTCACAAATTTTGCTATGTTACACTCTGTCCCTGCTTGCAGATCATTTATATAGATTGTAAACAGTTGAGGTCCAAGGATTGACTCCTGCGGCACCCCGCTAGTTACAGTTCACCAGTCAGAGAAGGACCCTTTACCCCAACCTCTGCTTTCTGTCAGTCAGCTAGTCCTCAATCCAATTTGTACTCTACCCCCGAACCCCCTGAGATCTCAGCTTCTGGATCAGTCTTTTATGTGGCATTTTGTCAAATGCCTTGTGAAAGTCTAGATATACCACATCCACAGGTTCCCCATTATCCACCTTGCTGGTTACATCCTCAAAGAACTCAAGCATGTTTGTCAAGCATGACTTACCCTTCATAAAACCATGCTGACATTGGTGGATTGCACTTTTGTCTTTCCAAATGTTCAGTCATCTCCTCCGAAATGATTAAAATGGCCTTCTTCCATCTCTTCCCACAAGATGTCCCATGACCTGTTTAGTCAGGGCCAAACACAATACCCCTCATAAATGACCTACACCCCAAATGATCTACACTGTCCTTTAAACATAAATATTCCATTTGCTCGCTAGCTGTAAACAAATAAATGATTCTCAAATCTATTGGCAAGGCCAACGATTACCTCATTTTTATGACTTCTTAATCACAGCTTTAGCAGACATAATGCCTATGCTTCTTAACCCAGGTTCTGATAGAATTACTGCAAAACTATAAAATACAACAATTTTTTATATTCATCACCACTAGAGAAATATTAGTTCCATTTAAAAAGTCCATTAACTTAAATAATTTAACAACCCCTATTTATCATGGTCTCTAGCACAAATAAACAAAAGTACCCCTTTGTCCCTTTTTTCTAAAAGCAGAGATGTACACTAAATTTCCTTTTACCAGTCTCATTCTCAATGTTGAGGTTGTAATTTTCTGAATTTCTTTCCCCACAAATTCAGAAACTAAAAAAAACCCTGGACTGAATGAAATGAAAATCGCTTATTGTCACAAGTAGGCTTCAAATTAAGTTACTGTGAAAAGCCCCTAGTCGCCACATTCCGGCGCCTGTTCGGGGAGGCTGGTTCGGGGAGGCTGGACTGTGCTGCACTCGGGGAATCACTAAGCCATCCACCTGCCAACCGTTAAGTGGCGGTGACCTGACGCTACTGCGTGTGCCGAATTCCTTCTCACTGGCATGCAGAGTGGGGTCTGATTTTAATCCCCCAAATGGATTCTCAATGGGACAACTTTTCAGTGGCTTGGTTGGTATACCTTCAGTAAATTGATTAAACAAAATACAGTGGTTAGCACTGTGGCTTCACAGTGCCAGGGTCCCAGGTTCAATACGCCGTTGGGTCACTGTCTGTGCGGGTTCTGCGTGGGATTCCTCCGGGTGCTCCGGTTGCCTCCCACAGGCCAAGGTCCAAATAGGTGGATTGGCCATGCTAAATTGCTCTTTGTGTCCAATAAACGTTAGGCGGGGTTATTGGGTTACGGGGATAGGTTGGAAGTGAGGACTTAAGTGGGTCGGTGCAGACTCGATGGGCCAAATGACCTCCTTCTGAACTGTATGTTCTATGAATGTGCCAGAGCTCACATGAACGTAGAACATAGAACAGTACAGCACAGAACAGGCCCTTCAGCCCTCGATGGTGTGCCTTTAGTCTTTCATATACACTAAAGTTGATGTTTTTGTTTAAAATAATCAATTCTTGGGGGGGGGGGGGGGGGGGGGGGGGTAGATCTATTGGTTCTAACAGAATGTTCTGATTTCTCTTTAAATATTAACAGTCCCCAACTGGATTGTAGCGTATACTAGATTTATATCAGCTTTTCCATATCAGTTAGTTCAAAACCACTCACTATATTCCCTTCTTCAATTGTTTACCCATCTGCAGTTTTTTATGTTTTTCTATAGGTGCAAGGGGTTTGACAAAGTGCCATCCAGGCTCGAAACGTTAGCTCCCTTCTTTTTCCACATATGCTGTCAGACCTGCTGAGATTGTCCAATATTTTCTGTTTTTGTTTCACATTCTAGCATCTGCAGTAATTTTCTTCTGATTGGTCATTCTGTCAGGACACGCCAATTGGCTAATCAGGGATTCCAAGGCTTATCCTAATGAAGTTTCTGTTTGGTTTGGAACAATTTGTCTTCAACCGAACTGTATGAAAATTGCTCTCAATGTTTGAACTGTTTGGCGAAAAATCAGCTCTGAAAAAAAATTACTCCAACACGAGGCTGGGTTTGTGAAATAAATCGGGGTAATGGAGCTGGTTTTTAAAAAGGTTGTAACGGTAAAGTCGTCATAGACACAGATGACCATAGGTTGCTCTTCCCTTTGAGATGATTTAACCACATCTCAGGCGAGGAGATGGGTTGAGTAGGCAGGCCTTCATGAATATAATAATCATTATTAGTTTTCATAGAATTTACAGTGGAGGAGGCCATTCGGCCCATCGAATCTGCACCGGCTCTTGGAAAGAGCACCCTACCCACGGTCAACACCTCCACCCTATCCCCATAACCCAGTAACTCCACCCAACACGAAGGGCAATTTATCATGGCCAATCCTCCTAACCTGCACATCTTTGGACTGTGGGAAGAAACCGGAGCACCTGGAGGAAACCCACGCACACACGGGGAGGATGTGCAGACTCCGCACAGACAGTGACCCAAGTCAGAATCGAACCTGGGACCCTGGAGCTGTGAAGCAATTGTGCTATCCACAATGCTACCGTGCTGCCCCATTAGGCTCACATTACACTGAAATGAAGTGACCGTGACAATCCTCTAGTCGCTACACTATGGAGCCTATTCGGATACACTGAGGGAGAATTCAGAATGTCCAATTCACCTAACAAGCAAGTCTTTCGGGACTTGTGGGAGGAAACCGGAGCACCCGGAGCAAACCCACACAGATGTGGGGAGAACATGCAGACTCCGCACAGGTAGTGACCCAAGCCGGGAATCGAACCCAGATCCTCTGGTGCAGTGAAACAATAGTGCTAACCACTGTGCTACCGTGCCACCTTAGCCAGTAGAGGAATTGAACACACGCTGCTGGCCTCGATCTGCATCATGAATCCAGTTGTCTAGCCAACTGAGCTAAACCATCACACTCCTGACTTGTGCCTTGTGGGGGCTTCAGCAGTCATTTGAATGTCAAGGATCAATGGTTAGTCTCTCTTACTGGAGATGGTCACTGCCTGGCACTTGTGTGGCGCAAATGTTACTTGCCACTTATCAGCCCAAATCTGAATATTTTCCAGGTCTTATTGCATTTGAACATGGACTGCTTGAATATCTGAGGAGTTCCAAATGGCACTGAACACTGTGCCGTCTTCAGCAAGTATTTCCACTTCTGACCTTATGATGGGCAGCACGGTAGCATTGTGGATAGCACAATTGCTTCACAGCTCCAGGGTCTCAGATTCGGTTCTGGCTTGGGTCACTGTCTGTGCGGAGTCTGCACATCCTCCCCGTGTGTGCGTGGGTTTCCTCCGGGTGCTCCGGTTTCCTCCCACAGTCCAAAGATGTGCAGGTTAGGTGGATTGGCCATGATAAATTACCCTTAGTGTCCAAAATTGCCCTTAGTGTTGGGTGGGGTTACAGGGCTATGGGGATAGGGTGGAGGTGTTGACCTTGGGTAGGATGCTCTTTCCAAGAGCCGGTGCAGACTCGATGGGCCGAATGGCCTCCTTCTGCACTGTAAATTCTATGATATGATATCTATGAAGATAGCTGGGCCTAGGAGACAAACCTGAGGAACTCATGCAGCAATGTACTGGAACTGAGATGATCGGCCTCCAACAGCCACAACCATCTTCCTTTGTATTAGGCATGATGCGGAGATGCCGGCGTTGGACTGGGGTGAGCACAGTACGAAATCTTACAACACCAGGTTAAAGTCCAACAGGTTTGTTTTGATGTCACTAGCTTTCGGAGCGCTGCTCCTTCCTCAGGTGAATGAAGAAATCTGTTCCAGAAACACATGTATAGACAAATTCAAAGATGCCAAACAATGCTTGGAATGCGAGCATTAGCAGGTGATTAAATCTTTACAGATCCAGAGATGGGGTAACCCCAGGTTAAAGAGGTGTGAATTGTACCAAGCCAGGACAGTTGGTAGGATTTCGCAGGCCAGATGGTGGGGGATGAATGTAATGCGACATGAATCCCAGGTATTTTGTATTAGGCAGCAGAGCTTCCCCCCTGATTCTCATTGACTCCAATTTTCCTGGGACTCCTTGATGGCACACTCAGTCAAATGCTGCCTTGATGTCAAGTGCATTCACTGTAAGCTCACCTCTGGAATTCAGCATTTCTGTCCATGTTTGAACCAAGGCTTTAATGAGGATCCCTCGTGGCACCCAAACATGGCCTCAGTGAGCTGGTTATTTCTAAACAAATGCTGCTTGATAGCATTGTTGATGACCCCCTTCCATCACTTTATTGATGATTGAGAGTAGACCGATGAGGCGGACATTGGTCACTTTGGATTTCTGCTATAGGACACTTATGGGCCAGGGTTGAGAGAACACCAAAGTATATCATGGAGTTCACCTGACCTACAACTTTTAATAGATTTTGGTTATGAGAAGCACAATGGCCCAATTTCCAGGTGTTATGCAACAGAGATCTTCAGTATTTTTAAACAAAACAATGTTTATTCTAGGAATCCAATTAACATTTTATAAACACACAGTAAACATCATATCAACCACCAACACAAATACCCCCCCCCCCCCCAAAGATACAGTACTGTATAAGCAAGCAGTCCTGTGTGGTGGCTTCAACAGAATGACACCTTATTTCTCGTTATGTTTGGTGCTGCTCCGGTCATGTGCTCCTGCACTCTTTATTGAACCAGGGTTAAGCCCTGGCTTGGTGGGGGATATGCCAGGCCATGAGTTGCAGATTGTAGTTGAGTACAATTCTATTGCGGCTGATAGCACAAGGCGCTTTATGGTAATTTGTTAAGTTTATGAGTTGCTGGGCGTACTTCACCGGAAGTCCCCGGAGTACTTTATGGGAAGCCATGGGCTAGAAATCAGTCTCTGGGTGATGACAATTGATCTCACCAACCGCAAGGTGTTCCCAAAAAAGGGTGGATGACGTCCATTGGTAAACCACCAAATGGTGCTGAAGATGGTGGCAAGCAAGTTCATCTCAGCCCTAGCATGTTCAATCAAGCTGCTCATTGAAAGATTGCATGCTTTCCTGGTTACAGCTCTAGGTGCAAACAAAATCTACCACACTTGAGGCATGTTCAATAGTTCAAAATTCAGCTTCTGGCTGAAAATGTGTGTTATTGGAATCCGTCGTGCATAAAAAATGAGGCTGGTCATTGCGCACTACACGGTAAAGCTATAGTGGAATAGAGCATTCTGGGATCTTTCAACAAAGCCTTGGTTTTGTTTTCTTGTAAGAAAATGGGCAGAAATATCATTGAAACAAGCCTTTGGTTCATAACTGTTGTTTTCAATTTTTGGGCATTTTAATGGAGTTGCCAACTTTGTCTGGATATATTCTGGGAGAGGTCATCACATAATCTACTTGCAACGGCCCCTCCCCAGACATCTGCTATTGATCCAACTTGGAGGATGGGGCTCATCATGGAGCCCAATCTTACCAAGACTTTACAATATATCCTCGTTGGCCCGTTGAAAATCTGGTCACTCTAGCAAGCCTAATTTACATTGCTTAGTTTCTGCCTGTATGAAAGTGCTTGTTTAAATGAGAACTGTGAATGGATGGATATATTTAGAGGCAAATCTCTCCCAATGATTAGCAGTTTAAATGTTTCGAGAGATTAACTGGGGATTCACCCGGAAATAAATATCTGGAAT
Source organism: Scyliorhinus torazame (assembly GCF_047496885.1). Taxonomy (NCBI): domain Eukaryota; kingdom Metazoa; phylum Chordata; class Chondrichthyes; order Carcharhiniformes; family Scyliorhinidae; genus Scyliorhinus; species Scyliorhinus torazame. The sequence continues at coordinate 77,724,276 of NC_092728.1, forward strand.
AGGCTGAAACCAGATAGTTGGATCTGATATTTTGATGAAAGATTAATAGCTAAAAACACTAAATTGTTTCTTTCTCCACAGATTCTGCCTGATGTGCTGAATATTTCAAGTATTTTCTGTTTTTATTTCAGATTTCCAGTATCCACGGTATTTTAATTTTGAATTGGTTGAATTTTGAGGTGCACAATGTGTAATGTGCGTCTCTAGAAAAAAGGCTTTATCATGTATAAAGACCTGGGCTCCAGTTAAATTACTTATTGCATGCTCATACGATTTCAAAGGATGCAACAGAACTGAACAGTTTTAAAACCCAAGTTCAAACTGAAAGGTTTGAAACAGACTATAAGAAAAGACAGATTTCTTTTGATCAGCAATTAATTCAGAAAAAGCTGCTTTGATCATAATGTGAATTCAATTGTACACTAAACAGGTGTTGGTGGTGCTAAATTCCAGAAATTATATATTTAACTTCTTTTCAGTATTCAATGGAATCATTTTTATGTCATCTGACATTGTAATTGTCTGAGGCATTGATGTTTTACCACAACTGATTCAGTTCACCTTTTTTATGGGAATTAATATTACAGGTCAAGATTGCATTTTCTAAAAAAAAAAAGCAGTGCTGGCATAGAATCAAGCAAAGACTCTTACACAGCAAACCCCATGGACATTTGAAGATACATCTCAAGGCTGCATTCTCTTCACACAATGAAAAGAGAAAACTTGTCTAATTTATTTAAAGCAGCTGTTCCAACGAAATGTCAGTTGATTAAATTATTTTTATTTGTAGTCAAACAGTTTAGAAGGATGGATTAACCTTTAGAGCTCTTCTTTGCAAGTAAAGATATGCATTTATATCACAGAATCGCAATTACATCACAGAATCATGCAACTGAAGAAGAGGTAATTTGGCCCATTGTATGATGATATACAACATTAATGTTTGAGGTGTCACGGTTTGGGACTCTGGCTATTTTCCCCAAGTATCTGATGATACTTGTGAAGAAGTAACTTGGGAATTCCAAGAGTAAATCTTATTACCCAGCCTCAGAAGTGCAACTCAAACCAAGCTGGCAATTCTGGGTCTGCTCCCAAGGTCAGAACAAGATCAGAAAAATCTTCGGAATTTAGTATCAATACCATCCATCTCTGCCAATCTATCATCAGTTTGGAAGCACAGAGCAGTCTTTTTCCCTAGCAAACTAATTCATTATGCCCTTCTAGTCGCATGATAACAAGCACTGCTTTTTCTAACCTCCATGAAGAGCTTGTGCCAAGTTGCTAACTCAGTACAATGCTTTCTCCGAACCCAGAGACTTGGTTGTATAAACACCAAGCTTGTAACCACTGGTAAATTCACAGAGAAACCATTTTGCCATGAGTGCCAAAGCATGCATAAATAATTCAGGCTAGGTTTTGTACAGATCCACTGTCTTTATCAATTTGAAACTTCATTCTCTTAATAGGCACCTTAACACATTGCACCATAATGCAACACCTCATAACTGTTTTAAGTGTTTCCATATCTTAACAAACCTCGCACATGGGATGTTGGGAACTGCTGGCTAGGCCAGCATTCATTGCTCATCCCGAGGTGGTGCTGGTGAGCTACCTCCCTGAGCTGCTGTGGTCCATGTGCCATAGAACATCACAGTGCTGTTCGGGAGGAAGTTCCAGTATTTTGTCCCATCAACAGTGAAGGAAGGGCGATATAGTTATGTGGCTTGGAGAATTTGAAGGTAGTGGTGTTCTCATGTGTCTGCTGCCCTTACCCTTCTAGGTGATAGAGGTCACCAGTTTGGAAGGTGCTGTCAAAGGAAACTTGGTGAGTTCCTGCAGTGCATCGTGTAGAAGGTACACACTGCTGCCACTCTGCATCAATGGTGGAGGGGGCGGTAAAAGTGGTGGATAGGGTATCAATCAGGTGGCTGCTTTGCCCTGGATGGTGTCTAACTTCTTAAGTGTTGTTGAAGTTGCACTCATCCAGGGAAATGGAGAGTATTCTATCACCGGGACTGGTTTAGCACAGGGCTAAATAGCTGGCTTTCAAAGCAGACCAAGTTAGCCAGCAGCGTGGGTTCAATTCCCGTACTAGCCTCCATGAACAGGTGCCGGAATGTGGCAACTAGGGGCTTTTCACAGTAACTTCATTTGAAGCCTACTTGCGACAATAAGCGATTTTCGTTTCATTTCATTTCACATTCCTGACTTGTGCTATGTAGATGATGGACGGGAACTGGGAAGTCAGGAGTTGAGTTACTTGCTGCAGGATTCCCAGTCTCTGATTTGCCCGTGAAGCCGCAGCATTACACAGAATCCCTACAGTGCAGTAGGAGGACATTTGGCCCATCACATCTGTACTGGCCCTTCGAAAGAGCACCCACGGCACCATCTTATCCCCATAACTCAGTAACCCTACCTAACCTTTGGGACACTAAGGGGCAATTTAGCATGACCAATCCACCTAACCTGCACATCTTTGAACTGTGGGAGGAAACTGGACCAACCGGAGGAAACCCACGCAGACATGGGGAGAAAGTGCAAACTCCACACAACAGTCACCTGAGGCCGGAAGTGATCCTGGGTGCCTGGAGCTGTGAGGCAGCACTGTGCCGCCCTCATAGTTGTGATTCTTTGGAATTTCTCACCCATGTTTGACATGGTGCCATGAGACCTCATGGAGTCTGGTGTCGATGTTGAGGACTTCCAGGGCAACTGTAAACAACCATATCACCAGTGAAGAATGGTGATGGTGGTGTCTGTAAGGTATGATTTGGTGAGTTGTTTGTTGCTTTTACTGTGTGTGGGATGCCTCTCCCAATCTAAGCACAAGTCTCCATCTGTAAAGAGGACTCTGCAGCAGTGACAAGGCTGGGCTTACCATTGTCATTTCCAGTGCGTAGGTCGATGTTGGGTGGTTCCTCCAGTTTCATTCCTTTTTGACTTCATAACGGTTTGATTTCAGCGGGTAGTTAAGAGTCAACCACATTGCTGTGGGTCTGGAGTCACCAGTAAGCCAGGGCAATAAGGATGACAGATTTTCTTCCCCAAAGGACATTAGTGAACTAGGTGGGATTTTATGACAATCAACAATGATTTCAAGTTTACCATTACCAAGGTTAATTTTTGGAATTCCAGATTTATTAAAATTTAAATTCCACCAATTGCCATGGTGGGGTTTGAAGTCGTGTCTGCAGAGTATTAGCCCAGTACTCTGGATTGCTCACCACTGTCTCCCGATACCTTCCCAGTATTATTTGTTTCTAGTTAACTGTGAAAATAAAAAAGCCCAAAGGAGGTGAATGGAGAAAAGGGGGAGGAACAGGTTGAAGTCCAGAGAGAATGCAGAGCCGGTCTCAGAGCACCTTGGGGAAGCAAGTGGACAAAAGGAGGGTTATGGGGAGAGATAATAGAGGTGTTTAAAAATTTGAAGGGTTTTGATAAGATAGTTGAGACGGGCAGGGTGGTTATTAAACACCCATCCACGTTGATACCTCCACACTTCCTTTTCTGGTAGAAACACTGTGCTGATTTTGTCCTGTTGAACTCAGCCCTTCTTTTGGCCAGGTCCGCCCCAATGTCCTGATACATCCTTATGTTCTTCCCTTCCCATGTGCTTGATCTCGTCTGTCGGGCCCACTTTAGGATTTTCTCCCGGTCTTGGAACAGGTGCAGCTTTGCGATAATCGCTCTGGGCTGTTCCCCGGCATTGGGCTTGGGTCAAAGTGACCTGTGCGACCTGTCAATTTTTGGGGGGGTTTGGAAATCCTTCCCTTCCCACTAGTTTGCCCAGTATTTGGACGATGTAGCCGGTTGGGTCTCTGCCCACTATCCCCTCTGGCAGACCCACTATTCTTTTTTTATTGGATTTTTGAACAAAGTATATTTGCTGTTATGTTATTTTTCTGCTTGTTTGTTGGTCACAAACAAATCCCGGAACAATTGGGTGAATGGCTGCCACATTCTGTGGAAGCTGTCGTCTGACCCTCGGATGGTGAATTTGATTTTCTCCATTTGGAGAGATTCCGAGAGGTCGGACAGCCAGTTTGCAGCTTTGGGCGGTGCTGCTGACCGCCAGCCGAACAGGATTCTACAGCGGGCGATCAGGGAGGCAAAGGCAAGGGTGTCTGCCCTCCTCCCCAGAAATAGATCTGGCTGGTCTGAAACTCCGAAGACCGCCACTTTCGGGCATGGCTCCACCCTCATCCCCCACCACTTTGGACATTGCCTCGAAGAAGGCAGTCCAGTACTCCACAAGTCTGGGGAAAGACCAGAACATGTGGGCGTGGTTGGCCGGGCCTCCTTGGCACCGTTCACATCTATCCTCCACTTCCAGGAAGAACCTACTGATACGAGTTCTTGTTAAGTGGGCTCTATGTACCACTTTTAGTTGCGTCAGGCTGAGCCTTGCGCACGTGGAGGTGGAGTTGACCCTATGCAGTGCTTCGCTCCAGAGTCCCCACCCTATTTCGATCCCCAGGTCCTCCTCCCATTTCATTCTTGTTGCGTCCAGTACGGTGGCGGCCCCTTCTACCAGTCAGTCATACATGTCGCTACAGTTTCCTTTCTCTAATATGCTTGCGTCCAGTAACTCTTCCAGTAATGTCTGTCGTGGCGGTTGTGGGTAAGTCCTTGTCTGCTTTCGTAGGCAGTTTTTGAGTTGCAGGTACCTTAGCTCGATCCTAGTCAGCTGGAATTTCCCTGTCAGTTCGTCCAGTGTTGCGACCCTGCCGTCGGTGTATAGGTCCCTGACTGTCAAGTGTCCCCCCGTCCTGTCTCCACCTTTTGAAGGTGGCGTCAGTCAGTGCTATGTGAACCTATGGTTGTTGCAGATGGGAGCTTTGTCCGACATTTTGATCAGGCCAAATTGCTGTAGATCGGGATGGATCTGAATAGGAAGAGGTACCTGGGCAGCAGAGTTCATTTTGATCGTCTGGACTCTCCCCGCAAGGGAGAGTGGGAGTGTGTTCCATCTTTGCAGGTCCTTTTTTACTTCCTCCGTCAGACTGGTGAGGTTCCATTTGTGGATCCCTTTCCAGTCATGGGCTATTTGGATCCCCAGGTAGCGGAATTTGTGTCGGGATTGTTTAAACAGCAGTCCCAGTAATGCTGCCCCACCTACTTGTGGGTGTACCGGGACGATCTCGCTTTTGCTCATGTTGAGTTTGTAGCCCGAGAAGGCGCCAAACTCTTTCAGGAGCGCAATGATTCCGTCCATGTTGCTTTGTGGGTCCAAAATGTAGAGGAGCAGGTCATCTGCATAGAGTGAGACTCTATGGTCTCTGCTGCCCCTTTGGATTCCCCTCCAGCTTTTTACCACTCTTGAGCGCAATTGCTAGTGGCTCGATCGCTAGGGCAAACAGCAGTGGGAACAGTGGGCATCCTTGTCTGGTGCCCCTGTGCAGCTGGAAGTATCGGGAGTTGGTGTTGTTTGTCCGTACATTGGCCTTGGGCGCATTGTATAGGAGTTCTAGCCAAGAGGTGAATCCTGTTCCAAGCCCGAACCGCTCCAGTACCTCTATGAGGTATTTCCATTTGAGCAGGCCTACTATTCTAATGTTCTGCCGTCTGGGCCTATTTTCCTGGTCCTCCACTTTTCCTCTTAGGCTCCCCTGGGACATTACCAACCTTTTCACCGCAGTTTCCAGAGCTATCACCCTGTTGCTCTGGTCTGAAACGGCCTTCTCCAACTCCAGAATCGTTCTCTCCTGCACCTCCACCTTCCTTCCCAGGCCTTTGTTGGTCCGCTGCATTTTGTCCGTAGTCTCCGCCAGCACCTCCTTCATTATTGTGTGGAGCTCCGTCCTGAGCGCCTCCTTTATGTGGCACTTAGCTCCCTTTTTAGCATGCTTCTCCACTCTGCCCCCGTGCTGGGGGAATGATGGTCAGCGCGTCCTGCTCCCGCTCAGCTGTTTGGTCCGCCAGCCTTTTCCCTTCCAGGCTCTCCTGAACCTCCGCCTCGGCTCGTAGGGCCGCCTGCCTGCTCTTCCGCCGCTCCTGCGCTTTTCCCCTCGCTGCTGCTGCTGTTTGCGTCTCGCCGTCCCTTCGCTTTGGTATTTTTTCCTCCTCCAGCCATCTGTCTTTCTCTCTCTGTCCACACTGCTGTTCCTTACCCTGACGTTGCTCTCCCTTCCCCCACTCCTCGTCTCTTGCCGGGTCTGGTCTGGTTTGGGTTTCTTTGTCCAGTCTTGTTTTTGTTTGGCTTGGTTTCCTTCCTTCTCACCGGGTCAAGAGAGGAGTTTCCCACCGAGACGGGAGTCACCCTTTCTGCCGCCGCTCACCTCGTGGTCACCATCGGAAATGGGGGCCTCTCCCTCCTTGTTGCCCGCTCCCGAGAGCTCAGGTCTCCCACTTTAGTGTGTTTTGGAGCTCCTCTTCTTCCCCACTCTCTTGTTGCGGGGGGCCCAAACGACAAGTTTGTGCGCTTGGACGAATGTTCTTCACGAGGAACGGGACGCAACTGTGTTTCCCCCCCCCCAGGAGCTCCTCCACACACGACCGCTCTCTTTCCCTCGCCGGAAGCCGAATCGTGATCGTCTTCATAAATTATCCTTTCAGTGTGTTACAAAATAACATTGCAAGTTCAGATAATCAAAACAAAAGAATCCAGTTAATTCATCATCGGCACCCAAAGTCAGGAATATGGACCAGTAATGTACTGACAGGGTCCCAGATTTCAATGGGCCCATTCTTACCTCAATGATTGGGACCTTATTTTGATTGCAGAGGTGTGATCAACAAGGACACCTTATTCCAGTTATAAATGGATAATCTCTTTACTGTTGATTCAAAGTCACAAGACTGCCCCCCCCGAACAGGCTTAATGCATCAATTTGTCTTTTTCTGCCCAAGTTCACATGAATGTGCAACTCCCAAAAACGAAATGTACATTAACACGAACTTGACACTGTGACCTGAATTTTGCCAGAGCTATATGCAGCAGATCACTATGTGTTATGGCAGAAGTTGGTATGTCCATCGATTGTTGTAAGTTGACAATACTGCCACTTTTTCAAGTACATCAAACAAAATAAAGGTTCTGAAGCAATTCTCTATTGGGCTATACATAACTAAGGCCTCTAAGTATCATTGCAGGTTAGTGGCTGTGTGCCCATTTAAACATCAAGGATGGCATTTGTTACCTTGTAACAAACAGCACACTTTCAACTGTGTCTATTTTCTGACGGCAGCAGATTGCTGCTTTAATGGATTTACGCTAATGCAGCACTTTTGCAGAAAATTGGACGATACAGCCATCATTTTCAATGTAATTTCCTTGTAAATGTTGATTGTATATATCTGTCGCTGACTGCATTCCATGATGGTGAAGTTTGGTAGAATCCGGAGTCAAACCATTCTGCTTTCGCCCTACTGAGCGTACAGACTTATTGGCGAATCTGCAAATAGGTATTAAAATAATTTAAATGTACCTATTGACATCTCAAATTATCTTGGATGGATAACGTTATATGCAACTTGAAAATTAGGTATTTGAGATCGTTGCCGAAAACATCTGAAATTGTAGCTTTAATCAATAAACAAGACAAAGTAATACAAACAAAATGTGTTTCTTTGTTAGTAAAAAAGCATAAACCATGTGTCTTAATAATTGCCTGAGTTGAATTTCAGACCCCATATCTTCTCCGTTACCAAGAACATCTTTCTCTGCCCCTGCCTCAGGTCATCTGCTACTGAAATACCCAACAGATCGGCAGATGAGATCGAGCACATTGGAAGGGAAGAACAAAAGGTGCATCAGGACATTGGGGCAGACCTGGCCAAAAGAAAGGCGGAGTTCAACAGGGCAAAATCAGCACTCTACAAAAGTAAGTTGCGATTTTGGATTGATTGATATCCATTGTCACATGTACCGAAGTACAGTGAAAAGTATTTTTCTGTGGCCGAGGGAACGTACACAGTCTGTACATAGTAGACAAAAAGAATAATCAACAGAGAACATTGACAAATGGTACATCGACAAACAGTGATTGGTTACAGTGTGGAACAAGGGGGTCAAACAAAGCAAATACATGAGCAAGTGCAGCAAAGGGCGTCGTGAATAGCGTTCTTACAAAGAACAGATCAGTCCGAGGGGGAGTCGTTGAGGAGTCCTGTAGCTGTGGGGAAGAAGCTGTTCTTATGTCTGGATGTGTGGGTCTTTAGACTTCTGTACCTTCTGCCTGATGGAAGGGTCTGGAAGAAGGCAATGCCTGGGTGGGAGGGGTCTCTGATAAAGCTGTCTGCCTTCCTTACGCAGCGGGAGGCGTAAACAGAATCAATGTGGGGGTGGCAAGCTTTGTGATGCGTTGAGCTGAGTTCACCACACACTGTAGTTATTCTTCCGATCTTGGACCAAGCAGGTGCCATATCAGGCTGTGATGCAGCCGGATAGGATGCTCTCGATCGCACATCTATAGAAGTTTGTGAGTGTTGATGCAGACATGCCAAATTTCTTTAGCTTCTGTAGGAAGTAGAGACGTTGCTGGGCTTTCTGGACTATTGCATCAACATGAGTGGACCAGGACAAACTGTTGGTGATGGTGACCCCCCAGGAACTTAAAGCTATCGACCATCTCCACTTTGGAGCCATTGAAATTAAATGAAAATCGCTTATTGTCACAAGTAGGCTCAATGAAGTTACTGTGAAAAGCCTCTAGTCGCCACATTCCGGCACCTGTTCGGGGAGGCCGGTACGGGAATTGAACCGTGCTGCTGGCCTGCCTTGGTCTGCTTTCAAAGCCAGTGATTTAGCCCTGTGCTAAACCAGCCCCTACAGTGATGCAGACGGGAGTGTATGTTGTGCTACGCTTCCTGAAGTCGATGATCAGTTCCTTCGTCTTTCCGACATTTAGAGAGAGGTTGTTTTCGGTACACCATGCAACCAAGTGATTTATCTCCTTCCTGTAGTCTGATTCGTCGTTGTTTGAGATATGGCCCATCACAGTCGTATCATCCGCAAACTTATAGGTAGAGTTGGAATTAAATCTTGCCACACAGTGATGTGTGTATAGGGAGTACTGTAGAGGACTGAGCACACATTCTTGCGGGGCCCCCGTGTTGAGGACTATTGTGGACTATTATGTGTAATAAGGGGCTGTTTCGATGGCTAAAGTTAACTTTGTATTACTGGGAGCTGGTTGGAGGGGGGCTGGTTTCTGTGGTTGTTTTTTCTGTGGTTATTTTTCCAATGTTTTTTTACTGGAAAATGTGATGCGTTGAACATGTTTGTCCAAGTTTGGGGGGGGGGGGGGGGGGGAGACAACAATGGGGAGACAGACTGTTTGGTGCCAGGGTGGGAGGTATCAAGCCAGCTGACTCACGGAAGCACAGTAGGGGCCATGCAGATGTTAAGCTGGAGCTTGATATGGGGGGTTGGGTTTCTGGTGCTGTTACCAGGGACTGCTTTGCTGACAGGGGACGAACTGTTACTGGGGGACAAATGGGAAAGTGGGGACGGCGAATGCGCGAGGGGGGGCTCGAGGAGGCCGGGGCCGCGAGCTGGAGGCTGGCCTAAAAGGGGTGATGGCTAGTCGGGGGGGGGGGGGGGGGGGAGGAGCCCCCCGACCAGGCTGATTACATGGAACGTTAGAGGGTTGAATGGGCCGGTCAAGAGGGCTCACGTGTTTGCGCATTCAAGGGGCTGAAGGCGGACGTGGCAACGTTACAAGAGACACACCTAAAGGCTATAGACCAGACTAGATTGAGAAAGGGGTGGGTTGACCAAGTATTCCACTCAGGGTTCAACTCAAAGACCAGTGGGGTAGCGATCTTGATCAATAAACGAGTGGCATTCGAAGCAGGGAGAATCGTGTCAGAGTCAGGGAGTAGGTAAATAATGGTGAGTGGGAAGCTGGAGGGTGTGCGGGTGGTACTCGTGAACGTATATGCTCGGAATTGGGACAATGTGGAATTTATGAGGCGGGTGTCAGGTAAGGTCCCAGACTTAGAGTTACATAACTTGATCATGGGGGGAGATTTTAAACAGTCATTGATCCGGAATTGGACCGGTCAAAATCCAGGACAGGGAGGGTGCCAGCCGCGGCAAAGGAATTGAAGGGGTGACAGGGGAAGACCAGATGGGATTTGTAAAGGGCAGGCAACTCACGGCCAATGTTCAAAGGCTTTTAAATGTTATTATGGTGCCCTCAGAAAGAGGGGAGATGGAGGTGGTGGTAGCGATGGATGCGGAGAAGACGTTTGATTGGGTAGAGTGGAATTACCTGTGTGAGGCGCTGGGAAAGTTTGGGTTTGGTGAGGGCTTCATTGACTGGGTGCGGTTGCTCTATCAGGCACCAGTAGCGAATGTGCGTACAAACCGGCTGAGGTCGGGGTACTACACTGATGGATGAGTAAAGTGTGCCCTCTCACCCCGCTACTGTTTGCTCTGGCCATAGAACCATGGGCCATGGCGTTAAGAGCCTCTAGGAACTGGAAAGGGCTGGTTCGGGGGGGGCTGGAGCACCGGGTCTTGCTTTACGCAGATGAGCTGCTCTTGTATATTTCAGACCCGTTGGAGGGGATGGGGGAAGTTATGCAGATCCTCGGCGAATTTGGTAATTTGTCGGGATATAAAATGAACATGGGGAAAAGCGAGATGTTCGCGATCCAGGCAAGAGGGCAGATGAGATGAGACTGGGAGAGCAGCCGTTTAGAATGGTAGGAAGGAGCTTTCGATATCTGGGGATACAGGTGGCCCGGAAATGGGAGACACTGCACAAGTTAAACCTAGTCCGGCTCGTAGAACAAATTAAAGACTTTATGAGATGGGACGTGCTTCCGCTATCACTGGCGGGGAGGGTCAGACTGTCAAAATCCCCAGATTTCTGTTTGTCTTTCAGTGCCTCCCCATCTTCATCCCGAGGGCCTTTTTCAAGCGGGTGAATAAGGTTATTTTGGGCTTTGTGTGGGCGGGTAAAACCCCGCAAGTGAAAAAGTGTTGCTGAAGCGTAGTCGGTGACAAACTTCATCAATTACTACTGGGTGGCTAATATAGCCATGATTAGGAAGTGGGTAGTGGGGGAGGGGTCGGCGTGGGAGCAGATGGAGGGGGCGTCATGTAAAGACACAAGTTTGGGAGCACTGATAACGGCCCCTCTTCCGTTCTCACCGGCCCGATACTCCACAAGTTCGGTGGTGGTGGCATTTCCGAGAATCTGGGGGCAGTGGAGGAGATAGAAGAGAGTGGAGGGAGCATCGGTTTGGACGCCGATTTATAATAATCATCGGTTTGTACCGGATAAGTTGGATGGTAGGTTCCGTAGATTACCCGGGAAAAGGGCAGGAATTAGGAGGGTGGGGGATCCATTTATAGATGGGAGCTTCCTCCGCTTGAAAGCCTTGGGAGGATAAATTTGAATTGCCAGCAGGGAATGGGTTTAGGTATCTGCAGGTGTGAGACTTCTTGAGAAGGCAGGTTCTGGCCTGCCCGCTGCTGCCGCTACGAGGGATACAGGACAGAGTAGTCTCCAGTACCTGGATGGAAGCGGGGAAGTTATCAGATATTTACCAGGAACTTTTGGAATCGGAGGAAACTTCCGCGGAGAAGCTTAAGGGCAAGTGGGAAGACGAGCTAGGAGGAGAGATAGACGCGGGTCTGTGGACAGGTGCCCTAAGCAGGGTTAATACATCCTCATCATGTGCCAGGCTTAGCCTGATACAATTCAAGGTAGTCCACCGGGCACACATGACGGTGGCCCGGATGAGCAAGTTTTTTGGGGTAGAGGATAGGTGCGTGATGTGCGCGGGAAGCCCAGCAAATCATGTCCACATGTTTTGGGCATGCCCGAAGCTTCGAGGGTTCTGGCAGGGTTTCGCTAAGGCAATGTCCACGGTACTCAAAACACGAGTGGTGCCGTGTCCGGAGGTGGCGATCTTTGGAGTGTCAGAAGAGCCGGGAGTTCAGGGGGCAAAAGAGGCCGACATCTTGGCCTTTAATGTGGAGGGACCTGAAGACCCCCCCCCCTAGTGTAGAGAACTGGGTTAGTGACATGGCTGGGTTTCTCGGTCTCGAGAAAATACAGTTTGCCGTAAGAGGGTCAATGGTTGGGTTCACCCGGAGGTGGCAGCCGTTCGTCAACTTTCTCGGGGAAAATTAAAATGACAGTTGAAGCAGAATTCCAAAGGGAGGCGGGGGGGCAGATTGTTGTTTTATGGTTGGGGTGTGTGAAGATTGTGATGGGGTGGAAATGTTTATTGTACCATGTTTATGTCGCTGTTATTGTTATTATTACAAAAACTTGCAAATACCCTCAGAAAAATATTTTTAAAAATAAATAAATATGAGAAATGCCAATAAAAAGATTTTTTTTTTTTAAAAAGGAAGACGATCACATGACAGGAAATCCCAAAGTTCTTTACAGTCATGGAAGTTGTCAGATGTGGAAGTTGTCAGGTGTGGCTGCCAATTTGCAGATCATCGAGATAAATGACCAGTCGATCAGTTTTCAGTGACAGTGGTTGAGCGATAAATGTTAGCCTACCTCTCCCTTCCTCTTTAAATAGTGTCATGGAGTCTTATACATTTGTCCATTAGGGCAGATGGGCTTGGTTTGACAACTCAGCTGAAAAATGACACTTACAACAACCCAGCACTCTCACAATACCACACTTAAGTGTCAGCTTAAATTATGTATTGGAATACTGGAGTACTTGAACCTTAAACCTTATGACTTAGAAGCTAAAGTATAACCACAAAGTCAATCTGACACCCCAAGTTTATTGTTTTTGTGAAATGGTTTCTGCTATACACAAAGCTAAATTCAAGTGTAGATCCAGAATCTGAGCCCAACCTGACTTCAGACAGACATGAGCAGAGACAACATCTTCCTGTGGCCCAACTCTAGATTTAGCCTGCATTCATAATATAACAATATTGTTTGTGCATGGCAAGTCGACTGCACTGCAAATATTTTGCACCAAAGGAGCTCTTATAGTATAGTAGGCAACGTCCCTGCCTCGGAGCCAAAAACTCTGGTTTCATGTCCCACTCTGGGACTTGGCCACAGAAGATGCATTCATGGCACGGCCAAACAGATTGATTATCAACCTGCAAATCCTTCTGATACACTAATGGCAGGTGGCATGAGCAGGAGAATCTCCTGATCAACCAGATGTGCACAATCATAACCATGGACCAACATAGGGAAGTCTATGGCCGAAACCCCTTCTTAGGGCATGGAACTTGAAGAGAGAGTGTACAGCTGCAGTGTAAGTGCAACCAATTGCATCAATGGTATCTTGCTGCTGCTGGCATGTTCGTTATGACATGTAATTTGGATCTAGATAACAGAATAGTGTATTAATATTATTTTGCACTTGGTTTCCTACCAGATGAAAAGCAAACTGAGATTGGATTTGAGCTGACTCATGAATGCCTTCAACCTTTTTGTCACGACAAATAAAGTCAATAGAACTATCTGTTTCAAATCAATATCAGCATAAGCAAAACTAATTTTGTGAGCAGCGTCCCATATTAACGCTGGTTTGTATTTAAAATACCAAAAACTGGTGATGAGCATTCTCCTTTTTGACAATTTAACATACCTTGTACCTAAGTGCATAAAGGCATCAAAGTGAAGATTGATCATAGCACTTCAGACTGAAATTTCTCATAACTTGATCCAATTCTTTTGTTTTGTGTTGAACCCTCATTTTGATGCACTTTTTAAAATATATTTTTTTTTAAATTTAGAGTACCCAATTCATTTTTTCCAATTGAGGATCAATTTAGCATGGCCATTCCACCTATCCGACATATCTTTGGGTTATGGGAGCAAAACCCGCACAAACACAGGTAGAATGTGCAAACTCCACATGGACAGTGACCCAGAGCCGGGATCGAACCGAGGACCTCGGCGCCGTGAGGCAGCAATACTAACCACAGCGCCATCCTGCTGCCCTTTGATGCATTTTATAATTTGGTCAGGAAGTCTAGATTATAACCTCGGACTTCATTTCATTTCTCTAAAAATTTAAATTAATGTTCTCACCGTCACAACGATACCCAACTCTACCTGTTGCAAATAACTGGTTCATGTTAATATTTTTAAGATAGTGGTTAGTGCAGGGAAGATTAAAGTTTAATTGTAGAAAATGGGATAAATATGCTGAGGAAAGGTGGCTAACATTGTGCCGTGAGACATGATGGTAGGTTAGGACAATAGCTAACATTAAAGAGGTTAACAGAGAAAACTGCAGCTCTCTGCAAAATTAATTTCATGAGAATAGACAAAATGACTAATTGCAAATGGACATTTTGCTGATAGCACCTTGTTTTGGAACAGCGGGAGCAAGGCTCTCTCAAGAATGAATAAGGCCTATGGGCCGTCAGATTGTTTATATGACTGAACTACAACTAAAAACTAAACACCTTACTAAATAGCAGGAACTTCTGACATTCAGCGGCGCTAACCCTGGGATCAACACCACAAGACAGATCCCCAAGTTTGGACACTCACAAGGCACATGCTCCAGAACAAGCCTGGCCAAGTTCTCTCTCCCTGGTAGTATTTTTTAGTTCAAGTTGTGAGTCTTAAATAACTGTCTAAATAAGCACAGAACTGAAGTCTTAAATGAGTTAAGTAAAGGCTGTATTAATCCAACTCTTGTTATGAGGATTAATTTATTGGTTTCATCGGTTGCCACCAGCAGAGGGCAGAAACAAATGCAAATAACACAGCTTGGAGTCTATTACAGATAAGATCCTAATACAGCAGGTGTACTTACTTAGCTGGAGAACTGGAGACATGATGCCTACACTGCTTGCAAAGAAGTGCAGCCCAGAGAGATGTTTTGTTTTGCGAGTTAGTGCTAAATTAGTTTAAAAGCATTCAGTGAACCCTGAAAGGCTGCATCATCGTGGAGATAGATGTATCTTAAGACAGTTCTCGGGTTTCAATATATGTGTTTGTTGGAAGAGGGGGTTAGTTGCAGTTTGGACATTATGTGGTTTCCAGCGTACAGAAAAACCCTGCGAGCTGTTAGCTGGCTGCAGTCAGTTAGGGCATAGCAGAGTCTGGGAAGTATAGCTGAGAAACTGGAGTTTAGAGAAACCATGGGGCCGTGCCAGCTGAGTGAAGCTAGCAGTCAACAGAAGTGTTTGAAGTCTGGCAGTAATTAAAGGCAGGAATGCTCCTTTGTGTATCTTGTGAAATGTAGTCTGAGGAAAGAGGACGTGAATAGTTGTTGGGGCAGTCTGAGTGGCTTTGGAGGGAATTCAGAGGGTAGATCTTTGAAAGTGAGGGAGATGGAGTTTTAGCAGGTTATTGTGACTCAGTGGTCATCAATATCTGGGTGGGTTGCTCAGGAATCTGTGGGATCGGCCCTGGTCACATCTGCCATTTAATGTGTGCGGCATTTGATCACAGTCTCCGTATTAATTCATGTTTACCTCATACTCTAACATTTAGAATTAACAAGATAGATATTGTACATTGATTTACTTTGTACAGTAAAGGTTTATTGTTTGTTTGCATAAAACCATGGAATCTTGTGGCTTGATTCTCAGTGCCTGGGATTTCAAACTGAATCTACTTCAAACACTGGATCATGACATAAATTAGTGGCTCTTGCAGCATTCCGAATCCACAGATATACAGGTGCTGAAACATGCTGCGGTTTGGGCTCATAAGAATTTCCTCAGTCAATGTTACTCTACTTATTAAAAAGCAAATTCTGTGAGTTGCTATGACTTTTCTGGAGAGGGAAGATTTGCAATAGTTGATCAAGGTTCAGTTATTTTCATTAGCAGAAGAGTTGAAGTTAAAAGTAGGGACTAAGAAAGCAGTCATAGTTGAAAGAAGGAAAAGTCAATCTGCATAGCAATTCAATTGAGTTAGCTAGAATTCTGTTGCATATGAAGCAGCTTGAGGTAGATGGAAAAAAAATCAAAAACTTGAAAAGGAAATGAAAAACTTGGAGAAAGAAAGTTATTGTGAACTCCCAGAGGGAGAAGTAAATTAAAGAGTTTCAGAGAGAGAAGAGAGTGAGAGGAGAGAGAGAGAGAGAGAGAGAGAAAGAGAGAATATAGTGAGAGAGAATTTAGATAGAGTGAGTCTTATCGCTTGGATGATGAGTCGAGTCCCACTCAGAGCTTTGATATTTTGAAGAATATTCTCCAAGTGTCTAACTTCACTGAGAATGAGTTGAGAGGTATTTAAAGTTAAAGGACCCAAAGGACAAGAGGACTATCATTTTGGTCATGAAAGCTATGGATGTGTATTTGCGCCTTTAGGCAGAACAATCCTCAGATTATGAGCCAGTTAAAGCAGCGGTACTTAATGTTTATGAGCTTGTCCCCAAAACATACGAGTTGAGATTTAGAACTTTAAAAAAAAAAAAATGACTGACTGAAACATTCATAGAATTTTTTTGGAAGAAAAAATGTTGTGGGACGGATGGCTTCAGACACTGAAACTTGAATGAATTTTGTGCATAAAAGAGGGCTACTGATAATAGAAGAATTTTAAAACATCATCCCAATAGCTATCAGGTCACACCTGGAAGACCACAAGATTTCTAATGCAAGGAAAGCGGCCGTTCTGGCAGATGGGCATGGCATATCACATAGGCAGCATATCTCCATTTATAAACCAAAGTTGGAGCTTTGGGAAGAAGGTGGAAGTGGTTCTAATGAAATGTAGAGAATAAAAGTATGCTTTTAAGATAGATCATATAAAAGAGAAAACTGTTGGAAGTGGAACGGTAAACTGGTGGCAGTTAAAGGGACATTTAAGGAATCTTAAAGAAAGTTTGCACAAGAAAAGGAAATAGGTATTAAATAAATGTCACTGGTGTAATTGCCACAGTGAAACTGCATCAGAAAGTGAAGAATGTGTGAAAGCCATTGTATCTAATGTTTTTACCTTGGCGATAGGGATGCAAAGAATCAAAAGGTTTAAAAAATTATATTTTTATTGATTCATTGATTTATTGTCACATGTACCAAAACACAGTGAAAAGTATTTTTCTGTGGCCAAGGGAACGTACACAGTATATACATAGTAGACAAAAAGAAAATCAACAGAATACATTGACAAAAAGTACATCGACAAATAGTGATTGGTTACAGTGCAGAACAAGGGCCAAATACATGAGCAGCATAGGGCGTCGTGAATAGTGTTCTTGCAGGGAACAGATCAGTCCGAGGGAGAGTAGTTGAGGAGTCTAGTAGCTGTGGTGAAGAAGCTATTCCTATGTCTAGATGCGCAGGTCTTCAGACTTCTGTATCTTCTGCCTGATGGAAGGGTCTGGAAGAGGGCAAAGCCTGGGTGGGAAGGGTCTCTGACAATGCTGTCTGCCTTCCTGAGGCAGCATTTTCAAATTATTTACAGAATTCAAATGATCACCCACAAACTATAGTCCTAATACAAAATCCCTGTATGTCCTAACCCAATCTACTTTTCAATTAAAATAAAAAAAAAACACACATCACACTGAAACAACGCAAACACCGCACCCCCCCCATCCCTTGGCTGATGTCTACCACTTCTTAAAGGCGGTGATGAACAAACTCCACCTCGAAAAGAACCCCTCATCTGACCTTCCAATGGCAAATTTTATCTTTTCCAGATGGAGTAATTCTGCCAAGTCACTCATTCAACAGCCACCTTAGGCGGCTCCGGATCCCAACACCCTAACAAGATCTGCCTCCGGCAAAGGCCTCCCTCTCCTCACTTGCACTCCCGGATCTTCCAACGCCCCACACATTGCCACCCACGGGCTCCAAGCCACCCTCAGCCCAGAATATCCAACATAGTCCACAAAGGACTCTCAGAACTCCTCCAACTTCAGGCAGGCCGAGAACATGGAATATGATTAGCCTGCCCCCTTAGCACCACCCACATCTATCCTCTACCCCTGGAAAAAAACGACTCATCCGCGTCACTGTCTGTGCACCACTTTAAACTGAATGAGGCTCAGTCTCACACACAAGGTCAAATTTACCTTTGCAGGGCCTCCTCCATAACCCCACCTCAAATACACCCCCCCCCCCCCCCATATCCACCTCCCACTTCATATCCTCCACCGATGACATCTCCCTTTCCATCAATTCCTCGTATATGTCCAAGATCCTCTCCTATCTCGTCCTTAGAATTGTTTTCATGCAACAATGTGGGTGGCAACCTTAGAAATGTGGCCAACCTTCCTCACAAAATCCCTGACTTGCAAGTACTGGAACCCATTCCCTCTCAGCAACTGGAACTCCTCGTCCAACTCTCCCAACTATGCAAACCTATCCCCCACAAACAGGTCCTTAAAACACTTCATCCCATCCCGCTCCCACACCCTAAACGTAGAATCTAATCCTGCTGGGATAAATCTATGATTACCATAGATCGGCGTCCAAAATTACATGAAATGAAAACCGCTTATTGTCACAAGTAGGCTTCAAATGAAGTTACTGTGAAAAGCCCCTAGTCGCCACAATCCAGCGCCAGTTCGGGGAGGCTGGTACGGGAATTGAACCGTGCTACTGGCCTGCTTTGGTCTGCTGTCAAAGCCAGCGATTTAGCCCAGTGTGCTAAACCAGCCTAAACCAGCTAAACCATTCCCTCCATCTTAAAATGTTGCCTGCATTGACTCCACACACAGTGATGATGAAACAGTGCCCTCAAGTTCGTCCCTCTGCACGAGGCCTCCTCCATCTACCCCCTCCTCTTCTCCACAGTTCACTTTCTAACCTTTCCAACATTCGCTGCCCAGCAAGCTCGGCAGTCAACCCTCCTCTCCGGCTGTCCCTCTCCAAAAACACCCTCCTAATCCTTACTCGTCCATGTAAACTCGGAAATCATCCTATTTATCCGGCACAACAATCGGGAGATTCTGAAAAATGAACAAAAGCTTTGGCAAAACCGTCACGTTAACTGTCTGGACCTTCCAAGGCAGCGACAGCAGAAGAACATCACACCTCTTAAAATCATCCTTCACCCCCTCCACCAAATTCGGCGAATTAAATTTATGCAAATGTGGCCAACTATGCACCACATGTATATCCAAATATCAAAAACCCGACTCGACCAGCAGAAATGGCAACTTCTCCAAACCTCTCCCCTGCATCCAAGCACCGACTGGGAACACCTCACTCTTTCATACATTGAGCTTGAACCCTAAAAAGACCCAAACTCCATCAATATCCCCATGATCCAATCAATACATTCCACCGGATCCATGACATACAACAATAAATAGGTTGTCCGCATACATGGGAGACAAAGTGCTCCATCCCCCCCTCTCTACAAATACTCCTCCACCCAACCACTAACCCCGCCCCCCCCTTACCCCCCCAAAGCCCTAAGCACTATCCCCATAGGCTTGATTGTCAATGCAAGAAGCAATGGAGACAACGGACACCCGTCTCGTTCCCTGGTGCAGGTGGAAATAGTCCGAGCTGATAATAATTGTGCAAACACTCGCCATGGGGGCCCTGTACACAACCTAATCCAATCCACAAACCCCTGCCCCAAACCAAACCGTCCCAATACCTCGAACAAATAATCCCACTCAACCCAGTCAAATGCCTTCGCCACATCCATAGATATAATAACCTCCGTTTCCTGACCCTCCGGGGGCATCATAATCACATTTAACAGCCTCCTAATGTTAGCCGACAACTGCCACCCCATTCACGAACACCACTTGGTCCTCATCTATTACTCTCGGCACGGTCCTCCATGCGCGTTGCTAGCACCTTAGCCAACAGCTTTGCATCCACATTCAGAGAAATCGGACTATACAATCCACATTTCTCTCAGTCAGGTTGATGCTCCCCTTGCCAACTGACTCATTAAACATCTCCATTATTCAGTACCAAATTTCTTGTACAGAATTTGTCTGGGAACCCATTCGGACCCGGGGCTTTCCCAGACTGCTTCGAACCCACGCACCTCATCACTTCCACTAACCCAACTGGGGCACCCAACCCCTGGACCTTCCCCCACCTCCACTACCAAAAAGTCCAAGTCATCCAAAAACCACCTCACGCTCAAGACTTCCCTGACTCAGTGACCACCACCCCCCACCCACCTTTGAACCGCCCAATCTCCCTCCTGCCACCTCAACTGGTACACAAGCAACCAAGCATTCTCCAAATGCTCCTACAGTGCCCCCTAACCCAATGCAACTGCCCCACAGCCTTTTCTGTAGACATAACCTCGAACTCCATCTGTAGCTTCTACCTCTCCTTCAACAACTTCGCCTCAGAGGCTGCTGGGTACCTCCGCCAGAATGGCCTCCACCAATCTTTGCCTTTCCAACTGTTCCACCTTATCCGTGTGTGCCCGGATCGATATAAACTCCTCCCTAATTACCACCTTCAGTGCCTCTCACAGTACGGAGGCAGAGATATCCTCACTTTTATTGAGCTCCACATAAATACATATAGCCACCCTTTTTTTCCCCCACAAATCTCATCGGCCAGCAACCCCACATCCAGCCTCCACTCTTCTCCACACACAAGTGCACAAGATAGGGCGTGTCATCTGCCACCACAATCACCGAGTACTCCGCTCAACCACCAAATGTCTTGTCCATGACAAAAGAGTCAATCCAGGAATACACCCGATGTACATGAGAAAAGATCAAAAATTCCTTCGCCCTTGGCCTACCAAACTGCCACAAGTCCATACAACCCCATTCGCTCCATAAACCCCAACAATTCTCTTGCCATCGCTGACACCTTCAAAAACTTGGGGAACAGCTGATCCAACCTAGGATCAAGGAGGTCTGGAACTTTTTCATAAAATATACATCATCTCAGTTGAGGGCATATATGTTCACCAACACCACAGCTACACTCTCCAGCCCCCCACTCACCATCACATATCTACCCCCTGGGTCACCCACTCTACTGTAAGCAAAAAAAACTATGCTCTTACCAATCAGCATGGAAACCTCCCTCGTCATAATATCTAACCCAGAATGAAACACTTGCCCCACCTAATGTTTCCTCAACCTCGTCTGACCCGCGACCCTCAGATGCGTCTCTTGAATAAACACATCTGCCTTCAAACTCTTTCAGTGGGCCAAAACACAGGACCCCTTCCCCACCCCCCAACATTTCAATGGACTTTCCAGGCCCACAACCTGCCCATCCTCCAGGACCCCTCAAGATGGCCACTGCCAACCCCCCCCCCCCCCCGGCCAACTGTTCCACATCAAGACCTTGAATGTCAGCAACACACCCCTCCCTATCCCAAACACTTCCTGGTCCAAATGGTGCCCCTTGTTCATCACACTCCCAGTTTGGTAATTCATCGACATTACCTACCGAAGGAGAATAAATCTTCTTTAATATTCCCACTTTTTTCCACTTGCAAGGATCTCGCAAAACGGGAAAAATGGGCCAAAGAATCCGACCTCAGGCAGAAGCCACCTTATGTGCGACCACTCACTCCATGGCCACCACCAGTAGTTCCAGATCACAAGGTTTTGTATTGAAGAGGAAGTCAATCCATTTTTGCTCAAGGAAGAGCCTGGAAAAATTGTTATCCTGAGATGAATGTTCAGCTCAGAGCTTATCGTTAGCAAAGAATTTAGACCGTTCTTCAGAAAGTTTGCTGAATCAAAATACAAGGTATTGATGGGAAGTGTGTGCCTTTCCCATTGCAGAAACTTAATTCTGCGCCGACGAAGGGGCTGTGTGTGATTAGAAATGTTCCTAACTTACCTATTAAAAATATAGATATAATATTATGGGCAACGTTGGTTTTCTACAATCTGGGATGCTATTCTACAGACTGGTTCCTGTGAGCATAAACTTACCTATGGTACAGTTAAGAAACCCGTACCAGCCTCCCCGATCAGGCGTCGGAATGTGGCGACAAGGAGCTTTTCACAGTAACTTCATTGAAGCCTACTTGTGACAATAAGTTTTTTTTTAAATGATGCAAGAGGAGTTACTGGAAGAATAATTCTAGTAACAGATAGTACAGACATAGAGGTGTCCGAATAATTTCCAAATCAAAATTTGTCACAGAAAGGAATGAGACCTCAGAATGACCCTCAAGGGTTAATGACAGTTAACACTGAATTCAACAGTCCTGCCAGTATGGAGAAAAATTCCAAGCAATTGTGCGGAGTTCAAAAGATCTGTTACAACGTCAAAATGATTTGAATAAAGTAATTTGTGAATTGCGTGGATGACTTAGCCTTAGAAAGAAAACTGAATGTCCAAAATTAGGTGACTGCTGATATTACTTGAAAATAATTAAATAAAATTCAATCTGAATAGGAACATGAGAAACCGAAAGATGACAATTTTTTTAAAGATCAGACCAAACATGAATATCAAACATTTCTGCTTGAGCATAAAAAGCATCTGAATGACATTCCTAAAGATTTTGATCATAGAAGCAACGAGTTGTTGACACAAAAAGAAGCAATTTTGAACCAATTATCTCAAAAAGAAAATTTTACATGTTTGAGTCTGGAAAATGAACTAAAAAATTAAGACTCAGTTATGGCTAAAGAAGAAGGCGACAATCATAGATTATCATAGAATTTACAGTGCAGAAGGAGGCCACCCGGCCCATCGAGTCTGCACCGGTTCCTGGAAAGAGCACCCTACCCAAGGTCAACACCTCCACCCTATCCCCACAACCCGATCCAACACCAAGGGCAATTTTGGACACTAAGAGCAATTTATCACGGCCAATCCACCTAACCTGCACATCTTTGGACTGTGGTAGGAAACCGGAGCACCCGGAGGAAACCCACGCACACACGGGGAGGACGTGCAGACTCCACACAGACAAGTTAACTATCAACTTAACAGAGACATACTTTGTAGATTTAAGATGAAAAAGGCTACAGACAGAGGACAGACTGCTTTAAAGACAACTTGAAAATCATTTGTATATTACAATTAGGCATCTTCTTTAGCAGATGGACGTTGGAATAAATCTTTCAGAACACCTCAAAAGGTAATTTTTTCACCTTAACCTGTACATGGACTTCAGCAGAGTACTGATGGATTTCTGAATTTAATTGGATAATGAGTGGGAAATCGTTAGAATCAATTATCAAGGAAGTAATATCAGGACATTTGGAAAGTCAAAACGCTATCCATCAGAGTCAACGTGATTTTATGTAGGTGAAATCATGTTTGACTAATTTGCTAGAGTTCTTCAAAGATGTAACAAGCAAAGTGGTTAATGGAGATCCTGTAGATGTAGTATATCTGGACTTCTGGAAGGCATTTGATAAGGTGCCTCACAGAAGGTTACTTCACAAGGTTACGATCACATGGGATTAGGGGTAATGTATTATCTTGGATAGAAGACGGGCTGACGGACAGAAGACAGATAGTCGGGATAAAGGTGTATTTTTCTGGATGGCAAGATGTAAGTAGTGGGGTGCCACAGGTTCGGTCCTTGGGCCCCAGCCATTTACAATCTATCTAAATGACTTGGATACGGGGTAGAAGGTTCTGTAGTCAAATTTACAGACAATACAAAAATAGGTGGGCCAGTAAATTGCAATGAGAAAATAAGAACCGTACAAATAGATATCGATAAGTTAGGAGAGTGGGTCAAAATATGGCAGATGGAGTTTAAGTGGATAAGTGTGAAGTCATGCAATCTGGTCGGAAAAATGGGAAGGCAGCTTATTATCTAAATGGGGAACAGACTTCGGGGTGCTCCGTTGCAGAGGGACCTGGGCATCCTCGTTCAAGAGTCACAGAAAACTAGCATGCAGGTTCAACAGATAATAAAGAAAGCAAATGGAATGTTGGCATTTATAGCTAAAGGAATAGAGTATAACGGTAAGGAAGTGTTGTTGCAACTATACAAGGCATTGGTGAGACTACACCTGGAGTATTGTGCACAGTTTTGGTCCCCTTATTTGAGGAAAGATGTAGTGGCATTGCAGGCTGTTCAGAGGAGGTTCACTAGATTGATTCCAGCGATGAGGCGCAGAATTCTCCGTTCCTGCGACTAAGTGTTGACACCGGGGCAGGATTCGTGGACTTCCACGACTGCAAAACTGGCACTACACCTGGACCGATTCAGCAACTGTCAAGGGGCTAGCACCGGCGCCACATGGAACACAATTGATTCCAATGAGAAACAGTGCCGGATTCACCGGGTCCAAGATTGGCACTCAGGAGGCTGACAAGCTGCAGCCACATATAAAGAATTCACTTCCCACACACACTCACCCCAGCCAACAAGGTGGCAGCAAGATGTGCAGCACCATGATTTACGGCCGCCGAGCTGGAGACCCTCCTGGACAGCATGGAGGCGAGGCGGACGACCCTACACCCCAGCCGCGGAAGGAGGCTTCCAGCCGGCGCCATTCGCCATTCCTGGGCGCAGGTGGCAGAGGACGGCTGCCTCCTGTTCCTCTGGGGAAGCTCCCCTCCTGCAGCTTCCTCCTCCTTGAGCAACGCCAGCTCATATAGCCGCAGGGTTGCAGCGACTAGGAGGAAGGTCACCATTGCTGATGAATTCCAATATCCATTGTCTACAGGGGTGAGGGCATCCATATGGCCGGTGTCACTCTGCAGAACCAGGGGCGAAGGTGGGTGGTCAGTGAGGTGTGCAACAAAGTGGCTTCCATGCCGGCCGCGGTATGGCAGTCCGAGCCTGGACACCGCCCCAGTCCCTGTGGGAGGGGGTGGGTCACCACAGCCCCACGGCCTGGTCCCCCGTCATCCCCCAACCCCAGCCAATATCTGGCCCGACAGTCTATGATTTGGTGTCTCCATATCCCACCCCCTCTCTTTCCCTCATAAGCCACGACGCCAGTTTCACGATTTTGAAAAACACAAGTGAACTTCGCTGTCGGGAATTCAGCCCATCGTAGGTGGAGAATCGTGGAGGCCCTGGAGAATACCAGGTCGGCCCACTAATGATGGGGCAAATGATATGACAACGGAGTTTACTGTATGGGCATTCCGGATGCATTGACGCCGCTGTCGAAGCAACAGAGAATTATGATTTGGCGTGGAATCGGCACCCACCGTGATTTTGGCATCGGAACCGATTCTGCGATCAATCGTGTTTCTCGATTTCCGCGTCGGCCGACAGAGAATCCCATCCGAGGGGCTTGTCATATGCAGAGAGATTGAACAGTTTAGGCTTATACTCTCTCAAGTTTAGAAGAATGAGGGAAGATCAAACGGAGATATACAAGATGATAAAAGGTAGACGTGGAGCGGATGCTTCCTCTTGTGGGGCAATCTAGAACGAGTTATAGTCGAAGGATAGGAGGTAGCAAATTTAAAACAGCATTGAGGAGAAACTACTTCTCTCAAAAGGATTGTGAATTTGTGGAATTCGCTACCCCAGAGTGCGGTGGATGCTGGGACAGAGAGTAAATTTAAGGAGCAGTTAGACAGATTTTTAATTGGTAATGGGTTGAAGGGTTATGGAGAACAGGCAGCAGGACAGTGGAGTAAAGGCCAGGATGAGATCCGCCATGATCGAATGATGGGGGCAGACTCGATGGGCCGAATGGCCTACCTCTGCTCCTATGTGAGTGGATGACTAACTTGTGTGTTGCATGCTACAATGTTATATATCATAAAACCATTCAAAGTCATTATATTCTAAATGGTAATTAAAATGCAGTACGTTGGTGACGAATATAGAGTTTATGGTTCATGTTAATATTTTGTACCCAATTCATTATTTCCAATTAAAGGGCAATTTAGCATGGCCAATCCACCTAACATGAACATCTTTTGGGTTGTGGGGGCGAAACCCACGCAAACACGGGGAGAATGTGCAAACTCCACACGGACAGTGACGCAGAGCCGGGATCGAACCTGAGACCACAATGCCGTGAGGCAGCAATGCTAACCACTGCGCCACCGTGTTGCCTTATGTTAATAGTCTACAAACTATGTTCAGTCCTGGGAAGATTAAGGTTTGACTGTAGAAAATGGGATAAATTCAACTAAAGTAGCTTGGGGTTTGCTGCACTTAAAAGGTTGGAACCAAGTTGACTTGCTGTATGTCCTGCCACTCCAGCGGAACAGGAAGTCAGTCTTGCTGATGCCATCATTGAATGCCCGCAGAGCGCATGCCCACCCAATTGCTCTCATCACTTACCACCCTGCTCATCGCCCACCAGGCCACCCACATCATTGCTTTGCTCACCATCTCACTGCCGCCCAATTGGCCGCCCCTCTCTTCACTACGCACGCCACCCCATTCCGAACATTTAGCCACTTCACTCGTCAATCCAGGGTGACAAGTGAGAAGGAACAGTGAGGAGTCGGGAGCGGGACGGCCTGTGAGACAGCAAGCAGGGCAACGAGCAAATCGCAGTTGCAATCACAGGATTTAACTACTGCTTTGGCGTTCAACATTCTGTAAAACTGCAACCTTTAACCATGGTGTAAAATCACATTGTATTGATGCTCCTCTTATTATGCTTTTCCATTGATCTAAAAACAATTCACTACCGTTCAGCAGCTTCATTTGTTCACTTTAAAGATATCAAAAGTAGAGTTTTGACACATTAACAGGGTCAAAAACATGAACTACCAACTTTAAAGGGCAATGGAAGTGATTCATTCAAATTAATGGCATAAACCCAGCAAATAGCTTAAATAGAGAATGAGACACATGGCAAAGTTACAATTTTGTTCAGTTTTGTCGAGGATAACAGCAGAGCAACACAAATCATCCATTAATTTTTGAAACATTGAAGAGATGCACCTTGAGGTGCAATGCCACAAATTGCTAGATTTAGCGAAGTAATAATGGCTGGCACTTTTATTTTAGCAAGCTCTGGGTATGTTACCCAAACCAGAATCATAATGCCACAGAAGAGAATTCTGAAATGCAACACACGTCACAGAATTCCTTAATTATATTAAATGTTAATTCCTGATTAAACTAAAAAGGTTCAACTGCTTTATTAAAAAAAAATGTCCTAATCAATAATTTAAACTGCATGATCCATAAACAATTTCACCGTTTCAGATTATGATTGTGACCCCCAGTGACTGCAAGAGCAGATCAACTCATTTTTGCTGCCACAGCAAATAAATGAAGTCAACCTAACTGTGCTAGTCTCTGCTAATTAATAGTGACATTTTGTGCTGCAGGAATGTGTAAAAATCCAAGCTCAGTTATTCAGATTTAAGCTGCATGCACAATATTAAAATTCAGTATTCTCAACAGGAATCCAATCTGCTGAGCACATGATGACATTTTCCATTTTCTCTTCCCATCACTAAATTAAAAAGACTACAAATCTATTTTAAGAAATCCAATGATAAAGTACTAATTACATAGCTTTTTCATATAAAAACTCAACAGTGATGGCAGTGTATCAATATTGTACTAAATTACCATACATTGCCTTGCCACAATTTGGGAGAGAACATTGTATTATGATATTTTCACCTCCGGGTCCTGCCATGTAATACCCACAGATTAAAAAGCACTACTAGGTCAAATAGTAGTATTTGGCCTACTCCTCCTAATACAATCAGAAACACAAAAAGCCAGAGTCGCTACAGGTTAGGATCTCACATCTGAATCTGCTGGAGAGAGCTGCGCAGAGGAGTCCAGGGCAGAACAGATCAGTGGTAGCGTTAGTTCTGTACAGAGCCCCAGGGCCTCTGTAACAGCCTACAAAGAAGAAACTTAATTCGGGAGCAAAGCATTATAAAGATGATTTCTTGAGGTGTGGATTTGTCAATTGTGGCAATGCAAATAAAGATGCAAAGCTCATGTGTAATAGATGCAGGGAGGTGCTGGCAAACGAGGGGATCAGTTTCAGATTTTGAAAGAGAAGCAGTGGGTGAAAAATTCCCTTTGAGGTCGAGACCTCAGAGTCAGTTACTAGCTTACAGCTGACTCTAAATGAAAAGACTATTCTGCTGTACCCGACCTGTGACAGCACATTAAAATATGTCAAAAACTCATGAAGCTGTCAGCATTCTAGAATAGCATCGCCTCGGCATATCCAGTGCGGAGTAAAACAAGCATTTAGTTGCAATTGCTCTTCACGCCGGCCTACATGTGAGAGGTTGGATTTTCCGTCTTCACAAATTTGAAGACAGAACCTGATATGCGCATTGCCCTTTCCTGCTGTGAACCTGATTGGAGTGAGATCGTGAGGACCAAGTAGACTTCCCTTTTGGATTAAAGGTAAGTGAATGAATGCGGTGTGTATCGTGAAGGACGACTGGAGTGGGTCCTGGTTGGCAAAAGTGTGTTGCGGAAAAGAAGTTTGAAAAACACTCGTCTAAACTCAAATGGATGCAGGCCCAATCTGTCCAATCTTTCCACATAAGATAATCCCTTATCCCAGATATCAATTGAATAAACCTTCACTGAAATACTCCTAATGCATTTATATCCTTTCTTAAATAAGGAGACCAAAATTGTATACAGTACAATGCAGTCTCAACAACGCGCTATACGACTAGCAAAAGTTTCTACTCTTACCTTGCAATAACAACACCATTCCATTGGCCTTCCCTGCACTTGTTGTACCTGCATACCAGTTTTTTGTGATTCATGTACCAGGACACCCAGATCCCTTTGTACCTCAAGAGTTCTGCAATATTTTTCCATTCAAATAATATGCTGCTTTTTTATTCTTCCTGCCGACCAGCTCATATTTTCCCAAATTGTACTCCATCTGCCAATTTTTTACCCTCTCATTTGTCTTTTTGCAGACTCCTTTTGCCAGCGCCCAGGGGTTTCCCCAACGGCGTGGGGCTGCCCCACAATGGGAAACTCCATTGACCGGTCGGCGTAAAGGACAATCCCGCCGGCAGGTCAAAGCAAAAATGTGGCGTGGCGGGGCAGAGAATCCCTTATGTCCACTTTACATCTTACTTTCCTACCTATCATCAGCAAATTTAGCAACCATACATTCGGTCCCTTCACCCAAGTCATTGATATAAATAACAAATGCACTCATTTCATCACATCTTGCTAACCCAAAAAGACCCCAAGATCATATTTTGCATTGCAACCTTTGAGATGACACCTTGTCAAATGCCTTCTGGAAACCTAAGTACAGCACATCCACAGGTTCCCCGTTATCCATGTTTCTCGCTAC
Source organism: Scyliorhinus torazame (assembly GCF_047496885.1). NCBI lineage: Eukaryota > Metazoa > Chordata > Chondrichthyes > Carcharhiniformes > Scyliorhinidae > Scyliorhinus > Scyliorhinus torazame. The sequence goes on from NC_092728.1 coordinate 77,753,307, forward strand.
TTCTTCAAAGAACTCCAATAAATTAATCAAATATGATTATCCTTTCTTAAAACTATGTTGACTCTGCCTAATTGTTCTGAGATTTAAGTGCGGCACCATAACATCCTTAAAAATAGAATGCAGCAATTTCTTTACGACAGATGGTGCACTAACTGGCCTGTAGTTTCAGCAGCACTGGTCATAAATTAGAAGCCAAGAAAGAGTTCCAAGCTACTCTTAAAATGAAAATGCTAATTCCTAACAATTTCAGCATGACACAGAAGCCCAATGTACTTCAAAATCCTTAGTCAAGGGAAATGCATAATAGAGTTAGTAGCAAGGACAGGGAGGTAGGATGGAGGTCAAATTGTCCATTGAACATTTCAGCACAGGAAGCCATTTTCAAGATTATTCAAAGAAGGTTCTACTTAACTCATTCTTCACACTCATTGACAACTTTAAATTAATAACCTTTCGTTATAAAACTTGCAAACCAGAGAAAATAGTTTTCGTCTATTCACTCTTAACAAAAATCACAATTTAAAAATTATATTGAATTTTCTCATAGATTTCAAAGTTTCCGTGAAAATGGACCCAGCATTAAATTACATTTAGCTTCTTACCGTCACAACGCAGTGCTGGAAAAGCTAAAATTTTACTTGGAAAAAAAAATCTCCTAAAACTAATTAAATGTTAAAACCATCATGCAGGAAGTTTCTTTCCTACATAGCCCTGCTCTTCAGTCTAAACATTCTGTTGGGCATTATGGAAACAGTGTGGAGTTTGCACTTCCTCCCCATGTCTGCGTGGGTTTCCTCCGAGTTCTCTGGTTTCCTACCACACTCCAAAGATGTGCAAGTTAGATGGATAGGCTATGCTAAATTGGCCTTTAGTGTCCAAAAGATTAGGTGGGTTTACAGGGTTACGGGGATAGGGTGGTGGTGTAGGCCTAGGTAGGGTGCTCTTTCCAAGGATTGGTGCAGACTCGATGAGCCAAGTGGCCTCCTTCTGCACTGTATGATTCCATGAATAACATTGTTATAGATCAGTCAATGTGAAACAAAGGCAATATTAGATTAAAACATCCCCTTTACGAAAACAGTGATGTCAGAGAGTGGGTGGAGCTGAGGTCAGGTCAGCCATTTTGCAGTTTTGTTTTGCAGTTTTTTTGAAAAAGAGCTGGTGTGTGCTGTGTGTTTCCAGAGAGCTGCAGGTTTTTAGTTTCAGTTTTAAAAACAGCTTGTGTGTGTCTGTGTTTTGCAGTGAGCTGTGATGTCTGCCATTAAAGACCATCTCTGGATCATTTGGGTGATTTAAACTCATAATAGTAAAATCTTTAACCTGATGTGATTTTGTTTAAAGGTGTTAAGTCCCTTGGAAGTTTGAAGGAACATTTTAAGGAACTATTTACTGCTGCAATATTTTCTGAGTTATCTTTGAAGTAAGGGGTGTTAAGAGATCCAATGTTTATTTAAGATGTTAAATTGAGTTCATGGACTAAACAGTGTTTTGTGTTTAAAAACCCACGTGTCCATAATTGTAATCCCACACCTAGGGAAAAAGCCATGTGCTAGGAAAAGCAACAAATCCATTAAAGGGAGAAGTTGGTTGAACTCCATGATACATTTTGGGGTTCTGTAAAGGCCTCGCCCGTAACACGGGCTACACTTCATTTTTTTGAATCGCATCAGGGTCAATTTGGATGTGGAGCAAGTGGCTGCAAAACTCGGATGAAAAGATGAAGAATAGTGCTGGAGTTGAGTGAATGGAGTACAGCAGTGCGAGGCAGGAGTTACAGTATTTTAAACTTAATTCTCTTGAAGCCTAACAGGTTTTAATGGTATATCAGTTTAACAGCACAAGAGCAAACTACGCATCAATCATTGGAGAGAATGGTTATTCTCTTCTCAAGTGCTCCAATCCATGTTTAAAATATTTACTGGACAATATTTAGGACTTCAGATCCCATTCCAGTGGAAAGAAACATTTGCCTCTGTTCAGTGTACATTTGCATACATTTTCTTCTCTAGATACCGGGTTATTTCTATTGATTTAATTCAATCAGGGCATCCTTAAAACAGTATTTGCACAATAACTTTTAGCATACTTGCACACATCAGAAATAGATCCTCAATTACCTTATGTGTACTTCAAATAAGCTTCACGAAAACAGGTATCCACATCATGTCATATCATCATAGGTCAATGCTTCTACCTGGTGTACTGTGGAGTAAATTTGGAATCGTGAAAACCAATGTAATATTTCAACCAACTATGGGTAGTCTGGTTATTAAAAATTTCCACTACTGATGTAAATCAAGCTGCTTTATACTGCATTTTTGACATTGGTGATAGCAAAATTGAAACATCAATATAGCAAAGCTCATTAAAAAAAGTTAATCACTTCTCAATTTCAAAACAAGCTCTGACAAATGTGCGGTTACATATACTTGCATCAATGTAATAGCACTTCAGTTTGAGAAATGATCAGTGCCAGTACAATAATGTACAATCAAGTTGGCATGAATGTGACTTCATAGTGCACTTCACTCAAATTGTGCATCAACACCACAATATGATCAGCTCTCCATTACTTTGTAATGAACACAGTGATTGACATTTAGAATAAAAATGTCAGCACCTGTGGCCAATGCACTTTTCTAAGGGTTTCATTTTAACGCGAAGAAAGTAAAAACATTACTTTCATATTCAGTGGGCTGAAAACAAAAGTAACTCAGTTGGACGTCTAACCAAAGAAGGCTGAAGGGCCTGTTCTGTGCTGTACTGTTCTATGTAATGATTAGAGAAGAAGAGTACAAAGGGTCAATCTGAGGCAGTATTGTCGCTCAAAGCAGTTTTTCTGAAAAATCAAATTAATCGAAGCACTCTCAACGGTAATGTATAATATGTCACGTGCAAAAAGCAATTCTGTAGCTGGCATTAGCTAAGATACCACAGCAAATTTAAACAAAAAGGTCTCTACGGTAAGCTAGCTAGCAGTTGTACACTGACCTTGTTTCATATTCTATTCCAAATACTGCCCAGGAACAACCAAGTAATTTCTATGATTCTAAACGACTAGTACTGGATTCTGCCATTCTGCTATTGAATACTGGTTCCATTACAATAGTGGTGCTGTGGCCTTTTTTCAAAAAACTGTCCGAGATGCTGACATCACAACTGCCCACCCTAACTCCCCTCGAGAAGGTGACCGTGAGCTGTCTCCCTGAACTGCTATAGTCCGTGATGCAGATACACCCACAATGCAGTTAGGTGGAGAGTTCTAGGATTTTGACCCAGCAACAGTGAGGAAATTGTGACATATTTCCAAGCCAGGAAGATTGTTATTTTGGGAGGAGGAGGAACTTGCAGGTGGTGATCACAGGTTTGGAAGCTGCTGTCAAAGGAAGCTTGGCAAGCTGCTAAAGTACATCTTGTAGATCAGTATTGTCAATTGCTTTCACTAATTGTGGCCAATCAGCCAAAGAGAATGCAGTGTTATGAATTTGGCTGATGCAGTTATCCCATGAGAAGCCATTTCCCTCACAGTATCTGTTTTATCCTGTACTGTCTGTCTAGTCTCTTGCTCTGCCTGATAGTCATCATTTCCTTCCTGCCTGTGGAGTCTGAGCCTGCAGCGTGACCACCTCTCTATACATGCTATCCATGATACGCTTCGCCTCGTGGATGTTCCATAGTGTCCCAGCCACGGCTCCAACTCCAAAACCTGATGCACACATGCTGGTCCTCGGAATTAGAAGCATTCCTGGTCTCCCACATGAATCAAGTGCAGACCATGGCTTGGAGCTCCTCTTGCCATGTCTTACCCCATTGAGTTAAATTAAATTAATCCTTTGATATCAAATAATATTAATTGGCATTAACGAATATTAACTAGGGCCCTTCTTCTCTGCCCCTTGTTATTATAGAATATGCAATTGAATATATAACCGCACTCACCTAATCAGCTGTTTTGCTTTCCGTAGGAGACATAAACTTGTAGTACGCTTTGAGTCTTTCCAGCCACGTGGTTCTGCTCCCAGATTCACTTTTTCTTTACTCCTTTATCCTCCCAGCTTCGTTCCCTAACTGCTATATTGTTCTGCTATTTACAGATTAGTTATTTATAGACGGTCCCTAATGTTAGTTACTCACCAACCAATCAGTATAATGCTTTCCTGTGACGTCAGTCTTAAACTTTTTTCAAACTCAAGAGCACTGCCTGAACAGCTCCCGAGCTTCAAGAATGCCCCGATCCTTGCACTATATTTATCCTCCTCCAGGGTACCAGCTGTCCCTCTCAGATCCAGCTTCTCTCAGCCCGCGAAGGAATCAGAATGAATCTTATACTCCTCTAGCCTCCCTGAACTGCTACAGTCCATGATGCAGATACACCCACAATGCTGTTAAGTGGAGAGTTCTAGGATTTTGACCCAGCAATAGTGAAGAAATTGTGACATATTTCCAAGCCAGGAAGGTTGTTATTTTGGGAGGAGGAGGAACTTGCAGATGGTGATCACAGGTTTGGAAGCTGCTGTCAAAGGAAGCTTGGCAAGCTGCTAAAGTACATCTTGTAGATCAGCATTGTCAACTGCTTTCACTAATTGTGGCAAATCAGCCAAAGACAATGCCGTGTCATGTTAAAGTTAAAAATTGACTTGCTCCTATATCCCTTAAGATCTTAATCTCTTTACCTACTTCACCTTGTACACACGAGTAAACCTCACCCTCACAGATAAAATCCATTAAAGGTTCTGGTACCTGCTTATCCATCAACTTCTGAACTGGCTGTACACTCTGTTGCACCTCTTCCACTTAATGTTCTTTTCTCCCACTTTAATAAACCCCACTGGCTTATCCTGTTTTACCGAGTTTGTCTTCCCAGTACTTGATAACACTGTGACTTTACATCTCCAACTTTATTACAATGAAAGCACTGTTTTCTTATCTTTTTTCCACTATCATGGGTTTCCTTTTTACTCTGAGGCACACTCTCCATAACATCTAAACCTCCTTTGCATTGACCACCTTTGAATTTCTCATTTCCCCAGTTTCTATCCTTCACAGATAGAAATTGATTTTGAAAACCAAACTTTGCTTTTTGAAGCAATTCAAAATCATCGGCCATTTCCGCCACCTGTCTAGCAGTTTGACCTCTTTGTTCTTCCACACGAGTTCTCACAACTACGGAAATCATTAAATTCCTCCAAAATAATTATTTTTCAAGAGTCATACGTTTGGAATATTTTTAATGCTCTTATCAACCTAGCAGAATTATTTTATTTAATTCTTTTGAATTCTATAGATGTCTGACCCAGTTCTTTCCTTAGATTTTCAAACTTTTGCCTCTAGGCTCTGGCACTAGTTCATGTGAACTTAATATGGTTTTCTCACCTCATCACAATCCCTAGATACCTCCTCTGATAGTGATGCAAATGCTTCACTAGCTATACAGTGACAACAATTCTCGGCAATGCTTGAAAATATTTAAACATAGCCCTAAGCTTTTGACGAGGATCTATTTCTTCTTCCTCTAGACCTTCCTCAGCTTTTGCCTTTAGCTCCAACCAATGGTCTCCTTGCAGTACCAGTTTCCCAAATTCAAATTATCTCTTTCCTACCCCTTTCTTCCTTTGTTGATCATTCAATTTCTACCTCAACCTTCCTCCTTTCCATTTCCTTTTGAAAATGCCTCTTTTTGTTTTCTTCTGCCATTGCTAATCTCTCCTTTTCCTTTGCTTCCATTTCCAATTTATTCACCGCTATTTGTAATTGAATTCCAGCAAAATTCCTTTTTTTTTTAAATATTGGTTTCAAAAATTTTCAATTCAACACATACAAAACAATCCAACAGAATATATACAAATTATTACATTTTAAAAAAAATCATATCCCAAATCCATCCCCCTCCCGCCCAAGACCCAACCCCTCCAATACACCCCCCACCCCCTCCTAGTTGCTGGCCATGACCAAGTCCTCAAAGAAGGTGATGAACGGCTTCCACCTGGAACAGAATCTTCCTCTGACCCATTAATGGCATTTTCTAATTTCAGAAACTCTGACAAGTCCCCCAACCACACTGAGGCCTTTGGTGCCACCAGGGACCTCCAACAAGCAGGATTCGGTACCGGTCAATCAGATAGGCGAAGACCAGGACATCAGCCTTCTTCCCCTCCAGAAGAGCCGGCGAGTCCGACACCCCAAAGATTGCCACCAATGGGCACGCTTCCAGCCTGATCCCCACAATCACCAACATAGTCTCGAAGCAGCTTAGAGCAGGACCGGAACATGTGAGAAATGTTGCTGGACCCCTTAGATTTGGCTCACACCTGTCCTCTATTCCAATGAACCCATTCGTGCGCGCTCTCGTTAAGTGCGCCCTGTGAATTATTTGAACTGCATCAGGCTCAGCCTGGCATAAGATGAGGTGGAATTCACCCTGTGCAAGACCTCACTCCACACCCCTCCCTCCAGCCGCAGCTCTTCCACAAGCTTCCCCTTTACTTCTTCAAATGGTACTAGACCGTCTCCAACAACGACCTATATATATATACTATATATATATATATAATATATATATATATATATATATATATATATACACACACGCACACTGGATACGTTCCCTTCCCCTACTCATCTAAAGATAAGTGTCAATCCCATTAGCTGAGGGAATGAAGACAGTTTCTTACGAGCAAAGTTTCACACCTGCATATACCTAAACGGACTTTTCTCCACGATCTCCTCCAGCCCTGTAAATCTACCCTCCACAAAGATTCCTGAACCTCTCGCTTCCCTCTTCCAAATCTTATACATCGCATCCAGCCTGGATGTCACAAATTCATGGTTCTCACAGATCGGTAGCATGGCTAGCACTGTTGCTTCACAGCGCAAGGGTCCCAGGTTCGATTCCCAGCTTGGGTCACCGTCTGTGCGGAGTCTGCACGTTCTCCCAGTGTCTGCGTGGGTTTCCTCCAGGTTCTCCGGTTTCCTACCACAAGTCCCGAAAGACGTGCTTGTTAGACGAGTTGAACATTTTGAATTCTCCCTCAGTGTACCCGAACAGGCGCCGGAGTGTGTCGACTAGGGGCTTTTCACAGTAACTTCATTGCAGTGATAATGTAAGCCGACTTGTGACAATAATAAAAGATTATTAATTCGCCCCAAATTCTTTGGGATGCCACCACCACCGAGCTCGTAGAGAACCTGGTCGGGTCGAACGGAAGAATTCTAGCTAATTCTAATGATTCAGGTTGTGTCTCTGGCAAATTTGAATATTAATAATAATAAAAATTATTGAGCTATGGCTTGCATTATCCCTACCTTCCTCACCCCTTGAGGTAAAGTTAACTGCAGCTTCTCCGCCAAACCCAAAAGTTTTGCTTTAGTCGCCTTTTGTAAACCGCCCCAAGTAATCACTTCCACACCGAGGAAAAGTTTTGCAACTGAAAGAGCCATCTTCGGTCACTCCCTATTTAAATTTCAAAAGCTGAAAGAATGCAATTTTTCACACATTCACAAGAAAAGAAACATACAGCTCTCAATCTGTCTTAAAATCAACATGATATTACTTGAGTAATCATTGCTTTACAACACAGATTTTGCTTGTTAGAACCCCGTCAGACTTTGGCCGAGTGTCTTCAAAACGTTGGTTCCCGTGTCATGTTTCAGCTTCTTCCTTATCCTCAAACAAGACTTCTCTGCTATAAATATTGTTATTATTTTTCTAACTATGCTACTGTGAAAGAATTGTGGACTCAGTGTCAGACAGATCAGACTTTAACTCGCCAAAGCTTTTCCAAAATGTCTCAGCATCCCTTAGCTCAACCCAGCAATGACATCCTCTCCGCAGGCAGCAAAGAAACTTAACTCTCCAGGCTGAAAGCACATTAACTCTCTAGGGACCATGCACAGTCAAAACACAAGTGCATCCCGTAACAGCCTCCCCGAACAGGCGCCGGAATGTGGCGACTAGGGGCTTTTCACAGTAACTTCATTTGAAGCCTACTTGTGACAATAAGCGATTTGCATTAACAAAGAATGAAAACCACATTCCCCTGGTCAATTTCACCTTCCCGCTCCTGAAAGCTCCCAGGCACTGCAAAATAAATCATTTTTTAAAATATGACCACTGCCGTCAAACGTACCCCAAACTTTTAACCCTTAAATTGCCCAATATATAGGTGCCAATATTCCTAAAATCCTCCATTCGTCACAAGAACCCTGTCAACCAGAGTGATAGAGGGGAGAATATTGGAAGCAACATTGATTTTTTTTAAAATTCCACATTCAGAAGGGAACATGAACAACACTGAAAGTGTGATCAATGTACTGATAAAAGGATTATGGAAGGGGGCCAAAATAAGACTTGAACAAAGCATGTTCCAGATACTCCATAAAGAGACAGGCAAAACTGGGACCCAAACTGGTCAATCACGTTTTTGGAAAGGATTAGGTTGATTAGAATATAAAAGCACAATATTACGGATGCTGGAAATCTGAAATAAAAACAGAAAATACTCAAAAGCAGCATCTTTGGAGAGAGAAATAGAGTTCATGTTTCGTGTTCATATGACCCTTCTGAAGGAAGTCATACGGACTTGAAAAGTTAACTGTTTTTTTTTAAACATATATTTTATTGAAAATTTTTGGTCAACCAACACAGTACATTGTGCATCCTTTACGCAATATTATAAGAGCACAAATAACAATGACCTATTTTATAAACAGAAAATGAATAAATAATAAATAACAAAAATGAAAACTAACCCTCATTGGCAACTGCCTTATCACAAGTAACACTCTCCAAAAATATAATTTAACAGTCCAATATATAATTATCTGTAGCAACGACCTATACATATTATACAGTATATATTAACAACCCTGAGAGTCCTTCTGGTTCCTCCTCCCCCCCCCCGCCCCCCCCCCCCCCCCCCCCCCCCCCCCGATCCTGGGCTGCTGCTGCTGCCTTCTTTTTCCCATTCCATCTATCTTTCTGCGAGGTATTCGACGAACGGTTGCCACCGCCTGGTGAACCGTTGAGCCGACCCCCTTAGGACGAACTTAATCCGCTCTAGCTTTATAAACCCTGCCATGTCATTTATCCAGGTCTCCACCCCCGGGGGCTTGGCTTCCTTCCACATCAACAGTATCCTGCGCCGGGCTACTAGGGACGCAAAGGCCAAAACATCGGCCTCTCTCGCCTCCTGCACTCCCGGCTCTTGTGCAACCCCAAATATAGCCAACCCCCAGCTTGGTTCCACCCGGACCCCCACTACTTTTGAAAGCACCTTTGTCACCCCCATCCAAAACCCCTGTAGTGCCGGGCATGACCAAAACATATGGGTATGATTCGCTGGGCTTCTCGAGCACCTCGCACACCTATCCACCACCCCAAAAAATTTACTGAGCCGTGCTCCAGTCATATGCGCCCTGTGTAATACCTTAAACTGAATCAGGCTTAGCCTGGCACACGAGGACGACGAGTTTACCCTGCTTAGGGCATCTGCCCACAGCCCCTCCTCGATCTCCTCCCCCAGCTCTTCTTCCCATTTCCCTTTTAGTTCATCTACCATAGTCTCCCCTTCGTCCCTCATTTCCCTATATATATCTGACACCTTACCATCCCCCACCCATGTCTTTGAGATCACTCTGTCCTGCACCTCTTGTGTCGGGAGCTGCGGGAATTCCCTCACCTGTTGCCTCGCAAATGCCCTCAGTTGCATATACCTGAATGCATTCCCTTGGGGCAACCCATATTTCTCGGTCAGCGCTCCCAGACTCGCGAACTTCCCATCCACAAACAGATAAAGTTAACTGTTTCTATCTCCACAGATGCTGCCAGGCTTGCTGAGCCTTTCCAGCATTTTCTGTCTTTATTAAGATATTGCTGAGTTGTCTGGTTTCTGGCGAGCTAGAAGCTGATGGGTCACTTGCTCGGTGAAACGAGAACATCTGTTACCTTTTCTGTTCCTGTTCTCTCTGGAAGGCTCCAAGTTACAACACTTAGAACTGCTGAGCTGCTTTGTGAAACACTGTGAAAGTTGACCAGCCTTCAAGAGATCAGCAGTCTGATTGCTCAATATTTCTTGGGGAACCTAGTGTTAAGGTCGGGAGGTGAAAGATAAAATATATATATATTCATCAGCTGGACTATTTTATAAAGTCATTTTTTTCTGTGCTGTTAAAAATGAAAAATTGCTGAGCTAACAAAATGTCTCCCAATGGTCACCTGATGCCTTGCAGCACTTTCAAAGTAATAATGGCCACAGGGAAGCTGAGTCTGGTCCAGCTAACTTCAAACTAAGGAAAACCTTTGCAGGTGTAAATCGCTCAATGATATTAATGGCTGAAGCATTAACCATTCTGACACAATGGTTTCAACAAGAGAGATCGCCTGTTTGCTGACTCAAAACCAGTGTCTCTTAGAACAAAGGAATCCTGACTCCAATTAAACCCCTCAGGATTCCAGCCATGGGAATACACCGCCACGTCCACCATCGAGGTGGTATGTCACATGACCTCTACCAAACTGAATTGTGATATCCCATGGAATTGAATTTGAGCAGTTACTGTTTTGAGCCACAAACGTGAACAGAATTCCAAGCAAACAGCTTGTATTCTCCACCATCAGGCTAGCAGCAGAAACTCAGATCCTCATCAAACCTGCCAATTGCTCGAACCTTTGAATTCAGGCCTCCAGATTTATTTGCCCTGCATGTTTTCTCGCATGGTGGGAATCTCATTCTGAGAAGACGGAACATTCCACAATACGCCAACCTCTTCTCGGAAGGAACATTTCAGTTGACTTCGGATTCTGGACACATGTAAAACCCATACTTGTATTTTATTGTGGTTGTGCCCTGAACCCTGTTCCTTTGTCCTTATCCCTCATTTATTGTCAGATGGATGTACCTTTAAGAAATGAGTGTTTATCAAACAGCTGCAGTGATGTCAGAGTGTGGGTGGAGCTGGGCTGTCTGGCAGCTTTTACTTTCGTTTGAGCTGGCAGCTCAGTGTGTGTTTAGTTTCGTTTTCAGAGTTGGAGCTGCATCCAGCCAAACAAGGTGCAATTTTGATCTCTCTCTGCAGGAAAAGAATGTCTTCAGATCATTTGCTAATTTAAAAATGATAACTGCTCTCAGTGAAAAATTTAAATCTGCTGTCTTTGTTAAAGAGGGTATTTGTCTTATGGATGTTGCTAGGAAAGATTAAGGGTTACTTATAGAGTACTGTATTCTTTGGGGGGAGTATTTGAGTTGATAGTTGCTAAGATGTTTACTGTGTGTTTATAAAATGTTAACTGGATTTATAGAATAAACATTGTTTTGTTTTAAAAGTACTTTAGATCTCTGTTGCATCACACCTGTAGAGTGGGCCTTTGTGCTCCCCATAACCAAAATCTATTAAAAGTTGTGGGTCAGATGAACTCCATGATACACTTTGGGGTTCTCTAAACCCTGGCCCATAATAATTGTATGAATATAAAAGGGGGTTGACGTTGTGAAAATAAACTCTTGTTTTCATGTTCCCTTGAGTTTGCTGTGCAAGTGATTTCAATAGAGGATTGGAACATTTCCAAATTAAGGGTTGGCAAAAATAAACCACCATTTATAAGCGACGAAATCAGAATTTTTTTTTAAACACCTGTCTGCGGATGGGTAGAGAGCAGGGATATTGGGGTTGTTTTAATTGACCCCCCCCCCCCAAACGGCACAGAGCATACAGACTGAAGTATTTGGTTTTGTTTAGTTGGTAGTTTCGCAAAATAATCAAGGTGCCCGAGTGACAGAGTGTTGTATGGCTGCCAATGAGTTATGTACAATTTTGGCAAGCTGGGTTAATGCAGCAACATCCAATTGTCTTCAGTCCTCCAATTAGTAGATCTGTTGAAATGAGGGAATGAAAGGGACGGGGTACTATTGGCATACAAGGAGAGATTATGGGCGATTGGCCATGAACCAGTAGTCTATTAAATGTCTGGACAATATTAAGAAATGTCAGGCGACAAAGCGCGAGCAGAGTCAGAATGCAGAAGCCAAATCGCAGAGATTTAGCGATTCTTTTCCCTCTCCTAAGTTTTTTCCATTCTTTCATAAGGGGTGAGCATTGCTGGCAATTGTTGCCCATCCATAATTGCCTCTGAATTGAGAGGCTTGCCAGTCCATCTCAGAGGACAGTTAATAAGAATCAACCACAAGCAAACTTGCTTCCCTAAAGAGTATTAGTACCAGATGGGTTTTCATGACAGTTGAAATTTCATAGTCATCATTAGTGAGACTAGCATTCAATTCCAGACTTCCACCAGCTGTCAAGGTGGGATTGAACACATGCCACTGAGGATTTGTCTGATCATCTGGATGACTAGTCTAATGACATTAACAGTACATCATCTCCCCCAAAAGTGGAATCCTAATGTATCCATTTTGATAAAATAGAGGCAGTTTACCAACATTTAAAAAAAATAAACTGGAGCACACCGTCAGAAACTGAGCACAGATTGCCACTACCTTTTGATTGTACACAAAGCAGGCTTGCTTTGCCGTACAGTTGGATGAGGCTGTTAAAGCTGTTCTCCCAGCTTTAGCAATGAGTATATCAGTCATGGCTTCTGACAGTTTCAAACCTCAAAACCAGTTCAAAAGATTGCACATTTGTTTCATTAATTTAATGAATATAGCAACATGATCGCCAATGATACCAATGTGTAGCATGCATCAAAATTCTATCAGACAGCACGGTTATAAATGTCACACACACTCAGTGCCACAAGAGGCCCCATGGATAGTGTTAATGCTCTATCTTTGAAAACCAAAGTGACTAAACATGCCTAAGTACTCTTCCTAATTAATAAAGTAGGGTAATCATATATATGTTTAAATGGATATTATTCAACTCAGAGGATGCCAAACTATGCAGTGTTCTAGAGGTTGCCAAGCTAATCTAAATAGGCCATACCACAACTAGCATACTTTGGGTCACCAAAACAAGAGAGTGACTTACCCCAAAAATATGTAGCTCAGGCAATACAGTTAGCAGAAGTCCACTACTTTTCTTTCTGAATAATAATAATAATGATCACTTATTGTCACAATTAGGCTTCAATGAAATTACTGTGAAAAGCCCCTAATCACGGATTAGGAACAGGGTCCTGGCTTGCTCGGAGTTACAACCATTTAAACGTTTGGTGCTTGGAAAAAGAAAAGTAAAATCTGATTTCTCACCCATCCCACCATGTCAATTACCTTTCCCTCACTCCGCTACTCCATAGGCATATTCGGATACCATATAAAATGTTTTAACAGTAGTTGCTAATTCAACTGTAGACGGCAACGCAGCAAAACTCAATGATGACCTCAACTTTCATATTCACACATTTCCAGCTAGGATCACTGCACAACAATCAGGAAGGCCACTCATGCTTTATCCTCTCTCTCTCTTCTCCCCACCAAACCCAGGAGCCATGTAGCTAATTATAGCACATCTACTCTGGCCTTGATTAAAAGCGGCTAACTTGACAGTGGCTAGGGTTTGAACATGGGAGCTCTAGTTATCTGACTCAGCTTCTGGTCAGGGAAACATACAAATCAGATTTTTTGCAGTCCAATGATGGAAGATATTATTATACATAGCAGAAGTGTCAAAGGACAAAAAATGTTTTTAAAAATTACTGAGGTCTGTAAAACAAATTATTGCAAAGAGATTTTGAACAAAAATCCAGCCCCACACACGCATCTAGAAGATTTAAATATTTAGAAAGGACAATGGCTAAAAAGAAACACTGGGAAACTTTTAAATCACTTCCTGCGTAAACAGCTCTGCAATGCATGTTGGTGCTTTACAATGTGAACAAGAAATTCGGCAACAACAATGAAGCAAGGGTCCACTGCTGGCCATTTATGTACTCTATGAAGTAAGTACTCAAAGGGTAAAACTAAGGGTTGTATTTAATCCAAGTGACAGGGGTCTCACATTCTGGTTGGAGAACCAGCGAGAGCTCTGCATTGTCTCCATTGGAGAAGGAATTAAGCTATTATGTCAATCAGGTACTTAACTGGCCAACAGTGGGCCTTTGCCAGGGTAAGGACCCTGGGCTGAACGTGCCGCCAGAGAACTGCCAGCCAATTAGAGGATGACAGCAGCCAATTTTAGTCAGTACCATTGGGAGCAGCTGCTGGCAATGCACCCACCAGAAGCCCAGGATCATGGGTGAGTGAGAGTAGGATGGGAGCTGAAGGATGGAAAGAGTGGGGTGAGGAGGGTTGGCAGCAAGGCCGGGGTTTGGCTCTAAGTGACTGTGGTGTTGGGTGCGCTGATGCACAGATGAACCAACACAGTTGTATTTGGTACAACTCTATTTTATTTCAACGGCTATATACAATTCGGTCTGGATACTCTGCACATGGTGTCTCCCTGAGTGTGTAGTGTAACAGGTCCTGTCCTTGTCCTGGTCTCCAGCTCTACTGGCCACCAGGTGTCGTGTTTGTCCTTTTATACTGTCCCTGTCCTTGTCTGTGATTGGTTGTGGTGTTGTGTGTTCTGATTTGTCTGTTGGTGTGTCTATCATGATGTGCGTGTTTGAATATCATGACATCCCCCCTTTTTACAAAGATATGTGCCTACTTGGTTATAAATATAATTGTGTGTGCGCATCTAAGAGTGTGTGTGTGTTATTTACAGCATGTGCATACGACGTAACTATATACATGGGGCGATGTCGGGTGCGTCATGCTAACGAGGTTGTACCATAACAAAACAGGAATGCAAAAAAAACTTTGAATAGTGGTCCGGTCAAACGATATCTGGAACGATAAAACAACAACAGGTTATAATACAGTAGTGTTTAACGTTTAAACGTATGAATAATGTCATAAGTCCAGTCTAATAGGTGTGCGACGAATTTGGGTTGACCGCCTCAAGGGTGGGTCAAGAAACAACGGCTGATGTGCAAGCCTGGCCACGGGTGGCGATGGAAGGGGCATGATCCGTGGCAGCTCCACGAAGTCATCCTTGGGAACCAGTGGAGGATCCGGCGTGTGTGCACGGTTCAGTTGCGAGCGTGGAAGGCGGCACAAGGCTCGCCGATTGCGCCTACGCACCAATCCATCCGCCATGCATACCAGGAACGAGGTGGAGTGTTTTTTCTTTTTATGTTTGTGGTGGGGCTGTTGGATGGCATCTTGTAGCTGATGGGTCGTTGACATTGAAGAGGTACCATCACTAATATCATGCAAGGCGATGAATGTGCCAGATGTTGAAGTCGGCTGAGACTGTGCATGCTGGTTCTGGCCACATGCTGTGCTGGAAGGGTGATTCTGCTGAGAAGGGTCGAAGCATGTCGCCTTGGAGAGAGAATTGCTGCTCGCATCAATGTCTGGTGATGGTGTGAAACTAGAACCTTGCATCAGATAGGAAAACGCTATGTGGCGAGGCTGTGGTGCAGCAAATCCTGGGCAGTAACTAAGGCATCCAATCTGTAGTGCAGATTGCACTGGCAGTTGTCCTTCAGTCTTGATTTCATTAGTGGGCAATGCGCAGTGTTGGCCTGTTTGAGAATATGCTGCATAGACTGCCGGCTGCTGCAGGCTTGAATATCGGGTCTGTCCAGCATGAGCTGTCGTTGGCCGCACTGTCGGTGTGGACCAAATGTGTGGACATAGCTGTGGTGTAAATTGGTGTATCCGTCTTGGACTGTCGGTGCTGGTTGTTATTGCTGACCCAGTGTGATTGTCACGTGATCCATTCCCTGTCGCTGTGGCATCCGCTGTCACCCTGAGTGTGCCACCACCGAGGCCGCGGCACTGCCTGTCTGGAGCAAAGTCTGGCGTACGTGAATCAGAGTCGGCGCCTGGCCGCTTCCCATCTGGAGTCCGGTCCGTCTTCCGCCGATGCTCCCCGTCCGGAGTCCCAGCAGGCTCACTGGAGGCAGCTGAGATTTCGTGAAGCTGCACTTGTGGAGTCGGGACATGCAGGAGTGCATTGATTAGTGGAGAGGTTCGAGCCAGAGGGTGGAAGTGGTGCGGTGTCACCGCAGTTGTCAGTGGTCCCACCGTGATCGTCGAGTGCCTCCGTACGCACTAGGCGAGGTCCGTCACTTTGCACCCCCTGCATGGGAAGTGGGACGCCGCCGTCACTCGTCTCACACCCCGTGGATGGATCCTCACTGGCAGCTTGCTGTTCACTAGGGTTGGGTAAATTGTCAGAGTTTTCATCTGGTGGTGCAAACCATGGCGGTCGACTGTCATTGTCTTGCCGTTGTCCTTCATTTGGGCTTTTCTTCTTTGGAATTTTAAATCTTCCCCCAGACATTGCAGAACCTTGTTTATTACCCTCAAGTTCTCCCATATGTATGGCCTCGAATGTTGGATCCAATGTTTCTTTCGACATTGTACTATGTTCCAAAGAACATTCCGTTTCAGTTTTCTTTTCAGTGACTTCATATGTATCTTTGTTTAATGTACATGCCTTCATAGTCTCTGGGTTTGATTTTGCTGGGACTGGCATAGTCACAGTCTCTCTTTTAGTGTTCTCAATTGCCCACATTATACTCCCCAGACATAACTGCTTAATCTCTGGGGTTAGTGTGGTACAATGGATAGACGGGTCGACCTTATCTGCATCTTCACCATCAGTGGAAAGCACAATTGGTTCACTTGAAACTGCTGCAGGTTTTAAGTTCTTTATCTGGCTACTCGATGTCGGTGTCCTCAGGATTTTTGCTCCAATGTTCTGCTCATTTATCAGTGGAGTGTGTATAGGTTCAATGCAATTAATGTTCCCCTCAAGGTTTGAAGAGTCATTACTGACTAACTGCTGGTCTCCGAAGTTGGGACTTTGCGGTGTTGTGTTGAAGGGAGACATTTGTCCCTGCTGTAGATATGATTCAGGTTGTGTTATTTCCATTACCTGAGGATCAATGTCTTGTCCATTTTTTTGATCCGTACTAAAACACTGGCAATTCTGTTTGCTCCTTGCAAGTTAAACATACAAGTAATTTTTTTTAGCAAATCCTCAGCATCCTTCTGTGACCGTGCAGCATTATTAATCTCTGTTCGGCTATAATGATCCTGAAGGTCAGCGCATAAACCTTTTTCTTTCGGGCTTGGAAGAGGTGATTCCTTTGGCTTGTCTTCAGTTGGGCTTGAACAGTCATCAGCGCTGTGCCCTTCATTGTAGCATGAGAGACCGTCATGGTCATGCTGCTGTGCAGTGGAGCATGGTAGGCTGTTATAGCCTTCTTGCTGTTCACGTGAGCATGGCAGACTTGCATCGTCTGGCGATGGTTGGTCAGGAGACTTTGCTAGACCCTCACGGTCTTGTTCCTGCAAGGACTGCGCATCGGAGTCAAGCGTTTCTGCCCTTGTGGAGTCTGCCCACGAGCTTGCTGTGGAGTCTTGTGATACTGGAGTCGCTTCTTTTGCATGCAAGGACTGGGGTGTGGAGTCTTGCATGTGTTCTTTCACAGAGTCGGGAACGTTGAGCGGGACGTGGACCATGCTCTGTGTGGCAGCGGGCCGCTCGCCGTGGGCTTGCACCACTCCCTGTCTCCTAATTTCAGGCTGCGGCATCATCCGGCACTGATGAGTTGGGACGTCAGATGCGCTGGGTTGAAGATCCTCAGATCCGAAAAGTGAATCCGCATCTGCGTCGGATTCGATGTGGGGGTCGCCAATGTGCAACATGAAAGGTTCATCCGAGTCGTAGTCGTATAGGACCACGGAGTTGTAATTGGGCTTGCGAGGTCCAGAAAAAATGTAAAGATCGGTATCGAAATATTCGAGGTCGGAATCATCGGCTTGTGCATAGGTAACTGCTTGTTGCAGGGTTCTTCGGAGTTTAAATTCATCTCCTGGGTCAATTTGCGGCAATGTGCTGTCATTCCAGGTGAGGGAAGGTTGTTTTACAGCTTTAACAGGTTTTTGTTTTTTTGATTTGGGAGGTTTCCCTTTTAAATTGGATTTGGGACGTTTCCCCTTTGAATTGGTGCGGTCTGGGGCCTCTGACATCCTGACGCTCGGTATGTAGCACGTAGGAAGCGACTGCGCATGCGCAGATCACTGTTCCTTTACCGATGGCCGTTTTCTTGACTGCGCATGCGCAGCGTCTCGCGCATGCGCAAACGAAACTTCCGGTTCTGCGCACTGCTCGCGCAACTGTGCTAGCGTGATACCTTTAGCAAGATGGCCGCCGACCTCGACCCAAATCTCTCTCAGGCCCGGGATTTCGGCCTCCGGGAATTCGGCCTCCGGGATCCCGGCCACGAGGTGAGTACTGCCGCTTTTCTTACCTTTACTTGCCGATTGGAGTGCGTTTTCCTCACAGTATTTGGCAAATTTATTCAGGACTGCCTGGTAATCGTACCTTTGTTGCCTCCTGAAGAACTTGAATTTTGTGAAGATTTCTTTTGCCCTTGCACCGGCGATGGTGAGGAGAAATTCAATTTTTTCATCATCAGCCAGGTCTTTGAGTTCAGCTGCCACCAGGAATAATTCAAACGCTTGCCGGAATCGCCGCCAGTTTTCGCGGAGATCGCCGTGGCACTGGAGCGGCTGCGGAACCGGGAGCTCGTACAGCTTGCCTGGGTATTGCTGGTTGTCTCTGTACACTGAGGTATGCCAGCAGGTATCGATCCACTCCTGTACACGGAGGTATGCCGGCAGGTATCGATCCACTCCTGTACCATGTGGTGTCGGGTGCTCTGATGCACAGATGAACTAACGCTGTTGTATTTGGTACAACTCTATTTCATTTCAACTGCTATATACAATTCGTTCTGGATACTCTGCACGTGGTGTCTCCCTGAGTGTGTAGTGTAACAGGTCCTGTCCTTGTCCTGGTCTCCAGCTCTACTGGCCACCAGGTGTCGTGTTTGTCCTTTTATACTGTCCCTGTCTGTGATTGGTTGTGGTGTTGTGTGTTCTGATTTGTCTGTTGGTGCGTCTATCATGATGTGTGTTTGAATATCATGACAGTGACCACTCATTTTGCCCCTCCCTCAATCAAGCATCGTGCAGCAGCAGTTACTGGCAAAAATATGGCCGGAACCGACTAATCAAAATGGTATTATTGCTTTGAGTTTCTGTGAACAAGGGCTTTTGCACAGGGTTTGCGACTGACACGCCCTGCTATTGGCAGCCAATATTCATTACAAATAAACTTTATCCTTAATGAGATTTTATTTCCATTTCTGGGTTTCAGAAAGGGTTGGAGTTTACAATTGCTGTTGTATTAATGCATACATTGTTAATGTTAAAAGACAGTAAAACATATAGCAAGGTAAATTGTCCAAAATGCTGGATTTTGACCCAAATTAAAGCACAGCTTCTTGGGTTTAAAAACTGTATTGCATTACACTTTTTCTACAGGCATGAAACATGATAATGAGGGCCTGACAAGACAGATGGAGTGCATTATGTGTCAGAAGTGCACCACTCACCACATTTGGGAGGGTTGTTCCATAGTCATCCATTGCGTGTGCCTAAAACAGGAATTCTGACTCTTTGCAAATACAAATTGAGGGAAACCTTTCACAAACTTTGACTGAAAATGACTGCAATGGCTATGAGGATTAGCAACCAAGTTAGTGTCTTAAGGAAACTGCTGAAGGCAATTAAAAATTACTTTATGATGTAGCAATGGGTAAGTGGGACTGAGCCTCATTGCTCGAGATTAAATTCAACAGCCATGCCCCCCCACCCCACAAAAACATGTCACCCCCTCTCTCTCACCTAATAGGACGTTAGAATGCAAGTGGTTAAAACAGCTTTCCCTTAGCTTGCTGCCTGTCTCTAAAATCCATCAGACGGTTGTAATTTATTTCCCCTCATCTTAAGCACCAGGGCCTAAACTCACACATGATACAAGTGGCTACAAAAGACAAAGGCACCATCAGAAGGGAAAGGTGCAGAAAGGAACTCTGTCCTTTTAAACAGATGCATTACTTACTAGAATTACCACGCTATTTCTTTTCCTTTTTACAGTTTCCAGATCGATAAATTATTGTCATCAAGGAGGCCTCGTGCGCAGCAAAATGTGGCAATTTCCCTGCAAGGTTCCAGAAACATACATAGAAAATAACAGTAGTCCATTTGGCCCATCGCACCTGTCTGCCATTCAACATGGCTGAACAGCAAATTTAATACCTTTATCCCGCCTTCCCCCCCATATCCATAAGACATAGGAGCAGGATTAGGCCACTCGGCCCATTGAGTCTGCTCCGCCATTCAATCATGGCTGATATTTTCTCATCCCCATTCTCCTGCCTTCTCCCCATAACTCCTGATCCCCTTATTAATCAAGAACCCATCTATCGCTGTCTTAAAGACGCTTAGTGATTTGGCCTCCACAGCCTTCTGCGGCAAAGACTTCCACAGATTCACCACCCTCTGGCTGAAGAAATTCCTCCTCATCTCGGTTTTAAAGGATCGTCCCTTTAGTCTGAGATCGTATCCTCTGCTTCTAGTTTTTCCCACAAGTGGAAACATCCTCTCCACGTCCACTCTATCCAGGCCTCGCAGTACCTTGTAAGTTTCAATAAGATCCCCTCTCTTCCTTCTAAACTCCAACGAGTACAGACCCAGAGTCCTCAAACATTTCTCATACGACAAGTTCTTCATTCCCGGGATCATTCTTGTGAACCTTCGCTGGACCCTTTCCAAGGCCAGCACATCCTTCCTTAGATACTGGGCCCAAAACTGCTCACGATACTTCAAATGGGGTCTGACCAGAGCCTTATATAGCCTCAGAGGTACATCCCTGGTCTTGTATTCTAGCCATCTTGACATGAATGCTAACGTTGCATTTGCATTTGCCTTCTTAACTGCCGACTGAACCTGCACATTAACCTTAAGAGAATTGTGACCAAGGACTCCCAAGTCCCTTTGTGCTTCTATATAGCCTCAGAGGTACATCCCTGGTCTTGTATTCTAGCCCTCTTGACATGAATGCTAACGTTGCATTTGCATTTGCCTTCTTAACTGCCGACTGAACCTGCACATTAACCTTAAGAGAATTGTGAACAAGGACTCCCAAGTCCCTTTGTGCTTCTGATTTCCTAAGTATTTCCCCATTTGGAAAATAGTCTAAATTCCTCCTTACAAAGGGCATAACCTCACACTTTTCCACATTGTATTTCATTTGCCACTTCATTGCCCACTCTTCGCTTGTCCAAGTCCTTCTGCAGCCCCCTTGCTTTCTCAAGACTAACTGTCCCTCTACAGATCTTTGTATCATCTGCAAACTTAACAGTGCCTTCAGTACCTTCTTCCAGATCATTAACGTATATTGTGAAAAGTTGTGGTCCCAGCACAGACCCCTGAGGCACACCACTAGTTACCGTCTGCCATCCTGAAAAAGACCCCTTTATCCCCACTCTCTGCCTTCTGCCAGTCAGCCAATCCTCTATCCATGCCAGGATCTTAGCCTTAACACCATGGGCTTGATCCCTTTAGCCCCTAGAGCTACATCTAATGCCTTCTTGAAATCTCACAACATCTTTAGCCTCAACTACTTTCTCTGGTAGCGAATTCCACAGTTTCACCATCCTATGGGTGAAGAAATTTCTCTTCACCTCAGTCCTAAAAGGTTTACCCCTCATCCTCAAACTATGAACCCTAGTTCTGGACTCCCCCACAATCGAGAATTTTCTTTCTGAATCTACCCTGTCTAATCCTGTTAGAATTTTATAAGTTTCAATGAGATCCCCTCTCACTCTTCTAAACTCCAGTAAATATAATCCTAACCAAGTTGATCTCTCCTCATATGACAGTCCTGTCATCCCAGGAATCAGCCTGGTAAACCTTCGCTGCACTCCCTCTACAGGAAGAACAACCTTCCCCAGATAAGGACACCAAAACTGCACACATTGCAGGTGTGGTCTTACCAACGCCCTGTACAATTGCAGCAGGACATTGCTATTCTTGTACTCAAATCCTCTTGCTCCTTCAGGAGCAGTGCTCCGAAAGCTAGTGATTTGAAACAAACCTGTTGGACTTTAACCTGGTGCTGTAAGGCTTCTTACCATGCTCTCTTTTTGAATAGCAGGCTTACAGTAGCTACCCTCCAATCTGTAGAACCATTCCAGAGCTCAAGAGAAATTTGGAAAATAGCCACCAAAGATCTACTATTTCTAGAGCCACTTAAGTACTCTCGGATGAAGATCATCAGATTCTGGAGATTTATCAGCATTTAATCCCATCAATTTTTCCAAAACAGTTTCTGTACTCATACCAATTTTCTTGAGCTCCTCACTAGTTTCTCAGAACGTCTAGTGCATTATTCATCTCTTCTTTTGTGAAGAGAAAAGCAAAGTATGAATTTAGTTCCTCAGCCATTTCTTTGTTCCCGATTATGAATTCCCCCGTTTCTGAATGTAAGGGCCCTACAATGTTGTTTTGTTTCACTGAGTGCTGACTTTGGGTGCATTTGAATGCTATAGTGAGAGTTTGGTGACTGAGGGAGTTAGGTGAGGAGGGAGCAAGATGCTCCTTTCGTTTCATTTCCTCAAAGAGCGAGAAGGGAGCCGGTTTACAGAGAGTGCAGCTGACTGGGAGCAGAGTCGGAGGGCAGAGTTCCAGTTGGTCCATAGGGCAGCTACATTCTGTAAGATCTGAGGGGATGGAAGCTAGGGCAGTTGCATGCTCCTCTTGTAGGATGTGGGTGGTGAGGGATACCACCAGTGTGTCCCCGCTGACTACACCTGCTAGAAGTGCATCCAACTCCAGCTCCTCAGAGAACTGGAGCTGGATGAACTTCGGATCATCCGGGAGGCAGAGGGGGTGATAGAGAAGAGTTACAGGGAGGTAGCCACACCTAAAGTACAGGACAAGAATAGCTGGGTTACAGACAGGGGAAGGAAAACGAACAGGCAGACAGTGCAGGGATGCCTTGTGACCATTCCCCTTCAAAACAAGGGGATGCTGTTGGGGGGGGTGACCTACTGGGGGATGGCCCTACCGCCAGGTCTCTGGCACTGAGTCTGGCTCTGTGGTTCAGAAGGGAAGGGGGGAGAATAGAAAAGCAAAGTGATAGGAGACTCAATGGTTAAGGGAATGGATGGGAGATTCTGTGGTCGCGAGCGAGACTCCCGGAAAGTGTGTTGCCTCCCGGGTGCCAGGGCCAGGGATGTCTCGGATCAAGTCCACAGGATTCTTAAGGGGGAAGGTGAGCAACCATAAGTCATGGTGCACATAGGTGCCAACGACACAGCTAAGAAAAGAGATGAGGATCTAAAAAGTGATTTTAGGGAGTTAGGTTGGAAGTTAAAGAGCAGGACAAGCAGAGTAATGATCTCAAGATTGCTACCGGTGCCACATGCAAGTGAGGCAAAGAACAGAGAGCGAGTGCAGCTGAACACGTGGCTAAAAGGCTGGTACAGGAGGGAAGGCTTCAGATATGTGGATCATTGGGATATCTTCTGGGGAAGGTGGGACCTGTACATGAAGGACGGATTGCACCTAAACTAGAGGGGCACCAATATCCTGGGTGAGAGGTTTTCTAGCGCTCTTCAGGAGGGTTTAAACTAGTTTGACAGGGGATGGGAACCAGAGCTATGGATCAGAGGATAGGGTAGCTGTTGAACAGGCAGAAATAGTATGCAGCAAGTCTGTGAGGAGGGATAGACAGTTCATAGGGCAAAGTTGCACTCAGTGGAATGGGCTAAAGTGTGTCTGTTTCAATGCAAGGAGTGTCAGGAATAAGGGAGATGAACTTAAGAGCATGGATCAGTACTTGGAACTACGATGTTGTGCCCATTACGGAGACATGGATTTCACAGGGGCAGGAATGGTTGTTAGATGTTCCAGGGTTTAGATGTTTTCAGCAGAATAGGGATGGAGGTAAAAGAGGGGGAGTGGCACTGTTAACTAGGGAGTGCACCACAGCTGCAGAAACGAAGATAGTTGAGGCGGGTTTGTCTGAGTCAGTATGGGTGGAAGTCAGAAACAATAAAGGAACAGTCACTTTATGGGGAGTTTTCTATAGACCCCTCCAATAGCAGCAGAGATAGAGGAACAGATTGGGTGGCAGATCTTGGAAAAGTGCAGAAGTAACAGAGTTGTTGTCATGGGTGACTTCAACTTCCCTAATATTGACTGGAACCTCCTTAGTGCAAATGGTTTGGATGGAGCAGATTTTGTCAGGTGTGTACAGGAAGGATTCCTGACTCAATATGTAGATAGGCCGACTTGGGGGAGGCAATATTGGACTTGGTGCTCGGCAACGAACCAGGCCAGGTGTCAGATGTCAGTGACCACAACTCCTTGACCTTTACCATAGTCATGGAGAGGGATAGGACACATAGCATGGGAAGTTATTTAATTGGGAATGGGGAAATTATACTGCTATTAGACAGGAGCTGAGGAGCATAATGTGTGAACAATTGTTCTTGGGGAAATGCACCACAGTAATGTGGGGATTGTTTAAGGAGCACTTTCTGCGAGTGCTTAATAGTTTTGTCCCACTGAGACGAGGAAGGAATGGTAAGGTGAAAGAGCCTTGGATGACAAAGAAGTGGAGCTTCTAGTCAAGAGGAAGAAGGAAGCTTAGGTAAGGTTGAGGAAGCAAGGATCAGACTCGGCTCTAGAGGGTTACAAGGTAGCCAGGAAGGAACTCAAAAATGGACTGAGGAGAGCTAGAAGGAGGCATGAAAAAGCCCTGGCGGGAAGGATTAGGGAAAACCCAAAGGCGTTTTAACACTTATGTGGGAAATAAGAGGATGATCAGAGTGAGAGTAGGGCCGATCAGGGATAGTGGAGGGAACTTGTGCCTAGAGACTGAGGAGATGGGACAGGCCCTAAATGAATACTTTGCTTCAGTATTCACTAGAGAGAGACCTTGTTGCCCATGAGAATAGTGTGAACCAGGTTAATAGCCTTGAACAGGTTGATATTAAGGATGTGCTGGAAATTTTGAAAAGCATCAGGATAGATAAGTCCCCTGGGCCTGGCGGGATATACCCAGGGTTACTGCGGGAAGTGAGAAAGGAGATTGCTGCGCCATTGGCAATTATCTTTGCATCCTCGCTCTCCACTGGAGTAGTACCGGATGATTGGAGGGAGGCGAATGTTGTTCCCCTGTTCAAGAAAGGGAATAGGGAAATCTCTGGGAATTACAGACCCATCAGTCTTAAGTCTCTGGTGAGCAAAATATTGGAAAGGATTCTGAGAGATAGGATTTATGATTATTTAGAAAAACATAGTTTGATTAAAGATAGTCAGCATGGCTTTGAGGGGCAGGTTCTGCCTCACAAGCCTCATTGAATTCTTTCAGGATGTGACGAGACACATTGATCAAGGTCAGGCAGTGGACGTGGTGTATATCATGGATTTCAGTAAGGCATTCGATAAGGTTCCCCATGGTAGGCTCATTCAGAAAGTTAGGGGGCATGGGATACAGGGAAATCTGGCTGTCTGGATACAGAATTGGCTGGCCGAAAGAAGACAGCGAGTGGTAGTGGATGGAAAGTATTCCGCCTGGAGGTCTGTGACCAGTGGTGTCCCGCAAGGATCTGTTCTCGGACCCCTGCTCTTTGTGGTTTTTATAAATGACTTGGATGAGGAAGTGGAAGGGTGGGTTTGTAAGTTTGCCGATGACCCGAAGGTTGGGGGAGTTGTAGATAGTGTTGAGTGTTGTTGCAGGTTACAACAGGACATTGACAGGATGCAGAACTGAGCTGAGAAGTGGCAGATCAAGTTCAACCTTGATAAATGTGAAGTGATTCATTTTGGAATGTCGAATTTGAATGCTGAATACAGGGTTAAAGGCAAGATTCTTGGAAGTGTGGAGGGATCTTGGGATCCACATACATAGGTCCCCAAAGTTGCCACCCAGGTTGATAGGGTTGTTAAGAAATTGTATGGTGTGTTGGCTTTCATTAACAGGGGGGTTGAGTTTAAGAGCCACGAGGTTTTGCTGCAGCTTTATAAAACCCTAGTTAGACCACACTTGGAATATTGTGTCCAGTTCTGGTCCCCTCATTCTAGGAAGGATGTGGATGTTTTGGAGAGGGTACAGAGGGGATTTACCAGGATACTGCCTGGACTGGAGGGCATGTCTTATGAAGAAAGGTTGAGGGAGCTAGGGCTTTTCTCACAGGATCGAAGAAGGCAGAGAGGTGACTTGATAGAGGTTTACAAGGTGATGAGAGGCACGGATAGAGTGGATAGCCAGAGACTTTTCCCCAGGGTGGAAATGGCTGTCACGAGGGGACATAATTGTAAGGTGATTGGAGGACGGTATAGGAGCGATGTCAGCGGTAGGTTCTTTACACAGAGTGATGGGTGTGTGGAATGCACTGCCAGCAGAGATGGGGGAGTCAGAGTCATTAGGGACATTTAAGTGACTCTTGGACAGGCACATGGACAGCAGTAAATTGAAGGGGTGTAGGTTAGGTTGATCTTAGATTAGGATAAATGGTCGGCACAACATCATGGGGTGTAGGGCCTGTACTGTGCTGTACTGTTCTATGTTCTATTAGTTTTTGTCAACCTTTGTCTCGTTGCATACCTATAGAAACTTTTTTGTGTACAATTTTTATGTTCCCATCTCACTCTAGAATTCTAAATTCCCATGAATATAATCCTAACCGACTTGATAGTTTACCTTCATACTCTATTTTCCCTTCTTAATCAATCCTTTGCTGAACTTTAAACTGCTCCCAATCCTCCGGTCTATTGCTTTTCTTGCCAATTTGTATGCTTCTTCTTTGAATCTAATACTATTTCTAATTTCCCTTGTAAGCCATGGTTTGGCCACAGTTCTCTATCCATTTTTGCACCAAATAGGAATAAACAACTTTTGGAGTTCACCCATTTGTTCCTTAAATGCCGGTTATTGCCTGTCCATTGTCCTTCCTTTCAATAATGTTTCCCTGTCCATTTGAGCCAACTTGTGTCTCATGCCATCTTCTTAGTCACCTTTATTGAGTTCAGGACCCTGGTGGTGAATATGTGGAATTCTTTGCTGCAGAAGGCTGTGGAGGACAAATCACGGAGTGTCTTTAAGACAGAGATAGATACGTTCTTGATTAATAAGGAGATCAGGGGTTATGGGGAAAAGGCAGGAGAATGGGGATGTGAAAAATATCAGCCATGATTGAATGATAGAGCAGACTCGATGGGCCGAGTGGCCTAATCCTGCTCCTATGTCTTATGGTCACAAAATCAACTACCTCACCATTCACCCTGATGAGAATTCTATCATTTATGGTCACACATCCCTGAGGGTTCTCTCACAACTAGATTGCCAACTAATCCTTTCTCATTGTATAATACCCAATCCAAGATGGCCTGTTCCCTTGTTGGTTCCTCAATATATTGGTCCAGAAAACCACCCCGTATACACTCCAGAAATTCCTCCTCTGTTGTACTACGACTAATTTGACTCACCAAATCTATTTGCAGATTAAAGTCACCCATAATCACAGATGTTCATCACGTGCATCTCTGATTTCCTGTTTAATGCAATTTCCAACATTACCACAACAGTTTAGTGGTCTATATACCAACCCCACGAATGTTTTTTGCCCCTTGGTGTTTCTTAACCCGACCCATATAGATTCCACATAGCATGTGGTTAATATCTTTTCTCAATATTATATCAATATCTTCATCTTTTTTTAAAAAAAATATTTTTATTCTTTTTCACATTTTCTCCAAAATTTGCACCCACCAACAATAAACAATAAGCAATAACAAACATAATGTCAATCCCCATATCAACAACGACAATCCCATCCTCCCACCAACCCCCAAACAACTGCCCGCGTGTTAATATAAACAAATGACAAAAGGAAATCAGGAATCACCCAGTCACCATTAACACATACAGTCCCCTCCCCCCAACCCCCCCCCCCCCAAACTAATGTTCGATGTTATCCAATTCTTGAAAGTACATAATGAATAATGCCCATGAATTGTAGAACCCCTCCATCCTTCCCCTCAGTTCAAACTTAACCTTCTCAAGAGTCAAGAATTCCAACATTGGAAAATAAACAGAAATCGGGCAACACGTTCATTTTACCCGCCTGTACCCGACCCACTAGTGACAGAGGGAGACCATCCCACCTTGCCAGATCAGCTTTCTTTCTCCCTACTAAACTAGAAATGCTGTACCTACGGAGTTCCCCCCCCCCCCACTCCCGAGCAACCTGAACCCCCCGTGAGTCCCTGCCCTACGGAATGGCAGCCCCCCATCCCAGCCCGACACCACAAAATACTCACTCGTCTAGATTTAATTTGTACGCCGAGAAAGGCCCAAACACCCGAAGCAGCTCCAATATTCCCCCTACTGACACACTCGTTCAGACGCGTATAACAAGTCATCTGCATATAAGGACAAACTATGCTCTATCTTCCCCCACACTATCCCATTCCATACGCCCGAACTTCTTAACACAACGGCCAACTGCTCAATTCCGAGTGCAAACAGCTGGGGGTCATAGGACATCACTGCCTAGTCCCACGGTGAAGAGAAAAGTATCTCGAGCTGATGTTATTTGTGTAGACACTTGCCCTCGGCTCCTTATAGTAGCTTTACCCAGTCCACAAATCTTGGTCCAATCCCAAACCGCTCCAGAACTGCCATCAAGTACCCCCATTCTACCTGGTCGAAAGCCTTCTCAGCATCCAATGCCACAACCACCTCTGTTTCCTTCTCCTCCGCTGGTGCCATAACAATGTTCAATACCCTTCTAACGTTTGAAAAATGCTGCCTCCCTCTCACGAACCCCATCTGATCTTCACCTATCACCTTCGGGAAGCACTCCTCCAGCATACCTGCCAGTACCTTCACCAATACTTTTGCTTATCAATATCTTCTTTAATCAACAATGCAGCTCCACCATCTTTTCCTTTCTGTCTGTCCTTCCTTAACACTGAATAGCACTCAATGTTTAGTTCCCATTCTTGGTCACCATGGAGCCATGTCTCTTTAACCCCAACCACATCATTCCCATGAACATCAATCTATGCAGCTAATTCATCCATTTTGTTTTGAATAATCCAAGCATTCAGGTACAAAACCTTAAGGCTAGTCCTTTTAACATTCCTTGTCCCTTTTCCACTATTTTTTACGTGTTGATATCCAATTCCGGCCCTGGATTACTCTGCCTACCACTTTTTTTGTTCTCCTTGCTGTCCTTTTCTCTTGTTCTTGATTTCCCCTTCTCTGAATCCTTACATAGTTCCCATCCCCCTGCCGTAATAGTTTAAAACCTCCCCAACCATCCCATAAGCTAACTCCAGTAGCTCCGAAATATCAGCCCATGCTGGCCTAAAAAAAAAATTACAATTCAAGGTCAAACAGAAAAACTTAAACAACACAAGACGTTTCACCTTGCCAGATCTAGCTTTTGTTATCTGGGAATCTGGGTGGCCCATGTTTGAGCCCCGTTCCATTAATTAAATTATGCTCGCCTGGTGAATGGGGTCAAATTTGACTTACAAAAGTAGGATAACCTCTCCCTGTTCTTGGCGGGCAGGGTTCAGACTGTTAAAATGAATGTCCTCCTGAAGGTTTTATTTCTTTTTTAGTGACTCCCTATTTTTCTTCCCAAATCTTTCTTTGTTAGAGTCAATAAAGTGATACTTACCTCATTTGGGTGGTCAAGACCCCAAGGATTCATAGGGTTTTTCTTCAGAGGGAGAGTCAGTCGGGTGGCTTAGCTTTACCCAACTTGTAGTTTTACGACTGGGCAGCTAATTTTGAAATGGTATTAGGATGGCTCAAGGATCCAAATACCATTTGGGGGCAGAAGGATGCAAGCTCTTGTAGCGGTTCAATCTTGGGGGCCTTGGTAACTGGCTCGCTTCCATTTTCCCCTGCAAAATTTACCTCGGGTCTGGTAGTGGCATCCACTCTGAGGATTTGCAGGCAGTTTTATCAACATTTTAAGCTCGGATCCATGTCGCTTTTAGCCTCTATTTGTAGAAATCATCTCTTTGTGCCAGCGAGTTTAGACTCAATAGTTCAGATCATTGGGGGGGGGTTTAAGGACCTGTTTGTGGAAGATAGGTTTGTCAGTTTTGAGGAGCTCTTGGACAAATTTAAATTCCCGAGGACTAATTTATTCCGGTATTTCCAGTTTCACGATTTCTTAATTTCCCTTGGCACCTTCGCCCTCCTTCTTGAATAGGATCTTATCCCTGGCTGAGTTGGGTGAGGGGAGGATTTCAGACATGTATGGACTGATCCTGTCGGCAGAGCAGGCAGTGTTGGATGAGGTGAAGTGGAAGTGGGAGGGTGAGCTGGATAAACCACATTATTATGCTAATACTACTTGATTTATTTTAGAATTTCATATACACTAAAGTTTATGTTTAAAATAATCAAATCTTTGGGGGGGGGGGTATGGTAGATCTATTGGTTCTAACAGAATGTTCAGATTTCTCTTTAAATATTAACAGTCCCCAACTGGATCGTAACGTATAATACATTTATTTCAGCCTTTCCATAATCAGTTAGTTCAAAACCACTCACTATATTCCCTTCTTCAATTGTTTGATGGAGGGCTGTGGAGTGAGACTCT
Source organism: Scyliorhinus torazame (assembly GCF_047496885.1). Taxonomy (NCBI): domain Eukaryota; kingdom Metazoa; phylum Chordata; class Chondrichthyes; order Carcharhiniformes; family Scyliorhinidae; genus Scyliorhinus; species Scyliorhinus torazame. The sequence goes on from NC_092728.1 coordinate 77,783,812, forward strand.
TCACAGGATCAACTCTATTTCATATGCTAGACTCAACTTGATTCAGTTCAAGGTGATGCACAGGGCCCATCTGATCAAGACAAGGAAGAGTGGATTTATTTCTCGGGGGGGCACGCGTGGAGGATAGCCGTCAATGTTCTTCTCGGGGGCCAGTGAATCATACCCACATGTTCTAGTTCTGAACACATGTTTTACGCTTGTAAACATCTGGTTCTCTTTTTTTCAACACCATGTCAGGGTTTCTTGGTATCAAGCTGGAGCCTTGTCCCCTGGTGGCCATTTTGCGGGTTTCGGACTCGCCAGTTATCCAAACGGGGGTGAAGGCAGACATCCTTACCTTTGCCTCGTTGATAGCCCGGTGGCGGGGTCTGCTAGGATAGAGATCTCCTACTCCGCCAAGTGCTTCGACCTGGTTGGGTGACCTGATGGAGGTTCTAAATCTAGAGAAAGTCAAGTACACCATTAGGGTGTACCATTGGAAAATGCTCAGGACACTAAGATGCTTAATGTAAAACCTGGGCTGTTCCAGCGAAACACCACGGGGGTCACCCTAGAGTACATGTATAATGTATGAACATTTTTCTCAAATTCAGTAATATCCCCAATTCTAAATTTACCCATTAAAAACAAACTATTTATTGTACAAAACTACATGCTGTGCCAAATCCACTTGGCTGAGTGTAACTCTTAGTTATTTGCTGCTAGTCATCTGAAACATTGTGCTACTGTTTGGAACAGAATCATTACTGTTGTAAGTTTATTGCCAAAATGTAATGCTCTTGTCGAGTTCTCTGAAGTTCAGTCAGCGCAACAATATAGTGAAGGGTTTGAACTAGGACACAATGAAAAAGGTCAAAAATCTATGGCCTCAATGTATAAAGTATACAAATGCAACAGTCCAGAGCTACACCATTATGGGGATGGTGTTCTCTGGTTTCAATTTATTTGGTGGTTTGATAGAAAGGTTTAACATGGAACATTCATAGAACATACAGTGCAGAAGGCCATTCAGCCCATCGAGTCTGCACCGACCCACTTAAGCGCTTACTTCCACCCTAGCCCCGTAACCCAATAACCCCTCCTAACCTTTTTGAACACTAAGGGTAATTTAGCATGGCCAATCCACCTAACCTGCACGTCCTTGGAATGTGGGAGGAAACCGGAACACCCGGAGGAAACCCACACAGACACGGGGAGAACGTGCAGACTCCGCACAGACAGTGACCCAGCAGGGAAGACTCCGCACAGACAGTGACCCAGCAGGGAATAGAACCTGGGACTCTGGCGCTGTGAAGCCACAGTGCTATCCACTTGTGCTACCATGCTGCCTGCTTGGAACTGGTGTGTGCAGTTCTCAGGTCACTTTAGCAAAGTAAATGACAGTTGTAAGCACAATAAAAAAACTAATTTCGTCATTATGTGAGATTTTGACTGAGGTTTAATCTTAGTCTGAATTTTGTGAGAACAGAAGCTGGAAGATTGCATAATTTGAAACGAGTGGGCGAATCTACAGTGGTCCTCACAGAGTCTTGTGAAAAACAAAGTAATCAGCTGAATTCGTTCAGAAATATTGAAAGGTAACTAAATAAGGGACTGAGGCCTCCACAGTCAAGAGTGGGCAAATTAAAGTTTTACCTCTGAGAATAAGAGTGGAAGAGAATTCTCCAGAGGACTACAGCATACTTATTGGTGGTCCTGACACAAGTAAGTAACCAATAACTAATAAAAGAATTGTTGGGGGAAGTAAAAAGTAAACCTGAGTGGAGAACATATACAGTTAAATAAAACATGTTATTATGCTAATACTACTTGTTTTACTTTAGAACATAGAACAATACAGCACAGAACAGGCCCTTCCGCCCTCGATGGAGTGCCTTTAGTCTTTCATATACACTTATGTTCTTGTTTAAAATAATCAAATCTTGGCAGGGGGGGGGGGGGGGGGGGGGGGTAAGATCTATTGGTTCTAACAGAGTGTTCTGATTTCTCTTTAAATATTAACAGTCCCCAACTGGATTGTAACGTATACTAGATTTATATCAGCCTTTCCATATCAGTTAGTTCAAAACCACTCACTATATTCCCTTCTCCAATTGTTTACCCATCTGCAGTTTTTTATGTTTTTCATAATTCCTTGGACATTTCATTGGACTCCAGTCACCTTTCACCTGCACAGGGGAGTTTATCCTTCAACCTTTTCAGCATTGTTTTTTTCTCCACGTGTGTCATACCCCAACTAATATAACTGGCACCGTAAACCAGTCAGACCAGTAAAACAAGAGTTCAACAGTTCTACCACAAACTAATTTTCCCTCTTACAGACGATCAACCAATTACCACAAATATACTCCTGGGATATAAACCATCCAGAATCAATGTGATCCAGAATTAGAAATTCATTTCCATCCCACAGCCATCTTAGTTTCTCCACTGTAATCAACTCCTAAACTCAATAGGTTTGGAGTTTTTAAAACAAATCTGATTTCTATTATTTCCACAAAGATTATCCTCTAAATTTTCTGCACTATCATATTGTTCTGACTCCCTGGTCCAGCGTGCAGTCAATCCCAGCCCCACTTGACCAAGAGTTGCAACACAATTGAAATTAATAAATAATTCTTCGAAAAACACCCAATGTCTTTGGCTCTTGGCTGCCCAATAATTGCAATCACCAGGTCCGTAAATTTAAACACAATTAAGTTTATTATAACGTGGTGCAGTGGTTAGGACTGCTGCCTCACGGCACCGAGGACCTGGGATTGATCCCGACCCTGGGTCACTATCCATGTAGAGTTTGTACATTCTCCCCGTGGGTCTCACCCCCACAACCTAAAGATGTGCCGGGTAGGTGAATTGGCCACACTAAATTGCCCTTAAATGGAAAAAAAGAATTAGGCACCCTAAATTTATTTTTAAAAAATAAAAAGTTGAATAACAATAACTGTAATTAAATATGTAGCAAATGCAACAGGTTAAATATTATCCAATTCTTATCCCTCACACTCTCTTTCTATAAAACACACACACGCACCATGGGGAAAGAGAGAGAGAGAGAGAGAGGAGGGAGGGGGAGAGAAAAGATGGAGGGAGGGACGGAGAGAGAGAGAGTGTGTGAGTGAGTGAGTAAGAGAGAGAGAGAGAAAGAAAAGGGGGGAGAGAGAGAGAGAAAATAGGGAGAGAAAGAGAACAGAGGTAGACATCTGATCCAAAAGTATCTCCCTCTCTGGGAATGCCAGTTAGACCACTTGTCTGTCCATATGAGACACATTGGAACAATCCAGTAATTTAAAGGCTAATACGAAACCACGGATCCCCAAATTAAATTTAGTCGTTCTTTTATGCAGTCGGTTAAAGCCCATGAATGGCCATCTGTGTTCCAAAGTCTGAGCATGCTTCATAGGCATTTAACAGATTACATTTATGGAAATTTCATCCAATAACTCAAAAAAGAAGATCCAAACCTTCATCGCAATTCAATTGATGGATTCCAAGTTCACATAACACTTCTGATTTTACTTTTTGCAGGAAGTGACAATGGTAAGGCCATATTTTGTTTTTCATTATGTAGGGACGTAATCTGTGCTGACATACTTGCTTCATTCTCCCACTAGTTACATGATTCAGAGAACATTGAAAGGTTATCATACTCCGACAATTTCTTCTGTCATTTATTTTTAAATAACTACTAGGATTGCACTTTTATGTCTGCGACTTTTATTTTGGTTCCCAGCCTTCATCTTAGTTCACCATTCTCTGCGACCACATTCCAGAAAGCCAGTTGGTGAATAAACCGGAAGCCAAGCTTTACACATTTAGAAATTGGTTTACAAACTTACCCGGTATATATTTTTTAACCCAACAGCTTCAGTTTTACCTGTTTAAAGGGGCTCAAGTGAATCCGCATTTAATGCGCAACACCTGCATTGAATTAAATAGAATATACACTGGACAAGTGTAATATACACTGGACAAGTGTGAGGTCAGCAATGTTGGATATGTGAAGGCCTAATGAAAGTATTTTTATAATGCAGAGGGACTCAACTGTGGAGGATGATAGTCATTTGAGAGTCCATTTAGGCAAATATTTAAAAGCTAGTACTGGAACAAAGTATTTTTAAAAAACTAATGGAATGTTGGCTCGTATGTACAGAGCCTGAGGCACTGAACCATTCCTACAATCGAAGAGCAACTATATTTCAGAACACTAACTCCAACCATTTACTGAATGTGTGACAGGAACAGTTGTGCATGTGTAGCCAATCCATAAAAAAGAAAAAGTTGAATAACAATAACTATAATTAAATATGTAGCAAATGCAACAGGTTAACTATTATCCAATTCTTATCCCTCACACTCTCTCTCTCTTTAACCTTTAACTTTAACTTGGTGTTGTAAAACTTCTTACTGTGCCCACCCCAGTCCAACGCCCGCATCTCCACATCATATAAAACACACACACACACAAGGGGGAAAGAGAGGAGGGAGGGGGAGAGAAAAGATGGAGGGAGGGAGGGAGGGGGAGAGAAAAGATGGAGGGAGTGAGGGACGGAGAGAGAGAGAGAGAGAGAGAGAGAGAGAGAGAGAGAGAGAGAGAGAGCGAGCGAGCGTGAGAAATGCTTATTTTCACTGACATCCATAACTCCCTCTGGTTCTCTGAAAAATCATCCGACATGGACAGGATCCAATCACAGTCTGTTGCCGGGCAGAAAATCACCTTTTGGCCAATTCATTGGCTGCATCCCACCGATTTCTTGGATGCCGAAAAGGAGTTCTGCTGTCCGATGCTCGCACAATGTTGTCTTTTTAATTCTTCACCTCCCCCGCTTGTCTTAAATATACATGTCCATGAAGCATCCATGGATCAAATGATATCAGAAAAATAAAGAGATGGAAAATAAGGAAATCAACAGGAAGGGCCCTTACAATATCGGTTGTAATTTGAAAAATGGATCAAGTCATAGGTCTTCCCAATACATAAGAAAAATGTTAGTTTTCAGGTCATGTAAAATGAATGGATCAGAACTGTTACTTTTCGCATGAATTTCCATGCCATCTCATCAATAGAGATACAAACCTACTGTAAGAAAAAACAGTGGCCAGAATCTTCCCGGTCCCTTGGAAATTACTTTAAAGATGGGACAGCCAGGAAAGTAGCGGAAAAACCCGTTGGGACGACTGTCACAACATTGTCTGACCTCTAGGCAAGTTTCCTCAAGGATGGGCTGCCACAGGAATCGGCAACCCACTCCAAAGAGATGGGCAATAATTGTTATTAAGGCATCACTTAAGGGCCATTTTCCCACACCGATGGATCTTACCCGGTGGGGGACTAGCCCCGCTGAGTCCGGAGCCAGGCAACAATTTGGAGGCAACGAAGCCTGCTTTCCATGCCCCATGACAAAGCCGCAAGACTGAAGAGACCAGAGCCACCTCTCTCATTGGGACTTCTATGTCCCTGTTCAACCCGCCATCCTTCATAAAACGGCCTTCATGTTTGCTGTTGTGCCGGCAGACGGGCTAGTAAGGTGCACTGCATCGGCACATGCAAATAAACACCGGGTCTCAGCTCAGTATTTCCAACTTTTTTAAATGTCAGCATATAATTAACTTTATGACTGAATGGATACATAATAAATTGCAAATTTTCTTTTCTTCTAAAAAAGTGTTACATTGCTAAAGACCAGCTGTTGTGCAACTTCCATAAATACCTTGTTCATTCTCCTGGCAATGTCTAATAAAATACATACATCTGTCTCTGGCAGTAGAACAATCAGGAACAAAGCATTTTATATCTCCGTAATCACAGCTTGTATTTGCTAAATAGCAATTATCCCAACTCGCCTTTTGTATGTCCTACTCTGCTAGAGAAATGCACAAAATTCACACACATGTTTCAAAATTGGTCACTGCACAATCACAACAAAAGATTGACTTGGAATATAGTTTTTAAAATTAATGTAACAAAGGCCACAAAGTGGTTTTCAGGAAACAAACAGCAGATTTTCAAAATACACAATTAGTATTTGCATCCCGAACAAAAATTGTTGGAGGGTGGGAGTAATTCTGTACAGACAAGCTACAGCTTACATGTTGGACGTTTATGGAGACATTTAATAAGTACGGCATCTCAGAACTCTCTAATAGCAGTGTATTACAACTTAAAGAAAAACTGAACCACCACGCCCTCTTCCACACCCTCAATGAAAAACAAGTTGGGCAAACTTCTAGTTCACGACTCATGTGTTTTAGATTTTAACTTTTAGTTTAGGAACATAACTTCTGGTTTTGGAGTTGAAATGTTTCAATATAACTTAGATAAGGTTTTTCAAACTCAGGGCCGCGATGTTATGGGCCAGGGTTTAGAGAACCCCAAAGTGTATCATGGAGTTCACCTGACCCACCACCTTTAATAGATTGTGGTATGGAGAGCACACGGCCCACTCTACAGGTATGGTACAGCAGAAATGGAAAAGTATTTTTTAAAGCAAAACAATGTTTATTCTATGAACTCAAGTTAACCATTTTAAAACATAGTGAACATCTTAGCAACCATTAATTCAAATACAACCCCCAAAGAATACAACACTAAGTAATCCTTTAAGCTTTCCTTTTAACATCCATAAGACTGAAAAATAAAACCTTTAACAGAAGCACCTCAGGTTTAACTTCACTACTGAGAACAGTTACCACATTGAAATCAGCAAATGGACATTCATAAGCTTGCAGAGATTCATACACAGCCTGCTGTGATTGCAGCTTCTCCAAAACTAAAATGAAACCAAACCCACCATGCAGCAAAAAGCCTAAAGCGAAAGTAAAAAGCTGACAGACAGCCCAGCTCCACCCACTCTGACATCACTGCAGTAATAAACACCCATTTCTTAAAGGTACTTTCACTACAGATATTTATACACACCCATTTATAAACATCCATTTCTTAAAGGTACTCTCACATAACACATCCCACAAAGAAAAAAAACCCATCAACTTCAAGATGGTTTCATTTTTCACTATCCTTTAAGAAATGCACACAATAAATATATTCTTTCGTTTCAAAAAACAAGACACGCAAACAGGCACAATAATATAGTCCCTTTCTTTTTTTTCTTCTCCTTCCTCCAACTGGAATCCCTCTTGATTGACAGTCTCTTTGAACAAGAAGGTCTCTGCACGATCCATCCATTTCCCTACGCCTCGGCATTTCTCTTTAAAGTCAGATACTTAACTTTAATCTGATCACAGAGTCCCTTGTAATTTTCCAACACAGGAGCATTGGTTATCACAGCTTTCAGACAGTCAAATGCCTGCTGAAAGTCCGCTGTCCACTAAAACTTTCTACGTTTCTTCAGCAAGTCCATCAGTGGAGCAATCACGCTACAAAACGTTTGCGCAAATGTTCGATCAAATCCACTCATGCTAAGAAATCGCATTATTTCCCTTAGTCTTGAGGGTATTGGAAACTCCTCAATAACTGTTGGTTTCACATCCCGTGTGACCATTCGACCCTATCCGATTGTACGGCCAAAGAAAGTGACTTGGGCTTTTCCAAATTCACTTTTGGCGAGGTTCATCACCAAACCCGCCTCCTGAAGTCATCGAATAACTCCATCAGATGTTTTAAATGTTCTTTCCATGTCTGGCTGAAAATTACCAGATCGTCGATGTATACCGCACAATTGGGTAATCCTGAAACAACTTTGTTAGTAAACCGTTGAAATGTGGCTGGGGCGTTTTTCATGCCAAATGGTATAACTTTGAATTGGTATATGGTCTAGAGTCACAAAATCTGAAATTTCCTTCGCCCTTTCGGAAAGGTACCTGCCAGTAACCTTTAAGTAAATCCAGTTTGGAAATAAAAGCCGATTGTCCCACTTTCTCAATGCAATCCTCCAAACATGGGATAGGATAAGAGTCCGTTTTTGTAACTGCATTAACCTTTTTATAGTCCACACACAACCGTTGGGTACCGTCTGGTTTTGATACCATCACGATGGGTGAACATCCTCGTTTTCCAATTTAATTTGAGGTATGTCAAATTCACAGTCATCTGGATTTGGTTTGTCACTGAGTTAGAATCATTAAAACCTCATCCTTTTTCTGTCCTTCCCTTTCAAAGTACCCTTTAAACAAATTCACATGACACCACTCAGTGAGTCTTCTTTCTATCAGGTGTTTTTACCAAGTAATTCACCTCACTTAATTTCCTTTCAATCTGATAAGGTCCACAAAACCTAACTTTTAAAAGTTCACCTACCACTGGTAACAATACTAAAACTTTATCTCTACTGGCAAAACTACGAACTTTGGATTTCTTGTCCGCTACCTGTTTCATCATATTTTGTGCAACTTTTAAATGTTGTCGAGCCAATTCACCTGCACTATTTAATCGTTCCCTACAATTTAACACATAATCCAATAATGTAATTTCCAATTTCTCACTCACCAATTTTTCCTTAATCAATTTAAGTGGTCCTCTTACCTCATGACCAAAAATTAGTTCAAAAGGACTGAATTTGGTTGATTCATTAGGTGCATCCCTAATTGCAAACAGTACGAATGGAATTCCTTGCTCTTTTTAGCCTTAGTCTATTGGCTCTGATTACGTCACCTTTGCTCACAAGTCGCCAGGTATCTTTATGATACCGCCACGTGGTTCAAGTTCAAGTTATGATTAATAATACAGCACACCGCTTAGTAAGGATTAAAACAATGGTCATTTATTATATACAACAAGCAATATTAATACACTAATACTACTATCTATATAATAAACCTATCACTACTGGCCAATACTTAGCTTAGGAAGAGCCCACCAGGTCAGGAAAACGAATGGCTTGTCCAATCATATCTGGCCCGCAGGATTCAAAAGGCTGCTACAGGTCGGTGGCTAGGTGTCTCTACCGGATTGCGATCGCTGGATTCAAACTTACTGTTGCCGGTTGCTGTTCTTGCGAAGGTCTCGAGCAGGCGAAGGGGAGAGAGAGAGAGAGAGATCTGAACTTGTGCCTCACTTTTATAGGGCCCAGGGGCTTCCCGCCTCCCAGGGCGGCCCTTGACCCTGAGTCCCAAGTGATTGGATTTGTCCCCAATCCCTGGGGTCGATGTGTCCAGTGGTGAGGCGATTCCTCGATCGGGGGATGGTCGTTCACCCGTCTTTGTTTCGGCCACTGCAGGCGCCGACTGGTCTGGCCCGGTATTCAATTGCTAATATGTTGCAATTGTTCCCGGGGATAGCCGATTTAACTGCAGATGCCTGGATAGATGGGCTGCAAACAGTCCTGAATGTAGCTGCAAATACCTGGGTTGATGGGCTGTTGATAGCCCTGAGTATCGATCTGGGCTAACTTCCCCAGAGCCGAATATGCAATACTGTCTGCAACTGCCTGCTTGTGTCTTGTTAGCTGCTTTTCCCAGCAGTCTTTCGGGTTAGCCATTTCAAACTGGGTTTTTGCCAGATTAATCGGAACGCAGCCATTTTACGTGGCTACAATCCCAATCCTCTGGGTAATCGTGACAATAAGCCGTCAACATTGTCTTTAATTGGGCAGCACGGTGGCGCAGTGGGTTAGCCCTGTTGCCTCACGGCGCCGAGGTCCCAGGTTCGATCCCAGCTCTGGGTCACTGTCAGTGTGGAGTTTGCACATTCTCCCCGTGTCTGCGTGGGTTTCGCCCCCACAACCCAAAAGATGTGCAGGGTAGGTGAATTGGTCACACTAAAATTGCCCCTTAATTGGAAAAAATGAATTGGGCACTCTAAATCTTTTTTAAAAACATTGTCTTTAATGTCTGATGCCACCTTTCTAACACTCCCAGTGATTCTGGTTGGTACGCAGTTGAGTAAATTGTTTTATTCCTAAGCTATCCATAACTTCTTTGAATAACCTGGAGGTAAAATTTGATCCTTGATCAGATTGTATTTCTGTGGGTAGTCCATATCTAGTAAAGAATTTAAGTAACTCCGCCACAATCTATTTTAGCTGTAATATTAAGTACTGGAATGGCCTCTGGAAACCTAGTAGACACATCCATTATAGTCAAAAGATATTGATTCCCACTTTTTGTTTTAGGAAGCGGTCCTATGCAATCGATTAGAACCCTTGTAAAAGGCTCAAAATGCTGGAATGGGTATTAAGGGCGCTGGTTTTATCACTGCTTGAGATTTCCCTATCACTTGACATGTGTGACATGATTGACAAGATTTAACTACATCTTTATGTAGTCCAAGCCAATAAAAATAATTTTGTATTTCAGCTTGCGTTTTCCTTATTCCCAAATGACCTCCCACTGGTACCTCATGTGCAACTCGCAACACCTCCTTTCTATACCCTACCGGCAATACTACTTGATGAACCTCTGCCCACTTTTCATCCACCTGCATATGTAAAGGTCTCCCATTTTCTCATCAAGCCATCACTTTTACGGTAATAACACTCCGGTATACACTCAGGTTCCTCTTCCGTGTATGCTTTCTGATACATCCATTTTATTTCTACATCTTTCTGTTGTAACTCCGCCACTTTTCCTGAACTAAAAATATCCGCCTCATCCTCCACCTACCGGGTCTTGGTCTGATAATTGCACTTCAACTTCATCTTCACTCTTTGATTTCTCCTCTTGTCTTAACATGTGACTTTGCAGCCTTGTTACTACACAATCCGTAAAAATCCCAGGATATTCGTCCTTCAACACTTCAGTTGTCTGATTTTTCCACTGGCTGATCAACCACAGTGGGCATCACTCCCACCTGCGATCCAGCTATATCATTACCCAAAATAAACTATATTCCTGGACAAGAAAGTTTCTCTAATACTCCTACTACCACTTCACCACTCTTCCACTGGACTTAAAAGGTACTTTTTAAAGCAAAACAATGTTTATTCTATGAACTCAAGTTAACCATTTTAAAACATAGTGAACATCTTAGTAACCATTAATTCAGATACAACCCCCAAAGACTACAACACTAAGTAATCCTTTAAGCTTTCCTTTTAACATCCATAAGACTTAAAAACAAAACCTTTAACAGAAGCACCTCAGGTTTAACTTCACTACTGAGAACAGTTACCACGTTGAAATCAGCAAATGGACATTCATAAGCTTGCAGAAATTCACACAACCTGCTGTGATTGCAGCTTCTCCAAAACTAAAATGAAACCAAACCCACCCTGCAGCAAAAAGCCTAAAGCGAAAGTAAAAAGCTGACTGACAGCCCAGCTCCACCACTCTCTGACATCACTGCAGTAATAAACACCCATTTCTTAAAGGTGCTCTCACTACAGATATTTATATACACACCCATTTATAAAAAAACATTTCTTAAAGGTACTCTCACATGACAGGACCCCACAGGTGGGTGTCAGGAGAGTCGCGGAGCGATCAGTCGCGACATTCCCGATCGTGGGAGAAGAGTCCAATGGCTGCGATTGGCCTTTAAATGCAAACAATTGAGTCTTCCCAGAGAGCAAATCACGAATGCGGCACGTACATCGACGCCCGCAATTTGGACGCAAAATCATGACGAGAGATTCTTCCATTTGTAGCTGCCAACAAGCAAACAACAGGACTGTGTAAAGAACTGAAGGTGGGTCATTTTGTATTAAGGGAGGGCCAGAGTCACACAACTTAATCTGCTGGAGCGAGCTTCACAGGAGAGTCCAGGGAAGGACAAAGCAGCGCTGGTGTGAGCTGTATGTAGAGCTCGAGGGTTTCTGGTGAACAAAGAAAAAACTGAAGTCGGGTACAAAGCAGCCCCAAAATAATTTATTGAGGTATGGCTTTCTTAATTGTGCCAATAAAAATCAGGATGCAAAACCCATGAGTGTTATATGCAGGGAGGTACTGATAAATGAGTTTAATATCCTCAAAACCTCAAAGCCAAGGCGGGTTTGAGGACAACCTTCTTGATTTTTTTGAAAGGATGCAGCAAGGACTTAAATCGTCAGCTGAAATCCTTAGCAGAAATGCAACATTGAATGAAAAAGCAAGTAATATTGTGAGGATCAAGCAGGTTCACCTGTTGTATCGAAGATAATAAATAATGGTGGGCCCCAACGCCGGCCCGTGTGGGTTGCGAAGATCGGCTGGCCTGGGTTGGGAAGGTCAGCAGTATTGGTGGTAAAAGTGGATCCTGGGGAAAAAAGTTGGAAAAACACTGACTTAGATAGTAAGCAAACCAACGGCAATTGACCATCAAAAGCGTGAGCCATGTTGATTTAAGGGGTCAGTGCTAAAAAGGTTAAGATTATAAACAGCATGGAGCTTGCTCTTATCTTCGTAATGGTGCCAGCCAGCTGGCAGGTCTAGGAGGCATTGTCCTGTCTGTTAGAAATATAAGTTATTCATATGTTTTCCTAGAATAAAGGAAAATACTTGAAATAAAAGACAACTAATCTCGCCATAGATTTAGGCAGGATGGAGTCTTGGTAGAAGGTTATTTAGGCAGGATGGAGTCTTGGTAGAAGGTTATTTAGTTTAATTAGTGGGTGTGTGTTTGAAAGCAGTTCATTTGGAACAATTATATGTAGCAGTTTATCCACTTCAGTTGACAACATATTTTGTATATGTGAAATCCAGAATTCGTTCCATGTACCACAGCAACTTAAAATAAAATCAAGAATCTGCTGACTTTCACCATCAGTGTCGACTGGAATCTCTCCATCCTCTCCACCAAGACAGTACTCAAGAATTACGGATCATTAGTACAATTTACTGCATGCTGATGCTGCAGTGACCTTGCAAACATAGTCAACAAACATGAACCAAGCAAACCTATTAAATGGAGAAGTTCTAGTAATGTAACTGCAAATCAAACTGCAAATACATCGCACTCTTGGCCAAACAATTATATAATTGACTTTATGATGGTTATAATAACCTAAGTATTCTGTGTGGAAACCGACTATATGCCACACAAAGAAACCACACCCAAATTGCTTTATTTTTAACTACAGAATGTAGTGATATTCTAATAAACATTTAACATGGCATGCAAAGTTGTTAAATACATATATTCCACTTTTATAGATTGCTCTTCTTGGCACATGGAATACAATGGTATTCAATACCCATGTATGTAACAACTTATCTCTATATCAGGTCAAAATGCAAGCTGAGAACAAGAAATGTCTGGTCCAGCCCAAATCTTTGGCTGGCGATAGGTATGGAATTGCTGGCGAGGACACAGAGTTTGTGGCATTAAGGGGTCAAAGTACTGTTCTATGTTCTAAAAACTCAATATTGGACAAGCAATCCAATTGTACAGAAAATGGAAGGGTCAACAGCTGGATTGCTGACAGCATGCATGTGAAAGCTGACCCCATGTAGCAGATGATTTGCCAACATGGAGACGATGGTCTGAATAGCCGCCTTTATGCTGTAATGATTCTATGATGTCAGCAAAGTGCAGTACATAGATAAGCAAAGGGGGATCAAAGATAGTACCTTGTGTGAAATGAAAGCAATGCATGGAGTCTGAAAGGGTATCCATGGCTCTATTATCGGATAAGTAAGAGCGGAAGCATGTGAGCATAATCCTCCAAGACAGTAGGATCAAGATATCAATTTTAACAACAGAAATTGAATTACAATACTTTTATTCCGGAGGCACGGTGGGGCAGTGGTCAGCACTGCTGCCTCACAGCACCGGAGACTCATGTTCAATCCTGGCCACGGGTCAATGTCCTTGGGGAGTTTGCACATTCCCCCATGTCTGAGTGGGTCTCACCCCAACAATCCAAAGATGTGCAGGGTAGGTGGATCGGCCATGCTAAGTTGCTCCTTAATTGGATTCTTTTTTAAAGAAACAATATTTTTATTCCCCGTTTCGTTCAACACAGCTGAAACCATCAGCTTTCTGGGCACAAAAAGCGAGTTGCATTTGGACTACAATAGAGAATAGCATAGTTTTTTCTGTATACTTTGGTGTTAATAATTATTGCCTGTAAACATACTGTAGTGGTTATCCTGTACAACGAACAGCTGTATGCAAACGGTCAGTCAATTTAAACTGCACCTTTCATACAACAGGTACAAACAACTAAGGATGTGAAGTTTTGATGGGGCATAATTATATTCTTTTGTGTAATGCTAAATGGTTATGAAAGAGAAAGTCGTCAGAGTCCCAGAGAGCGAGAGAGAGTGTGTGTGTTGGTGATTTAACCTGGGGGTCACCACACCTCAGGCAAGGGACAAGGTTGAGAAATCAGGGCCAGTACAGGAATGGAACCCAGATTGTTGACAACGCTCTTGCATCACAAACCAGCTGTCCAGCTAACCGAGCTAACCAATCTCCCAAATGTTGTCACAGTCCCAGAGGACCATAAGCTGCTTTCCGCTTTGAGGGGTGGTGACTGGTGGGGATATAACCCAAGGATCACCACAACTCGGGCAAGAGGCTAGGTTGAGTCTTCATGAATAATCGAGGCCAGTATGGGAATTGAACCTGCGCTGTTGGGTGTCATTCTGCATCACGAACCAGCCGTCCAGTCAACTGAGCTAACTGACCCCTTAACGGTCATATAATTAGAGTGAATGGCAGTTCTGAATCAAAATTTTCTTCACATGAAAATGAATCACTAGCTGACAGAAAAAGTCACCATAGCAAGTTTTCACATATACCATTTAAATACAAGCCAGGAGACATTATATCTTTTAACTTCCACATTAACATACCACAATTGTCCAGCCTGACAAGTACAGTGAACCATGAAGTGAAGTACCTATCATTGGTCCAAAGATTTACATTTACAGTAGGTAAAAGGCTATTTAATCAAATATTAATTTTATATACAGCTTAAAATTGATGATCTGATTCTAAGTGAGTTGTCTATTGTTCATGTAATAAATTTACAAAGCAACATTATATTCTCCAAACACTTGGCCATTATAATTTATGTAACCAAATTTAGTGTGATGCAAATGTCAGAATGAATACATGGAGAATTCAATCTTGTGTATGTAGTTAAAATTTGCATTGACAAAGTACAGGAGACTAGTAATACAATAATCTATTCTTTAATTTAGATCGATAAAAGATTAGGCCAAAGTAAATTTCAAAAAATTTACAGAAAAATACCAATAGGTTGACAAAACAGGGGCATTGAGATTAATTACTCAAACAGCAAGCTCATTTTTGTCAACAGAATCTTTAGGCAAACTTCAGCTTCATGAAAAAAACCTAAATGCTACTGCGAACAATATTATTGTGTAATTAAGATCAACTTTGACCAAGTACCAGAGACACTTCAGAAGCAAGGAACAAAATAAACCACGCTTCTCTCATAAAATATGAAATGCAATATTATAAAGTGCTTCCTACCAAAGGGTTCAACATCACGTTTCTAAGCATCCACAATTCGGCAGGGTGGTGCCGGTAGTTCACGCCCAGTGTCTTCACCGGTTGACAGTTTATGTCCAGTTAACGAGTTATAGAACACTGCTTGCAATGTGTAGTCCAGAGAGAAGTTATGTTTTGGGATTTAGAGCTGAATTATTTTTAAAGTATTCAGTGAACCCTAAAATGCAATGTTGCCATGCAGATGGGGTTAAGTTGAAGAAGGTTCTCTAGTTTTAATTTATCTGTGTGTTTGCTGGAAGATGGGTTTGGTTGCAGTTTGGACTGTGTGGTTTGCAGCTCAGAAAAACGTTCCAAGTGGTTAGCAGGCTCTAGGCAGTTGGGGCTCAGAAATTCTGCACAGCTGAAAAGGTGGCAAAAGGTCACAGGTTACATGCCAGGCAGTTGGCAAAAGCCATTTACAAGCTCAAAGCTGCCAAGAGACTGGAATTCGGAGAAATCCAGCAAAAATGCCAGTTTATTGAGGCTGGCGATCTGAAAACGAATTTTCAATAATTAGAGGTGCGCATACAGGTCTCAGGTGGTTGAAAAATCTGGAGGGGAGGCAATTCGAGTCTGTACAGCTCTTGAGGAAATTCAGAGGATAAATCTTCAAAAATGACGAGTTGAATCGTCATGAGAGAGACAGAATTCTAACTAGATAGTGTGACTCACAGTGGTTACTGACATCTGGGTGGGTTGGTGAGAAATCTGTGGGTTCTGACTTGGTCACATCTGCCATTTAATGTGAAGCGTGGAGTGTTCGACCAGTTTGCCTGTTAATTCATATTACCTCATGTTAATTCTGAATGGTATAGTATTAGTAGACTATTTCACTTTTCTGATTTTGTGTAGTAAAGTTTCTCACTCTCACACACTCACTCACTCTCTCGGGAAAAGATGCCCTCAGCATCCACTCTGTCAAGCTCCCCCAGAATCTTAGATGTTTCACTAAAATGACATCTCATTTTTCTAAACTCCTCATCAACCTTTCCACATAAGACAGCCCCTTCATCCTAAGAATCAGCCTCGTGATTCTTCTCTGAACTGTTTCCAAAAAGTGTAGCCCTCCTTAAGCAAGGTCTCCTTAAGCAAGGAAATAAAAAACGGACATAGTACTCCAGGTGCGATCGCACTAATGCCTTTTATGGTTGTTGCAAGACTTACCTACTTTTATACCCCATCCCCTTGCATAAATACCAACATTCCATTTGCCTTCCTAATTACTTGCTGATGTTGCATCTCAATTTTTTTATGATTCATGTAAAAGGGCATTCAAACAACTTTATACCATATATACCATAATATTCTGCAATCTCTCTTCGTTTAAATATGCTGCTTTTCTATTCTTCCCAAAATGGACAACCTTACATTTTCGCAAATTATACTCCATCTGCCAAATCTTTGCCACTCACTTAACCCATCTATATATCTTTGCAGACTTTTTGTATATTCCTCTTGCTTTCCTAGCTATCTTTGTAACATCAGCAAATTTAGTTAAAATACAACCAGTCCCAAAAGCTGGAAACAGCGGAGGCCACAGCGCTGCTCCCTGTGGCACCACACTAATTAGTTTGCCAACCTGAAAATGGTCCATTTAACCCAATTCGGTTTCCTTTTGGTTAACCAATCCTTTATCTATTCTAATACTTCACCATCAACACCATGGGTTTTTTGTGCAAATGCCTTTTATATTTATCAAATGCCTTTTGGAAATCCAAATTCTCTACATCTACATGGTGCCCCTTTATCTACCCTGCTTGTTACCTCCTCAAAAGAGCTCTCATAAATTTGTCAAATAAGATTTCCCTTATTCCAAACACTGGTGACTTTGCCAAATTGTATGATGATTTCCAAAATGTCCTGCTACTACCTCCTTAATGATAGATTCCGGCATTTCTCACTAATAGATGTTAGACAAACTCACAACTGGTTTTCTCTTTTCTATCTTCCTCCTTTCTTGAATAGTGGTGTTACATTTGTGCTTTTCCAATCCACTGGGACCTTTCCAAAATCTAGAGAGATTACAACCAATGTATGTATCCAATATTTCGGCTGCCATTTATTTTAAGACCCAAGGATACAAGCCATCAGGTCCAGGGGATTTGTCAACCTTTTGTCCTAATAGTTTTCCTATTTTTCTCTAGTCATCGTGATTGTTTTAGGTTCCTCTCTCCCCTTTACCCTCTACTTTTACATTAGTCTTGGAATGTACTTTGTGTCTTTTACTGTGAGGACAGATACAAATTACAGCTTCAAGGTCTCTGCATTTGGGGCTCTGTCTATGTGGAGTCGGCACGTTCTCCCTCTGTCCGCGTGGGTTTCCTCTGGGTGCTCGAGTTTTCTCCCAATGTCCCGAAAGACATGCTGTTAGGTAATTTGGACATTCTGAATTCTCCCTCTGTGTACCCGAACAGGCGCTGGAATGTGGCGACTAGGGGATTTTCACAGTAACTTCATTGCAGCATTAATGTAAGCCTACTTGTGACAATAAAGATTATTTCCCCATTAATTCCCAGTCTCATCTGCGATGGAACGCCTTTATTTTAGCTACTCTTAACTTTTATATATCTTTAGACGCTTTTACTGTCTGTTTTTATATGTCTTTCTAGTTTTCCTTTACAGTGCAAAGTTTCCCTTTGCTGGTTTCTAAAATTTTCTCAATCCTCTGGGCTACCATTAAGCTTTGCCGCAATGTAGGCCTTTTCTTTCAATTTGATACCATCCTTTATTTCCTTAGTTAGCCATGCACACTTCTCAGCTGAAGTACTTAAATGCCAACTCTGGTTCCTCACCAATTAAATCTCTTTCGGTATCTGTCGTTTTGGACGACTTCAATTTAAAAATCAGCAGTGTAGGAGTGACGATTCAGGTATTGGAAGAGCTGCTTTTTAAATATCACAGCAGATAGAACTATCTCTGCTGTTCCTATGCAACAATATTTAAATTCTGATTCTAAATTAGCCAGAGCCTCGCACAGTGGAGATGAGCTTGAATATCAACAGCAGAAGCCTAGACTGAAGTTGGGACAGAGTTACTATTTAAATATCAGTGCTGGGGCAGCAAAATGTTTTCCTGTCATCTATTGCTCTCATCTTCAAACATTGTGAAAATAGGTTCAGATGAAGGAAGATCTCCAGATGGTGTTTTTCTTCCTTTCATAGTGTTAATCTTACCGTATCCTCATTGAAGCATCTGGCTGCTTCTGTACCCTAGCCTCTATATTGCTACCCAACTGTTAATTAACCTTGGTTAAATATATATTTCCTGACATCAGCCCTAAATTTGTCTTCACAACCACCCCATAGCCAAAAATTGTTACTTTCTCTATTCCATTAAATGTCTGTTCCCTTTAGAGGCATTGAGGAAATTGTTGTAAATAGCAAGTCAAACCTTACAGTTTTTCGCTCAGACACTTGGGATCAACTTCATTGCTTTTTCCTGCACTGCTTTACTAACTGAATAGCTCGCTAGTCATATTGACCAGTAATATATTTTAAATCCAAGCCATCCCCTCAACTCCTGGTGTTGATCTAAAATTAAGCAACCACTACAGTACTAATACCACCCACACATAAACAGGATTCAGCCCCACAAATCAATTCAATTACTTCACGGTTGATATGTTCCTTAACTTCATTTACCTGCATCAGATCTATATCCATTCATATCTTTACCCAAGAAAGATCGGAGTCTTGAAATATTTAATTCAGCATCCACGGCTTTTCTGGGGTGAATGTTCCAGATTTTGACACACCCTTTATCTGGAAAAAGTGCTTCCTGATTTCACTCCTCAATAGTCCAGGGTCATGCCCTCTTTTTCTAGATTTCCTTACCAAAGGAAATAATTTATCTACATCTGTGTTATCGTATCCTTCCATCATTTAAATACCTCAATAAGATTCGTGTTTCAGACTTCAAAACGAAAGGGAAATCAAGTTAAGTTGATGCAGGTCACTCTTTAACCCTTTAATCCCTGGTACAATTCGAGTGATTCCGTGCTGCACAACAAAGACAGTGTAAGAAAAGCCAAACAAAAGTAAAATTTCAGAAAAGGTAAAGACAGGAAAGAACAAATAGTTCTTCCGGAAGCTCCAAATCTGATATGTGCAAGTTGCATTTATATCGTGTCCTTCACTGCATTAACGTGTCCTAAAGCACTTTCCAGCTAATTAAATATTTATGAATTGGATGTTTATTTGTCCCACACTTGGGGAGCGTTTCCTGCACACAGTGCCAGTCACAATGTCAGCTGCTGCATTAAAACAAACAAGTTGGCTTGACACAGACCAACACTGTGCAGTCCTTACCAACTGCAAGTAAGTGTATCCACTTTACCCAACATTCATCCAGTTTCCTCTGTAAAAGATGCTTCTGGCTACTCAGTGCAAAATGAAGGTTTATAATTCTGAATTTTCAATAAATGAGATATCTGACGTCCAATTAACTCAAACTGTGAAGAATTGGCTGTCGTTTATTTTTTTGGGGGAAATCAATTTTTAAAAAATATCTTCAATATGTAGGATTCAAAACAACATCCCTGGGATTAAGACTGAGCTACCTGGGCTGTGAAGAACATCTTGCACAAAGCTTAAACACGCTGGGGGAAAAATTGCATTTAAATCAACTAATTTACTTTGTTTATTTCCACGGTCTGATTTATTACTTATTGAGCCAATTGGTGTTCTGTAGAGTTTCTTTACCTTGATATCATTGCAGAGCTTTAATAATACAGCCTCTGCTAATCAGAGCACTAACACATTCAATGTTGATGTAAATAGGCAGTTTTACAAAACTGTATTACAAGTCGTAGTTCGTATATAGAAAAATGCCATCCTCTTCGTCAGCACCAGGAGCAGTTACACATGTGCTGGCGGTCGCAGTATGGATTGGCTACACATGCACAACTGTTCCTGTCACACATCCAGTAAATGGTTGGAGTTAGTGTTCTGAAATATAGTTGCTCTTCGATTGTAGGAATGGTTCAGTGCCTCAGGCTTTGTACATACGAGCCAACATTCCATTAGTTTTTTAAAAATACTTTGTTCCAGTACTAGCTTTTAAATATTTGCCTAAATGGACTCTCAAATGACTATCATCCTCCACAGTTGAGTCCCTCTGCATTATAAAAATACTTTCTTTTTTTTTTTAAATAATATTTTATTGAAAATTTTTGGTCAACCAACACAGTACATTGTGCATCCTTTACACAACATTGTAACAATACAGATAATAATGACCTTTTTAAATTTAAACAAAAACAACAACAAATAAATAAATATTAAACAAAAAAAAAAAAAAAAAAAAACTAGCCCTAATTGGCAACTGCCTTGTCTCAGGCCACCCCCCCCCCCCCCCCCCATAGTCCTGGGCCGCTGCTGCTGCCTTCTTTGTTCTCCCCTATCTATCTTTCCGCAAGATATTCGACGAACGGTTGCCACCGCCTAGTAAACCCTTGAGCCGACCCCCTTAGGACGAACTTAATCCGCTCTAACTTTATGAACCCCGCCATATCATTTATCCAGGTCTCCACCCCCGGGGGCTTGGCTTCTTTCCACATTAGCAATATTCTGCGCCGGGCTACTAGGGACGCAAAGGCCAAAACATCGGCCTCTTTCGCCTCCTGCACTCCCGGCTCTTGTGCAACCCCAAATATAGCCAACCCCCAGCTTGGTTCGACCCGGACTCCTACTACTTTCGAAAGCACCTTTGTCACCCCCATCCAAAACCCCTGTAGTGCCGGGCATGACCAAAACATATGGGTATGATTCGCTGGGCTTCTCGAGCACCTCGCACACCTATCCTCCACCCCAAAAAATTTACTGAGCCGTGTTCCAGTCATATGTGCCCTGTGTAATACCTTAAACTGAATCAGGCTTAGCCTGGCGCACGAGGACGACGAGTTTACCCTGTTTAGGGCATCTGCCCACATCCCCTCCTCAATCTCCTCCCCTAGCTCTTCTTCCCATTTCCCTTTTAGTTCGTCCATCATAGTCTCCCCTTCGTCTCTCATTTCCCTATATATATCCGACACCTTACCGTCCCCCACCCATTTCTTTGAGATGACTCTGTCCTGCACCTCTTGTGTCGGGAGCTGCGGGAATTCCCTCACCTGTTGCCTCGCAAAAGCCCTCAATTGCATGTACCTGAATGCATTCCGTTGGGGCAACCCATATTTCTCGGTCAGCGCTCCCAGACTCGCAAACTTCCCATCCACAAATAGATCTTTCAATTGCGTTATACCTGCTCTTTGCCACATTCCATATCCCCCATCCATTCCCCCCGGTGCAAACCTATGGTTGTTTCTTATCGGGGACCCCCCCCAGTGCTCCGGTCTTTCCCCTATGTCGTCTCCACTGTCCCCAAATCTTCAGTGTAGCTACCACCACCGGACTCGTGGTATAGTTCCTTGGTGAGAACGGCAATGGGGCTGTCACCATAGCCTGCAGGCTGGTCCCCCTACAGGACGCCCTCTCTAATCTCTTCCACGCCGCTCCTTCCTCCTCTCCCATCCACTTACTCACCATTGAAATATTAGCGGCCCAATAATACTCACTTAGGCTCGGTAGTGCCAGCCCCCCCCTATCCCTACTACGCTGTAAGAATCCCTTCCTCACTCTCGGAGTCTTCCCGGCCCAAACAAAACCCATGATACTCTTTTCTATCCTTTTGAAAAAAGCCTTCGTGATCACCACCGGGAGACACTGAAACACAAAGAGGAATCTCGGGAGGACCACCATCTTAACCGCCTGCACCCTCCCTGCCATTGACAATGCTACCATATCCCATCTCTTGAAATCTTCCTCCATCTGTTCCACCAACCACGTCAAATTTAGCCTGTGCAATGTGCCCCAATTCTTAGCTATCTGGATCCCCAGGTAACGAAAGTCTCTTGTTACCTTCCTCAACGGTAGGTCTTCTATTTCTCTACTCTGCTCCCCTGGATGCACCACAAACAGCTCACTCTTCCCCATGTTCAATTTATACCCTGAAAAATCCCCAAACTCCCCAAGTATCCGCATTATTTCTGGCATCCCCTCCGCTGGATCCGCCACATATAGTAGCAGATCATCCGCATATAAAGATACCCGGTGTTCTTCTCCTCCCCTAAGTATTCCCCTCCATCCCTTGGAACCTCTCAGCGCTATCGCCAGGGGCTCAATCGCCAGTGCAAACAGTAATGGGGACAGAGGACATCCCTGCCTTGTCCCTCTATGGAGCCGAAAATATGCCGATCCCCGTCCATTCGTGACCACACTCGCCACTGGGGCCCTATACAACAGCTGCACCCATCTAACATACCCCTCTCCGAACCCAAATCTCCTCAACACCTCCCACAGATAATCCCACTCCACTCTATCAAATGCTTTCTCGGCATCCATCGCCACTACTATCTCCGTTTCACCCTCTGGTGGGGCCATCATCATTACCCCTAACAACCTCCGTATGTTCGCGTTCAGCTGTCTCCCCTTCACAAACCCAGTTTGGTCCTCATGAACCACCCCCGGGACACATTCCTCTATTCTCATTGCCATTACCTTGGCCAAGACCTTGGCATCTACATTGAGGAGGGAGATTGGTCTGTAGGACCCGCATTGTAGCGGATCCTTTTCCTTCTTTAAAAGAAGCGATATCGTTGCTTCTGACATAGTCAGGGGCAGTTGTCCCCTTTCCTTTGCCTCGTTGAAGGTCCTCGTCAGTAGCGGGGCGAGCAAGTCCAAATATTTTCTGTAAAATTCAACTGGGAATCCGTCCGGTCCCGGGGCCTTTCCCGTCTGCATGTTCCTAATTCCTTTCACCACTTCTTCTACCATGATCTGTGCTCCCAATCCCATCCTTTCCTGCTCTTCCACCTTGGGAATTTCCAGCCGATCCAAAAACTCCATCATTCTCTCCCTCCCATCCGGGGGTTGAGCTTCATACAATTTTTTATAAAATGTCTTAAACACTTCATTCACTCTCTCCGCTCCCCGCTCCGTCTCTCCATCTTCGTCTCTCACCCCCCCTATTTCCCTCGCTGCTCCCCTTTTCCTCAATTGGTGTGCCAGCAATCTGCTCGCCTTCTCTCCATATTCATACTGTACACCCTGCGCCTTCCTCCATTGTGCCTCTGCAGTGCCTGTGGTCAGCAAGTCAAATTCCACATGCAGCCTTTGCCTTTCCCTATACAGTCCCTCCTCCGGTGCTTCCGCATACTGTCTGTCCACCCTCAGAAGTTCTTGCAACAACCGCTCCCGTTCCTTACTCTCCTGCTTCCCTTTATGTGTCCTTATTGATATCAGCGCCCCCCTAACCACCGCCTTCAACGCCTCCCAGACCACTCCCACCTGAACCTCCCCATTGTCATTGAGTTCCAAGTACTTTTCAATGCATCCCCTCACCCTTAAGCACACCCCCTCATCCGCCATTAGTCCCATGTCCATTCTCCAGGGTGGACGCCCTCTTGTTTCCTCCCCTATCTCCAAGTCTACCCAGTGTGGGGCATGATCCGAAATGGCTATAGCCGTATATTCCGTTCCCCTCACCCTCGGGATCAATGCCCTACCCAACACAAAAAAGTCTATGCGTGAATAGACTTTATGGACATAGGAGAAAAACGAGAACTCCTTACTCCTAGGTCTACTGAATCTCCACGGGTCCACCCCTCCCATCTGCTCCATAAAATCCTTAAGCACCTTGGCTGCTGCCGGCCTCCTACCAGTCCTGGACTTCGACCTATCCAGCCTTGGTTCCAACACCGTGTTAAAGTCTCCCCCCCTTATCAACTTTCCGGTCTCTAGGTCTGGGATGCGTCCTAGCATTCGCCTCATAAAATTGGCATCGTCCCAATTCGGGGCATACACGTTTACCAACACCACCATCTCTCCCTGTAATTTGCCACTCACCATCACGTATCTGCCCCCGTTATCCGCCACTATAGTCTTTGCCTCGAACATTACCCGCTTCCCCACTAATATAGCCACCCCCCTGTTTATCGCATCCAGCCCCGAATGGAACACCTGCCCTACCCATCCTTTGCGCAACCTAACCTGATCTATCAGTTTCAGGTGCGTTTCCTGTAACATGACCACATCTGCTTTAAGTTTCTTAAGGTGTGCGAGTACTCGTGCCCTCTTTATCGGCCCGTTAAGCCCCCTCACGTTCCACGTGATCAGCCGAGTTGGGGGGCTTCCCACCCCCCCCCCCCCCCCCCCTTGCCGGTTAGCCATCATCTTTTTCCAGCTTCTCGCCCAGTTCCCACGCGGCTGTATTTCTCCCAGACGGTGCCCCCCCGCCCATCCTTTCCCGTACCCACTCCCCCCTTTCCCCAGCAGCAGCAACCCAGTAATTCCCCCCCCCCCCCCCCCCGCTAGACCCCCCGCTAGCGTAATTACTCCCCCCATGTTGCTCCCAGAAGTCAGCAAACTCTGGCTGACCTCGGCTTCCCCCCGTGATCACGGCTCGCCCCGTGCGGCGCCCCCTCCTTCCTGCTTCTCTATTCCCGCCATAATTATCATAGCGCGGGAACCAAGCCCGCGCCTCTCCCTCGGCCCCGCCTCCCATGGCCAACGCCCCATCTCCTTTCCCTCCCCACCTCCCCCCATCACCACCTGTGGGAGAAAGAAAAGTTACCATACCGCAGGATTAATCATACAATCCCTCTTCGCCCCCCCCCCCCCCACTCGTCCCACCACTTTGTCCAAACGTTCATTTTCGTAGTCCAATCATTCCAATTTTTCTTCTACAATAAAAGTCCACGCTTCATCCGCCGTCTCAAAGTAGTGGTGCCTCCCTTGATATGTGACCCACAGTCTTGCCGGTTGCAGCATTCCAAACTTTATCTTTTTTTTGTGAAGTACCGCTTTGGCCCGATTAAAGCTCGCCCTCCTTCTCGCCACCTCCGCACTCCAATCTTGATAGACGCGGATCACCGCGTTCTCCCATTTACTACACCGAGTTTTCTTCGCCCATCTAAGGGCCATTTCTCTATCCTTAAAACGGAGAAATCTCACCACTATGGCTCTGGGAGCTTCTCCTGCTCTCGATCCTCGCACCATAACTCGGTATGCTCCCTCCACCTCCAACGGACCCGTCGGGGCCTCCACTCCCATTAACGAGTGCAGCATCGTGCTCACATATGCCCCGACGTCCGCCCCCTCCACACCTTCAGGAAGGCCAAGAATCCTCAAGTTGTTCCTCCTTGCGTTATTTTCCAGTGCCTCCAACCTCTCCACAGATCGTTTCTGGTGTGCCTCCTGTATCTCCGACTTCACCACCAGGCCCTGTATGTCGTTTTCATTCTCTGCTGCTTTCGCCTTCACGACCCGAAGCTCCTGCTCCTGTGTCTTTTGTTCCTCTTTCAGCCCTTCAATCGCCTGTAATATCGGGGCCAACAACTCTTTCTTCATTTCCTTTTTTATCTCCTCCACGCAGCGTTTCAAAAACTCTTGTTGTTCAGGGCCCCATATGAAACTGCCACCTTCC
Source organism: Scyliorhinus torazame (assembly GCF_047496885.1). Taxonomy (NCBI): domain Eukaryota; kingdom Metazoa; phylum Chordata; class Chondrichthyes; order Carcharhiniformes; family Scyliorhinidae; genus Scyliorhinus; species Scyliorhinus torazame. The sequence goes on from NC_092728.1 coordinate 77,809,607, forward strand.
GACGCCATCTTGGTTTCTGCTTGCCTTCCTTGCCGTTGTTCCAAAGGATCCGCTGCAATCCGGCCACTTTCCTCTCCTTTTTCCATCCGTGTCCAGGGGGAACACCCTTCTGGTTTACCGCACGGTGTTTTCAGCCGTTAAAATTGCCGTTGGGGCTCCTATCAAGAGCCCAAAAGTCCGTTTCACAGGGAGCTGCCGAAACGTGCGACTCAGCTGGTCATCGCCGCACCCGGAAGTCATAAAAATACTTTCATTAGGCCTTCACATATCCAACATTGATGACCTCACACTTGTCCAGTGTATATTACACTTGTCCAGTGTATATTATATTTAATTCAATGCAGGTGTTGCGCATTAAATGCGGATTCACTTGAGCCCCTTTAAACAGGTAAAACTGAAGCTGTTGGGTTAAAAAATATATACCGGGTAAGTTTGTAAACCAATTTCTAAATGTATAAAGCTTGGCTTCAGGTTTATTCACCAACTGGCTTTCTGGAATGTGGTCGCAGAGAATGGTGAACTAAGATGAAGGCTGGGAACCAAAATAAAAGTCGCAGACATAAAAGTGCAATCCTAGTAGTTATTTAAAAATAAATGACAGAAGAAATTGTCGGAGTATGATAACCTTTCAATGTTCTCTGAATCATGTAACTAGTGGGAGAATGAAGCAGGTATGTCAGCACAGATTACGTCCCTACATAATGAAAAACAAAATATGGCCTTACCATTGTCACTTCCTGCAAAAAGTAAAATCAGAAGTGTTATGTGAACTTGGAATCCATCAATTGAATTGCGATGAAGGTTTGGATCTTCTTTTTTGAGTTATTGGATGAAATTTCCATAAATGTAATCTGTTAAATGCCTATGAAGCATGCTCAGACTTTGGAACACAGATGGCCATTCATGGGCTTTAACCGACTGCATAAAAGAACGACTAAATTTAATTTGGGGATCCGTGGTTTCGTATTAGCCTTTAAATTACTGGATTGTTCCAATGTGTCTCATATGGACAGACAAGTGGTCTAACTGGCATTCCCAGAGAGGGAGATACTTTTGGATCAGATGTCTAGCTCTGTTCTCTTTCTCTCCCTCTTTTCTCTCTCCCCCCTTTTCTTTCTCTCTCTCTCTCACTCACACTCTCTCTCTCCGTCCCTCCCTCCCTCCATCTTTTCTCTCCCCCTCCCTCCTCTCTCTCTCTTTCCCCCTTGTGTGTGTGTGTGTGTTTTATAGAAAGAGAGTGTGAGGGATAAGAATTGGATAATATTTAACCTGTTGCATTTGCTACATATTTAATTACAGTTATTGTTATTCAACTTTTTATTTTTTTTAAATAAATTTAGGGTGCCTAATTCTTTCTTTCCATTTAAGGGCAATTTAGTGTGGCCAATTCACCTACCCGGCACATCTTTAGGTTGTGGGGGTGAGACCCACAGGGAGAATGTACAAACTCTACATGGATAGTGACCCAGGGTCGGGATCAATCCCAGGTCCTCGGTGCCGTGAGGCAGCAGTCCTAACCACTGCACCACGTTATTAAAAAACTTAATTGTGTTTAAATTTACAGACCTGGTGATTGCAGTTATTGGGCAGCCAAGAGCCAAAGACATTGGGTGTTTTTCGAAGAATTATTTATTAATTTCAATTGTGTTGCAACTCTTGGTCAAGTGGGGCTGGGATTGACTGCACGCTGGCCCACCCAGGGAGTCAGAACAATATGATAGTGCAGAAAATTTAGAGGATAATCTTTGTGGAAATAATAGAAATCAGATTTGTTTAAAAACTCCAAACCTATTTGAGTTTAGGAGTTGATTACAGTGGAGAAACTAAGATGGCTGTGGGATAGAAATGAATTTCTAAATCTGGATCACATTGATTCTGGATGGTTTATGTCCCAGGAGTATATTTGTGGTAATTGGTTGATCGTCTGTAAGAGGGAAAATTAGTTTGTGGTAGAATTGTTGAACTCTTGTTTTACTGGTCTGACTGGTTTACGGTGCCAGTTATATTAGTTGGGGTATGACACACGTGGAGAAAAAAAAAAATGCTGAAAAGGTTGAAGGATAAACTCCCCTGTGCAGGTGAAAGGTGACTGGAGTCCAATGAAATATCCAAGGAATTATAGAAAAACATAAAAAACTGCAGGTGGGTAAACAATTGAAGAAGGGAATATAGTGAGTGGTTTTGAACTAACTGATATGGAAAAGCTGATATAAATCTAGTATACGTTACAATCCAGTTGGGGACTGTTAATATTTAAAGAGAAATCAGAACATTCTGTTCGAACCAATAGATCTACCCCCCCCCCCCCCCCCCCCCCCACAAAAGATTTGATTATTTTAAACAAAACCTAACCTTTAGTGTATATGAAAGACTAAAGGCACACCATCGAGGGCTGAAGGGCCTGTTCTGTGCTGTACTGTTCTATGTTCTAAAAGGTTATTGGGACAAAAGTTACTTCCTTCTGCCTTTGTTTAACAAACAGGACATTTTGCGGTGACACAAAAAAAAAAGAGAACTCAATGACTGCCAGATTTCGAAAAGGTCTGGCTACTGAATCTGATGTCAATGCAATAGAAGGGTTAAATGGCAGGCAGAATGATAATCAAAGCACCTTCAGAAAATCTGGTTCTTACAACAGATGACAGAATTGGAATTGCAATAGGTGTATGAACTCGAAGAAAGTTAATAGGTGCTTTAGGTGTGACCCAAAGTATTATTATGCAAGCAACTACCCAAAGCAGAGGCAGGGTCCTCGAATAGCACGGGGTGAAGTAAATTCTGAAGGAGGATGATGAAGATAATGATGAATCCTAACAAATTATAATGTTGATAAGGTCTAAAGATGTGCAGGTTAGTTGGGGTTATGGGAATAGGGCCTCTGTAGGGTGCTCTTTCAGTGGGTCAGTGTAGATTAGATGGGCTGACTGGCCTCCTTCTGCACTGTAGGAATTTTATAGTTCAATGGTTCTATGCAGTTTTAGTCACAATCTCCTAACTGTGCAGTGCTAGATAGTGTTGCACTTTGACAGTATGTGGAACAGTCTGGTTAAAATGCTACCTTGATTCAATAAGTAGTGATGATCAAGAAATCCAAAATTAAGGAATATAAATGTGTGACTTGCTTTAGACTTGGTGATGACAACACAGCAAGGGAGTTGTGATTCTATGTAAAATAGCTACAATATGCCATTTTATAAGTGCTAATGTAGTCACTAGTGAGATACCTATGCTGTTGAGTAAAACTTCCTTAAAAGGCACAATGAAAACTGACATGAAACATGTGGGACAATTATTTTCAGAAAGTCTATGGATCTGCAGTTTACCCAGTCAGAACATTATTGGATGCCCTTAATAAAACCTGATGTCTTTCTATCAGTGATTAACAAACGAAAAAGAGAAAAAAATTGTCTTAAAACTACAAAGATAGTTTTTTTCATCCTGCCTGACAATGGTTAAAAAACCTGCTAAAAGATGCAAATGTGATTAATGGAGCGTATGAGGTTAATAGGTGAGTGAGAAGTGTGAAATTTGTGAAGGTACCAGGTCACCACCATATCCGCTCGCACTTGAATTTAACAAGACAATTTCCATAGGTCTAAAGGTATGGGCAGAGATATAAATATTTTCATTCTACTTTCCGTAGAACTGGCAACCAGATGTAGTTGTTTTACAATAATACATAGTAGGGACAAAAAAATCTTGGAGAAATTGATGAGGGCCAGACTGAGGCACCAGTAAATGGCGATGGTCCTCCTGCTCCAGAAGGTACGAGTTATTTCCATTTTCCCCCCACAATTCAATGCTATACATGGAATAAGGTGAATAAGGTAAATGAGTTGATGGCGCAAATCATCGGGAATGACTATGATTTAGTGGCCATTACTGAAACATGGTTAAAGGATGGTCACGACTGGGAGTTAAATATCCGAGGGTATCAAACTTTTCGGAAGGACAGAGTGGATGGTAAGGGAGGTGCTGTAGCTCTGTTATTTAAGGATGACATCCGGGCAACAGTAAGAGATAACATCGGTGCTATGGAGGTTAAGGTTGAATCCATTTGGGTGGGAATCAGGAATAGTAAGGCGAAAAAGTCACTGATAGGAGTAATCTATAGGCCACCAAATAGTAACATTATGATGGGGCAGGCAATAAACAAAGAAATAACAGATGCATGTAGAAATGGTAGAGCAGTTATCATGGGGGATTTTAATCTACATGTTGATTGGTTTAACCAGGTCGGTCAAGGCAGCCTTGAGGAGGAGTTTATAGAATGTATCCGCGATAGTTTCCTAGAACAGTATGTAATGGAACCTACGAGGGAACAAGCGGTCCTAGATCTGGTCGTGTGTAATGAGACAGGATTGATTCAGGATCTCATAGTTAGGGATCCTCTCGGAAGGAGCGATCACAATATGGTGGAATTTAAAATACAGATGGAGGGTGAGAAGGTAAAATCAAGCACTAGTGTTTGTGCTTAAACAAAGGAGATTACAATGGGATGAGAGAAGAACTAGCTAAGGTAGACTGGGAGCAAAGACTTTATGGTGAAACAGTTGAGGAACAGTGGCGAACCTTCCAAGTGATTTTCACAGTGCTCAGCAAAGGTTTATACCAACAAAAAGGAAGGACGGTAAAAAGAGGGAAAATCGACCGTGGATATCTAAGGAAATAAGGGAGCGCATCAAATTGAAGGAAAAAACATACAAAGTAGCAAAGATGAGTGGGAGGCTAGAGGACTGGGATATCTATAGGGGGCAGCAGAAAGCTACTAAAAAAGCTATAAAGAAGAGTAAGATAGATTATGAGAGTAAACATGCTCAGAATATAAAAACAGATAGTAAACGTTTCTACAAATACATAAAACAAAAAAGAGTGGCTAAGGTAAATATTGGTCCTTTCGAGGATGAGAAGGGAGATTTAATAATGGGAGATGAGGAAATGGCTGAGGAACTGAACAGGTTTTTTGGGTCGGTCTTCACAGTGGAAGACACAAATAACATGCCAGTGACTGATGGAAATGAGGCTATGACAGGTGAGGACATTGAGAGGATTGTTATCACCAAGGAGGTAGTGATGGGCAAGCTAATGGGGCTAAAGGTAGACAAGTCTCCTGGACCTGATGGAATGCATCCCAGAGTGCTGAAAGAGATGGCTAGGGAAATTGCAAATGCACTAGTGATAATTTACCAAAATTCACTAGACTCTGGGGTGGTCCCGGCGGATTGGAAATTAGCAAACGTGACACCACTGTTTAAAAAAGGAGGTAGGCAGAAAGCGGGTAATTATAGGCCAGTGAGCTTAACTTCGGTAGCAGGGAATATGCTGGAATCTACCATCAAGGAAGAAATAGCGAGGCATCTGGATGGAAATTGTCCCATTGGACAGACGCAGCATGGGTTCATAAAGGGCAGGTCGTGCCTAGCTAATTTAGTGGAATTTTTTGAGGACATTAACAGTGCGGTAGATAACGGGGAGCCAATGGATGTGGTATATCTAGATTTCCAGAAAGCCTTTGACAAGGTGCCACACAAAAGGTTGCTGCATAAGATAAAAATGCATGGCATTAAGGGGAAAGTAGTAGCATGGATAGAAGATTGGTTAATTAATAGAAAGCAAAGAGTGGGGATTAATGGGTGTTTCTCTGGTTGGCAATCAGTAGCTAGTGGTGTCCCTCAGGGATCAGTGTTGGGCCCATAACTGTTCACAATTTACATAGGTGATTTGGAGTTGGGGTCCAAGGGCAATGTGTCCAAGTTTGCAGACGACACTAAGATAAGTGTGTAGCGCACAATAACTTACGAGAGTGACGAGTAGAGATGAAGTCGATGAGGCTTTATTGAGCGAGACTTGTCCCCAGCAGTTCAGCAACAGAATGGAGCGGCGGGGAGAAGCTTGGGTTCTTATACTCCACCTTCAGGGCGGAGCCAGGAGTCAACAGCCAACCAGGACCCGGGATCTGTCAGCCAATAGCATCACGGCTTCACAGTCCCACATGACCCCTAATACATACTACCACACTCACCCCTTGTTAAAAATGAACCCGGCGGGGTGGTGGTTCGCATGGTGGTAGGAGTTTACAAGGCTGGTCCTGGGAGGAAAATTTTGGGCATGTCATTACAGTTTTCGCCCTACACTGGGCTATGTACAAGGTTTGTGAAACTATTTACAATATTAGTAAGAGAAATTTTTTTTTGTTACAGTCCAACAACATTCTTGGTGTCACACCGATGCCACGAGTCGAGCGGGCGGTCTGGTCTTCCTCGTCGATCGCCTCAGCCCCGGTGGTGGTGCAGGTGCTTGTTCCGGCGTTGTCGTCTCCGGGAGCGTTTCGGTGTTTGTTCCTGTTTCACTCCTGGGCGGACACGGGAGGAGGACCGATCCTCCCGGGAAGGGGGTGGTCGCGGGGTGCGCCGGTGGCAGGGAGGGGGATGATACGTGTCGGGGGGGGGGGGTGTTGCCGGCGGGCGCCAGGTCTCGCAGGGAGACCGTGTCCTGTCGGCCGTCGGGGTACGCCACGTAGGCGTACTGCGGGTTCGCGTGGAGGTGGTGAACCCTCTCGACCAACGGGTCCGACTTGTGCGCCCGCACATGTTTCCGGAGCAAGATGGGTCCTGGGGCCGCCAGCCAGGTCGGCAGCGACGTTCCGGAGGAGGACTTCCTGGGGAAGACAAGGAGGCGCTTGGTTAGTGGTGGTACACAGCAGCGACCGGATGGAGTGGAGAGCGCTCGGGAGGACCTCCTGCCACCGGGAAACTGGGAGATCCCTGGACCGCAGGGCCAGTAGGACGGTCTTCCAGACCATGCCGTTCTCCCTCTCTACTTGCCCGTTCCCCCGGGGGTTGTAGCTGGTCGTCCTGCTCGAGGCTATGCCCTTGCTGAGCAGCTCTGGCGCAGACTGGCGCAGCTCGTCACTCATGAAGGAGGACCCCCTGTCGCTATGGATATATGCGGGGCAACCGAACAGTGTGAATATGGTGCCAAGGGCTTTAATGACTGTGGCCGCTGTCATGTCGGGGCAGGGGATGGCGAAGGGGAAACGGGAGTACTCGTCCACTACGTTGAGGAAGTATGTGTTGCGGTCGGTGGTGGGGAGGGGCCCTTTGAAATCCAGACTGAGGCGTTCAAAGGGGCAGGAAGCCTTGATCAGGTGCGCTCTATCCGGCCTGAAAAAGTGCGGTTTGCACTCTGCGCAGATGTGGCAGTTCCTGGTGACTGTACGGACCTCCTCCACAGAGTAGGGGAGGTTGCGGGACTTTATAAAATGGTAGAACCGAGTGACCCCCGGGTGGCAGAGGTCCTCGTGGAGGGTTTGGAGACGGTCTATTTGTGCGTTGGCACATGTGCCGCCGGATAGGGCATCGGATGGCTCGTTCAGCTTTCCGGGACGGTACAAGATCTCGTAGTTGAAGGTGGAGAGCTCGATCCTCCACCTTAAGATCTTGTCATTTTTAATTTTGCCCCGCTGTGCACTATCGAACATGAAGGCTACCGACCGTTGGTCGGAGAGGAGAGTGAATCTCCTGCCGGCCAGGTAATGCCTCCAATGTCGCACAGCTTCCACTATGGCTTGGGCTTCCTTTTCCACTGAGGAGTGGCGGATTTCTGACGCGTGGAGGGTTCGGGAGAAAAAAGCCACGGGTCTGCCCGCTTGGTTAAGGGTGGCCGCCAGAGCTACGTCGGATGCGTCGCTCTCGACCTGGAAGGGGAGGGACTCGTCAATGGCGCGCATCGTGGCCTTTGCGATATCCGCTTTGATGCGGCTGAAGGCCTGGCGAGCCTCGGTCAACAGGGGGAAGGTAGTGGTCTGTATTAGCGGGCGGGCCTTGTCTGCATACTGGGGGACCCACTGGGCGTAATATTAAAAGAACCCCAGGCAACGTTTCAGGGCTTTGGAGCAGTGGGGGAGGGGAAATTCCATGAGGGGGCGCATGCGTTCGGGGTCGGGGCCTATTATCCCATTGCGCACTACGTATCCCAGGATAGCCAACCGGTTTGTGCTAAAGGCGCACTTTTCCTCGTTGTATGTGAGGTTCAAGGCGTTAGCGGTCGGGAGGAATTTTTGGAGGTTGGCGTCGTGGTCCTGCTGATCGTGGCCGCAGATGGTTAAGTTATCGAGATACGGGAACGTGGCCTGCAACCCGTGCTGGTCAACCATTCGGTCCATCTCCCGTTGGAAGACCGAGACCCCGTTCGTGACACCAAATGGGACCCTTAGGAAGTGGTATAGACGCGTCTGCCTCGAAGGCGGTGTACTTGCGGTTACCTGGGCGGATGGGGAGCTGGTGGTAGGCGGACCTGAGGCCCACGGTGGAGAAAACCTTATACTGGGCAATCCGATTTACCATGTCGGATATGCGGGGGAGAGGGTACGCATCTAACTGTGTGTACCTGTTGATGGTCTGGCTATAGTCTATGACCATCCTTTGATTCTCCCCGGTCTTTACTACTACCACCTGGGCTCTCCAGGGACTATTGCTGGCCTGGATTATGCCTTCCTTCAGCAACCGCTGGACCTCAGACCGAATAAATATCCGGTCCTGGGCGCTGTACCGTCTGCTCCTAGTGGCGACGGGTTTGCAATCCGGGGTGAGGTTTGCAAACAAGGACGGCGGTTCAACCTTGAGGGTTGCGAGGCCGCAGATAGTGAGTGGGGGTATTGGGCCGCCAAATTGAAATGTTAGGCTCTACAGGTTACACTGGAAATCTAATCCCAGTAATGTGGGCGCGCAGAGTTGGGGAAGGACGTAGAGCCTGTAGTTTTTAAACTCCCTTCCTTGCACCGTTAGGTTCGCGATGCAGAACCCTTTGATCTCTACGGAGTGGGATCCTGCAGCTAGGGAAATCTTTTGCGAACTTGGATGGATGGTCAGAAAACAGCGTCTTACCGTGTCGGGGTGAATGAAACTTTCGGTGCTCCCGGAGTCGATCAGGCATGATGTCTCGTGTCCGTTGATCAGCACCGTTGTTGTCGTCGTCTGGAGCGTCCGGGGCCGTGATTGATCCAGCGTGGTCGTAGTGTCTCGGGGTCTTCTTCGGACCCCGTGGAGCCGTCGATGCTGGGGTCCTTTGTTGTCATCCAAGATGGCGGCGTCCATGAATCGCACGCGGCCGGGGGGTGGACAAAATGGCCGCCCCCATGGATCGCACGTGGTCGGGGGTGGACAAAATGGCCGCCCCCATGAACTGCACGTGGCTGGGGAGTCACAAGATGGCGGCGCCCATCCCCCCCTCGTGGTGGCCGGGACCCAAAATGGCGGCGCCCGCTGGTCGCACATGGGGCACTGGGGGGGTTGGGATGCGCTGGGCTCGTTCTTCTCCGGGGGTTGCAGCGACCCCCCGGGACCGGCACACAGCCGCATAATGGCCCTTCTTGCCGCAGCTTTTGCAAATAGCTGCGCGGGCCGGGCAGTGCTGCCGGGGGTGTTTCGCTTGCCCGCAGAAATAGCAGCGGGCCCCCCCGGGATGATCTGGCGCTTTAACCGCGCAAGCCTGTGAGGGGGTGGGGGGGGGTTTGTCGCGACGGGGGTCCACGGAGCCCAAGGGGCTGCCGCGCGGTAGGGGCCGTAGGCGCGGGCGTTTTGCGAGGCCACATCTAGGGAAGCTGCAATGGCCCGTGCCTCCGAGAGTCCTAGCGACTCTTTTTCTAAAAGTCTTTGGCGGATTTGGGGAGAGTTCATACCTGCCACAAACGCATCGCGAATTAGCATGTCCATGTGTTCAATCGCGTTCACCGGCGGGCAGCTGCAGCCCAGTCCCAAAATTAGCAGCGCGGCGTAGAGTTCCTCTAACGATTCTCCGGGACTTTGCCGTCTCGTTGCGAGTTGGTAGCGTGCGTAGACCTGGTTCACGGGGCGAACGTAAATGCTCTTCAGTGCTGCGAGCGCCGTCGGGAAATCCTCAGCGTCTTCTATGAGAGGGTAAATTTCCGGGCTTACCCTCGAATGCAGGACCTGCATTTTCTGGTCTTCTGTGATCCGGCCGGGGGCCGTTCGGAGGTAGCCTTCGAAACAAGCTTACCCGTGTTTAAAAACTGCTGCCGAGTTCGCTGCGTGGGGGCTGATCCGCAGGCATTCCGGGGCGATCCGGAGCTCCATAGTCCTTTAAGCTCGCTCAATAAATTGTAGCGCACAATGACTTACGAGAGAGACGAGTAGAGATGAAGTCGATGAGGCTTTATTGAGCGAGACTTATCCCCAGCAGTTCAGCAACAGAATGGAGCGGCGGGGAGAAGCTCGGGTTCTTATACTCCGCCTTCAGGGCGGAGCCAGGAGTCAACAGCCAACCAGGACCCGGGGTCTGTCAGCCAATAGCATCACGGCTTCAGAGTCCCACATGACCCCTAATACATACTACCACAAAGTGGTAAAGGAAAAAGTGCAGAGGTTACTAGAAGTCTGCAGAGGGATTTGGATAGGCTAAGTGAATGGGCTAGGGTCTGGCAGATGGAATACAATGTTGACAAATGTGAGGTTATCCATTTTGGTAGGAATAACAGCAAAAGGGATTATTATTTAAATGATAAAATATTAAAACATGCTGCTGTGCAGAGAGACCTGGGTGTGCTAGTGCATGAGTCGCAAAAAGTTGGTTTACAGGTGCAACAGGTGATTAAGAAGGCAAATGGAATTTTGTCCTTCATTGCTAGAGGGATGGAGTTTAAGACTAGGGAGGTTCTGCTGTAATTGTATAAGGTGTTAGTGAGGCCACACCTGGAGTATTGTGTTCAGTTTTGGTCTCCTTACTTGAGAAAGGATGTACTGGCACTGGAGGGTGAGCAGAGGAGATTCACTAGGTTAATCCCAGATCTGAAGGGGTTGGATTACGAGGAGAGGTTGAGTAGACTGGGACTGTACTCGTTGGAATTTAGAAGGATGAGGGGGATCTTATAGAAATATATAAGAGTATGAAGGGAATAGATAGGATAGATGCGGGCAGGTTGTTTCCACTGGCGGGTGAAAGCAGAACTAGGGGGCATAGCCTCAAAATAAGGGGAAATAGATTTAGGACTGAGTTTAGGAGGAACTTCTTCACCCAAAGGGTTGTGAATCTATGGAATTCTTTGCCCAGTGAAGCAGTAGAGGCTCCTTCATGAAATGTTTTTAAGATAAAGATAGATAGTTTTTTGAAGAATAAAGGGATTAAGCGTTATGGTGTTCGGGCCGGAAAGTGGAGCTGACTGAGTCCACAAAAGATCAGCCATGATCTCATTGAATGGTGGAGCAGGCTCGAGGGGCCAGATGGCCTACTCCTGCTCCTAGTTCTTATATTCTTATGTTCTTATGTGGTGAGATGAGTATTCTTCAAGGCTGAGGTCTCTGAGAAATTGTACAAGACCAATCAAGACAATATTAACTCACAGAAAGGGAGAGTCGCAGAAGATGGAACGGTCCTGATAACGTAATAGGTCTTGGTGCTAAGACAGTACTTCTCAAATATGACAAATAGTTACGGTTCATTCTTCACAATTTAGCGAAATTAATAACAAAATCTCTAATTCGGAACAGCTGATGAAAGTAAATGAGGCACTTTGTTACTCATGTTTTCATGTTTTGTAACGAATGTTCTGAGGAACAGAATACTGTCATGAGTGTACATGACAAAGCACAGAACTATTACAGGTAAATCCCGAATTTATGAAATACCAATTTACCGGAATGCCAGTTTTAAGAACAAGTTTGCAGACGTGTAGTGGTGGTAGGATGAATATTGGGCGTCACTCAGGGTGCAGTAATTTCGACTCATTTTATAATTTGTAGTTGTTCATCCCCTTTCCATAGTGGGCCGATTTACATCAGTTATTTATCTCAGTCAGCACTGCAGTGCTTGTGCCAGTCTACTTCTTCCAAAAAAAAAATTCAGTTGATTCGGTTGAAGCGTTCCGTCCCAGAAAATCATTTTTTATGGAATAAACTAAGCCCCGACCCATTTCGTAAAAACAGGGTTTATCTGTACATCCAGAAACCAATTGCCCCAAGTACGTGTTCAGGCAATATATTCCAGAGAGATCGAGTGAATGGAGGGACACAATAATTCTGGGATATGCATAAGCAGCTACCAGCAAGTTTAAATATTGCTTGATTCTTCGGGATCAGAGACAAGAAGCTTTGTCCATGGACAGGCAGGATGAGATGAAGAGCGAAAAGTAAGAAAACAGTGCAAGTTCTAATGGAGAATCTGGAAGTAACTTGTGTCACGAAACAATCGGGGGCTGGGGAAAGCTCCTCCAATAGTGCTAGAGGGAGATCTGAGTAGTAGACCCGGCAGATATAAAAATGGAAGCAAAGACCGTAACTTGAATAAATTACACAAAGAAACAGGGGCCACAAAGGTCTCAGAACAGAATTAGAACCAGGAGTCCTTAAAATGGGAGTCGTTTTGGTGGCTGAAAATTAACTTAAGGATAAACTAATAAAGAGGCAAAATAAGAGGAATTAGAAAGCTGAAGAGAATTTGGAACTTATTCTGAGGTTGGGACCGGAATATTGAAGGATATGTGATATTTAGGAAGGAGAGAAGATAAGAAAAAGTGAAGGGGTGGTTCTTTTCATTATGATGGTGTTAGTACATTAGTGAGGGATGACCGAAGTTCAGGAAACCGGGTCGTAAAGCAGTTTTGGTTGAGATAACACAAGATAAAGGCAAGAAGTCACATGTGGGAGTGGTGTACAGGCCCCCTAATTCTAACTACGTGGTAGAAAGAGTACAAAAGAGATACTGGAGATTGTTAGAAGTTACAGCAATAATCATGGGGGATTTAAATCTACATATGGGTCCGAAGTAGAGCCCCAATTTTTTTTGGTTACGGTCCCGGACTAGAACCCAATTGCTATGGGTTCAAGAACGAGAACCTAATTTATTATGGGATTCCGGGTTCAAGAACGAGAACCAAATTTATTATGGAATTCCGGATGAGAACTCAACTTGTTAATTTAGAAAATTCTGAGGAACTGTTACTGCGCCACAGGAGTGATAACACTGACCAGCAGACATCTTTCATGGTAAAACAAACTTCAATTTAAACACAGAATTAAACACATTAGCAACGAGTAAATAGCTTACATTTAACAGTTATAAATAAATACTACTTGCTTTCTAACCCTGCCTCTATAAATTTTCCATTTAAGCAAACCAACATATCTTGAATACCTCATGAATAATGTTAGTAGTTTCCATTTGCTTTTATTGGTACAAAGCTTTTTAGAGAGAAAGAGACCTTTAAGAGCAAACTGAACTATGTCAGTCCAGCTTGGTGTTCCAGAAGCAACTGAAAAACTTGACCCCTCCCAGTAACTATGCCACCTGTAATCCAAAAGCACGCCACATTCTTGTGTCTTGTTACAAAAGGTTACATTGCCTCTGCAAAAATCATTGATTTTCTCCCTTTGTAATTGCAGCAAAAGTACGAAATACAAACTTTAAAATATGAAAATTTCTCACATTCGTCACAATATAGATTGGAAAAATCAGATGAGCAAATGTAGGGACGGTGTGAATTTCACAGAATGTCTTTGGGGTAGGTTTCGTTGAACATGTTCTGGAGTCAACCAGAGGGCAGCCTATACTAGACCTGATATTATACAGTGAGATAGGATTAATTCATAAGCTGACAGTGAAGGCACCCCTCGGCAGCAGCGATCGTGATATGATTGAATTTTTCTTTCCCCCAAACTGAGCGCAGAGTGCTTCCGAGATGAGTATTTTCAACTTAAATAAGGGCAAATGTGTACAATTGTGAAATTGTCCATTTTTGTAGGAAGAATAAAAAAGCTTATTATCCAAATGCTGAGGGATTGCAGAGTTCCCAGGTGCAGAGGGATCTGGGTGTCCCAGTGCATGAATCACAAAAGGCTAGTAGTACACAGGTTTGGCAAGTAATTATCATGTTACCATTTATTGTGAAGTGAGTGGATTACAAAAGTAGGTTATGATTCAGTTGTACAGGGCACTGGCGAGACCACATTTGGAGTATTGTGTACAGTATTGGTCTCCTTATTTAAGGAAATATGCAAATTTGTTAACAGTTTAGAAAAGGTTTACTAGGCTAACACCAGGAATGGATGGGTTATCTTATGAGGAAAGGGTGGCGAGGTTAGGTTTGTATCCACTAGAGTTTAGAACAGTGAACAGCGACTTTATCAAAACTTTTAAGATTCCAAGGGGTGTTGATTGACAGGGTGAATGTGGAATGAATATTTCCTCCTTCCTGAGAATCCAGAACTAGGGGTCAATGTTTAAAAACAAGGAGTCACTCATTTAAGTGGAGATGAGGAGAATGTTTTTCTCTGAGGATCTTGAGTCGCTGGAACACTATTCCTCATAAGGCAGTGGAAGCAGAGTCTTTGGATATTTTTAACGCAGAGCTAGATAGATTCTTGATTAACAAGGGAGTAAAAAGTTATCGGGGGTAGACAGGAACATGTGTTTGAAGTTACAATCAGATCACGGTTAGCCACAATCTTATTGAATCGCGGAGCAAGTTTGAGGGGCTGAGTAGCCTACTCATTCTCCTAGTTCATATGTTTGTAGGTACCAGTTACGGGGCAACCAGCTTCATCACATTGTTGGATTTAACCTGAAAAGGTCACTGTAGATGGGAAGCAGAAGACTGAAGTGAGACTAGATGCTTGGGGCTTTGGAGAGCTATTGGTTGGTAGAGATGCTAGAGTAGTGTCTCCCATGATGGAAAAGACACCATGAAAATGTATTTAGCTCTTTGGATCACATACTCATGGGAGTTTAAATCAATCAACATAAAAGCTGTGTTTCCGCAGGGCAATATTTTTCAGACAGAAGTGTTTTTAAAACTGTCCAAAAAGGCAGCATATGCAGAACAAACACAAAGGATACTAAATAAATGCATCTATGACTTGGATGCTGCTTACAAGGTCTGATACTTTCCGATGAGATCTATTTTTCTGAAAATAGGGTGCGTTCAACTACAAGAGCATCCTGCGATGTTTTATTGGTATCATAAAGAAAACGTTTCTGTAATTTTCACAATGGATGTTGATGATTTCTTATGGGGTGGTATAGCAGAATAGGAAATGTGTATTAATTATATTAGTGAACATGTTAAAATAAGGAGTCAGGCTTCCAGAGCTTTTAAATGCAAGTATGTCTGGAATAACTTTAAGTAAACAATCCTGCTTAGAGAGTGTTACTCCCATCCCAGTTAATTGTTCCAGCTCACCAGTGTTAATATTTTAAGGCCACGACAGAGTAGCTTGATTGGCTAGCTAAACTGATTGGGCACTGGTACTCGATCAAATGCCGGTTCAAACAATAAAGTTGAGAATGTTTTCTGGTGTGCAAATTTTTAAAAATCAAGTCTCGAGAAATGCTTGGGCCAGTTACCATTCTTAGGTGACCCAAAAAACATCAAACTAGTCGTTTCTCGTGATGCTTCACATAATAATAATCGCTTGTCACAAGTAGACTTCAATGAAGTTACTGTGAAAAGCCCCTAGTCGCCACATTCCGGCACCTGTTCAGGGAGGCCGGTACGGGTATTGAACCCGCGCTGCTGGCCTTGTTCTGTATTACAAGCCAGCTGTTTAGCCCACTGTGCTAAACCAGCCCCCAGTGTAAGCCAAGCTGGTTTCATTGTCTCTCTTTTGGGTGAAAACAGGAAATTCTGTCCTTTAGCTCAGGAAGCCAAGAAAATAACAGGGGTTGTTAAAACTATTTTGCCTGTTGAAACACTGGATCTTGTGGCAACAGTGGACATGCAATTCTATTAGTGAGATTCTGTTCACGGGTGTACTTAAGATAGTATATTCATTGAATGTTATGTAGGTAATCATTCATTGTAAAATGATGCACTCTACAAAAAGTGAAAGCGTAAAAAGGTTACGGAATGTTCTTGCTGGCTGGAAACAAATTATGTAGAGAAAATAAATCTCTAAAATGAAGTGATGCATACAAGTCACGTCTGATTATATATGCATTTCTTTTTGTGAAACAATGGAATTGTTCGGAGAACAGGCGCCTCGCAATGCGATGCTTTGTACAGAATATGGAGGTTTCTGATTTAGTTTGTTTTGAAATTTTGATTGCACAACTAATTCCATTTTTTCTATTTAAAGAGAAAGTCAGGAATCCATGAGTTGTATTTTACTTATGTTAAAATGAATGCAAGTGGTAGATATTAACTGGGGATTCATTTACTTTCCTATAAAAATACAGACAAACCACGATTGTTGGGTTAGATAGTGTATGCTTG
Organism: Scyliorhinus torazame; assembly: GCF_047496885.1. NCBI lineage: Eukaryota > Metazoa > Chordata > Chondrichthyes > Carcharhiniformes > Scyliorhinidae > Scyliorhinus > Scyliorhinus torazame. The sequence goes on from NC_092728.1 coordinate 77,825,829, forward strand.
TGTTATGTAACTGTAAAGAAATAGAAGTGTAATGATTGGCTCCAGTTCGATCCTTCACCAAATGAGTTGTTTTGAAATTTGACACACTTCCCCACATTGAACTCTCAGTTTGGCCCGCTCTCAGTCTTTGTAAATCCCTGCAACTATTTACATAACTTATTGTCCACCTATCTCACTATCTTTAAATGTAGATACACAAGTTTCTATTCTTTAATTCAAGTCATTAATGTATGTAATGAATAACTGAGGTTCTAATACATATTTCTGAACATTCTTTTTATCATTACTGTCTCCTACCTCCTCAATTACTGACCCAAGATAACCTCTCTGTCACTTTAATGGCAAATTTAGAAATACATTTTCCATCCTAGCACACGTACATCTTTCTTCAATGTACAAAGCAATTTTAGATTAAAAAGGATGCATGCCTGCAGGTCCAACTCAATGGGAAGCAAAGGATGTCACTGACCTGTAAAGATGCATCACTTCAAATCTCATCATGTAGAAGAACAAAGAACTTTTGCCAAAGATCCAATTTCATTCTGGAATCAACATTGCACACAAACTAAAAGGTAATTTTCTGGAATTAAAATATTATATTCCTCTTTCCTCTCTAAAGTGGGACTTTCTGAACTCATTGTCACTGCCTAGACAGAACAGCATAAGCTTCCTACACAATGAAATCACAGGAAATAGAGATTTCAAATTCTACTTTTAGATAAATCATTCCAAAACTACTGAAGGGGCTTTTGTTTGCTAAATGACTCCAGCAAACTACTGGTGAGAAAAGTTAATGGGAAAAAAGGTTGCAAGTCTGAAGAAATAACTCACCTATTTTCTTAACCCACAATATTTAAACAAATGCGACTAAAGCCTAATGAATTAGAAACATAGAAATTGCCTTAAATACATGTAAAACTGATGTTGTTTTGTGCCAAGACCACAAACAAACTAAGTAGTTTCAAAATTCCCTCTCTGGCTCCTCAATGGGCTCCTGAACACTGTGGAATTTTGATTGGCAAGGGGGCAGTCGCCTCAGAAGCAAAGGTTAAGAACTCTTGATGTGTACGATTCCTGACAGCAATTAAACCGAGTAAAACAGTGTAAAAAGGAAATCTGGTTGCCTGGTCACATACAGGCTATTGAACTTCAGCGAGTGGGTGGCATGGCTGTCTAACAGAAAGGAAGGGAAAATATTATTAATTT